>NC_044911.1:19459390-20108249 GCF_001633185.2 Quercus lobata | reverse complement strand
TATATAGAGAGAGAGAGAGAGAGAGAGAGAGATGAGTAATGAACAATTTCTACTGCAGAGATTGTCTAATTTACAAACAATCTATTTATGCATCAAAAGTTGTGAAGAGAAATATTACATGTTACCATAAACTATCACTTCTAGAAGTATCATTAATCAAAGATTAATATGAATTACAATTCAAAATAATCTTGTGTCCCAAATACTAAGCTTCAATCTTTTCCCACCAATTGTTTGTGAGCAGCTTAATCTTAAAATCCACAAATGGAAATGATTAAAGTAATAATGAAAGTTCATCTCACTAATGAATTTCAAAACAATGTGTAATTCTTATCTGATATAGAAGAAAAAAAATAGGGAGTTGTAATTTTCTTTTGAGAAACAATTGTAATTGCTTTTAAGAAACAAACAAAGTTTCTATGATAGCCTCGGATTAGCATTTTGGGACATTTTTCATTGCAATAAACAACGCTTATTATAGTAATTTCTACACGGTGAGCAAATAATATGTTATTGCTGCGCATGCCATAATGTTTGTTATCATCAGCAATAATTTGCACAAACTTATCAGCATGATTCAGCAATAGCCCAATTACATTTTCCACCCAAAAATAAAATAAAAGGAAAAATCAAAATCAAATTCAGCTATCCCCAAAAAATATAAAATCAAAATAGATAATTTAAACTCCAAACAACCATATCAATTCCAGCTCTGTTTGTAGGAAAAGGAAGAGGGAAAAGTACTTTTGAGTCTTACATTTACCTTTCTTCCAAATTTGAAATAACCCAAATATATTAAGCTAAGATATATAAGAATCTTGTTTCTCAAGCCCCAAAATAATTAAAAATAAGAAAAAAGGAAAAGTACTTTTGAGTCTTACTTCTTTGCACTTCTATTGATAGAAACACAACATCAACTCTGTTTTTTTTTTTTTTTTTCAATATTTCTAATTTTTAATCCATTAAAGTTTCAAATGAAAGACATAACCCTAAAACTAAAAAACTGACCTCAGTGCGAAACAGTGAGAGAGCTGAGTGAGAGGTCGCCGATAAGAGTCTTTTGTCGTCGATGGGTTTTCTGCTGCCGATGAGATGCACTTGTCTCTGGTGAAGTGAGGGTTTGGGGTTTGTATGTTTAGGTGTGAAGGAGAGTGAGAGTGTGTTCTGATAAGTGAGAGTGAGAAGTGAAACTGACAAATAAAGTTGAATCTTTGGTGTTTTTAGTACCGTGCAACCCGAGCCATACTCAAGTTATAGAAACTCAAGTACCACACTAACACAGTACTCAAGTCCTAGGAACTTGAGTACCAAGTGGCATTTTTTAATCTCAAATGCCAACTCAGCCTATGCCACGGTGGCAAAACTTCTAGGAACTCAAGTTTCATAAACTCGAGTACCATTTAGAATTCGAGTTTGTCAAACTCGAGTACAAGAAAAGTGGTAGATTGCTAATTAGTTCTGATCAAACAGTACTAAATTGCTACAAATTTTGCAAAATTGTGGTATTTGGCCATTTTCACCTACATTTTAGATAAAATAACAGTAAGTGTTAACAAAGCATGCAATATGCATCTAAGTTTTAGTTGATAGAGACAATAATTTATTTGTTCCTATCAATTTTTTTTTTTTGCTAAGTAATAATAAGTGTTTTAACAAAACATGCAATATGCATCTAAGATTCAGTTGATAAAGACAACAATTTGTTTGTTTTTACCAATTTTTTTAGATAAAGTAATAATAAGTGTTTTAACAAAACATACAACATGCATCTAACTTTCAAAAATTTAAATCCTACAACAACTAAAAATCTATTATCAAACTTTCAAAACTTATATATATATATATATATATATACCAATGGTCTTTCCATAGAATCTCTCTTGCATCGAATGTTTTTGTTTGTTTTATTTTTGTTTTTTTCGAGTTGCAACTTACACATATGTATTTGTATTGGAAGGATATACATGTTGTATAGATTCATAGGAGTTGATAAATTTATATTATACTCTCTATCTATGTGGAACAATTTTTCCTAATAAAAATTACTATCATTAATTATTAAATTAATTCTTTATTGATTATAAGGATATATTTCCTCAAAATTAAGGGATAAAATTAACAACTGCTTAATTTACATAAAACTTTATCATTTAAATTTTAACATATTTAAATTTTATTCAAACTAAAAGTATATTATAAATTTTTTAACTTCCTTCCCTAAAAAAATATAATAAATAAATAAATTTTAAACTGAAATCTATAGTCCCATACAACATCCCACTGGGTTTTTTCCCCTCAAGTTGTGTCTTATGTTTTATTCATTATTTTATTTTATTATTTTATTATTTGTTAGGATATATTTCCTCGAATCAAGGGGTAAGATTTAATTATAATTTAATTTTGAGATACAATTTTTTTTTTTGGTTAGAGTTATCAAAACCAAATAGTACACCTGTTTTCATTAAAAAAAAATAGATTTTTTTTAATTTTTTTAACCAATTCCTTATTAATTTTATTTATTTATTAATATATTCTTAAATATTAACTTCTAGTATCCAAGTTATACTTGGAAATCACTTTTTTTATTGTCTGACTTAAGGTATGTACTCAAAATTTCTACATCACCAATATTTTTTTTTTTTAATTTTTTTTAAAAAAGTCCTATTAGGACTTAAGATCCATGGAATACTTGGAATTCCAAATAGATGAGTTTTGCATTTTTAGGATTTCCTGTTTCGGTCACATTATTCTATTACTTAACATTTTAATTGTTATAGTTATTTGAAACTAATTAGATCTGTTGTTTCTATTAAAAAAAATAAAAAGATTTTTTTATTATAATAAGACAATCAAAGACTATAAATTTTTCTTTTTGCATAAGTTAGTCGAAACCAATTAGAACCGTTGTTTCCATTAAAAAAATAGAATATTTATTTTATTGAAATAATGCAATCAAATACTATAAACAACTTTTATTTAGGAAAAACGAAACATACATCTAATAATTTTTTTTACCAATTCTCTTATTAATTTTTTATTTATCAATAATTCATAAATATTAATTTCAGGTATCCAAGTTATACTTGGAATTCAGCCGTTGTTTCTATTTAGTTGTTTTATTAGAATAAAGCAACCAAATACTATAAGCAAATTTTTTTTTTTTTTTTTTGGTTAGAGTAATTTAAAACCAATTAGAACTGTTGTTTCCATAAAATAAAATAAAAACAATTTTTTTATTGGAATGAAGCAATCAAATACTGTAAAAATATTTTTTGAGGAAATACTAAATAAATTCTAATATAAGTTTTTTTTTTTTTTTTAACAATTCTCTTCTTAATTTTTTATTTATTAATATATTCTTAAATATTAACTTCAAGTATCCAAGCTACACTTGGAATTCACTTTTCTTTTTTCTTTTTTTTAATATTGCCAACTTAATGTATGTACTCTATATAAATAAAACACGAAACCAAAACCCCCCTCTACCGTTTCGCTCGCTCAAGGCTCCCTCTCCTTCAAACTTTCAATTAGCTGCAATAACGTAAATATAAACAGGTACAAATGTTAGAATAGCATGATTAATTTTCTTATTCAAGCACTCTTTACGCTTTAAACCAGATTGATGTTCATTTTTTTGCTTACAACGATTGATTTTTTTAGATTACCCCCATTGTTTTTCTTCTTCAAATATCTTTCGGTTTTCCTTCAGTTTCTTTGGTAGTCTATCTTCCAACTTTATTTGTATTTTGATTTTCCTTTTCTCCTATCCTTTTGTCAAAGCATAGAGTTACTCTACCAGAGAAGACCGTTGGATATTTTACGAGAAGAATAACTACATCAAACTAAAAGGTCAAGATAGCCTAAATTTCCCTCTATTGAATTTATATTTTGGTTTAGAATTGCAATACTTGGTTGACAAAAGTTCTTATATAAAGAACAAGGAAAGTTCTTACATTTGGTTCTTATAGACTCTCTTCACATTTTGTGTTTTTGTATCCTTTTTCTTGAATTTTTTTTCTAAATAACAATAAATATTAAAAAATTTAGTTAATTGTCATGTTTCAAAACAATTTTGAAAACTAGCATCTCGAGTTCCAAGATATAAATCGAGTTTTTAAGTCTCGATTTGTAAGTGGATTAGTTGAAAGTGGAAAAAAATTAAGCTGAAAATCGAGTTTTAAAGACTCGATTTGCATAAATTGAATAAAAACGCCGCTATAGGTCTATAAAACGTCACTATAGGGCTTAAAAACGCCACTATAGGACTCCATAAATCGAAAAAAAATTTGCCAGGAAAACGCCGCTATAGGGATTTAAAACGTCACTGAAAGGCTTGAAAACGCCACTATAGGTGAAATTTTTTTTGCATGAAACTCGAGTCTTAAAGGCTCGAGATCTATGTGGCCTTATTCTAATATGGATCTCGAGTTTCTAAAACTCGAGATGCTACTTTCCTTTATTGTTTCAAACGTTGCCTAACTAACTATATACAATTCTTTTTCAATGCTGTTTTGCACATTGCCTCCCTTTTTCTTAGGTCAAAACACCATTTTGGTCCCTAAATTTTGAGGTAATAATCAATTTGGTCCCAACATTTTGATAGGAGTCAATTTAGTCCCTGTTATTTCCAATTGCAGTCAATTTGGTCTCTACTATTAATTTACTAACGGAAAATACCTACATGGCAAACGGTGTACACTGTTGGCACACTTAAAGCTTACGTGGCATATAAAATAAGAGAGGTGCTACTTTCACAACATTTTTACAATATTTTCACAACAAATCATAAGTGATTAGTTGTTATTTATTCAAATTGAAATCTAACACTAAGATTACTTTTTTGCCCCAACAATAACAACTAGTAGCATCCTGCTACTTAGTGTCACTTAGGATTTGTTGTAAAAATGTTGTGAACATATCATTTCTCATAAAATAATATTAAAAAGTACCAAATAAGAATTTTTATAATTAATAAAAAGCCACGTAGAAAAAACAAAACCTACCATTCTAAACTGATTTTTTTAATGGAAAAATTAAAAAAGAATTAAAAAAAAAAAAAAAACTCAATATTAAACGCATCAAGATCTAACAAAGACCCAGCAAACTTTGTTTGTGTCTGGATCTAAAGAAATGCAAAGGATCTGGATTACCAACAACTGAACAGAGAGAATCAAACCGATTTAACCTTTGATATACTTATACATCACTGAAACGTTTGGATGCAAATGGATATGGGTTCTTTACTTTCAGATATGAGGAGGAGATGAAGTCTACAGCAGATTTCATGGAACCCAAGCCATGGCCAAGCTTTCCACAGCCAAACCCCATGGCTGTCGCTAGAGACCACGGCGAGCCACAAACGGATGGCTAGCGCTCACTCTCTCTCCCCTCACAAGGGTTTCTCTCTCCTAAGCTCGATTCTCTCTCTTTTGATTTTCCTTTGATGTGCACTGTTGAGATTGTTTGTGACTTTGTATGTCTGGAATGGGGTTTAGATTTAGCTTTCAACATTGGTTTGGAAATGAGGTGGTCTTTGTGGTGGCAATTTGTTGAAGAAAGTTGGGTTTTGGAATAGATTAGTGTAACAAAGGCGAAGACATGTTGGGTCTTTTAATTGAATTTTTTTTATAGTTGCCGGAAATGGGAAGGGGAGAAATCTCTAATTAACCGGTCAAGAAAAAGAGAATGAAGAAGGAGACTGAACAACAACAAAGATTAACACTTGATAAACCCATTTTGAAAGCCTCCAAGCAAAATCAAGACTGATCAATCTCCAAATTAAAACAAATCACACCGGGGAAATTTCTGATTCACTTTCACTTCCTGGGTCTTTTGCAAACCTTTGATGTTTGTGTGTTTAGATTGCAAGAAAATGAAAGAAAATCATAATTTATTTTTATTTCATTTTTATTTTTTCCGTTAAAAAAATCAGTTTAGAATTGTGGGTTTTTTTTTTTTGTTTTTTCTGACATGGCTTTTTATTAATTATTAACATGCTAATTTGGTAATTTTTAATATTATTTTATATGCCACATAAGGTTTAAGTTTAAGTGTGCCACGGTGCACACGGTTTATTACGTAGACATTTTCCGTTAGTAAATTAACAGTGAAGACCAAATTGATTGCAATTTAAAAATAACAATGACTAAATTGATTGCTACCAAATGTAAGGACTAAATTTACTATGACCTCAAAATGTAGAGACTAAAATTATATTTTCGTTTTTTTCTTATTTTTAGTTTCATAACCCATGCGTTTGTCTATATTCTTTCATATTTTATTAAGAATTATTAAAATATATATATATATATATATATATATATATGCGTAAGCCACATGGAACAGTTCTTTCTTTTTTTAAAAAAAATTACAAAGGATTGTCATATACTGTGTATTGGGGTCTTTTGACAAAACTCTTCTCGTGTTTAACATCCTAGGTTTTTTTAGATGAATACTTTGCGCCATAAAATGTTATTTTTGTATCAATCTATTTGTTCCCCTCTCCTCTAAAAGTCTCGGTAAACGGTTTTTTTTTTTTTTTTTTCAATGAAGTTTATATGTGAGATACCATTGGACAATGACGGGTTGGGCTGGAGCAGTTGGGCCTATCCAGTAATTTGAATTTGAAAATAGATAGCTCTATTTGTTTACTCACTTTCTCAATCTCTTTCTTCGTCTTGAAGCAAAGGGAGCAGCGAATAATGTCAAACAATTTACCTAAATCCTTCACCGAATAAGAAGTGAACATCTGGGACTCTGTACCTCTAAACCATTTTCTCTCTTTGTCTTTGAAGGTGCGAATAATGTCAGACAATTTGCCTAAATTCTCCAAATCATTATTCACCCAACAACAACAAGAAGAGTCAATGTGGGACTCTTTACCTCTAGAAATCCTACTCGATATTATCATACGACTACCCATCAAATCCATCATAACTTGCATCTCTGTTTGCAAAACATGGAAATCTCTCATCCAAAACCCTTCCTTCATTTCTGACCATCTCCGCCATTCCACCACCAAATACGATCACCACCTCTTACTCTTCAGGCTCTGCTCTAAGAAGGTGGTACTTGGGACTGGGAGGCCGGTATGTTTCAAAGATGAAAAGGAGTTCTGCGCATTGCATTGGGACAACCAAGATTTTAATGAATACACCAGGTTTGATGACTTCCCCTTCCATGCACAATGCCGTCGTGGAATATTTCGTGTGGTGGGTACTTGTTGTTAACAATATAAAGTGAGAAAGAAAGACTGAATAGTCTTTATATTGATGTGTGTATAATAATATACAATAGAGAGCCTTATATAGGCTAGGTATGTGTGTAGTACAAGTAAAAGGAGTAAACTACAAGTATAGTATACTGGGCTAAGCCCAATGGGCTAAACTAGTATAAGTTATACACTAACATCTCCCCTCAAACTCGAGATGGCAAGGAGGAAGCCAACTGGAGTTTGGATATAAGATCTCGAAGACGACCAAGCGGGTGAGTCTTGGTGAAGATATCAGCAGGCTGGTCAGTAGAGGAGATGGAGAACAACTTGAAATTTCCTTTCTCGAGATGTTGGCGAGTGATGTGGCAGTCAATCTCAATATGCGTGGTGCATTCATGGAAGACATCATTATGAGCAATGTAGATAGCACTACAATTGTCACAATAAAGAGGAGTGGCAGTGGGCTGTGGAGCATCCATGTCAGCCAAGAGCCAGTGAAGCCAGACAAGCTCGCAAGTGGTGTCGGCAAGGGCACGATACTTAGCCTCAGTACTGGAACAGGAAATCACATCTTGCTTCTTGCTACGCCACGAGACAAGAGAAGTACCTAACAGGAAATAAAAACCTGTGATAGAGCATCAATCAGTCAGATCACCTGCCCAATCCACATCTGAATAAGCATAAAGCTCGAGAGAAGATCGAGAGGAGTCGAGACCATGATAAAGTGTGCCTTTGACATATTGGAGAATCTAAAGAACAATAGCATAGTGGACAAAATGAGGTGCATCCATGAACTTACTAACCATACCTATAACATGTGAAATATTCGGACGAGTAACAGTGAGATAGATTAGACTACCAACCAACTGACGATAGCGAGTAGCATCAGATATAGGTTCACCATCCAAAGGTGTGAGCTTTGCATTGTATTCTAAGGGAGTGGAAACAGTCTTGGTGTCAATGATGCCAGCTTTAGAGAGAAGATCAGAAACATATTTAGCCTGGGAAAGATAGTATCCATCAGAGGATGAGGTAACCTCAAGCTCAAGAAAATAGCTGAGAGTGCCCAAATCTTTCATCTCAAAATGCTGACTAAGGAAGTGCTGAAGAGAGCGGATACCTGCAGAATCATCTCCAGTAATAATCATATCATCAACATAAAGAAGAATAAGAGTGATACCAGCAAAGGATCTTCGAACAAAGAGAGTAGTGTCATGAGGACTCGAAGTGAAACCCTGCTGAGCAACAACTGAGCTAAACTTTTCAAACCAAGTTCGAGGAGCCTGCTTGAGGCCATAAAGGGCATGGTGAAGGCGGCAAACTTGATTGCCTGAGTGTGGATAGCTAGGGGGTGGATGCATGTACACTTCTTCGTGGAGGTCTCCATTGAGGAAAGCATTCTTCACATCCATTTGATAAAGAGGCCAACAGTGAATAGCAGCCACAGCAATGAGACATCTGACAGATGTAAGGCGAGCAACAAGAGCAAATGTTTCCTCATAGTCAATGCCATACTCTAGCATATACAACATGGTATAACACATCGCGTTGTTAATATTTATTTAACATGGTATCAGAGCTCAATGTCCTTAGAACACACCAGTGGAGGATCTACAGTAGAAAGTTGTTCCCACATAGTAGAAGTCTGAGAATAAAAATCAGAAATAGACTGACCTGTCTCTTGGCGCATTTAATAAAACTTTGATTCAATGTGGAACTCCAAGCTTGAATCATTAGTGCCTCAACAGTTTATAGCGATCGGCCAAAAATTTCCAAGTAGCCTCAACAGTTTCAAGACGAGGAAGAAGATTATGAATGGAGGGAATAGAGGTATTGATAAACCAAGATAAGATCTTACTCTAAATACTCTCCCATTCCTCTAGGCATTCTTCATAATCATCTGTTATAACAGCAATCTTGGAAGACTCTTCAGCAACTGTGGCTTTTGACTTAAGGTTTGGTACTAGCTTAGAAATTGAACCAATCACATATCTCCACAGTTTACGACCTTTGAGAAAGACAGTCATATTCTGAGACCATGCATGATAACTAGTAGGACCATCCAACATAATGGTGATAGGACATATGATATCTCGTTCATTTTGTTGAGCCATAATGAAGAAAATGACCAAAAAGTGAAATTTAGAGACCTCAAATGTAGAAACGGAGCCCAAAATCGGAATCTACACAAAAAACTGAGCAAGACAGGTCCTGTTGGAAAATTTTTTACTTTGGTCAAAGTCAACGGTCAACGATCTGGTCAAAGTCAACGGCTGACGTGTGCGGACGTGGCAATGTGACGTCACTCTAGGGCTGACGTGGCAGTACATGAAATGAAGCAGGTGCATGGGAAGCGCGTGAAGGCTGTGTTCCTAGCACGTGAGGCGCGTGTGAGAGACGGACGACGCGTAAAGCGCGTGCTCGTGAGGCAGAAACTTTAGCCAGTGCATGGAGGCACGTGTGAGGTGGTTTCTGGCCGTTCTTGGTTGGGTTTTGCTCAGGATTGGCTGTTCTATCATTCTATGTCTTTGCTTGGTAGTTGGATAAGCAGAATGATGAGATTCGAGAGTTGCAGGGACTGTCGGCATGACAAAGGTGACTCGCTTCTGACAGTGACTACTGGATGAAGGCGAGGGCAGCGGAAGAATGCCGAAGATGCCCACAGGAACCAGAAATTCAAAGGAATGGCTCTGATACCATGTTAACAATATAAAGTGAGAGAGAAAGACTGAATAGTCTATATATTGATGTGTGTATAATAATGTACAATAGAGAGCCTTATATAGGCTAGATATGTGTGTAGTACAAGTAAAAGGAGTAAAACTACAAGTACAGTATACTGAGCTAAACCCAATGGGCTAAACTAGTCTAAGCTATACACTAACACTTGTAATGGCCTCGTTTGCCTTGTCGATGATTTCAGTTGCTACTCTCACAATTTCATTCTCTAGAACCCTTGCGTTAGAAAGTTTGTCCAACTTTCTAAACCCAATATCGAATTCCCCAAACACCTCACCTACATCGCTTCTTTCGGGTTTGGATTTATAACAAAACCAATGACTATAAAGTGGTGAAGATTATGACTTTTCGAGATAGAGACAACTTGGGCATGGGTGAGTCTCCACCAGAGGTTGAGGATCGGGTTGAGGTTTATTCACTTGCTACTGGTGAATGGAAAATGCTTACTACCGTGCCTCCTACAGGTACTGAATTCTATGGTCACCCATATTCTTTTATCAATGGGGCTCTACATTGGGTTGCTTTCAGAAGAACTAAAGACAATATGTTTCTTGAGTTTGTTTCGGTACTCAATTTGGAGGATGAGGTGTTCCGTAAGATAGCCCTGCCAAAACTTGGCATGAATGGGAATAAGTTGCCCACATTTATTTCAGCATATGGGAATTCCCTTGCCTTGTTTCAAAAGGTTTCTATGGACCCTCTTAGTATAGGGCTAATGGAAGAGTATGGGAATGCATCCTCGTAGACCAAAATTGTAACTTTTGTTGATCAAGGTCCCAGATGAAACAAGTCTTAGGTAAAAGGTTTTAGGAAGAGTGGTGAGGTTATATTGTTAGTGACCAACGAAAAATGGTCTCACGAGGCCTTGAGACCCAAGAAATTAATGATCTTGGGATTGCTAGATCTTATAATACTATTGTTGATTCTTATGTTGAGAGTCTAGTTTTGCTCGACAAAACCAACCATGCAATTACTTACTGAGGAAAATGAAGGAGGAGCGACAACAGGGAAGGTAACATTTTATTTTGGTCCTTACTTTTATGGTTTTCTATTTTGTCATTCATATATGTTAGAGATATATTAGCCCATTAGCATAGGCCCAAGCCTAATTCTACTTTGTGTGCAAGCCAAGTCTCTTACTTGTACCAAAAGTCTATTAGTCTAGGGTTTAGTCTAATATATATACCCATGTTATGGTTCATTGTAATACAAGATTTGTACTACACTCTAATACATTATTGATGTAGTCCTTTAGGATTTCCTCAGTGGACGTAGGCCATAAGGCAGGACCACATAACTCTTGTGTTCTTGTACTCCTATTTTATGCTTCTTTCTTCTGCATCTATTCAAGCATATTCAACATGGAATATATTATAGCTAATATTTAACATGGTATCAAAGCCACCTTCCTGTGGCTATGGTTTCCTATCCTTATGGTGTGTTTAAGAGCAATCTTTGTCTTCCTTAGTGTTTCTTCACTGCGTTCATCTTCTTTGGCTTCCTATTGCTACCGTCAAAATTCTCTAGTATAGTCATGCCACCTTTAGAAGTCGCATCAATACTAAAAGACCATTGCCTTCCTCAAACCACCATAACAAAGCCAAAGAGGGTGTTAGAGATATATTAGCCCATTAGCATAGGCCTAAACCTAATTCTACTTTGTGTGCAAGCCAAGTCTCTTACTTGTACTAGAAGTCTATTAGTTTAGGGTTTAGTCTACTATATATACCCATGTTATGGTCTATTGGAACACAGGATTTGTACTATACTTTAATATATTATTGATGTAGCCTTTTAAGGTTTACTTAATGGATGTAGGCTGTAAAGCTGAACCACGTAACCCTCGTGTTCTTGTACTCCTATTTTATATTTCCCTTTTTTGCATCTATTCAAGCATATTCAATATGGAATATATTATAACTAATATTTAACAATATATACTTAGCATTGATTATGAGTTAGATGTGAATATATATGGCATTGTTCTTAGCCTCATTTCAGTTCTTCTTCAATAATCATTTAATACTTATAAGAAAAAACCAAAGTGGTTCATGAGGAAAATATTTGAAATTCAAGTTTCACTACAAGGGAATTTTTTAAGAGGAAATTACATTTTGCCCGCCTATGGTTTGCCTAAAAAAACATTGCCTACCTGTGGTTTAAAAATTTGCACTTTACCCACCTAAGGTTAGCTTTGTTGTCTCCAGTTACCCACCTCTGTTGAAAACAGAGGTAAATTTGTATTTTATGTCTCTCTCCTCTCAAAACATAAAAAACTAAAAAATAAAGAAAAAAAAATATCTAAAAGCTAGATTTTGTAAAAATTAAAACCTAACTTTTACATATTCTTTTCATGTATCAATTTTTAGATATTTCAGTTACCCACCTCTATTAAAAATATGGGTAAATTTGTATTTTTGTTACCTTTTTATGTCTCCCTTCTCTCAAAACATAAAAAACTAAAAATTCAAGAGAAAAGAAGATCTAAAAGCTAGGTTTTGTAAAAATTAAAACCTAACTTTTACATATTCTTTTCATGTATCAACTTTTAGATATTCTAATTTAACATATTAAAATTTTAAATTATGCATTTCCTCACTTGAACCAGAGAATGGAAGAAAAAGAAAGACATTGAAGTGGCCTATAAAAGGAAGCTGTCTAAGGATGATGTCGCTCATTTCTGGAATGCAATGCAAAAAGACTATTACTTCCAAATGTATTATGATGACATGCCAATCTGGGGTTTCATTGGAAACGTTGAAAAAGAAGGCAAAGTTGACCCTAGTGAATACAAATATTTTCTTTTCAAGCATATTCATTTCAATGTTTCCTACAATAAAGACCGTGTGATTGAAATTGTGGCTCATATGGATCCTCAATCTTTGGTGGACTTGACCGAAGACAAGGAAGTGGAAGTTGAGTTCATGTACACTGTGAAGTGGAAGGAAACAGAAATTCCTTTTGAGAAGAGAATGGAGAAGTACTCATAGGCTTCTTCTTTACCGCATCACTTGGAAATTCATTGATTTTCAATTATTAACTCATGTGTGATTGTTCTACTTTTGACTAGTTTTCTTTCCATTCTTGGGTTCAAGTGAGGAAACGCATCATTTCTGATGATGCCAAAAATCGTCAATTAGTTGCATAGTCCTCACATGCTCTAGACAAAAAACCTGCAAAACAAAGAAAGAGAAGACCTCACAGAGAATATCGGTGTGGTACCGGCTAAATACCCTCCGAAAGTTAAGTTAGAGAACTTTTACAACTCTAGAGTACCAAACCTGGGGTAAATTATGCGTACCTTGATTTCTGTGGGTCTTGGGTTTTTATAGTAGTAGCTCGACCAAGCAGATAAACATGATACCGTAACGCTCTAACTAAGGTCTCATCTTTTCCACACGAGCCGTTCAATCAAAAGGTAGATGCACATACTCAACCAGAAAAAAAGTGACTACATGAAGAGAACACGGCAATCAAACTTGTTTGGTACGAGACCCCATTTTCCATCAGAGTGTAAGCAATTGCCGCCCGCATCAATTCAAGGCTAATCCCGCAATCCTAGTCTTCCATGCCAACATCGTTCACACATCCATCTCATCAAAGACTTTGAAGGTACGATCGAGACTTCCATTCCAAATTGATCATACCATACATATTCACAATAGCTATCCGTCACATTTACTTTTCACTTCTTTTGCTTGAATGAGATCATGCAGCCACTGCCATTCTCCTTTTTTTTGAAGGCTCTCGATTGGACCAAAAGAAGAGAAAGGTTTCAGAAGGAATTCTCGATCCAAATAACTTGGGCGGTGTCCGCGGGAATGCCCAACTTCTGGGGTCAGCTTTCCTCATGATTGAAGACTAGCCGAAAGGGAAAGCAAACTCGCTTATCAAGCAAGAAGCATAAAGGTTTTTATCCCTCTTGGTGTCTGGAACAAAATAGATCCCGTGGGCGGACTCACCTCAAAAAAAGCGAAAGAAAGAGCAGAGAATGAGCGGACTATTCTCGTACAATATTTAGTTTTTTTTTTTTTTCTTGTTATCGCGCATAATAGGGCACTACTCCATCTAGTAGGTTAAGCAGGGAAACTCCAGAACTTTATTTCATAATCAAAGTCAAAATTTAGGTCTTGCATCTGCATAGTCTGATAGGCAAAGATAGCGTCTGACGACTAAGATGGAAATCCTACACAGAAAGTCGATGGGAAAGCGAGTATAGCACTAAAGAGAAGAACCCTCGGATGAATGATAGAACCTATAGCTTCTGCTGCGGTTGATGCCTTTGATATTAGGCCTGACCGCTGGTTGGAGAATTGTTTTAGCTCATCTCACAGGAGAGCTCATATTCAAAGGGTGGACCTTGGCCCTATTAGTGTTATGACTTTCTTTTCTTAGCCGCCCTTCTGTTCCGTAGCCGACTTAGCTGATAGCTTAGTCCTGCCTGCATAAGAATGTATTATGGGTACGGAGAGCTATAAGGACCGATTATTTCTCGAAGCAAGTGCGGTGCATCCTAAGTGAAGGTAGTGAGCCCTCGTTGTCCGGTGGTTTGGGGCCTTCGATAGCCCGTCCGTAGTGATGTTAATTGTGGTTACATCCATAAGTAGCTTGGTCCATCTTTACTCCATTTCATATATGTCCGCGGATCCGCATAGCCCTCGATTTATGTGTTATTTATCCATTCTTACTTTTTTTTTATCTGGAGATAACTCTCTTCAATTATTCCTGGGATGGGAGGGAGTAGGTCTTGCTTCATATTTGTTAATTCATTTCTGGTTTACATGACTTCAGGCAGATAAAGCAGCTATAAAAGCTATGCCTGTCAATCGAGTAGGTGATTTTGGATTAGCTCTTGGGATTTCGGGTTGTTTTACTCTCTTTCAAATAGTAGACTTTTCAACCATTTTTGCTTGTTCTAGTGCCCCCAGAAATTCTTGGACTTCTTACAATATGAGATTGAATGCCATAACTCTTATTTGTATTTTACTTCTTATTGGTGCTGTTGGGAAATCTGCACAAATAGGATCGTATACTTGGTCACCCGATGCTATGGAGGATCCCACTCCAGTATCCGCTTCGATTCATGCAACTACTATGGTAACAGTTGGCGTTTTCATGATAGCAAGGTGCTCCCCTTTAGTTGAATACCCACCTACAGCTTTGATTGTTATTACTTTTGAGAGCCAATCTTCGTTTCTTGGTGGAGAAGGTGTTTCCTTATGGGGAAGATCCTCATTAATACACGTATTTTGTGAGATCCTTTCCTTGTAGAGACTTCGCTGATTAGGGTTAGTCTTAGGGCACAAGAAATTTCCATATGAGGTTCCTTGGAGACCACTTAGGCCACGTAGGTGCCTCGTGGCTTCACTACCCATCTCCCTTGTGTCCGTCTTGTTGGAGTCTGTCCGCTACGAAGAGTCCGTCCACCATCCTACCCTTCCATCCGGGACACGATCCCTTCTACCAGTTACTTGACTATCAGTCCTTTTAGACCGTCCCTTTTCTTAACACAATTGCTTATGACTGACTCAATTAATTGGATCCATCTACCTTGGGTTTTATCCCCTTCAATTTCAATTTTTAATGTGTTAAAATAGAAGATCTAAAAGTTGATACATGAAATTATGTAAAAGTTAGGTTTTAATTTTTACAAAACCTAGCTTTTAGATCTTCTTTACTCTTGATTTTTTAGTTCTTTAAATTTTGAGATGAGAGAGACATAAAAGGGTAACAAAAAAAAAAATTTACCCTGTTTTTAACAGAGGTGGGTAATAGGAGGCAAACGAAGCTAACCCCAAGGGCATAAAATGCCAATTTTTAAACCACAGTTAGGAAAAGTTTTTTTCGGGTAAACCATAGGTGGGCTAAGTGTAATTTCCCCATTTTTTAAAGAATTACTTATTATATGAAAAAACTCAAGATCTTCATCAGATCTATACATATTCATTTATTATGCTAAACTTATCTTGGTGCGTGCAACATACAGTGTAACCTTTCTTGTGTTCACTATTGGGTTCCAAATAATATTATCACAAAAACTATTAATTTAAAATAGCAATCACACGCAAGAACACAAATATTTAGGTCGAAAACCCTTTCTCCTTAAAGGGAAACACCACAGGACAAATTTCGAATAATTTCATTATTATTAAATCAATTACAATAACTCTTATGTATTTCTCATGGTTAAAGAAAAAACTCTCTTATTTTTATTTACTCTCACACACACTACTCAAAGGCGGCAACACTTTACTCTCTTCTTTCTATTTTTCTTCTCCACGCATAGCTCTCTCTCTTGGCTATCTTCTTTTTCTCTAAGCGGCTCCCTCTTGGCTACGCTTTCTTTTCTCTTGTGTGGTTTCTTCTTTCTTTGTTTTCTATTCTATATGCGGCACACCCTCGTTGTTGCTCTCACCAATTCTTATGGTGCACACTAGTCCTTGCTTTTATAAGCATGTCTACCGCCCTACATGAATCCTAGGAACACATGGATTCCTAACACTAGTTTAACTAGAATTCTTGTCATGTACGTGGATACTTGTTTGCCAACTTTGGACAATCCCATTAGAAGCTCTGGCCTTATGTGGGATGGATCAATGTGCGTTGATGCACCCAACAATCTCCCCCTCCAGCCCACCAATGGGAGGAGATCTTCATTTTATCTCTTCAATTTAAATCCACGATAGTCAAGTCAACACAAGGCTTGACCTTCTTCATTATCTTCACTAGCACTAAGAGCACCTCATCAATGTTAACACCTTTCATTCTCAAAGAATTCATCTCATCTTGGATTTCCTTAATCCAATTTCTTGGCTCCCCCTTATTAGAAGCCCAATTATTCTCAAAGCTTACAGTTCGAAGTTCTCCAATAGTCCTCTTCTTATGAGGTTCATCAATCTCTAGTTAAGGATATTGCTCCCATTGCTCAAGACCTCTATGATCTTTCACTTCATCATCATCTCATGTATTTTTAGCATCTTCATATTCTTCATCACCTATTACTTCCTCATCTGAAGCACTATTAGGCAATGAGAATTTCACCCTCTTGACATCATCACCATCAATCCCAACTCTCATCTTTGGAGTCCTCAAAATCTTTAATCTCATTGAGCTTCTTCTTACAAGTCTTCACATGAGTCTTGTACATACCACTGCAAGCATGTCCTCTTGCAACAACCAATGGCCCATTAGTAAGTTTCCATCGTCCATTACCAAGGTGGTTACTATAACCCGCTTGATCCATAGCCATTGTAGAAAACACATTCATCCTTAAATCTGGAACATGTCGCACATCATTCAACCTTGTGGTGCTACCAATATTGGTTTCGATGCGCACATCACCAATTCCCACAATTTTTTAGTAACTGGAATTACTCATCTTCATTGTACCAAAGTCTCCTACTTTGTACATGGTAAACTACCCTTTCTTAGGGATAACATGGTGGGAGGTATCAACAACCCACTCAACATCATTATTAGCAATATGCTCACACTTTTGCTCTTCAACAGAGAGCACCACAACGTCCTTAGCAATACAGCAGCTGTAGTATTTTTCTCACTATCATTCTTTTTATCTTTGCCTTCAGTTTATTCTTTATTCCAATGCCAACAATCTCTTCTTATGTGACCCTTTTTCTCACAATAGAAGCATTCTCTAATTTCCTTAAACTGAGATCTATCTCTTGATTGTGACCTACTTTTAAATTTTCAATCATTAGGTCCTTTACTTCTACCTTTGCTTTTGTTCTCCATGACAAAAGCTTGATCTTGTACATTGTCTATATTTGCATCTTTCCTACGAACCTCTTCACTTAAAATCAAATCTCAAATATCATCATACTTGAGTTTGCTTTTCCCTGCAGAATTACTCACTGTCATTCTCATAGCTTCCCAACTATTTGGTAAAGAAGCCAAAAGAATCAATGCACGAACATCATCATCAAATTCAATTTCCACCAAGGATAATTGATTTGTGATTGTATTGAACTCATTCAGATGCTGCGCTACAGGAGTGCCTTCCACCTTCTTCAAATTAAATAACTTCTTCATCAGATGCACCTTGTTGTTAGCTAACAACTTTTCATACATGCCAGACATAGCCTTCATCAAATCCACTGTGGTATTTTCTTTCACAACATTGTATGCAACTGATCTTGATAGAGTTAATTGAATAACTCCCAATACCTGTCTATCAAGAAGGTTCCAGTCTTCATCCTTTATAGTTTCAGGTTTCTTCCCCAAAAGAGACAGATGCAATTTCTTCCCATAGAGATAATGTTCAATCTGCATCCTCCAATATCCAAAGTCTGTTCCATCAAACTTCTCAATTCGTGAAGCCTTGCCTTCTTCTCCAACCATTGCTTCCACTTAAACCTTAACTCTGATACCACTTGTTGGGTCCTAAATAATATTATCACAAAAACTATCAATTTAAAATAACTATCACACACAAGAATACAAATATTTACATGGAAAACCCTTTCTCTTTGAAGGGAAAAACTAGAGGACAAACTCCCAATAATTTCACTATTATCAAATCAATTACAATAATTTTTGTGTATGTCTTACAGATAAAAAAATAAATAAATAAATAAATAAAAACTCTCTTGTTTTTCTTTACTCTCACACACACTACTCAAAGGCGGCAACACTTTGCTCTCTCCTTTCTATTTTTCTTCTCCTCACATAGCTCTCTCTCTTGACTATCTTCTTTTTCTCTAAGTGGCTCCCTCTTGGCTGCACTTTCTTTTCTCTTATGTGGTTTCTTCTTTCTTTGTTTTCTATTATTTTATATGCGGCACACCCTTGTTTCTCTCACCAATTCTTATGCGGCACACTAGTCCATGCTTTTATAAGCAAGTCTACCGCCCCACATGAATACTAGGAGCACATGGATTCCTAACACTAGTCTAGAATTCTTATCATGCACATGGCTACTGGATTCCTAACACTAGTTTAACTAGAATTCTTGTCATGTACATGGCTACTTGTTTGCCACAACTTTGGACAAGCCCATTAAGAAGCTCTAGCCTTATGTGGGCTGGATCAATGTGCGTTGATGCACCCAACATTCACTTCCCTATCTATACTATATATAAAAACGGAGGCCTTTAGCATTAATTATGATTGCATCCTGTTGAGCCAGGTAGGACTCCATGCTTAGTCTTCTCTTAAGAAGCTTAGCCGTGTCTTCTTCTTCAAAAGTTAGTGGTTTCAGATTGCCAACCTCTCTTTCTTCTTCATTAAATGGTTGTTATTACGTTCGAGTTTTCTTTTATTAACAGTGAAATGAACCCGTTTTTATTAACAGTGAAATGAACCAGTGTAAGGGTCGTTTTCAAAATTTATCTGAATTGAAATACTCCCCCCACACCCCCCCCCCCCACCCCACACACACACCCCCTTCCCCTCCCCTCCCCACCCCTCTCGGCTTTTCTCATCATCAAAGATTTGTCAAGAAAGCCATCAAATGAGACTGCACAAAAAAAAAGAAAAAAAAATGACAGATGATTACTAGCCAGGAAGAAAGAGAGAAAGAACTTAAAGGCTAAGAAAGACAGTCACAGATACAATAGGAGCAATCTTCAAAAACTATTAGTGTTTTTTGGTCAAAGATTCTTTTTCTTTTTAATACAAATGTTGTCTCTCAATTAATATACAATTTTTAACCCTTTCATTTGCTTATCCTACTTGGAAAATTAACTTCCAATTGACCACAAGCATTGAAATTTTTCCTTTGCTAAGTCTTGCATCAGTTTTGCTACTTTTGGGATTTTTTTGTAGAAAAACTGATCCTTTTTTTTTTTTTTTTGAGGAAACTATTGGTTTCATTTGATAATAAATGAGTTGTTTTGGTTTTATGCTCCAATACATTTTTTTTGAGATTTGGCTGTGTTAAGATTGGACTAATTGTTTTTATTGTTGGTGCATGCCAACAACTAATTGATTGGCTTTCAACTACATGTCAGAATTTGTTATGGTATTATGAGAAGGGGAAAGAATGGTATGGAAAATATAATTGACAGATTGGCTTGAAGGCATTGATGCTTTGTGGTTGTAGTTCTTTTATTGACAAGGTTTGAGTTCAAATTAAAAATCCAGTTTTGAACAGATTGAAGTAAAGTGAAAGATGTATCTTCTTGGTAGGCCATTTATCATGAATTCTATATGAGCATTGCTCAAAACATCTGCCTCTCTAAATCGGAGATGTACCTGGAAGTTACAGTAAACAAAAAAGAAATTGTAAATCTTCTCTTTACTTTTTTTTCTTTCTTTCTCTCGGGGTTAATAAGGAGAATTAGATTTGGTCACATGTATTTGGAGTACACTAAAAATATCTAAATTTTTTATATTCTTATACCATTCCTGCATTATATTATTAACATGTGCTTTTTACAATTTGCTCTAAGAAATTTGGGCAAATTTTAACAATGTAGCTGACTATTCAACACTTGGACTATAACATGCTTCTACCTTGCCAGTCTTATTTTTGTTTTTCTGTCCATTTATTAGGAAGACAATCCATCTTTTCTTTATTTAAATATTTTTTGTATAGAAAATCCAGTTATCTTTGTATAGCATTACTGAAATTTTGAATTAAAGACGAATGTGTCGGTGATCAAGTCTTCAATTCTTTGATTATTGATATTACGAACATTGATATGTTTGGCTTTATATATATTTTTAGAATTAAATTTGTTAGAAACTGAAAAGAATATGGATGGACACCCAAAGTTGGCATATCCTTCTGTATACCTCAGATTATAACATCTAGGAGATATGGAGTAATGGTTTAGACTGTTACTCTATCCCACTAAGTCCACTATTCCACTCAATATTAATGGAGTGGTGTGTATATAAATACCAAGAGTGGTACCCATTGTACAAAAAAAACGAATTCCATATTTTTCATAGTGTTTACAGAGTGTTGTGAGGCTCTTAGATTGTGGGTTATGTTTGCATCACTCTAGTAGTGTGCAACACTGTCAGAGAAACATTTTTGGTTCGTGGGTTGCACAAACTGGAATTCAAAACGTATTTGGATAGCTGGTCTACGTGGAGACTAGCCCTAGACAGCGTAGAATAATCTCAAAGCTTCTGTGTGATCATCGGTTTAGGCCAAGAGAAATATGTCGAAAAACCGATTACTTATATTCCGCTGCAAGTTTCTATTTCTTACATTGGTATCAAAGCGTTCATAGGTTGTTCTCAATATCATAGGCATATATGATTAGTTCTTAATACGTTTTATACTTCTGTGATATGCTATGAATTTCTATGCACCTCACATGGCCTTCAATGACAAGTTTTGATTCTGAGCATTTCGTGCCTTAAAATTAATATATGTTGTTTATATTACATGTATTAATATCTACCTTAAGTTTTGTAGCAAATCTCTAAGTGTGCCATGAGATATAGTTTCACAAAGCTTAGAACACCGAAACTTTAAGGACAAAACTGCTCTTATATGATTTTTGTTTTCAAAATATGATTTCATATTATGAATCTATATGTTATAAGCTTTAAATCGGTATATGGTACGTTAAAAATGGACTTGAAATGAAGAAGATATAAAACTTTGAAACTCATGTCTGAAACACATTTTTTTTTGCTGAAAAAAAAATTTTTGAGCGGAGCGGATGAAGGTTGAAGACAACATTACGTGTTTCACTTTTTTTTATGGGACATCACGTGTTTCACTTGCCAAATGGGCTGGAGTGATAGCAAATTAAAATATATAATAATAATAATAATAATAATAGTAAAGAAGAAGGAGGTCCCAATTGCTTCTTAAACACCTATTTTTTTTTCTCTTTGCTCTATTAGTGTGCACTGCTCAGTGTGCACATGTGCTCTGTCTGTTCCACCATTATTTAAATAAATAAATAAAAAGGGGTTTCACAAACAGTTTATTTCCTAAATATATTAGCATGACACGTGAATGGTGTTTAAATATCATGACGATTCGTTCTTCTTACATTTAAAGGGCTGCTGCAATTTACTATTGTTGATGCCGCTCTTTATTGGTGGTGTATATATATTTTTTTAAGAAATATTTAATGATATGGGATTGATTGATTTAAATTATTTAATTCTGTTATTATTTCTTAGTGAAATATGGTATTAAAAATATTTACACAACGTTAAATATTATATTTAACACGACAAAATAATAATTATTAAAGCAATAATTATTTCTTAGTGAAATAATGATATGTCTATATGATTTATTTTCATGAGTTTAAATTGTGATAGCATGTTTGGCTTAATAGTTAATTGATAAAATTGGTGAATTATTTTCAATACATATATTTTGTAAATATGTTTAGAATTGAAATATGGAATAATGGGAGTATGGTTGAGTTGCGTTATCTCTCATACATAATTTTGCACGAATAGATTAAAATTAAGCTTAGTAATAAACACTAGTGGCGCAAGAGATGATTAAGAAGCTTAGCGAATTTTCGATCTTGTGACGTGTGTTGATTATCTAAGTTCATTTTAGATCGAACATCAAAATTTTTGAAATGTGTGTGTAATGTCCCATTTGTGAAATTTTGTAGTGAAATGGCTTCCAAAGGTATAGTTGCTAATCTCAATAAAGGAGAGAAACTGGATAGTGAAAATTACAATATTTGGCACTGCAAAATCCAGTATGTGCTAAATGAGCAAGAAGTCCTAGAGACTCTAACTCATTCGTTGAGTAAACCCGATGAGGGAAGCACTGAGCAACACCAACGTGATCTTGCTGCCTATGAAAGTTGGCGCAAGAATGATTTGTGTGCACGCTTTACAATGCTAAGCAGCATGCACAATGACTTGATTGGTGAATTTGAGCAGTATACAACTGCACAAGACATGTGGAAAGCTCTAAAACTAAGATATGGAGGGACATCAGCCACTAGACTGCGTGGCTTAACAATGAAATTTGATTCATATAAGATGCACTCTAAACATACGATGAAGCAGCATATTAGGACGATGTCCTCCATGATTCGAGAGCTCAAATCAGCTGGAAACAATCTTACTGACGAACAACAAGTCCAGGCAGTGATTCGTTCACTACCAAGTTCATGTGAGACGATGTGTCAAAACTTGACACATAATGAGAACATCAAAACATTTGATGATGTGGCTCGTCACTTGGAACTTGAAGCTGAGCGCCTTGAAGCAACCAAGCCGATTAGTTCTGTGCACATGGCTGAGACTAGCTTGCGTAAGGCATCTAGGCCTAAACGCAAGCAACCTGATTACGCTCCTGGACAAGAGAGACCTAATGGGCCACCGCCTAAGAAGGCTAAGTTTGTCAAGCGCAATACTAGAGGAAAGCGCACAAAGAAGGACAAGTCTAAGTTGGCTTGTTATAATTGCGGAAAGAAAGGACATTTTGCTCGTGAATGCACTGAGCCATCTCACCATGTTTTTGTAACTAGTCATGTCCTTGTTGCTAATTCTGCTCCTATGTGGACTATAGTCTCAGCGGCAATAGAACATGTAGCGGGAGATAGAGTGGGATTTGTGGAGTACTGCCGGATTGCTATTGGGTGTAAAGACATCAAGGTAGGAAACAGAGCTAGCGTGGAGGTACTTGGAATTGGTACCTACAAGCTAGAATTGCGAGGTGGTCGCACTTTATTGCTCCATGACGTGTTGTATGCTCCAGAGATCCGGAGGAACTTACTTTCCGTAGTTACTTTGTTAAGACTTGGTTTTCGGTTTATTTTTTAGAATAATTATGATTTATTGCATTTGGGAACAATTTATTATGGCTGTGGTTTTATTTCAAATGGTTTTTTAATTTTGGATATTGAATATTATAATAATGATAGTTCAGTTTTTTTTACTTCATCTGATAATGCTTCTGATAATTCAATTATATGGCATGCCAAGCTTGGTCATATAGGGCAAGAAAGGATGACTAGGTTAGCTAGAGAAGGCCTTATGGGCAATCCCGCTAAGGTCACTTTGTCCACATGTGAACATTGTCTTGTGGGAAAGTCAAAAAGAAAACCATTTGGAAAAGCCACAAGGGCATCTTTTCCATTGCAACTAATACACTCTGATATATGTGGTCCAATGAATGTGAGGGCAAGGCATGGAAGTTTCTACTTCATCACATTTATAGATGACTATACACGTTACAGTCATGTCTATTTGATTTCTCATAAGTCTGAGACTTTAGATTGCTTTAGACAATACATGAGATTGGTTAAGAATCAATTAGACAAGAGCATTAAGGCTCTCAAAACTGATCGTGGGCGTGAATATCTATCTGAGCAATTTAAGGAGCTCTATGATGAAAAGGGAATTGCAAGGCAGTTAACGATGCCTTATACACCGCAACAAAATGGTGTGGCGGAAAGGAGAAATCAAACATTGCTAGAAATGGTTAGGTCAATGATGGTGCAAGCAAACTTACCGATTTCGTATTTGGGGGATGCACTTTTGACTGCAGCTTATATACTTAACCGAGTGCCCTCTAAATCAGTATCTTCCACACCTTATGAACTATGGACCGGCAAGAAACCTGACTTGAATAACTTGCGGCCATGGGCTTCAATAGGTTATGTTCACAATACTTCTCATAGACATGGGAAGTTGGGGCCTAGAGGAAAGAAGTGTATCTTTATAAAATATTCTGAGCATTCCAAAGGCTATGTGTTGATAGGTGAACAACCTAATGGAAGTGTAACTGAATTGGAGTCATGTGATGTTGATTTCATTGAAAGTGAATTCCCTAACATAGGTGAGGTTGAAAAGAACTTAACTCTTTATGAAATGATGGATCAAAAGGTAAGCGCCCCAAGTAGACTATTAGAGGACAAGGAAGAAATTCCTGAAACTCCTAGAGACAGTGGGAGCGACTCACAACCTAGTGGGAGCACACCACTAGAAGTTGATCCACAACAACCTCAGCCACGTAGAAGCAACCGTGGAAATATTCCTCGTCATCGTTTTAGAGATTGAAGGGGAAGCTTTCATGATTGCTTCACAGGATGATGATGAGCCAAAAACTGTGCAATAGGCTTTCTCATCTTCTGTTAATGATGAGTGGATGAAAGCAATGAATGATGAAATGGAGTCTATGAGGACTAATCAGGTCTGGGATCTGGTAGACCTACTGTCAGGGCGTAAAGCAATTAGGAAAAAATGGGTTCTTAAAATCAAACTCAAGGCGAATGGGTCAATAGAAAGGTATAAAGCTCGATTAGTGGCAAAAGAATACACCCAAAAGGAGGGTGTTGACTATGAGGAAACCTTTTCTTTGGTTATGAGGTTTGCCTCTGTTCGACTCATTCTGGCCATTGTTACAAACTTGAATTTGGAATTATACCAAATGGACGTTAAGACAGCTTTTCACAATGGAGAACTAGATGAAGAGATCTATATGGATCAACCTATTGGCTTTGCGACCAAAGGTCAAGAGCACAAAGTGTGCAAACTTAAGCGATCCATATATGGTTTAAAGCAGTCATCTAGACAATGGTATCTGAGATTTCATCGAGCCATTCTATCGAATGGGTTTACGATGATCGAAGAAGATCATTGTGTCTACGTAAAACGATCCAAGGGAAGTTTCATTATTTTGTCATTGTATGTCGATGACATATTACTGGCCGAAAATGACATGGAGATGATTATCGCCACAAAAGGGTGGTTGTCCTCTAACTTCGAGATGAAGGACATAGGTGAGACCGATTATATTCTAGGGGTTAAAATCCTTAAGGATCGCTCAAAGAAAATTTTAGGTTTATTACAACAAACCTACATTAAGAAAGTTCTTAAGCGTTTCCAAATGCATAATTGCAAACCCATAGATACTCCAGTTGCATAAAATGAGAGCTTAAGCCTTGATATGTGTCCTAAGACTCAAGATGAAAAAGAAAAGATGGCTCGTGTTCCCTATGCTAATGCAGTTGGAAGCTTGATGTATGCAATGATGTGTACTCGGCCTGATATATGTTATGTTGTTGGATTAGTCAGCAGATTTCAGTCTAATCCAGGACTTACTCATTGGAAAGCTGTCAAGAGGATATTAAGGTATCTAAAAGGAACAGCGAACTACGTCCTTTGTTATTAGGGTTCAGATTTGCGTATGATTCGCTATAGTGATGCTGATTGGGGTAGTGACCTAGATGAATGCAAATCTACATCTGAATATGCTTTCTTGCTAAATAATGGCGCCATCACTTGGAGTAGCAAGAAACAACCCTGTATAGCATTATCAACTATGGAAGCAAAGTATGTAGCATGTTCAGTAGCTGTTCAGGAAGCAGTTTGGTTGAGGAGGTTCTTTCAGAATCTTGAGGTTGTCAAGGATGCCTCGGATCCCATTACGGTACATTGTGATAGCATGGTAGCACTTGCCTATGCTAAAGATTCTAAGTATCATGGTAGAACCAAATACATTGATATACAATATCACTACATTCGAGACATGGTTGCTCACAATGAAGTGGTTCTAAAACACATTTCTACAAGCCTCATGATTGCTGATCCTCTTACAAAGCCTATAGGAAGGGATGTCTTTCAGATTCATGTTAGGAGTTTAGGGCTACGTAGAATATGATGATATGTTGTTTTTAGTTACCATTTATTGTACTTTTTTGGGTTATTTTGTTTTAAATACATATGATGTTATTCAGTTAATAATATGTATGTTTACACACACATATACCATATGATGAATTCTGTGGTATGAAAGGTATGTCAGCAGGTTTAGGTCGGCTTACTCACACGAGCGATCGCCTCTGGCACTTGAGTAGTGAGCAAAGATGAGACATTGTGTCATTCAATGCTTATGTAGCATATATAGATGGTTGACACAAACAGATGTCGCCTTAGTTGGGACTAAGATGCGGTCTATAATATATTTATCTTGATTAGACAGTACATGGATAGCCCATGATCCATGTAGCCTGTGGTTAGCCAAATGCGAGAACTTATTTGATGCCTGAGGTGGCAAGCGAATAAAGGACTTGAGTTAGGCACTTGAGTAGCGACTAGACTAAGATTTGTACAGTGTATTGAGTTAAGACATATGCTCTTGCTTAAGAGAACTCCACCGTAACATGTATTTCATACTACATGTGCTTGCTTGACCAAAAGCGGAGGTGAGAGAATAAATCCCTGCTTCTTCACCGTGTGAGTCCCATGGATCTTTCATTAAGATCCTACTTATGCCCTTGTTACTTTTGACTATGTCATGAAGTTGAGGTTTTGATGTCTGCTACTTTGGCATGTTACCCATAGCCATGTTGGATTCAGTCTAAAGGGACATTGCTGGGAAAGCGATTGGACTAAAGTTGAAGGACATAAGTGCAAAGGGAAGACTATTTTTTTAACACATCCTTATATTTGTACTCATTGTCAACAGGTTATAGCGCTTAAGGTAGCGAAATAATCGTGAGTACATTTAGATAGTTATGATGGATCAAGCATAAGTCTGAGTATTAAACTCAAGAGGGGTTAGAGATGCTTGATTCGATGTGTTAATATATGTCTAGGGCATAACGAGACATTTTAGGGATGTTGCTATGCTGGTCTTGGTATAAGATTCAGTATAGTGCTCCCAAATTTGTTTTTTTTTCAAGTGTGCTCGGCAATCGTACAACCTATTTGCCAGTATGAACGCACTGAGAAACACATTAAGAGATGGATAATAAGGCCATGCCACAGTGGATGAGTGGGAAATGTTAGAAACTGAAAAGAATATGGATGAACACTCAAAGTGGGCATGTCCTTCTGTATACCTCAGATTGTAACATCTAGGAGTTATGGACTAATGGTTTAGACCGTTACTTTACCCCACTAAGTCCACTATTCCACTCAATATTAATGGAGTGGTGTGTATATAAACACCAAGAGTGGTACCCATTGTACAAAAAAAATGAATTCCACATTTCTCATAGTGTTTACAGAGTGTTGTGAGGCTCTTAGGTTGTAGGTTATGTTTGCATCACTCTAGTAGTGTGCAACACCGTCGGAGAAACGTTTTTGGTTCGTGGGTTGCACAAACTGGAATTCAAAACGTGTTTGGATAGCTGGTCTACGTGGAGGCTGGCCTTAGATAGCATAGAACAATCTCAAAACTCCTGTGTGATCATCAGTTTAGGCCAAGAGAGGTACGCCGAAAAACCGATTACTTATATTCCACTGCAAGTTTCTATTTCTTACAAAATTGATTGGAAGTGGAGAGGTATTCAATGAGGACCTTTTCCAAATGATATATGTTAACGATATAGTAGCCCAATAGTATAGGCTCAAGCTCTACCTACTTTGTGTCCTAGCCAAATCTTATACTTGTACCACAAGCCTATTAACCATAGATAGTGTATGGTTAGTCTAAGATTTAGCCTATTATAATACCCATAATGAGTTCATTGTAACACATGATTTGTATTTAACTCTTATAATAAAGATGTAGTTCTTTTTTATGTTTCTTTAGCAATTTAGATATGAGATTTACAACCAAAAAAAAAATCTGCTAGAACTACTCATTTCATTTGTTTGAATGATAGCAGTTGCTACTTTTACATTTTGCAGCATTCTTGAGGATTTCATGCAATATTATGTATCATATATCTTGCATAAAGTTAATTGTGGGTCATCTGGAGGCGTATATTAATTAGTTGCTGATCTTATTGATGGCACTATAGCCAAATAGAATTCAGAGTTGGTGAAGGAACTTTATGGGGGGGGGGGGCGGGCGCGGGTGAGGAAATGGTACAGATTCTTAATCCACATCTCCTTAAGTTTTTGACTTCAGATCAGGTTGTTATGAAGTTAAAGGAGATTATCAACTAATCTGTCCCAATGAAGACCTGTTAAGTTAATAGGCCAAATAAATTAAATGGAAATTTCATAAAATTTGGAACCTCAAACTTCCTTTTAAGGTTATGACTTTACTATGGAAGATTTGCTCTGATGGTCTTCCTGTTAAGGCTGAAGTGGGCAAGGGAATTGCTTTGATTGAAATCTTATATCCATTATGCTCCTCTAATACTAAATCTCAAGACCATCTGTTCTAAGGCGTAATTTTGCTAAAGCTCTTTGGTATAGCTTAAGTAGAGGGCTTAAAACTAATACACTAGGTGTATGAGTGATTTTGCAATAGAAATGCTAACTAGATTGATTCTTTAGAATTTATTACTTCATGTGCTGCATCATGTGGTCAATCTGGATTACTAGAAATGAAGTTGTTTTTACAAGGAAAATTGTTTCTCTGAATCTACTTTAGCTATGAACAGAAGGTGCTTTGTTGGCAAGAACAGATGGGGGGAAATATGGTAGTAGGGTGTCATGACGGGGAGACACAAGACAAAAGCTAACGACATGCATCAAGATCAGAGAGCTATTATCAATTCTGCAGCGAGGCAATTCAACCATCATCTTCCTTCTGTTGAATAACATTGTGGTGGAATTTTGCAAAGGCAACAAAATTCCCTGATGGATGCCTCATTTTCTCTTTAGTGACGTGAGACAATTTAGTTGGTAAATAGATATAATGGCTTTTAAGTAGGTCAGACTGTGTTTTCTAAGAGCCCCATCAGCTAGCTACTTCAATTTGCTTTGAATTGAAGTAATTTGCTACTATATTATTATATGATATATGTATGTGTGTCTAACGTAGACTGTTTGTACGATTGTATCCTAGGCCTTCATGCTGATGGTTACAATCATTCCATATCATTGTAATTTTGAGATGAATGTTGTATATATGACCAATTTCTTTAAATCTATTTTGTCAACCTTTATTTGAACTATAATTTTTTAATCCATTTGCCTTCATGTGATTTTACCATTGAGCAAAGTGATTTTTAATATCTTACAAATTGGGTTTTAATTATTTGTGAATTGGTTGAGCATTTCTTGAAACTCTGATCATGAATTGGGGTTCAATTACTCTTTCATATTAGTTCAATGGGTTTCAGTTACATAATTTGTGATTTTAGTTTGAGGAAGTTTTTTGATAATCTGATTAAGAGTTGGATTACTTATTATGTGAAAATTTTAAAATTATTTATGAATTTTGATTTGCAACCAAATTTTTTTTTTTTTGAATAATATTCATATTATTTCAATGGGTTCAATTGCATTTTTTTTTTTAAAAGAAGAAGTTTCTGTTTATGTTTTTTTTTTTTTCATTTAATATTTTATAGAAAATTGGATATCAAAATTGTCATGGGGAAGAACTCATGTTTTCTTTTCATTTCCTTCCCTTTTTATTTCCAAGCTTCCGTGTGTGTATGAACATAACATTAGATGTCTACATTGTAAGATAATTATTGGTCATATAATTTTGCCGACTAATTGAATCGAATAACAAGTGGGTGGTGCCAAGAACAACTAGATGTGGCGGATTAGTTTTATTTTGGAGAAACTCCGTCAGATTAGATGCGGTGGATTCTTATAGATACTATATTGATGCGGTAATCAATGCTGGTGGGGATGATGAATAGAGATTTATTGACTTCTATGGTGAACCAAAAACAGCAAGAAAAGGTGAGGCATGGGAGAAACTGAGAAGACTTAACCGAAGCATAAACAAACCATGGTTATGTGTAGGGGATTTCAATGAGATTATTGGTCAAGATGAAAAATTGGGGGGTACCTTGCAAAGCCACAATCAAATGCAGTTATTTAGGGAGGTAATCAATGAATGTAGCTTTATGGACATGGGGTTCGTTGGCTCTAAATACACTTGGAGCAAACATTTCGATAATGGGGTGTCTATTTGGGAGAGATTAGATAGGGGCTTGGCGAATAATAACTAGTTTCTGAAATTCCCAGAGGCCAAAGTACACCACCTTTCATGCAACACTTCGGACCATTTACCCCTGTTTTTCAATCTGTTTGGTTTGGAGATTCCTGTAAGGCACAAAATATTCAGGTTTGAGGAGATGTGGTTGTCTGATTCAAGATGTGGGGAAACCGTAGAAGCAGCATGGAGGCATTTGGAGGGACAGAATTTTGATAACATAATTTTACAAAAAGTGGCAAAGTGTGAAAAAGACCTTACCTGGTGGAATAACAATTGTTTTGGGAATGCCCGAAAAGAGTTGGAGAAAAAAAAAAGAACAACTGGCAGAAGCAAAAAGAATAGCAATGGTGAGTGGAGATAATTTTTTAGTTCAAAAATTGAAGGGTGAGATAAATGTTTTGCTTGATAGAGAGGCTAGAATATGGAATCAGAGATCAAGGGTCTTATGGTTGAACAATGGGGACAACAATACTAAGTATTTTGATAGCAAGGCCATAAAGAGATTTTGAAGGTATTCTATAATGGGTATTCAGGTTTAGGATGGAAGTTGGGTGGATCAATTGAGGGATATTGGACAATGCTTCATTCGGTACTATACTGAGATGTTCACCAATTCAAACCCTCCAAGAGTTCAAGAAGCAATCCAAAATATTCCTCCAATGGTGACCGAATCCATGAATGCTAATTTGGTTGGTACTTTTCATGAGTGGGAAGTTGTGGCGACCCTTAAGCAAATGGCTCATTTGAAGGCACCAGGTCCCGATGGAATGCAACCCTTGTTTTACAAGCACTTTTGGCAAACGGTTGAGGGTGATGTAAACAGTTATATCCTCTTATGGCTTAATTCAGGTACTCTACCTTCACCTGTTAACCATACTTTTATCACTCTCATCCCTAAAGTTGATAGTCCTGAATTAGTCACTAAGTTTCGGCCTATTAGTTTGTGCAATGTCTTGCATAAGGTGTTTTCAAAAGTTTTAGCAAACCGCTTGAAAAATTCTTACCAACCATTATTATTGAAAATCAATCAGCTTTTGCGAAAGATAGGTTGATATCTGACAATATCCTTATAGCTTTTTGAGACCCTACATTGTATGAAAAATTATAAATCCAAAGGAGATGGTTTCATGGCGATAAAATTGGATATGAGTAAAGCCTATGATAGGGTTGAATGGGGGTATTTGGAAAGTATTATGAGGAGAATGGGTTTCTATGACAAGTGGATTAATCTAATGATGATTTGTGTTAAAACAGTTACTTATTCGATTTTGGTGAATGATGAACCCCATGGGCTTATCCAACCTACTAGAGGGATTAGACAAGGGGACCCACTATCCCCCTTCCTATTCCTTTTATGTACGGAAGGACTGCATGGGCTTATCACAAAAGTAGCAGCTGATGATGATTTGAGGGGCTTTTCTATATGCAAGGATGGTCCTAAACTAACCCATTTGTTCTTCGCAAATGATAGTTTGTTATTTTGCAAGTCAAATGAATCATAATGTCAAAAAATTCTAAATTTGTTGGATATGTATGAGGCAGCATTGAGGCAGAAAATAAACAAGGAAAAAACAGCACTTTTTTTCAGTAAGGCGACTCCTTCGTCAATGAAAAATGCCTTAAAAAACCTTCTTGGAGTACAAGAAATAAATTTTTATGAGAAGTATTTGGGGCTGCTATCTTTGATTGAGAGGAGAAAGCGTGCAAGTTTCAATTACATCAAAGTAAGAGTTTGGAGAAAGCTACAAGGGTGGAAGGGAAAATTACTCTCACAAGCTGGGAGAGAAGTGCTCATTAAATTTGTGATTCAAGCCATTCCAACTTTTACAATGGGTTGCTTCAAATTGCCAATAGGGTTGTGTCATGAAATTGAAGCCATGGTGAAAAAATTTTGGTGGGGACAACGTGGGGAGAGAAGAAAAATTCATTGGATCCAGTGGAAGGAGTTAACAAAATCCAAGTTTGTCAGTGGAATGGGCTTCAGAGATTTAATCCTATTCAATGATGCTCTACTTGCTAAGCAAACATGGCGCCTCCTCAACAACACCGATTCTCTCTTCCATAGAGTCTTCAAAGCAAAGTTCTTTCCAAATTGCTCTATTTTGGATGCAAAGGAGTCAAAGGCAAGTTCTTATGCATGGAGAAGCATCCTCAAAGGGCGAGATATGATTCTAGAAGGCACTTGTTGGAGGGTTGGCGATGGAAAGTCCATCAAAATTTGGTAACACTGCTGGCTACCTACAAAACACCCAACCAAAATTCCATCCCCTATCCTGGATTTAATGGAAGAAGCAACGGTGGAATGCTTGATTAATCAGAACAATAGAACTCGGAATAATGAAATGATTGATGGGATTTTTGCTCCACAAGAGGCGGAATTAATCAAAAGAATTCCCTTAGCAAAAAATGCAGCCAAAGATTCAGTGTTTTGGCCTAGAGTTGAGAATGGGCAATACTCTTGCAAGTCCAGGTACCAATTTTAAAAAATCAAGGTGCTGGTTTCGCTCATCCAGATCCACCAGACCCTGCTCAATCTCTTTGGAAAAAAAATCTGGGCTCTTGATGTTCCAAACAAGGTGAAACACTTCCTCTGGTCTGGCGTGCCTGTAGAAACACTCTACCAACGAAATGCAATCTGGTTCGTCGACAGGTGCTCACTGATCATCACTGTGACAGGTGTTCAACATCTCAAGAAGATATGCTTCATGTACTTTGGTCATGTCCCGAATTGGATGGGGTGTGGGATGCTACAGAATGGAATTTCAGGTCTTGGGTACATTTCCAAAACTTCAGGGAGCTACTGAACTAGATTTTTTATCATGGCAAGCGACCTGAAACTTTTTCAGTGACAGCGTGGTGTATCTGGCAGCAGCGAAACAAGATGTGAAATCAACAGCCCCACCATCCTATTGATCGGCTGTCTCGGGTTGCTGCAGAATGGCTCGCTGAATTCGTTGTTGCCAGGCCAACCACACGTATACGGACTGCACAACCCAGAGGCATAAAGTAGAAGACCCCTCCTCCTAGTTCCTTCAAAGTCAATTATGATGGAGCTGTTTGTACAAGCTCAAATTGTTCAAGTATAGGAGTTGTTATCAGAAATCATGATGGTTTGGTTATCGCGTCACTTGCTCAAAATCTCAGTCAAGCTTACAAACTGGTGGAGATCAAAGTTATGGCAGCAACCCGAGCCATTGAGTTTGCCGCAGAAGTTGGTGTGGATAGAATTGTGATTGAAGGGGATTCGAGTGTGGTTACGGAAGCATTAAGGTTCAACAATGCAGGATTAGCATCATATGGTTAACTCGTTGAAGATGCTAAGCTATTAGAGAAGAGCTTTTCAGAATTATCCTACTCTCAAACAAAGAGAAAGGGTAACAAAGTGGCACATGGTTTGGCGAGATTAGTACTTAACTTGTATGGATGGAGGATGTTCCACCATCAATTTCTCATTTTATTCAAACTAATTTTACAGTTTCTTTGGAATAATATAAATGAACTTCTTCTTTCTCAAAAAAAAAAAAAAAAAAAAAAAATTGAATCGAATCAAGTTTTTTTTTTTTTTTTTTTACTACCTCTGTCCCATTTTATTAGGCCTGTTTAGAAAATCTACATTTTTAAAGAAACATCTTTCATGCATTGTTTTTTACATAAAAATGTACAAGTTTCTAAAACTACCCTCCCTAATTTAAACTTTAGCGAATGAGAGGTATTGATATATATACATATATATATATATATATATTAATAGCTAAAATTCAGAGAAAATCTAATTAAATTTTAATAGGATTCTCAATTTTGCACCACATGTCCGATTTAATTTTTAATTTTGTGCAAAGTGAGTATTGGCTGTAAAAATTGAAAATTCCAAGTCCAATTAGATTTTAAATTGAATTTTTAATTGGAGTCTAATTTTCCGCCATGTATCCATCTAAGTCTTTAATTTTTGTTGTAAGTGAATTATTAGGTGCAAAAACTGAAGAGTCTAAATCCAATCAAATTCTATATATATATATATATATATATATATAGAGAGAGAGAGAGAGAGAGAGAGAGAGAGAAACCATTACATATTTTAGAAATTTATGGTTTAAAAAAAAATGTAAACTAATATCATGTATAATTTAAACCTCTTCTCAAAAAAATGTATAATTTAAACTGTATTCTTGTGATTATTTTTAATTGTATTCATATATATACTTGAGACTACACACTAGTTTTAAATAAAGTGAAAATTATATTAAGAAATTTATTTATTGACTGGAATAGAAGCATCACTCACATCAAGAATGCTAAAAAAAATATAGCATTTAGCAACTCAAAACACTATTTATCTATTTTAACACCCCACTTTATAATATACCCAATATCAAAAGTTTTATATTTTTTACCACTTCATTCAAATATTATTTCTTTATTATTTTGTAATTATTTTTTAATTTCAATCTCATCTCTTCCTCTCTCTCTCTCTCTTTCTTCCTCTCTCTTTTTGTACGTGTATCTCTCTTCTCCCAAACAAAAACACCCAACCCACTGCCACTAGCCACCACCGCCCAAACCACACCCACTACCACAGCCATCACCATCGCCACCCACAACCTCAACCCTCAACCCCCCAACCACCAAAATCACAAACAAAAAAAACAAAAAAACAAAAAAAAAAAACCCAAAACCAAATCATAACCCCAAAATCAAATCACAAACTCAAACCCAAACCCACACCCACACCCACTACCACCAGCCACCCTAGCCATAGCCACAACAGTCACAACCATCACCAACGACGACGAACCCACCCATACCACAACCAACAAAAACCCACCCACAAAACCCAAACAACCACCACCATTCCACACCGATGACCTACACCGATCTTCACGCTGATCTCACCTCGACATTGATGCCCACGCTAGTCAAAGAGTTTCAAGCTTGGGTTTGGTCTTAGGCATGGGAGAACGGAAGGGATGGGTTAAGGGAGAACCAACTAAAAAGATGTGGAACAGGGTTCAATGTGAGAAAGAGAGAGAGGGAGAAACCTAGAGGCATGCTTGAGGGATTAAATAAATATTTGTTGGCAACTCACTGTAGCTAAGTGTCAGAATTTGTAACATTTGAGAGCTTTAATTTAGTAGGTATTTTTGTGTGTAGGTTGTTAAATGGCTTTTTAGCATTTTTAGCACTCTTGATGTGAATGCTAAGAACACTAGCATTGGGAGTGTAAAACCCCAGGTTGCTATTTTACAACCAAATTCACTAAAAACTCACTGCATCGGGGCATGTAGTTGTAAAAATATATGCCACCTTGATACAGTAAGTTTGCATATTTGCAACTTATTGTAGTTGGGTAGTAAACTTAAATATTATTATTTTAAGTAGTGTGTAGGTTTGGTAGAGAGAGAGACAGACAAAAAGGTAGAGAGATGGAAGAGTTGTATTATTTTTTATATTATTTTTTGGTATAATTTATATTATTTTAATGAGTTATATTTAAAAATAAAAACTGAGATGTTAGATAAATTGTAAAATGAGATGATAAAATAAATAAAGTAATGTTTGAGAATGTAAAATATATATTTTTTTACGTCCTCTATTGCTAGTGCTCACAATTTAGTACCGATAGGGTATATAAATATAAATTAGGCCTCGAGAAGAGGGATAAATGAAAACAGATTAAATTAATAGCTTTTTTTCTTAAAGAGCTTTAATCTATGGTGCGTCCATTCTTAATATAACTTTTTACCATCAAATCAAGATATCACTTAATTTATGGTATAGGGGTGATCAAACTCCAAATATCTTATTTGTAATGACAGATTCTATTGAACCACAATTAAATTAATAGCTTGACTTCGTAGTGCTGTGCCACTCCAATCCAAACAATTCATTAAGATAAGTTCTGGGAGACACCAGTGGTCGGGCTTATCAAATATCAACGACTTTGAATTTGAAAATAAATACTCACCAATTTTTGACATTTCAGCTACTGTTCATCGCTATTCGATACATAAAGAGAGAATTTTTTTTTAAATTCAATTTCTCACAGCCCCTCTCTCTCTCCCCTTTCTTTCTTCGTCCGACTCAGTCTGTCCCTCTTCGTCATACAACAATCACCACCAAATAGGCGGAGTTTCTGGTGGGCGACGGCGGTGGTGGTGATTGTGCAGTCAGATCTGGTGTTTTAAGTGGTGTTGCGATCTGGGTTCTTTGTGGAAGTTGAAAGGAGCAGCGAATAATAATAATAATAATGTCAGACAATTTACCTGAACTCTCCAGATCTTTCCCTGAAGAAGCGATCATGTGTGACTCTCACTCTCTGCCTCCAGAAATCCTACTCGATATTATCATACGACTACCCATCAAATCCATCATAACTTGCACCTCTGTTTGCAAAACATGGAAATCTCTAATCCAAAACCCTTCTTTCATTTCCGACCATCTCCGCCATTCCACCACCAAATACCTCCTTTTCAGCCTCTACTCTAAGACCGCCTGGCAAGTATATAGAATCCCCCACGAACAAGGAAAAGAGCACTACGCATTGCATTGGGACGACGACAACCGAGATTTCAATGAATACACCAAGTTTTACTTCCCTCTTCTCCATGGTCAGGTGAGATTCTGTGTGGTGGGTTCTTGTGACGGCCTCATCTGCCTTGCCAATTATACATGTTGTGACACTTTCATCATCTGGAACCCTTGCATCAGAAAGTTCGTCCAAGTGAGTAAAGCTCTAGCTCTACCCAATATCCCACCATTCAGATACAGTGTTTCTGTTGGGTTCGGAATTGATTCCAAAACCAGTGACTATAAGGTGGCGAGGATTCTGAGTTTTCGAGATAGAAAAAGCGGGTCTCCACCCAAGCTTGAGGTTGAGGTTTACTCACTTGCCACTGCTGAATGGAAAACGCTTACTACAGCCTTGCCTCCCACAAGTACTGAATGCTATGGTAACCCACATGCTTCTTCTGTCAATGGGGCTCTGCATTGGGTTGCTTCCAGAAGAACTAAAGACAATATGCTTATCAAGTTTGTTATGGTACTCGATTTGGAGGATGAGGTTTTCAGTGAGATAGCGATGCCGAAATTTGCCGAAAATGAACGTAACTTGCCCTCAACTATTTCAGCATATGGGAATTCCCTTGCCTTGTATCAAGAGGTTTCTATGAACTATCTCAATATATGGCTGATGAAGGAGTATGGGAATGCGTCCTCGTGGACCAAAATTGTAATTTTGGCTGATCAAGGTCCCAGATATTACAGACCAAGTGCAAAAGGTTTTAGGAAGAGTGGTGAGGTTATATTGAAAATGAATGACACAAAATTCATCTCGCGAGACCTTGAGACCCAAGAGATTAAAGATATTGGGAATGCTGGATATTATCATACTTATGTTGATTATTATGTTGAGAGTCTAGTTTTGAATGACAAAAAATCCCAACTGTGCAGTTACTGAGAAAAATTAAAGAGGAACAACAATAGGCAAGGTAACATTCTATTTTAATTCTTATTTTTATGATTTTCCATTTTGTTATTCATATATACTTGGCATTGATTATGATTTGGATGTGAATATATATGACACTGTTCTTTAAATTCTTATTTATGATTGATTACCTGAATTGAGTGGCTTTATATTTAAAATAGATAACTTATCAGTTATCTATGTTATAATACTTGTGAAACAAAAAACAAAACAAAAAAACTAACTGTTTCATGTTGGTTATTAACTTTTGCATGCTTAATTGTCAAGTGCTTAAAGATAAATGGATTGTGTGAATTTCATGTTTCCTACCACTTATAAATTACATTTTATAGATAGATGTACTCAACTTTTTCTTTCTTGATAATGTTATGGTGACCTCTTTTTAACTTCATATTCTTACACTTTTACTGAATGTTCTTCATAGATTTTTTTTTCCTTTTAATTTAAAAAAAAAAAAAATCTTAATTTGTTACTTATCAAAACTAATCTTAATTTGTCAATAGTGATCTATTTATGCTAAAGATATTTCATACACATTTTAAATCTTCCATTCCCACATCTTATTGAAAACATTCAAAAGATCAATGTTCATTGACAAACCAGCTATACGGTGGTTATTGCTTGCTTTGGATGTTTAAGAATTGAAAATGACTTGTTTATGATCCTCGTCTTAAACTATTTTTGTTATCTTAAGTTCCTTTGCATAATTTAAAAAAGAATTTTAACCCAATAATGTAGTTATGCTTAGTTTTATTGTTTTGTTGACTCTATTTTCTTCTGTTGTTTTTCATTTCCGTCTTTTAATTGGTGATGAGTTAGCATTTTCTATCACACAATTATACAAAGTAGAAGTAAAGGGTCAACTGAACACTAGTGGAAACGATAAAGAGTAAATCTAGGTACATATAAGACTCAACTTCAAACTACCATACTTGCAAAGAAATAAAACTTCGTCCCATAAAGGTCAATGTTGAATGTATGATCTTTGTCCAAGTAGCTTCCCAAGGTCCAATGCTAATCATGTTTAATGGTTTATGCCACCATTCTTGTAACCATTTTCATGAATCCCTTTATTTTATTTTATCCAACCATGATATACTACAGTTGTTTAAAGGCCATTCTAATAGCTTCTTTTTTTTTTATTAGTAATAGAAATTTTATTGATAAAAAAGTATTTCACGTTCACGATGATGAACACAAAGTACTTGAAACAATTACATGCAAATCAAAAAGAAATTCTAGTCGAATGTTGGAAATCAAGAATGGAAGTTCATTGCATAAGACCCCAAATCTGAGACCACTCAAACAAAGTCCCAATTAGCAAAGACTTCAAATGATCTAGAGGTCTCACAATATCTTCAAATGTGTTGGTATTGTGTTCCTGCCAAATTAACCACATTAGACAAGTTAGTACCAAATTTCAAATATTTGAAGAATGTTTTCCCAACCAATTCCTCCATGCAAATAGAAAAGATGCAACCGTCTCCAGCATTACCCACTAAATCCCAAACATCAAGAAAACTTCACTCCACAACACGAGCAAAATGACAGTGGAGCAAAAGATGATCCACAGTTTTCCCATCACAACAACACTCTTACCTTTGATTTTTTGTTTTTTCCTTGAACCAATCTTGTCCCATATTCATATTACCTGCAGGTCTGACATTGGAAACTCCAACTCAAAACCTTGCTACATTAGTCCTTGGAGATATCACAACCAAAACACACATAATATCCTTATTATAGTTTTCTATCTCTAGTGAGGCGCTCGTTTTGAATAGCCAGCCAAGCTATATAAGAGTACTTGGTAACAGGCTAAGCATACAATATAAGATCTCATACCAGTTCACCATAGGTAATCTGTGTCAAATTGCATTCCATATTCCTGTACTTCTAGACCTCCCTGACTTTCTAGGTTTCCAAATCACTGTATTCACAATTAGCATTTAGTTGAACATTGCATTTTTGGACCTTTAAAGAAAATTAAATAATTGCAAAAACAGAATTAATCTAAATCATATTCACAACTCAGCTCCAAATGACAATGTTGTCTGATCTTGTGGTTGGCCAAGACCAGTCTTCTCCTTCAATGATGCAGAAATCTCTGCATGTGATACAATTAAGGTGAGGTAAGATATGTTAAATTGAAGAACTACATGATCATCATTTGAGTTTTAATCCTAAGGCCTGTACCATCTTTATCCCTCCCCTTCATTATCTAAGTTGAGATCTTGGAGCCAGGACCTGAGAACTGTATAAACCTTACAAAAATGAACTTTTAGTGATCTCATCCTTCATATATTGGAGATTGTAATGTATTTACTGATTTGAGGACCTTATCTACCTTACAAAAATCAGTCAGTGTCAATGCTGACGTCTATCTTTAGAAATTCTGTTTTTTTTTTTTTTCCTCGCAAACGAAACAGAGGGGATTGCTTCAAAATTTTTTATTTATGTCAAATTTCCAGCTGTGTAATTTCTGTTCTAGATGGTTCTATTGTTTTCTTTTTTAAAATCCAAGTGCCTAGTTGTGAATCCACTGAACTTGCAATCCTTTTTTTAGTTGTTGCCTTTTCATCTGTATTTCATAGGTTGCTTGTATCTTCTTACTCATTCTTAGATTCTGTCTCAAATGCATATTAGTGAAGCCATCAATAGGTATATTGATACTTAAATTAATCATGAAGAAAATGAGGAAGCTCTATGTACATGGATGCACATTTTTGTAATTCAAGTTTCACTACAAGATGATCATCATATCTGTACATATCAGCTATTTTGTGAAACATATCTTGGTGCATGCAACATACCATGTATCCTTTCACGTGTTCACTTTCCTAGCTAAAGTATATATAAACATGGAAGCCTTAAGCATTAATTAAGATCACATCCTGTTGAACCGCATAGGACTCTGGTTCTGCCTTCTCTTAAAAAGCTTATCTGTCATTTCTTCTTCTTCTTCTCAAAAGTTAGTCGTTTCAGGTTGCCAACCTCTCTCTCTTCTTCATTGAATGGTAGTTTTTACATTCCACTTTCTTCTATTAAAAGTGAAATGAACTGGTGTACGGGCCATTTTCAGAATCTATCCAAATTGAAATAATCCCCCCCCCTTTTTTTCTCTGGGCTTTCTATTCATCAAAGATCAGTCAAGAAAGCCATCAAACGAGATTGTACAAAAAAAAAATTGATATGATTACAAGCCAGGAAGAAAGAGAGAAGAACTTAAAGTATAAGAGAGACAGTCACAGATACAGTAAGAGTAATCTTGAAAGACCATTAGTGCTTTCAGGTCAATGATTCTTTTTCATTTTAATACTAATTTGTGTGTGTGTGGGGTGGGTTGGGGGGGGGGGGGGGGGGGGGGGGTTTGATGCTGCAATCGTGTTTATGCCACCATTTTTGTAACCTTTTTTATTGATCCATCTATTATTACAGTTGCTCAAGCCATTCTAAAAGCTTCTTTTTTTTCTTTTTTTTTTACTAAACTCTTACCTTTGAATTTTTTTTCCCTTAAACCAAACTAGTTCCATATCCATATTACTTGGTAACAGACTTTGCATTCCATATAAGATCTCATACCCATCCCCCACAAGCAATCTTTGTCTAATTGCATTCCATGTCTACTTCTAGACCTCCCTGAGTTTCCAAGTTTCCAAATAACTATGTTCACAAGCCCCTCAAGGACCATAAAATTGAAATATTGGTCCCTTAATGAGCCATCTATCACCTTCCATTGTTCTTCCCTTTCTTACATGGAATATTTCAGTTTTCTGGTTGTTGAAGAGGCAGTACTTAACAGCTTAATTTCTTGATTTAATATTATTAGCAAAAGAGATTGGTTTTTTTCTTTTTATGGTTGGTGTGTTTGTGAGACTCCTAGTTTGGTTAAGTAATGGAATTATAGTAGGGTATGCTTCAAGTTTCAACTGTTCAATACAAAACAATGTGGAGGATTCTTTCAAACAAGAAATATAGGTTAAATAGAGTTCATCTTTTAATTATAGTACTGAGATCAGGGAACTCCCTCACTAATTGGTATCAAAAGGAATTAAATTCTTAAAATTCATTTAAGCTAATTTCACTATTTCTAATTGACCAAGTTTGATCATTGTGGGGTATGTTTCTGTGGCTGTCTCTTGTTTTACTGAAGGATTTTGAATCCCATATTTATGGGAGGAATTTTCTTACATAAAATATCTTCCAACTTTTTAAGCATAGAACAGGGAACTCCAAATCTGCTGCAATGGTCACAATCTGGACTAAAATTTGTGATTTTTGAGTGAGGTTGGCTTTCATTTTTATATAAATCAGTCTCTAATTCAGTTTATGATGTAAGCAAAGCCTAAAATTTTCTTTCAGTATTATAAGCTCCACTAATGAAGTGGTGCTTGTCATTTTAAACCCAAACGATAGCAGAGCGGAGGTATTAGTAATGAAATTCTGTAGTGGGACTAGCAGTAATGGTGGAGAAAGTGAAGGTGGCTTATCTGTTGGATGTGACATGCAACCTGTGTTTGTCTTCTTCAGTCTTCCTATAATTTTCAGAAGCGACCAAAACATGATGGACCTGGCTGTAAAATACTAAACATACCCAATTAGCCTTGTTGTGTAGATGCCCAAGGCACTTTTAAATGTGTAATTGATGATTCTCATATGGAGTCTGATTTTCTTATCAATTGGGTGCATAAAGTTCAAACTCAATGGAGATTATCTTGAAATTTATTGATGTAGTGAAGCATTTTTCTCATATAATAACCTGATCTCTCATCATCCCAAGCTCTCCCCTCTTCTGGATTTCAATTTTATAATGTCATTCTTTATGTGATGTATATAGTTTCTTTGTTTCCCCTTTTTCTTTGTATATAAAATATATAAGTGAAGTCTCATTTCAAGGTGGTTTCATAATATCTTGTTTTTGTATTTGCAGTGGGGGCTGTGTTTCCTGCTCTGTGAACTGGTAGATTTGTATCAACTAGTATATGCTAAGAATGATTTATTACATAAATTTTCTTGCTTGTAGGGGTGTTTTGATTTTCTTGTTTGATAAAAAGAAATTCATATTTTTTTTATTTGTTAATAGGTTAATTTTTCACCGTATATGTCTCTTATTGATCTTCATATTCTGTTTGTTAACTAGCAGTTGTTTTATGATCTGAATTTCATACAACTATACAAGTCATTTTCTTGATCTTCATATTAGTACTTATCTTAATCTCTGAACAGGTGCAGTTGTTTGCTTTGTTAGATTAATTTAACTCAGATTTCAAGGCTTATAGTGAGACATCTTCTCAACGAGGGGAAATCATGATAGCGCTTAAAGCTCTCAACTGTGGCCCTGTTGACACTGATAAGCTTTATGCAGTGGTGATGGCAACAGAAGCTTTTGATGAGCAGATGCTTGCAACTACATATGATCATTTGGTTTATGATGAATTAGCAGGAAGATTCTTTTGGGTTTAAAATGCTAAACTGTGAAAATTTTGGGTAGAGAACTTTTTCACCAAAAATGGCGGTCACCAAACTTCGTTAAGCATTATGAAACAATGTTAATGGTAGTATTATGGCTATATATTAGGGAACAATGTGTCTTTTGAATATACTTGGATGGTGGTAGTATTTTGGATGGTTATGTGTTAAACCAGGATGGGAATGGTATAATGGTTGTGTTATGGAAGAATTTTAAGTGTTTGGATGATTATGAATTGTAACTTAGATGGTGGTGGTATTATTGTTATGTATATGTATTACAAATGCTTTCATTTTACCTAAGTGTGTCAAAGTATATGTTTCAGAGGTAGAAGTGCAGTCAATCCATATGCCTTGTAAAAGAAAAAGTACTTTTTGGGATAAATTTATTTGTTATGTATCAATATTTATAGGTATTTTTGAAGTTTTTAAAATATTTTACAACAAAACAACAGAGTCGTAGTTTCCTATGAGAATCAGTTAAGCCTCGCACAAAATTCGTGTTCAACCTATCTGGTGAATTTAGCACTTTTCCAAGCAATATGGTACCTTGCATGGAATGTACGGTTGTGGCGACTGCTTGGATAATAACACAAGTTGAAATCTTAGTTAGAAGAGCCAAGATATCTAATAGGGAAACAAAGATATATTTTCCAAGGTTTGGTCTTGTGTTAAAAGTTAAAACCAATTAGATTACTCAATTCATTGCGCAAAGTCACGCTAACATTTAGACTTCCTTCAATTCACTTTTCTAGCATACATTTCACAAAAGGTATCCAACACCTCTTGTCTTATATTTATTTAATGTTTTGATAGTTCCAGAGCTAATTCCATGTATGTTGTGGTCGACAATTTCAAGTGTCGTATTTTTCTATTAGTATTTAAAATCAATTAAATAAATTTTTTTAATTTATAATATAATATTTTCATTTAGAATCTAGTATTCTTGTCTTATTGACTTTTGAGATGCAAAATTACTAACTAATTTTTTTTGTATTAAAGTTCCCTGACATTTGCTTTTCAATTGATACATGACTAATTCAATTTATTGTTTCTTGTAATATAGTTGATTTTAAATAGTTTTTTATCAAATTTTATTTTGAAAAACTTATTTTTGTACTATAACAAGTATTGTAAGTAATATTTTGTAAGAAGTACAAGTATCTTTAAAAGAATCCAAAGAAGTTTGTTGATACCCAAAATTTGAGGGTTTTACCAAGCCCAAAATCAAGAAGAAGCCGGAGGTCTATGAATCTACAAAGGTACCTAGACTAGCAAACTACGATAGCCTCAATAATGGGTAAGAATAACTAACACAATGAGGTTGGGTCCCAGCAACAAAATCCAAGGAGAAAGACGACATCCATGATACATGGAGAGAGGCCAACCTTTGGGAACCAGACATGGTGGTTCAGCGGAAAAGAGCTAACCAACTAAGGAATTTCATGACCAACGCACACTTTGGTGGGATGATCACTCCACAAGTATAAGTACTTGTTGGATGTGGGGGCAAGAGTCGGGGTTCAAGTCTCTAAGAAGAAACTTCATATACATATACACTTAAATTAAGTTAGAGTAGAATTTTATCTATCTCAAAAGAAGAAGAAGAAAAAAAAAAAAAAAAAACCCTAAGGAATTTAGCAAGGGAATTTTCTTTATAAGGCATCTATGCCATTAATGAGTAAAGCCCAAAATTTGGATAGTCAATGTCGTTTCTACTAGACTGGGGCTAGAAAGGCCACTTCATCTTGTCCCCACAATTCTACAGGAGGAACCATACTCACAAGTATCACACCATTGGCCATCTCAGAGAAAAACCATTATATTAGGATAGGACGAAGGGTACTTTCAGAGTTAGAGAGCCCTAATATCAAAAACGGCAAGAGTGGTTGGTAGGCAGAGATAGCTCTGAACTTCACCAATACAAAGGAAAGAAATAATCCGTGGACTCGGAGCTATCACGTGGTCATAGTAGTAAATTTTCTACTCGAGATAGCAATAAGATGTTAGTGGACTAAATTCTATTGTAAAAACTCAAATTTTTTCATAGTAGATCTGTTTTACCTTAAAAATAACTAAGTTAAATCTTCCCTAAATTTTTTACCTGTTAGGTTTTCCCAAGTTATCATATCTTTATATTCTATACTTTTCCGCATTATTTACATAATATGATTTTATTGTGTTAATCTAGAACTGAATAATTTATCTAAATAATTACTTGGCTAAATAACTAAGTTAAGAGTCTAAAAACGTACAACAACAAAATCCATAGCATCAATAAAACTAGAGGAAGTCATCATAGGTCATAAAGCAGAATAAATATAAACACAAATTGGGAGGCCCAAATAGCAGTCCATGATTGCAAATGGATCTAACCCATCACCATTGGACTCAGGAAGATACGGTTTGGTAGGAAGGGGAGGTTAATTTAATTTCCTGTTTCATTCGTAAGAGCCAATAACAGCATGAAAGCAAAAACAAATGATAAAAATTCACAGGTATATTCACAAAAAAAAATACCATACTCAGAGAGAAAGAAACACTTCTCTACAAACTGCTTTTGCTCGATCTCGACAACCGTTGACTCACTGCCCCCAAAACAGAGACCCATGAGGGGGTTAGAGAAAAGCAATTTTATACTTCTCTGTTTTTTAAAAATTATTTACCTGAACGAATTGTACATTGTTTTAAGTGATCAATTTCTTTTATTAATTGAAAAGTGATTTTACATTGTAATCCATACAGTTTATAAAACTTCAACTTGGATTGCATCTGACGTTCATTGAAGAAACATGATATTCACATATATCAATTGATTGAATATAGCTAATAATACGAGTATTAAGCTAGCTCAAAGCTCATATAGAAATCATCAAAATATTTATTCATATGGTTACCATATTTCTGCACTAAATATTAAGAAACTTACAACATTTAGTTACACTACTACCAAGTTTGTGCCACAACACTCCAAAGCTTGTACCCTAGGTGATTAAGGAATTGAAAGTACATGATTCTCCACTGCTTGTACAATAGTAAGGGGCCCAACACAACCCAAAACCCAACCACAAATCCAAGTGCCATGCTCACATAAAACCAATCCAGCTTAAGTGGATGAAAATGCTTGCTCCATTTGTTTTCAAATATGGGTTTTACATCCTTTATAGTACAATTATCAATAAGTGGAGGTCCACAAAGTTTGTTTCCAAAAAAACTGGACTCATTGAGGCTTTGTAGCTGAGTGCCTGAAGGAATTCTCCCAGTTAAATTGTTGTTTGACAAGTTCAAGTGACTTAAAAATGTCAAACTTGACATACTTTCAGGAACTTGACCTGAAAGTTGGTTTACTGAGAAATCAATAGATTCTAATGATCTCATATCACCTATATTCTCAGGAATCCTTCCAGTCAAGATATTAAATGACAAATTCAATGATTGTAATCCTGTGAGACTAGTCACTTCTCTGGGGATCTCTCCAGATAAATTGTTCTTGGAAAAATCTATAATTTTTACCATTTGAAGAATGGTGGAATACTCAAGAACTTTTCCCTTAATCACAAGCAATTCACTTTCGAAAGGTATAGAATTATATCCTAGTGACTGCTGATATAAAAGAAAGGGATAATTTGAGCTGTGATATGTGGCTTGGGTCATAGAGCTAAAATTGTAAACACATTTAGGTATGCTTCCAGATAGCTTATTATTTGAAAGGTCCAAGATTTGAAGTGAAGTTAGAAGGCATAGTTCTTTCGGAATGTAACCGTGAAAATTATTTGAGTGAAGGTTGAGAATCACCAACTTTGACAAATTATATTCCATCCATGAAGGTATGCTTCCAACAAACTCGTTCTTAGCAATATCAATGGCCACCAACTGTTCACAATTTTTCAAAGATAGTGGTATTTTTCCAGAGAATTTGTTGTCTTGTAGGTGCAAATATGAAAGAGCAACCAAAGAACCAATGGATATTGGGATACTACCAGTAAAATTATTGTTTCCCAAATTTAAGGCAAACAAACTTTGCCACATCTCCCAACAATCACTTATTTCTCCTGATAAGAGATTTTTTCTAAGATTGAGAAATTTCATATGTTTGACCTCATTCATCTTGTAACACAAAAAGTGAGAAATAGATCCAGACAATTTATTGTCAGAAAGATCGAGAAAACTCACATTAGGGGATATATAAGGTAATGAACCTATGAATTGATTAGAACTCATATCAATCACTGATGACATGGACAAAAGCATTGGGATATGTGGAATATTTCCATGAATGTGATTGTGAGAGATATTCAGATAAGTAAACTGAGAAGACAAGTTCCAAAACAAATGAGGAATCACATCTGAAATCCCTGTGTTAGATATATCCAAAAACTCAAGATGCTTTTGTGAACAAAACCATAAAGGAAATTTTGGCCCTAATATCCATGATCTCAAATATAAAGCATTTAGTTGAAAAGGAGGGACCCATTTGTCACTTACTTCTAAAGTCAGCCGATTTCGAGATGCAACAAGTGTTGTTAGTCTCATTAAATTGGCAAAATGGACTTTAGATACTACACCCTCCAATATATTTGAATCAAGATTTAGATACTCTAATTTGGATAGCTGTCCAAAACATTGAGGGAGAGTTCCATTAATTTGATTAGTCTCAAGGTTCAAGGATCTCAAAGATGAAAGATTTCCTATAGACCATGGAATTGGACCTGAAATTAAATTATACCCCAAAGACAGCACAACTAGATTTTTAAATTGCCCAAGCTCATTGATCAAATGCCCAGAAAGTCTAGCATCATTCATTTCTAAGGTCTCTAGTCCATGTGAAACACATCTTGATAAACTTTCTAAGAGTTCAAATATCTTTTGATTCCATTTGTTATATGAAAATCTAATTTCTCTTAGGTTGCAGAGATTACCCAAAGATCTTGGTACCTTTCCATTAAGTTCGTTGCCGGAGAAGTCTATTCTAATGGCAGATGTTAGGTTTCCAATGGCACTAGAGATTGTACCTTGAAAATTGTTGGAGCCAAGGTTGAGGAATTCAAGATGACTAAAATTGTACAACCAATTGGGAATTGAAGAGTTGAAGAAGTTGTAAGATAGATCAAGGTGCCTAAGTGAAGTCATGTTCTGTAGATCAATAGGAATTGAACCATGAAACCCAATGGAAGATAGATCAAGAGAAACCAAATTATGAAGACCAAAGACCCATTTTGGAATCAAGTTGTTTTCTAAAGTGGTGGATGAAAGATCAAGGGTGGTGAGAGATGAAAAATTAGTATTGGGTATTAATGGGGTAAAACCAAGGTAGCAACCTGACAACCACATCTTTAACAAGGAAGGGAGTTTGTTTGTCACCTGTAACCAATCAGAGGCTTGGCTAAGGTCTACATAACTCAAATCAAGGTGTTGTAGTAAAGGAAGACCAGAGAGCCATTGAAGGCTCAGGACATATAAATTATAGCCATAATTACCTCCAAGATCAAGATAGTACATATTTGAGAGATTCCCAAGTTGATGAGGTACCATTCCTCCAAATCTTGCATTGGAGAGGTTAAGATAACTTAAACTCCCCATTGAACCGAGGAATTTGGGAATTTGAGTGCCACAAAAATCATTGTAGCTAAGGTCCAAGTAAGTCAAATACTTCAAATCAAGTAGAGAAGGATTTATCTTACCAACAAGCCTTGACCGCTTATAAGCTTCTAATTGAGCTCCATATTGATCATCAGTTGTAAACTGGTCATCCGAAGGAGGAACGCTTCTGAGATGGAGTTGGTGGACATGACCAGTAAGGTTGTGGCAGACAACTCCCAACCAGTGACAACAATCCTCATCAGTTGTAGCCCAAGAGGCAAGCCGGTTCGAAGGATCTTCAAGGTCTTGCTTGAACTTGAGAAGTGCTTGTCGCTCACTTTCAATGCAACGAACCTCAAACTCACCGCTGCAGAGCTTAGGATGAAGAGTCACTATAGTGAGCAACCAAAGGAAAAGGGTTAACGTAATGGCTATTGATCTCAAGGAACCGTCCATGACCATGCTTTCAAAAAATAAATTATTATGATTTTGTAATGTGATAAACGTTACTTATGGAATGCTTATTTATAAGAAACGCAGTGTCTTTTAGTATTGTGTTAAATCGGATATTTTATGCTTTAGTTTTCTTCCACAAATTACGGATTGACTCTGTAAGTCTTGTAGATGGACCGTCCATTAGGTTCATTTGGAATTTTGGATGCATACAAATTTTCAAACTTGTGAAACTTGTAGCGTATTTTAGACGGGAATTTGATTGGTCATTCAAATATTCAACAATCTTTAAAACGGAATATGCCCCATTGTGACTTAAATCTCTGGCTATTACTACAATGATTGTTTAGCAACAACGTTTAAGGTGTGATATCACTACTTGGAACTTTAGAACATATAGTATGCTAAAATTACATAATAAATAATAATAGTATATTGTGTGGAGTTTAGCTGGATCTTACTAAAATGTAGCAAAGAAAAAGGGGACAAATTAAATTTTATGATATCGTAGGCAAATACTCATTATTGAAATTACAATTATGCTGGATTGAACTAATTTTAAAGCTCCAAAAGTAAATTATCATTAACTTGACTGATCAATGGGCTGAATTTCATGATTTCAACCTGCAATTGCAAAACAAATTTATTGCATTGGACGTCAAGCTGCAGCTACAAATTAGTGTATTTGTAAGTGAATCATTGTTTACTATACATGGGTCAAGCATAGTGCATTGAACTTTGAAATGCAGGAGCAGTGTTAATTTTATCATCAAGAAAATCAAAGTTCATGAATGCGTGAGTGTCAAAATCTAAAATACTTTGACACAATGATTTTGATATTAGTGTTTGTATCTTGGAAGTCTTCCTTTTGCTTGGCACAATTTTCTCAGAAAATATTTAACTAGGAACAAATTTCTTCCCATGTATACTAACGTTGAATATACTCTCTCCTTCTGTTAATATATTGTGGAAATTGTCATTCAAGTTAATTGAAAATGTGTAATGTTCTTGCCTAGAATCTTTCCTAATCAGTACTAGTGTGAACAATTCAACATGACATTGGAATTTCCTATCGTATACAGTGGATTTGTTTGATATTGTGAAATTGCTTTAGCTAGCTATTGAAACATCTATGTAAGGTTGAATTTAATCAACCATCTTATTGGCTTTATTCCATGTCAAATTTGCTTATAATTTAGCAATTAGTAATCATGCGTTTAGGTGGGATTCATGTAAGGATAGTGTGTGAGAGAGTGTGAAGAAATACTCAAGACTGTGCAGTGAAGCAAGGACTCACGGCTGGATCTCGCGGGTGGCTCGCGGCTTGTAAGTCGCTAGATGATGCACACAAGTGAAGCATGCGGAGAAGCTGAACCGTCATGCCAGTTGTAGCACTATAGGACAACAAGTCCAAACTGACCATTCAGTTAGCTCACGGCTTGGACTTGCGACTCAGTCAAGTCATGAGGCTAAGTCACCAGTCCACTCTATTATACTCTTCGCATTCCTTTCTCACTCTAGTATAAATACCCCTTATACCCACGAAATATTGAGAGCTTCCAGAGAGAATTTTGAGAGAGAAACCCTAGAGGAAAACAAGATCGACTCATCCACAATCTTTACATAGTGACTTTTCAAATTCCTCAACTCTCACCCTCTTCATTGTTACATCCTTAAGAGGTATATTAGCCAAAACATTTTCTCACCATACCCATATCTGTGAGAATGTTATTTAGTGCTTGGGAAGTAGTTAGGAAGGGACCAATTCATATTGGTTGATGCTATGAGTTATAACGGAATCCAGTAAGCTAAAGAAGACAAAAGTTCGGCGTAACCTCGTTGGAGCAAGAAGTTTGAAGGGCTTGGGTACATTGGGCAGATTAGGCTTGGAGGGTCTTCTGCTGTTCATATATCCCAACTTCATTTTTTAGTGGATTATTTACCGCTTGGAGGGCGACAGAGAGGTTTTACGCCGAGGGCTTCAATTTCCTCTTCGATAACACATCGTTGTGTTGTCCTTGTGTTTGCATCTCTCTTTCCTTAATCTTTGTCATTTAATTTCTGCTGTAAATGTGATTTTATTTGGTTTAGATTGTTTATCAATTTTGTTATAAGTTTATGTTCATTTTCCGCACATATATTGTTTTATATTAAGTTTGAATTGGTAATTTGTAAATTGGTGGTCTAAGCGTTCAAGGTGTTTTATACACTATTTGAACAATCAATCTAGTATGAGTCTAACCAGTTCTAAAAGTCATGTGCTTTACTAGTAAAGAAGTGAAATGATTATTAATCAAAATTGTGATTATTTTAGGACCAAAATTGAGATTATCAAAAATGCATTTTATGAACGTGTCATGGATGAGAGCAAATTTTTTGATGTTAGGTAGTAATTGGCCTCCTGTCTTGAATTCATTGTAGGCACTACTGGTCGTTTAACTAATTTCAACATAATGTTTTGATGTTAGGCGAAATGAAGTGGTGTCCTAGTTATTATGTTTAGCCCAAGAGGCAAGCTGGTCAGAAGGATCTGTAAGGTGTTGCTTGAAGTTGAGAAAGGCGTGTCGCTCGCTTTGAATGCAACAAACCTCAGAGTCTGCAGTGAGCAACCAAAGGAAAATGGTTAGAGTAAGGGTTATTAATCTGAGAGAAGCGTACATGATGATCACGGTTTTAAAGAAATAATTGATAGTGATTTTATTTATGATGTAAATGCTACTAATCGCACGCTTATTTATAGTAGCCATCCGAGTCTTGTTCTGCTGAATCTGATAGGTCATAGGAGTTTCTTTCAGCTTTCGGGTTTTTTAATTTTTAATGCTTAAAATTTTAAAATATATTATTATATCGAAGACTAGATGTCAAGCACGGGGCTGAGTTTTAATTTATTAATTAATATTTCACAGTAAGATGGAGTTGAAAAACAAATTGGGTGCGTTGAAAAACAGTTTTTTGGTTTAGAAATAGTTATAACAACACAAAAAATTGTTACAATATTTTCATAATTGTTGAGTTGTTAGTGTGTGTATATATTTATATATATATTGAGTTTTATGTAGTAATCATGTTTGGGAAGTTGAAATTGTGATATAAGGTGTTATATATTTATATTTGTTACTTAGAGAACACTAATATACTAGATTTTAATCTTCTAGACCTATAATTTTATCTAACAAAAACTTCAATTGTACATATGCATTTCCTTATCTTGTTATTATTATTATTATTATTTTAATTTATCTTCTTGCCTAAAAGGGTGTTTATTAAAAACTAAGTAAATTAAACATCATTGAGACATATAAAATATAGGATAATGATATTCATTATTATTCTTAGAAGTTTTTAGTGAATGGATATTTCCTTTAGAAAATAGGTTATAAAAAACTATCATAGAAAAATTGATATTTCATATGTTAAATAGTTGCTCTAAGTTTGTGTGTAATCAAAATTTTTATATAAACGAGATTAACATTGTATGACACATATTTTTGAGTATATGATGTCATAGTACTTTAGATAGAAGCTCTGTCTTAATTTTTACAATCAAGAGACAGCATGTAACTTGCACGTGCCACCAAAACTAGTCTCCTTAAAAGTGATGTGCTTTATGTGTAATAAGCAAATGAGTCCAATTGGTTGATTAGGAAGAAAGTAATCAAAATGAAATTTTCATTCAGAAAAACGTAGGACCAATTATACACCGCCTTCCCTAATACATTCAGTTTGTAAGAAAATATTCATTCAAGAAATAATCAATTGGGATAATAGTAATCCCAGATTAATATAAATTTTGGAGGAGAAGTCAGTCATCTTATAACTAACAAGTAAGTCCTCTCTTGGTGCATTTCGTTTTGTTTTGGACTAAATGTGGGGTTAGGAGTGGGAGTCTAGGAGAGGCATCAAATCAGAATTATTATGTTTTAAAGGGTTTTTACAAGGCAAAGTCTCGTAATCCCCATGAAATTTCTCTAGGAAAAACGAGTAAAGTTAATTGAGACTACCAAAGAAAATAGACCAAACTTTTCCTATGTTAATGTTTTGGAGAGAAATTTGGCTGCCCCATGGTCCCATTGGCCATTAGGAGGAAAATAAGGTGCAAATCGCGTTGCACCTTTTATATGTTGCGACACTTTCATCATCTGGAACCCTTGCATCAGAAAGTTCGTCCAAGTGAGTAAACCTCTACCTCTACCCAATATCCCACCATTCAGATACAGTGTTTCTGTTGGGTTCGGAATTGATTCCAAAACCAGTGACTATAAGGTGGCGAGGATTCTGAGTTTTCGAGATAGAAAAAGCGCGTCTTCACCCAAGCTTGAGGTTGAGGTTTACTCACTTGCCACTGCTGAATGGAAAACGCTTACTACAGCCTTGTCTCCCACAAGTATTGAATGCTATGGTAACCCACATGCTTCTTCTGTCAATGGGGCTCTGCATTGGGTTGCTTCCAGAAGAACTAAAGACAATATGCTTATCAAGTTTGTTATGGTACTTGATTTGGAGGATGAGGTTTTCAGTGAGATAGCGATGCCAAAGTTTGCCGAAAATGAACGTAACTTGCCCTCAACTATTTCAGCATATGGGAATTCCCTTGCCTTGTATCAAGAGGTTTCTATGAACTATCTCAATATATGGCTGATGAAGGAGTATGGGAATGCGTCCTCGTGGACCAAAATTGTAATTTTGGCTGATCAAGGTCCCAGATATTACAGACCAAGTGCAAAAGGTTTTAGGAAGAGTGGTGAGGTTATATTGAAAATGAATGACACAAAATTCATCTCGCGAGACCTTGAGACCCAAGAGATTAAAGATATTGGGAATGCTGGATATTATCATACTTATGTTGATTATTATGTTGAGAGTCTAGTTTTGAATGACAAAAAATCCCAACTGTGCAGTTACTGAGAAAAATTAAAGAGGAACAACAATAGGCAAGGTAACATTCTATTTTATTCCTTATTTTTATGATTTTCCATTTTGTTATTCGTATATACTTGGCATTGATTATGATTTGGATGTGAATATATATGACACTGTTCTTTAAATTCTTATTTATGATTGATTACCTGAATTGAGTGGCTTTATATTTAAAATAGATAACTTATCAGTTATCTATTTTATAATACTTGTGAAACAAAAAACAAAACAAAAAAAACAAACTGTTTCATGTTGGTTATTAAGTTTTGCATGCTTAATTGTCAAGTGCTTAAAGATAAATGGATTGTGTGAATTTCATGTTTCCTGCCACTTATAAATTACATTATATAGATAGATGTACTCAACTTTTTCTTTCTTGATAATGTTATGGTGACTTCTTTTTAACTTCATATTCTTACACTTTTACTGAATGTTCTTCATGGATTTTTTTTTTCTTTTCAATTTTTTTTTTTTTTATAAAAAATCTTAATTTGTTACCTATCAAAAAAAAATCTTAATTTGTCAATTGTGATCTATTTATGCTAAAGATATTTCATTTACATTTTAAATCTTCCATTCCCACATGTCTTATTGAAAACATTCAAAAGATCAATGTTCATTGACAAACCAGCTAAACGGTGGCTATTGCTTGCTTTTGATGTTTAAGAATTGAAACTGACTTGTTTATGATCCTCGTCTTAAACTATTTTTGTTATCTTAAGCTCCTTCGCATAATTTGAAAAAGAATTTTAACCCAATATTAGTGAAGCCATCAATAGGTATATATTGATACTTGAATTAATCATGAAGAAAATGAGGAAGCTCTATGTACATGGATGCACATTTTTGTAATTCAAGTTTCACTACAAGGGAATTTTTTACGGAGTTACTTGTTATGTGAAAAAACTCAAGATGTTCATCATATCTTGGTGCATGCAACATACCGTCCTTTCACGTGTTCACTTTCCTAGCTATAGTATATATAAACAAGGAAGCCTTGAGCATTAAGATCACATCCTGTTGAACCACATAGGACTCTGGTTCTGCCTTCTCTTAAAAAGCTTATCTGTCGTTTCTTCTTCTTCTTCTTCTCAAAAGTTAGTCGTTTACGGTTGCCAACCTCTCTCTCTTCTTCATTGAATGGTAGTTTTTACATTCCACTTTCATCTATTAAAAGTGAAATGAACTGGTGTACGGGCCATTTTCAGAATCTATCCAAATTTTTCTCTTGGCTTTTCTATTCATCAAAGATCAGTCAAGAAAGCCATCAAACGAGATTGTACCAAAAAAAATAATAATAATTTGATATGATTACAAGCCAGGAAGAAAGAGAGAAGAACTTAAAGGCTAAGAGAGATAGTCACAGATACCGTAGGAGCAATCTTGAAAGACCATATAAGATCTCATACCCATCCCCCACAAGCAATCTGTCTAATTGCATTCCATGGTTATCTACTTCTAGACCTCCCTGAGTTTCCAAATCACTATGTTCACAAGCCCCTCAGGGACCATAAAATTGAAATATTGGTCCCTTAATGAGCCATCTATCACCTTCCATTGTTTTTCCCTTCCTTACATGGAATATTTCAGTTTTCTGGTTGTTGAAGAGGCAGTACTTAACAGCTTAATTTCTTGATTTAATATTATTAGAAAAAGAGATTGGTTTTTTTCTTTTTATGGTTGGTGCGTTTGTGATTTGGCTTTACTTTTGTATTTTGGTTGGTTTCTGAAATTAATATCCAGGACTCCTAGTTTGGTTAAGTAATGGAATTATAGTAGGGTATGCTTCAAGTTTCAACTCTTCAATACAAAACAATGTGGGGATTCTTTCAAACAAGAAATATAGGTTAAATAGAGTTCATCTTTTAATTATAGTACTGAGATCAGGGAACTCCTTCACAAATTGGTATCAAAAGGAATTAAATTCTTAAAATTCATTTAAGCTAATTTCTAATTGACCAAGTTTGATTATGGTGGGGTATGTTTCTGTGGCTGTCTCTTGTTTTACTCAAGGATTTTGAATCCCATATTTATGGGAGGAATTTTCTAACATAAAATATCTTCCAACTTTTTAAGCATAGCACAGGGAACTCCAAATCTGCTGCAATGGTCACAATCTGGACTTAAATTTGTGATTTTTGAGTGAGGTTGGCTTTCTTTTTTATATAAATCAGTCTCTAATTCAGTTTATGATGTAAGCAAAGCCTAAAATTTTCTTTCAGTTTTATAAGCTCCAATAATGAAGTAGTGCTTGTCATTTTAAACCCAAACGATAGCAGCTGTAGTGCAGAGGTATTAGTAACGAAATTCTGTAGTGGGACTAGCGGTAATGGTGGAGAAAGTGAAGGTGGCTTATCTGTTAGATATGACATACAACCGATGTTTGTCTTCTTCAGTCTTCCTATAATTTTCAGAAGCGGCCAAAACATGATGGACCTGGCTGTAAAATACTAAACATACCAATTAGCCTTGTTGTGTAGATCCCCAATGCACGTTTAAATGTGTAATTGATGATTCTCAAATGGAGTCTGATTTTCTTATCAATTGGGTGCATAAAGTTCAAACTCAATGGAGATTATCTTGAAATTTATTGATGTAGTGAAGCATTTTTCTCATATAATAACCTGATCTCTCATCATCTCAAGCTCTCCCCTCTTCTGGATTTCAATTTTATAATGTCATTCTTTATGTGATGTATATAGTTTCTTTGTTTCCCCTTTTTCTTTGTATATAAAATATATAAGTGAAGTCTCATTTCAAGGTGGTTCCATAATATCTTGTTTTTGTATTTGCGGTGGGGGCTGTGTTTCCTGCTCTGTGAACTGGTAGATTTGTATCAACCAGTATATGCCAAGAATGATTTATTACGTAAATTTGCTTGATTGTAGGGATGTTTTGATTTTCTTGCAGGGCCGGCTGAAGCTATAGGCCACTTAGGCAGTGGCCTAAGGCCCCCACTGATAAAGAGGCCCTCAAATAGTAATAATATATTATATAATGTCCCATCAAAAAATTGTATAGTTTGAAAAAAAATTGTCTTAATCTTGAATATTTTCTCACACATGAAACTTATTCCAATATTGATGGTTTAGATTTATTTTCAGAACTAAAAGTTTTAAAAGAAGTTTTGCAAATAAATGAAAACTCTCCAATTAATGTACTAAATTATATAAAGAGGCTAGAATCTTTTCCAAATGCATGTGTTGCTTTCAGAATATTACTAACTATACTTGTTACAGTTACTTCCGCATAAATAAGTTTTTCAAAATTAAAATTAATAAAATCCTATTTAAGATCAACTATGTCACAAAAAAGATTAAGTGGATTAGCCATATTACCAATTGAAAATGAAATGTTAGCGGAACTTGAATGCAAAAATTTAATTAGTAATTTTGCCTTTCAAAAAGTAAGAAAAATAAATTTTAACTGAAAAAAATGTATGAATTTATAATTAAATATAATAAAAGGCCTCATTTAAAGATTTCACCTAGAGCCCCCAAATTCATTGAGCCGGCCCTGTTTTCTTGTTTGTTAAAAAGAAATTCATATTTTTTTATTTGTTAATAGATTAATCTTTCACCATATATGTCTCTTATTGATCTTCATATTCTGTTTGTTAACTAGCAGTTTTTTTATGATCTGAATTTCATACAACTATACAAGTCATTTTCTTGATCTTCATATTAGTACTTATCTTTGATCTCTGAACAGGTGCAGTTGTTTGCTTTGTTGGATTAATTTAACTCAGATTTCAAGGCTTATAGGTGCAGTTTGGAGCTGAAACGCGTTCAGCGTTTTGCGTTTTTAGCTTCTTTTTTTTTTTTTTTTTATACCAGCAATTAGGCAAATGAAAAGTACCCGGCCAATGAACAGTAACTTTTTTATTATTTTTTTTATTGTTTTTAGTTTTCAATAGAATAAGTTGTATCCAAACGGACCCATAGTGAGACATCTTCTCATCGAGGGGAAAACATGATAGCGCTTAAAGCTCTCAACTGTGGCCCTGTTGACACTAATAAGCTTTATGCAGTGGTGATGGCAACAGAAGCTTTTGATGAGCAGATGCTTGCAACTACTTATGATCATTTGGTTTATGATGAATTGGCAGGAAGATTCTTTAGGGCTAAAAATGCTAAACTGTGAAATTTTTGGTTAGAGAGCTTTTTCACCAAAAATGGTGGTCACTAAACTTTGTTAGGCATTATGAAACAATGTTAATGGTAGTATTATGGTTATATATTAGGGAAGAATGTGTCTTTTGAATAAACTTGGATGGTAGTAGTGTTTTGGATGATTATGTATTAAACCAGGATGGGAATGGTATAATGGTTATGTGTTATGGAAGAATGTTAAGTGTTTGGATGATTATGAATTATAACTTAGATGGTGGTGGTATTATTGTTATGTATATGTATTACAAATGCTTTCATTTTACCCAAGTGTGTCAAAGTATATGTTTCAGAGGTAGAAGTGCAGTCAATCTATATGCCTTGTAAAAAATAACTAGACTAGTGTTCAAGATTAAAACAAGGCAATGGACCTTAATGTCTCTCTTGTGTCCTATTCTGCAATTTTTCAAAAAAATAAAGGACACAACCGGAACAAGTGTGTAAATGTCTCAGGTTGTCCCATGTCCTACACGATACTGCACCTCGAATAAAGTGTTCATGTTTTCTAGCTAATAATTACTCAAAAATTGTAGTATTGTTGGAGATTTCAAAGAGAGATATGGAGCAAATAATTATTGGACTATCAAATCGTTGTTTTCAGATTTGAATTGTTATTATGTAGTTGTTCCAAGTCCATTGCATTGGAAATAGTTGAATAGGTAACTGAATAGTATACGTTTTTGTCATGTTGCTTATTTTTAACACCATTTTGCTTCCAATTGATTTATCCAAAAGAGGGCAAACACGCTCTCCAACCGAGTCTCTCTCTCTCACTCCAACTATTACTGTTAAAACTCTTCTATTTACTATCTCTACAATCTCTGATGATGCCGAAAATACCACTAGTAAGCCGCACAGTCCTCGCGCACTACAAACGGCACCTGCACAATGAAAAGAAAGGACCTAGCAGAGAGTACCGGTGTGGTACCGGCCAAACACCCTTCAAAGGTCAAGTCAGAACTATTCTCACTGCTCTAGAGTGCTAAAGAGGGTCAATTATGCGTACCTTGGTTTGTGAGGGAGCATGGTTTTTATAGTAGTAGGGCTTGCCTCCTTTTCCTTGGAGTAGAAGTCTTTTCCTTGTAGGAGTCTCCTTGGGCGTATTTTGCGGGATTCTTTCCATATAGGAGTCCTTAGGTTTCATGAAGCGTGGGGAGCAAGTTATTTACTTATACACGCAAACGTGGTGATCAAGCATTCAATGACTGACGCCGTCAGTCTATGTTGTTCCGTCAAATTAAGCACCGTCAGCTTCAGGATGTCCAGTTTTATGGTACTCTATACGTGGAGTTCTTTCACACCATATCGCCGTCAGCTCTTTAGAAATGCTGACGGCAAAACATGTCCCGTCACCATTGTCCTTCACTTATTTTATCCTCATCACTTGCCCCCTACTCCATACCTCCGTCAATCTTTATACTGACGAGTTATGGAGTTTATTTTCCAAAGAGGCAGGGATATTGTTCGTATGGATCTGTGTATGTAATGCTTTGGACAGGTGGCTCGTTTCTATTGGCTCTGCTTCTGATGAGGTGTCGCTTCGTCTTCCGCGCCTTTTTTCCCATATATAAATAGCATCTCTCCCTCATTTTTCACTATTTCAACCCTGCTGATCTTTTGGAGAGAGAGACCATCGCCCACTTTTCGCCATCTTTACTTCCGTCAGCTTATCCGTCGCTGTCTTTAAAGCCATCCAAAAGGCCACCATATCAGTAAGTTTTCATCTCCTCTCTTCTTTATTCTTTTTTATTTTTGCCTCATTAGTGAGGACGTCAGTCTAGGTACTTAGATTGAATCTGTCACTTGTAGGTAGTCAGATGTCAAGTGACGCGTCTTGTGAGGAGTCGTCAGTCCGCGAAGGAGCGGGCTACGACGAGGCCTTTGGTTCTGGAAATGAGTCAGAGGACTCATCAATTCCGTCAGAGAGAGAGACGTCGGCCCAATCTCCTGACGGCGATGAGAGTTTCGCTGAGGGAGATAAGGATGAGGAAAGAGGGGATGGAAACGACGGGGATGAAATGGATGTTGACGGAAACGATAGTGACGGGGATGAGGGATCTAGTGAAGGAACCTCGAAGGGTCCCGGAGATAACCGTCCCTTCATTCTCCCTGAGGATTAGGTCGTTAACAAATTTTTGCCTAGGATGAGTGGTAAGGTTTTTAGGGAGTTGCGTATTCGTTACCAAATCCCAGACCACATCCCAATCCGTCTCCCTAGCGAGAATGAGAGGTGTTACTCTGGGAGGACTGCTGACGTTGGCATGTATGATGCCATGTTTGCTGCGGGCCTGAGGTTGCCATTGACGGCTCTACACCGTCAACTTGCTGACTTCCTGGGCATATCCGTCACCCAAATTGCCCCAAACGCCTGGAGGACTTTCATAGGAGCTGAAATCTTGTGGGGCAATTTTAGTGGAGGACACCGTCAGCTTACGCTAGGCGAATTTTTTTCTTGTTATAGGCCCCATCATATTGCCTCGTCTAAGGGGACATATCACTTCAATGCTAGGGAAAAAGGGTTACGGCTTGTGTCAGACATGCCAGATTCCAATAGGAACTGGAAGAGTAGGTATTTTTTCGTTAAGGGGACAGATTGGGTTTGCCGACAGGAGGAGTGGGCGACGATGCCCCGCGGCTATTTTGACAACACCTGGGCCTTTGTCAGGGACTCAGGTTGATCCCGTCAACTATGTTCCTTCTGTTTTTTTTGAAGTAACGCTACTAACACTTGCTTTTGTTTCTTTCAGCCTATACCCGTCCGCACGTAACTGACGAGCAAAAGGAGTTCATCCAACGGATTCTGGAAATCCCTTTGGAAGACTGTAAGTGCAGGGATTTGATCACCCTTGACACCCTTCACTTATACTGTGGGGGTCCAGAATCGTCAGCGGTAGCTCGAAGGTTGGAAGAGTTTGCACGTCGACGTGAATAGACTTTTATTTGCCCCGTCAGTTTCATTCCTCCGTCCCTTGCCCTAACAGTCTTTTTTGTGTTGTAGAGATGGAATCCGCGAAGCAAAGGATAAGGGCTGCCACAGCTCGTCAGAAGGAGGAGAGGAAGGCTAAGGAGGCAGGGGGGAGGCCTCGTCAACCCTCAAGGCCGTCGCTAAGATGACGAAGAGGAAGCCTGACGGGAGTGACAGTCGTCCATCAAAAAAGGCTGCCGTCACTCCTGGAGACGAACCACTGAAGGAGAAATCCCCTCCGAAGCCTAGCCATGGCGCGGGCAAGAGGGTGATGACTTCTACTAGTCCCGTCAGCGTGGGTCCCTGCCGCCTCCTAACCCATAAGGACTATGTCGTCGAGGAGATTGAGTCCCTAATAAAACCGACGGACATAGAGCCTTGTGACCAGGTGGGGACGGAGGATTTAGAGGCGTCGGCCCTCTTCGATCTCACCAGGGTATGTTTATTACAGTTTTGGTTGAGAAAGCTTCATTTTGCTTTGGTATACTTTTTGACTGACAGACATGCTCTCTTAGGCCTTGGTGCGCGTCAAAGCCCTTCGAGACCGTTGTGCGGCGAAGGAGGGGGTCGTCACCCGAGTTCATAAACACAACACAAACCTGTTGAATCAGCAAACTCAGTACAAGAAAGCCGTCCGTATCCTCAACCAGGAGCTGCAGGAAGTTAGGAAGAAGCTGACGGAGGTCACCCGTCAAAATGACAAGCTCCAGGAAGAGGTGACGGATCTGGGCGAAAAGTTGCAAACGGCGAGGGCTGACGCGATCAGAGACTTTAAAGCGTCGCAGTCTTTCATTGACTCATGTGCAGGATATTATGGCACTGGGTTCGATGATTGCCTTCAGCAGGTCGCATCGGCCTTCCCGGAGTTGGACTTGTCTGGGATTACCATGGATGATGGAGATGACGGCTCTCCTCAGCCTAATCCTACCCCGGAGCATAACGACAGTGTAGTCCTAGCTCAACCTGCTGCCAACCCTACTGCTTCTGATTCTCCAGTCGTGATTGTGGATATTGAAGACCACCAAGCTGACGACAACCCTGCTGACGCTCCTGCTGCTTAGTTTTCATTTTGCATTCTAGCCGTGTATTTATTTCGTAAACAATTGTTGTATTCTAAACATTTGGCAAACAGTTGTAGTTTTAAATATTTAGCAAACAATGTTTAAGTGCCCTTTTGGTTTTCTCGGGCTTTAGTTTATATACAGTTATGTATGCGTTTATTTCCATTGCTTTTATATCTCTTTATTGATGATGGCCATAGACGAAATTTTGGTAAAAATTCCAGTCTGTTTGGGAACCCGTCAGCTCTTTGAACTGTTGGAAGACTCCGTCGGCATGACTTCGTGCCTAGTCTTCTTACCTCATTTGTTTTACGGGTTTCCTGTTGGATTTTCGGCCTTATTTATTATTCCCCAAGCTTCGTCAGCTTGGTGGCCATCCAGTTTTCTATTCCGTCTGCTGGAGCCCGTTGGTTTACAGCTTCGTCGGTTGGTCGCACCGTTTAATGGTCTTCAAAAATTTTTAGCCATCTTACGGGCTTGGTGTAAGTCCGTGGGCTCCATACCGACCTGATCGTGTTTGGTGGAACCGTCAGCCTTTTTTTTTTTTTTTTTTTTGAACTTCTCCTTTATAGGCTCGTATGTTTTTGGATCTTGTCCGTATGGTGATTCCCTCACCACTTAAGACCGTCAGCTTTTTAGCTTTGGCCTTGATGACTGTCATCTTTATAGGTCCTTTGGTTTGAAGGCCTTGTCCATATAATGATAGCTTCATCTATGGGACCGTCAGCTTTCTAGCCTTAGCTTTACTGATCTTGTCATCTTAGTGGGTCCGTTGGTTTTAGGACCCCGTCCGCATGATAATAGTTTCATCTATGGGACCATCAGCTTTTTGGCCTTAGCTTTGCTGACCTTCTTTATGGGTCCGTTGGTTTCAGGACCTCGTCCGCATGATGATAGCTTCATCTATGGGACCGTCAGCTTTTTAGTCCGTGTGTTATGGACTTAGTCGTTTGGTTTGTTCACTTTTGCGAACTTAGTTGCCCATTCTATGGACTCTAAGCCGTAGGTTTCTAAAATAGATACATCAGCAATTTTGAATAAACTCCTCTTATTGCCATGCATTTGTAAATAAAAGTAATTAAAACCAAATCCTGCCCTTTGGGCTTAAAAAAATAATTGTTGCAAAAAACTAAAGTAAATGATAGTTCTAAGGAGTGAGACTAAAGTTTGCTGGAATGTAAAATAAATAAATAAAAGGGTTGATCTTCATGCTGCTGCTCCTACTGGTAATACTTTCGTAGGTGCTCGGTATTCCATGGGTGTGGCAGTTTCTTTCCTTCCAACGTCTCTAGATGGTATGTGCCTTTCCTCTGCCACGACGTAACTCTGTAAGGTCCTTCCCAATTGGGGCCGAGTTTCCCTTGGGTAGGGTCTCTAGCGGCACCCATGACTTTTCTAAGAACAAGGTCTCCAACTTGGAAATCCCTGTGTCGGACCCGAGAGTTGTAGTGTTTGGTCATGCGGTCCTGGTACCGAGCGAGCCTTTGTTCTGCTACTGCTCTGATCTCGTCTACTAGGTCGAGCTGTAGTCGCATAGCCTCGTCGTTTTTGTTCTCATCGTGGTTGTGCACCCTGTAGCTTGTGAGCCCAACCTCTACCGGGATGACCACTTCGCCTCCATATGTCAGTCGAAATGGTGTTTCTCCTGTGGGTGTCCTTGCCGTCGTCCTGTATGCCCATAATATGCTCGGCAATTCATCGGGCCATATACCCTTTACCCCCTCGAGCCGAGTCTTGATAATCTTGAGTAAGGATCGGTTCGTTACTTCGACCTGGCCATTAGCTTGAGGGTGGGTGGGGGAGGAATAGTGGTTCTTTATTCCTAACTGTGAGCAGAAATCCCGAAAGGGTTCGTTGTCGAATTGCCTTCCGTTGTTCGAGACAAAGACTCTAGGAATGCCAAACCTGCATATGATGTATCTCCAAACAAAGCTTCGCACGTTCTTCTCTGTTATTGTGGCCAAAGCTTCAGCTTCCACCCACTTTGTGAAATAGTCAATGCCTACCACCAGGAACTTCAGCTGTCGTACTGCTGTAAGGAAGGGTCCCATAATGTCTAACCCCCATTGCGCGAATGGCCATGGGGCCGTCATCGGGGTCAGCACTTCGGTTGGTTGTCTAATGATATTGCTGAACTTTTGGCATTTGTCACAGGACCTGACGTAGGCTTCGGTGTCCTTCTGCATGGTGGGCCAATAGTACCCTGCTCGTATAAGCTTGTGTATCAATGATCTAGACCCTGAGTGGTTTCCGCAGATTCCTTCATGTACCTCTCTCATGACGTAATCTGCCTCTTCTGTACCCAAGCATCTCAAATATGGTCGGGAGAAGCCTCTTTTATACAGGACGTCTTTTATCATGACAAACCTCGCCACCCGGACCTTAAGTTTCCTTACGGCCTCCTTCTCGTTTGGTAAGACCCCGTCTTTCAAATATAAGACTATCGGCGTGGTCCAGCTGTTTTCGGAACATATTTCCTACACGTTGCTGGGATCTATTAGCGGAGAAAGATGAACGAAAGAGAGTACATTACCCGGGATGACCATTTGTTCTGCTGAAGCGGCCTTTGCGAGGCGGTCAGCTCGTTCGTTTTCTCCCCTAGGAATTTGGACGACTTTAGCTTCCAGGTCATCCACTCTCGCCCTTACTTCATCAAGGTATTTCTTCATCCTTTCGCCCATGCACTCATAGTCTCCATTTATTTGGTTAGTGATGACCTGAGAGTCGCAGTAGATGACTACCCTTGCGGCTCCTGCTGCTTTGGCGAGGTCGAGCCCTGCTATCAGCGCTTCATACTCCGATTCATTGTTGGTAGCAGGGAAGTCGAGACGGACCATACATTCGATGGCGTCTCCTTCAGGCGATAGTAGCACAATGCTGGCCCCTCCGGCTTGTTTGTTGGACAACCCGTCCGTATATATGCTCCAATGAGGGGACTCTTCTGCCCCCTTGTCTTCGTCATGGGTGAATTCAGCTATGAAGTCTGCGACGACCTATCCCTTGATAGCGGTTCGCGGGCGGTACTGAATATCAAACTCGCTCAGTTCTATAGCCCACAACGCCAATCGACCCGCAGCTTCGGGATTGCTCATTGCCCGTCGTAACGGCTTATCGATCAGAACGTTCACCGTATGGGCTTGAAAGTACGGTTTGAGCTTGCGGGCTGCCGTAACTAACGCAAAGGCGAGTTTTTCCATAGGCGGATATCTTTCTTCAGCACCGCGAAGTGCTCGGCTTGCAAAGTACACGGGCCTTTGTACTTTTTCTTCTTCTCTGACTAAGGCAACACTCACAGCCGCAGGGGAAACGGCTAAATAGAGAAAAAGCTCCTCTCCTGACTATGACGGGCTTAGTAGTGGTGGGGAGGAGAGGTAAGCTTTCAATTCTTCGAATGCTTGCTGGCATTCGGCAGTCCACTCGAAGGATTTATTTAGCGTTCGGAAGAAGGGTAAACACTTATCTGTTGCCCTTGATACGAATCTATTCAGTGCCGCTATTTTTCCGTTAAGGCTTTGCACCTCCTTCACATTCCTTGGTGGTGTCATCTCCATGAACGCCCGAATCTTGTCCGAGTTTGCCTCGATTCCCCTTTGGGACACCATGAATCCTAAAAACTTTTCTGCCGTAACTCCAAAGGCACATTTTTCTGGATTGAGCTTCATGTTGAAGGAGCGAAGTGTGTCGAACGTTTCTTTGAGATCTGCCAGATGATCTTCCTCCCTCTGGCTCTTTACTAGCATGTCGTCCACATAAACCTGGACATTCCTCCCAATCTGTCGTGCAAACATTTTGTTCATTAGTCTTTGGTACGTTGCTCCTGCGTTCTTCAGGCCGAAGGGCATCACTTTGTAACAGAAGAGGCCTTGACTGGTGACAAACGACGTCTTTTCCTGATCAGCTTCGCACATTCTGATTTGGTTATACCCTGAGAAAGCGTCCATGAAGCTCAGCAACTGATGTCGGGCCGTTGAGTCTACAAGTACATCAACTCTGGGGAGGGGTAGCTATCTTTGGGGCAGGCCTTGTTAAGGTCAATGAAGTCCACACACATCCGCCATTTCCCGCTCGCTTTTTTGACCATTACCACATTTGCTAACCAGTCGGGATAGTACACTTTCCTGATGAAGTTTGCTTCCTGTAGCTTTCGGACTTCTTCGGCTATGGCTCGGTCTCGCTCGGGGGCGAACACCCTCTTCTTTTGTCGGATAGGTGGAAAGGCGGGCGATACGTTCAATCGGTGCACCATGACTGAAGGATCTATCCCCGACATATCTTCATGACCCCAGGCGAATACATCTCGATTGCCTCTGAGGAAGGCTATGAGTTCCTGACAGATAGCGGGGTGAGCAAGCGTTCCAATTTTGGTCGTTCGGCCAAGATCGAAACTGTCAAGGGGTATCTCTTCTAACTTCTCCACTGGCTCTGTTACCGTCCGATGCTCTTCTATGCTTAAAGCCTGAACCTGATCTTCCATTTCCATCATGGCCACGTAGCATTCGCGCGCGACCATCTGACTTCCGCGTAGCTCCCCTACTCCGTAGTCGGTTGGGAACTTAATCATCAGGTGGTAGGTGGAAGTTACCTCCTTCCACGAATTGAGCGTGGGTCGTCCGATGATAGCGTTGTAGGCAGACGAGCAATCGACCACCAAGAATGTCACGTCCTTGATTATCTGCTGAGGGTAATCGCCTACTATTACGGACAATGTGACCACACCCAGGGGGAATACCCAGCTCCCTCCGAAGCCAACGAGCGGGGCATTTGTCAGAACCAACCACTCCCTGTCGATCCTCATCTGCTGGAATGCTGGGTAGTATAAAATATCTGCTGAACTGCCATTGTCGACCAGCACTCGGTGCATGTTGTATTCTTCCACCCGCAAGCTGACGACTATCGCATCGTCATGTGGATGGTGAAGGCATCGTGCGTCTTCTTCTGAGAACCCAATTATGGGGCCTTCTCTTCATGCTATCTTCGGCACGACTCCCGTCAACTGAACATTTTGTACCATCCGAAGGTAGGTCTTGCAGGCCTTCTTGGATGACCCGGCGACAGTCGTTCCTCCTACGATCATCCTTATGTCCCCTATCGGGGGCCTCGGTCCCTCGTTATCCCGTCGAGGGTGTTGGTCTTGTGCGGGAGGATCCACCTTCTCCTTGCTAACAAATCTCTGCAGTTTTCCTTGTCTGATAAGGGCCTCAATCTGCTACTTGAGGTCATACCAATCAGCCGTATCGTGACCATGGTCGCGATGGAAACGGCAATACTTATCCTTGGAACGTTTGTTGGGATCACTCTTTAGCTTTCCCGGGAATGTCAGCGCCTCCTCGTCCTTGATCTGCATAAGGACTTGATCTATCGGGGCTGTCAACGGAGTGAAGCTCGTGAATCTTCCTCCCAGGAGCTTAGGGCGCCTCTCGTCCCTTCGGTCTCCTGTTCTTGTCTTCTTTCGGCCTTGGTCCTGCCGAGTGTCTTCTTGCCTTTCTCTTTTCCTAGGCCTCTCTTCTCGGGCTAAGAGCGCGTCTTCAGCGTTCATGTACTTTGTGGCATGATAAAGTACTTTTGACATGGTTTTTGGGTCGTTTTTGTATAGGGAGAACAAAAACTTACCCTTCTTCAAGCCATTCGTGAATGCCGCAACAAGTATCTTATCGTCGGTTTCGTCGATCGAAAGCGCCTCCTTGTTGAATCGGGATATGTAGGCTCTTAGAGTTTCATCCTCTCGCTGTTTCATGCTCATCAAGCAAGCCGTAGACTTCTTGTATCGATGGCCTCCAATGAAGTGTGCGGTAAACTGAGCGCTGAGCTCTTTGAAGGTGCTGATGGAGTTTGGTGTCAGTCGGATGAACCAAATTCTCGCTGCGCCCTTCAGCGTTGTAGGGTAGGCCCTACACATGATGGCGTCCGCTACTCCTTGAAGGTGCATTAGGGTCTTGAAGGTCTCCAGGTGGTCCAGTGGGTCCTTGACTCCATCATAACTGTCTATCTGTGGCATGCGGAACTTACTCGGTAAAGGGTAAGAGTTGATGATGGCGGTGAACGGCGAGTCAGTTCGGTTGACAAGGTCGTCAGGATCGCTTGATACTTGCCCCTTGAGAGCGTTCATCATAACCTCCATTTGTTCCTTCATGGCCTGCATCTCTGCGATAATAAGTGGCGGAGTGGTTTCTGCGAGGGAGGGGATGCTTATGTTCTGTCGTTCTGGTTTGCTCGGGGCGTTGCTGGCCTGGGGTCCCTCCTGGTTTCTTCTGTCGACGCTGGTTCCTTCTTGATCTGCTCCTTGGTTGTCTGGTGCAGCGTTCTTTTGGCGCAATTGCTCCTCTAGGTCGCGGTTTTGTCGAGTGAGGCGTTCCACGGCCACGGCGAGAGTCTTGACTTGCTTCTCGAGGGCGGTCGTGGGTGGTTCTTCTTCCTGAATGTCGTTAGTGGTTGCCATTGAGCAGGTGAGCACCATGCGACTTTTGTGCGGGAAGCGGTAATATGACTTTACACTACGCGTTTCCCTCAGACGGCGCCAACTGATGATGCCGAAAACACCACCAGTAAGCCGCACAGTCCTCGCGCACTACAAACGGCACCTGCACAATGAAAAGAAAGGACCTAGCAAAGAGTACCGGTGTGGTACCGGCCAAACACCCTCCGAAGGTCAAGTCAGAATTATTCTCACTGCTCTAGAGTGCTAGAGAGGGTCAATTATGCGTACCTTGGTTTGTGAGGGAGCATGGTTTTTATAGTAGTAGGGCTTGCCTCCTTTTCCTTGGAGTAGAAGTATTTTCCTTATAGGAGTCTCCTTGGGCGTATTTTGCGGGATTCTTTCCATATAGGAGTCCTTAGGTTTCATGAAGCATGGGGAGCAAGTTATTTACTTATACACGCAAACGTGGTGATCAAGCATTCAATGACTGACGCCGTCAGTCTATGTTGTTCCGTCAGATTAAGCACCGTCAACTTCAAGATGTCCAGCTTTATGGTACTCTATACGTGGAGTTCCTTCACACCATATCGCCGTCAGCTCTTTAGAAATGCTGACGGCAAAACATGTCCCGTCACCCTTGTCCTTCACTTATTTTATCCTCATCAATCTCTAAACCCTTTTCTCTCATTTCTCTCTCTTTGAAGCTTGAAATAAGCAAAGAATAATGTCAGACTACTTGCCTCCTAAAGTCTGCAAATCTTTACTCCCCAAAGAAGCGATGTGGGACTCTCTACCTCTTGAAATCCTAACCCATGTTCTCATACGTCTACCTGTCAAATCCATCGTAACTTGCACTTCAGTCTGCAAAACATGGAAATCCCTAATCCAAAACCCTACCTTCATTTCCATGCATCTCCACCAATCCTCTAACAACAACAACCATCCCCTCCTCCTCTTCAGACAAACAACTGACCAACATGAAAAAGAACACTACGCATTGCATTGGGACGACAACGAAAATTTCTATGAACACACTAGGTTTGGCTTCCCTTTCCATGATCGAAGCCCTTGCGAAATATACCGTGTGGTAGGTACTTGCAACGGTCTCATCTGCCTTGCTGATGATTTTTATATAGACTATTATAAATTCATTCTCTGGAACCCTTGTGTTAGAAAGTTTGTGGAACTTCCTCAACCCAATATCACCTTCCACACACATGGTGGGCACGATGCATCTGTTGGGTTTGGATTTGATTCCAAAACCAATGACTATAAGGTGGTGAGGTTTCTGACTTCTCTGGATAAAGATGACTGGGACTCCACCTGACGTTGAGGTTTACTCACTTGCCACGGTTGAATTAACAACGCTTACTACTTTGCCTCCCACAGGAGCTGTAAGTTTTTGCGACCCACAGGCTTTTGTAAATGGGTCTCTAAAAGAGATTAAAGATCTTAGGATTGTTGGAAATTGTCATAATTTTGTTAATTCTTATGTTGAGAGTATAGTTTTGCTCGACAAACCAACTGTGCATTTATGTAGAGAAGAAAATATAGGAACAACAACAGGCAAGGAGCAATTTATCATGGTCCTTACATTTATGTTTTTCGCTTTGATGGTACCTGTTTTCATTGCTCTCAAGCCTGAGGACTCTCGCTTATAGACCATGTTTCAATGTTTATTGAGTCATTTTCTTTTTGTTTTAGTTTGTAATTCCTTAGGCCACTTTATGCCATTTGTGCATGAAGTAGTCTCTTTTTATAAAATTTTATTACTTAAAAAAAATTAGAACATATATGGCACTTTTCTTTATATTCTTATTTCTGAGTGATTGCCTTAATTGAGTGGTTTTATATTTAAAATAGATAGCATATCAGTTTTATTGATGAGATAGTTGAGTAAATAGCATTTATTACATGTACTGCAGAGTGATTACCTTAATTGAGAATGTATTGATACTTGAATTAGTCATGAGAATAAAGAAGTTCTATCTACATGGATGCAAATTTTTGTAATTCAAGTTTCACAGCAAGGGATTTTTTTAAGAAGTCAAGATCTTCAAATATCTGTACATCAGTTTTTATGTGAAACATATCTTGGTGCATGCAGCATACCATGCATCCTTTCTTGTGCTCACTTCCCTAAAACTTTAATCTAAATCAGAATAAGTTTCAGGGAGACCAGCAAATTGGTATTTTCTTGGTGGATGATTAGATACAAATGCGCATCTGTTAGTTATTGTTGAAAATTGAATGATCTGGATCTGCTTTTGTTGATGGGGAGTGCATGTATAGTATAATCAATATTGTAAAATTATAAGCTACTTTTCATATTGACTTGTATCTAATTACATGTATGTGTTCCATCAAAAGAAAAATTATTGCATGTATGCGCCTCGGGTATGATGCCAGTACGGCAGTACTTGTCTGATATAGATGAATTCTGTTGGTATCTCACACCCTTGATCTGATGCCGGTACCTGTCTGATATCAGATGGACTAGTACAGTCAACAAATGCACACAAACCAACCAGATGGTAATGCATTTTCACAAGGTCAGTGGTTTTATTCAACAAACATGATAATTAAAAGCACTAAAGAGTGTATCCTATATTATAATACAGAAATTGAAGAATGCTTACATTCAAGAAATGGTATAAAGTCCAAAAGAGCTGTATCATCTGCATCATTTTTCTTCCATGGCTTAACAGGAACAAATTTCTCTTGTTGGAGGCAACTTTCTAGTGCATCGCCACTCAAAGAAAAAATCTTTGCCGGCTCTCTATTAGGTTTTGAAAGATACTACCCAGAGAAATTACATCTTATTATCTGCACTTTTCGATCTGGTCTAGCATCAGACTTGATATATTGACATGGATTCACTGCCTAATTTGATTCTCTACAAGTATATTATACAAAAAGATTAGTTGCTAATTAATTCCATATGAATGTTATATTCGATTTTTTCAGTCATTTCTGCATTTTTTTACAGAAAAACAAAACTAAAACTTAACCCCTGTTCATCTTTTTTCACCGATGTGCTCTTGACCTCCAACCTGTGGTCACTTAGAATCCAGGCTACTGATTTGTAGCTTGTTGGTAGATTTGAATCTTATAAGGTATAGTAGACCTATAGTAAAAGTTCTCCTTTCATGCCCAATTTCTCCAATGTGACTAGATTTTGATGCCAATAGTTTGGATTTGAAATCTCTCTCTCTTATTTGGATATGTACATGGAAGTGGACATCGATTTATTGAAATGCAAAAAATGACACAACCCTAGCACAAGGGAAGCATAAAAGGAGAATTGTGTACTAAAAAATATAAAAATCAAAGTTAACCCCAAATAAATCATGGAAGAAGAGAAGGAGAAGCAACTAGATCCAGCTATCACTCAAAAATCGACCACAAGTCTAAGCTTCAACTTATCACAGAAAGATGGAACCCCTCAAAGGTCCAAACATGTATATAACTGCCTTACACCCTTACCAAGGCCAACTGCAAGCAGCTGACATAAATCTACACCTGCAGCTGTCTTAAGGACCAATGTAAATCACCTGTGTTTGCAACTACACATTCAAGTTGACTATTGACAGATTATCACAAATGGAATTTGAAGTGATAATTGATTTATCTGTCGACATCTAAGGACCTCCCTAGTGACACAATTGTGAGAGACTGAGAGTTCAAGCCACCCAACTATATTTTAGCAAGAAATGATATCTGGGAATTAATGTAATTTACTGATTACCTTGTGCACTTGAAAAAGGCAGATAGGTTGGCGGGTGAAGGCAATTAAAGTTACAAGACCAAAAGTACTCACCTCTCCTTATGTTCAAATCTGCCATCTACATGGCAGCAGTAGGCAACTCTCAGAGATTCATGACAATATCATTCTGTGTGGCCTCCAGTGTCCTTAAACACTACTATTCAGCAATTTAATAGCTCACCAAAAATAATTAACTTTGTCAAACATTTTAAGTTACCTGGTTAACTTTACATGTTGGAGCCAGGCATAGAAATACAGAGAGATATTCAAAAGTAATGTTCAAATAAAATATTGAATTAACCAAAATAATTGAGATAAATCAAGAACAGATATTTGATTATATGGCAATCCAATTTGGCTCAAGATTTTTATTATGGTTACAGCCAATGGCATACAGCAGAGGCCCCTTTCAACAGATGGTAGAATATGCATGGCAAAATTCAGGCCCTGCACCAGGTATTATCAAGTCAAAAACTTTCAAAGCCTGAAAATGTATTGAAGACAATGTACAACTAACAGCTATGAATTATTCATTTTTCATCAGTTAAAATTGTTTTAAGTGATATATCATATATGAAATCTCATGGCCAACCACGATTACAGGTAGAGAGGACACTTGGCGGACGTGCTGATTGATACCTAAGTTTTCTTTTTTGGGTGTTGATTCCAAACTAACCTATATTTTATTTTATTTTTGGTTCTACAATCACCTTTTGCCATAACTTTGCCCGCAATTTGATATTATATTAATATCCGACTCATCGGACTGTAATTAGTAAACCATCACTTTCCCGTGAACCCCAAAACTCACAATCTCACGTGTCATTTTATATGGTAATAATCCAATTTGGCCAAGGTTTGCATATTCACCCTGTTGTAGGCCATATATTCCCTCTTCTTCTTCTTTCTTTTCTTGTTTTTTCCCTCTTATTAAAACGTTTAGAAATATTCTTTCGTTCAAAACAGAGGGGAGAGCGAGAGATAACTACTATCAGAATGAAAAGCAAAGGCATGACCACCCTCAAGCTCTCAAGAACAACACACCACTCCTTCTCTTCATCTTCAGCCTGGTACAAGTACACTCCTCCACCATCACCTCACCAAGAAGACCCTGTACTCTCAGCAATCTCTAAAGCCATTCTCAACTCCAAAACCAAGCCACTCCACCACTCCTCTCTCAGAAACCTCCTCACTTCTCTCACACCCCAACATGTTATCAACCTCATCAACCACAACCCCTACTCTCTCTCTCCACACTCTCTCCTCTCCTTCTTCCAATGCCTCTCTTCTCACCCCACTTTCCGCCACACCCTCCATTCCTATTGCACCATGGCCCACTTCCTCTGCTCCCACAACATGTTTCCTCAAGCTCAGTCACTCCTCCACTTCCTTGTCTCTCGGAAAGGCAAGGACTCGGCTTGCTCTGTTTTTGCTTCCCTCGTCGAAACCAAAGGTACCCATTACTCCGATTCTGTGTTTGATGCTTTGATGATTGCGTATACGGATAATGGTTTTGTTTCTGATGCTATTCAGTGCTTTAGATTGGTTAGGAAGCATAATTTTCGAGTCCCATTTCGAGGGTGTGGGTCTTTGCTTGATAAGATGATGAAGTCGAAGACAGCCTCATCGGCTTGTGCGTTTTATATGGAGGTTTTGGATTGTGGGTATCCACCAAATGTGTGTAACTTCAATGTTTTGATGCATAAATTGTGTAAAGAGGGTAAAATTAGGGAAGCCCAGCTTGTGTTTGAGGAAATTCCGAAGTGGGGTTTGCGTCCCACGGTTGTTAGTTTCAATACTTTGATTAATGGGTATTGTAAGTGTGGGGATTTAAAGGAGGGGTTTAGGTTGAAAAGGGTTATGGAGGAGAGTAAAATGCATCCTGATGTTTTTACTTACAGTGTTTTGATTCACGGGTCGTGTAAGGAGGGTAGCGTGGATGATGCAAATAGGTTGTTCGATGAAATGTGTGAGAGGGGGTTGGTTCCAAATGATGTTACTTTCACGACATTGATTGATGGGCAATGTAAGAATGGGAGAATTGATCTGGCTATGGAAATTTATCAGCAAATGTTGGGGAAAGGTGTGAAACCTGATTTGATTACGTATAATACACTCATCAATGGACATTTCAAGATTGGAGATTTGAAAGAAGTGAGGAACCTTGTTGATGAGATGAGTGCGAGGGGATTGAAGCCTGACATGATCACATACACTATTCTTATTGATGGGAATTGCAAGGAAGGAGATTTAGAATCAGCCTTAAAGATTAGGAAGAGAATGAGTGATGAAGGGATTGAACTTGATAATGTGGCTTTCACAGCTCTTATTTCAGGGCTGTGTAGGGAAGGAAGAGTTGTTGATGCAGAAAGAACAATGACGGAGATGTTGAGTGCTGGTATGAAACCTGATGATGCAACATATACCATGGTCATGGATGGTTTTTGTAAGAAGGGTGATGTTAAAATGGCTTTTAAGTTGCTTAAAGAAATTCAGAGTGATGGCCATGTTCCAGGTGTTGTAACATATAATGTACTTATGAATGGCCTTTGTAAGCTAGGGCAGATGAAAAATGCAAATATGCTCTTAGATGCTATGCTTAATTTGGGGGTGGTTCCAGATGATATTACATACAACATTTTGTTAGAAGGGCATTGCAAGAATGGAAACCCAGAGCATTTTGATAAATTACGAAGTGAAAAAGGCCTTATTTCAGATTACGCTTCTTATACTTCAATAGTTAATGAAATCAATAAAACTTTAAAGGATCGCCAAAGGAGATGATTACCGTATCTCTTGGAAAAATTACAAGTATCAAGGCTAGTTGGCTCAATAGACTGGTGAAGGCCAGTCTGGAACATGAACATGGGAGACTCAGATGATTTCTTTACTTTCCATCTGCTAAGAGAACAAAAATGAATAGAGAGACTTAAGATGATTGCCATCGTAGATATGGTTTTCAGTCATGGACATGGTTGCAGCTCTCTGACAGATTTTGAAACAGGAACAGAGAGTTGCTTTCATTTGGCTGTATCATCAAAATAAGGCAACGTTTCCTTTTGAGCCAAAGACACTATCTTGATAATTTCTTGATGTGTTTTTTATTCTATGTATGACCAGAAGCACTTTGAGAGATTTGATCATTGTCTCAAAATTTTCTGAGATGGAGAAGACTTTCTCTAAACACTCTCAGGTTTGTTGTGTATACATCCTAGAAGCTACATCTCACTTTCATGTTCTAAGCATCTTCATTCCTTGTATAATAGAAGGCAAGGCATATATATATGAGAATTGACAGATATAATCAGTAAATGACTATATGCAATTACATGGATCTTGCTTGCTAATTGATTTGTGCTACAGAGATGATGATATTTATGTGGCACCTCAAGTCAAATGGCTTTTAGATTATGTATACAAGAACTTGGGGGTTGTCATTGAAATAGGCACGAACATAGATGCTCAGAGAGTTCCTGAACTAGGACTGAGACACCCTCAAAAATCCCTTGGTTCGCTAGAATTTTAACCAATAGAGCACTAGGTAACTTGATTTTTAAGTTGTTCTAGTCTGACAAACATATGACTTGTTACTTTTCCCTTTTAATTTTAGTCTCATAATTTTTCTTATAAAATAAATATATTAATTATTTAAAGCTTCATGGCTGACATGGTTTTAAAGGAAATTGGGTACTTCTAAATCCTCTCATTAGTAGGACAGGGAACAAAAGTAAGAAAGGTATGAGAACATTAAGGAGTTTAGTCTCTTCCATTAATTATGATAGGAAGGCTGGTACAAACTCTAAAGGGAGTTTGAAATCCATTGGGTTGGGCTCAAATCAGTATCCATGAATTTAAAAATCCTATCCTAGTATGTGGGGTTTAAATAATTTTCATAAGAGGGGTGAAAATTTTTCTTAAGGAGTGGAAGGGTGATGTTATTTGTTTACAGGAAACCAAATTGAACGGTACAAACTCTACCGTTGTGAAAAGTTTATGGGGCAGCCCATTTGTAGATTGGGCAGTTTTGGTCCTTTTGGATGCAATTCACATTTGCTAGGGGTATTTGGTTGGCATGGGATAGGAGGTTGTTTGAGAAAGTTGATTTTTTTGTTGGTAGATTTTCTGTTTCTGTTTTGTTGAAGGGAATCGTAGACGGTTTTGAATGGGTGTATTTGGGAGTGTACGGTCCATTTGATGACATTGCTAGGAATGATATGTGGGTGGAACTTATTCTATGAGATTGCAGTGGAGTTCGGCTTGGTGTTTGATTGGTGATTTTAACATCATCAGATATCTAGTAGAGAGGCTTGGTTGTAACTCTTTTAGCTCAACCATGTTTAAATTCTCCAACTTTATTTCAAAACACAATCTAGTTTATCTGGCTTTGGAGGGAGGTTATTACACCTGGTTTCCTAATTCTAATAATCCTTCCATGTCCAGAATTGATAGGGCTCTGATTTCAGCTGATTGGGAGGATCATTTTTTGGATGTGACACAGAAGTCTCTTCCTTGGGTGGTGTCAAATCATTGGCCTATTTTAGTGGAGGCAAGAGGTATGTTGAGGGGGAAGAGTGCTTTTAAATTTGAAAATATGTGGTTGAAAGTGGAGGGTTTTGTGGATCGAGTTCAGCAATGTTGGAGGGGTTATCACTTTGTGGGGCCTCCAAGTTATGTTTTAGCTTGTAAATTGAAGGCTTTGAAAGGTGATTTGAAGCATTGGAATAAGCATGTGTTTGGGGATGTGGCTTTTAGGAAAAAATGTCTTTTGACTAAGTTGTTGGAACTTGATATGAGAGAAGAGCTACAAGTTTTGTCTCTAGAAGATAGATCTAGAAGAACTGTGATCAAAGTTGACATCGAGCATTTAGCTTCTTTGGAGGAAATTTCTCGGAGGCAAAAATCCAAGGCCTTGTTCATAAAAGAGGGGGATAATAATACTCGGTTTTTCCATAGGTTGGCTAACTCACACAGGCGAACCAATCAAATTAGGGGAGTGGAGGTTGAGAGTGTGCTTTATGAGGATGACAGGGAGGTTCAAGCTCAAGTAGTGAAATTTTATAAGAATCTATATCAAGAGCCTGAATCTTGGAGACCTACCATTATTGTCCTGGAGTTTGCTTGCTTGGATGAATTTGAGAGGCTATCTTTAGAGAGGGAGTTCGATAAGGAGGAGATTCTTTCAGTTTTAAAGGAAGTTGAAGGTGATAAGGCACTTGGGCCAGATGGTTTTGCTACAGGGTTTTTCCCAACGTGTTGGAGTGTGGTAGAAGAAGATGTTATGGCTTTTTTTGTGGATTTTCAATAGAACTTGCATCTTTGAAAAATCTCTTAATGCCACTTTCTTATGTCTGATTCCTAAGAAGACCAATGCTATTAACATTAAGGACTTTTGTACTATTAGCCTTGTGGGTAGTTTGTGCTATCAAAAGTGTTGGCACATAGGCTTCATTGTGTTTTGTATAAACTTATTTCTAATTCTCATAATTCTTTTATTGGAGGGAGACAAATTCTTGATTCCATTCTCATTACTAATGAATGTTTGGATGGTAGAATGAAGAGTGGAATTCCAAGTGTGATTGTCAAGTTGGATATTGAGAAGGCTTATGATCACGTGAATTGGAATGCTTTGTTTTATCTCATGGAGAGGATGGGTTTTGGAGAGAAGTGGCAGAGGTGGATGAAGTTTTGTGTTTCTATGGTCCAATTTTCAGTTCTTGTTAATGGCTCTCCAGTGGGTTTTTTTGGTAGTACTCGGGACCTTCACCAAGGGGACTCTTTGTCTCCTCTCCTTTTCCTGTTGGTGATGGAAGTTTTGAGTAGGCTGTTGAAAAGAACAGAAGAAGGAGGCTTTCTTAGGGGTTTTCAAGAGAATTCCCATTCCCATTCACAAGGATGTTTGCATATTTCTCATCTTCTTTTTGCTGTTGACACTATCCTTTTTTGTGATGCAACTAGGGAACAACTTTTATATATTCGGATGGAGATGATTTTCTTTGAGGCTATCACAGGCTTGAAAGTTAATATTGGTAAGAGTGAGATTGTTCTAGTGGAGTTGGTAGGGAGTTTGGATACTCTGGCTAGTGTCTTAGGTTGCAATGTTAGTAGGCTACCCATGATTTACTTGGGTATGCCTCTTGGAGCTCATTTTAAGGATCCATCAATTTGGAATCCTATTATAGAAAAAATAAAGAAGAAGTTTTCTAGTTGAAAACATTTATATTTGTCGCAAGGGGGTAGATTAACTTTATTGAAAAGTACCCTTTCAAGCCTTCCCACCGATTTCTTATCTTTGTTTACTATCCCTCCAACTATGGCAGATAGATTAGAAAGGATCCAGAGAAATTTCCTGTGGGGAGTTCTGAGGAAGCTTTCAAATATCCACTTGCTGCTTGGAATAAGTGTGTTAGCTAGTTGAAGTAGGAGGTTTGGGGAGAAAGAGGTTTGGTTTGTTTAATCAAGCCCTAGTTGGAAAATGGTTATGGCGTTTCGGAAGTGAAACCAATCATTTATGGCGTTAGGTTGTAGCTACCAAGTATGGGGAGTCTAGTGGAGGTTGGTGCACTAGAGTTAGTAGATGTGCTCAGGGATGTGGAATGTGGAAGAATATTAGGAAAGGTATTGAGAGTTTCTTTGGTCATGTGTTGTATGTGGCGGAAGAGGGTCTTCGTATTCAATTTTGGTATGATCTTTGGTGTGGGCACATTCCGGATCTTTACCCTGATCTTTTCTCTCATGCTATAGGTAAAGAAGCTTGGATTTCTGAGTTGATTAGTATTTCACCAAATGGTGGTAGTAAGAGTCAGAATATTCAATTCCACAGGGCTCCTAAGATGGTGGTAGTAGGAGTCAAAATATTCAATTCCACAGGGCTCCTGATGATTGGGAGGAGGAGAGAGTGTTTGCTTTTTACAAGCTTATTTATTCCAAAATACCTAGGGGAAAGGGGACTGATAGTTTGTTTTGGAAGTTAACCCCGAATGGTGTTTTTGATGTGCACTCTTTCTATAATTCCTTATCTACTCCTACCTTTCCTTTCCCGTGGAAATGAATTTGGAGTAGTAAGATACCTAAAAGAGTGTCTTTCTTTTTATGGACTGCAGCTCGAGATAGTATCCTTACTATTGACAACCTTGTAAAATGGAACTTGTCTTTGGTTAATTGGTGTTGCTTGTGCCGTTGCAATGGAGAAACAATGGATCATCTTTTACTTCATTGCATGTTCGCACACACCTTATGGAGTGAAGTGTTTTTGATGTTTGGTTTGCAGTGGGTGATACTAAGGACGGTTGTTTCTCTTCTTTTTGCATGGGAGAATTATTTGGGGTTACACCCTTCTTCGGTCTGGAATATAGTTCCAACCTGTTTGATGTGGCTAATTTGGAGGGAATCAAAAATACCCGCACCTTTGAGGATGTTGAGAAATCTACTAATTTTTTGAAGTCTTTGCTAGTTGAGACTTTGTTTGGGTGGTCTCGAATATGGGGTTTTACACAATGTATTTCCATTTCTGATTTCGTGCATTCTATTTCTATTTGATTTGTTTGTATTTGTTTCTAGTACTTTGTGTTCATCATTGTGAACGTACCTTTTTTAATGAAAATATCTAATACCTATCAAAAAAATAAAAAGTTTAACTGACATAAAATTTTCAACTTTCCTTCTGCCACAATCCTGCTGTAATTGATAATTTGATGTAGTTGATGTCATAAAAATAAATTCATTGATCAATTCTATATCCTTTGACCATAATTCTTCTTGTTTTTTCTTTGCTCCAGTTCATGAGTTTGGTAAATTATAAAAACTTGGACCTTCCACATGATGTTCTATCCTTGACATATCAGCAACAACAATTGATCAAGATGAGTCGAATGTTCAAAAGATCCTATCTGCAGAGAGTAAAGGTCTGTCAGTATGCACCAAAGATTATATACTTTTGTCAGTTTATCATCTGTAATGCATCATTAGCATATCCTCCCTCAAACCTACATTCCACTTGCAGGTTTTCATTTGCATGAACTTCAGCACAATTGGGGAACATTCTCTGGCTTTTCATAAAATGATTTCATAAGAATCAGCTTGATTGAAATATAATAAATATCACTTACTGGTCAAAAAGGAAAACGAAAAAGAAAATAATCCCCTGATTTACTAAAACCGTTTTCTTTCAAAATGTGTTATCTCTTTACAACAAGACCAATAAGTCTGTTTGGGAATTCCAGGATAGGTCAAAGGGCAATATGGAAGAGTTAATTGAATGAGTATGCCCTGGAATGAAGACAAGTTGTACTTCTTGTTTCATCTTGTCTATTGATAAACCTAAATGAGTTTTATGAGCACAAAATTGCTGATATGGACTTTCATCTCGTTTCTTTTCTGCCATACATTTATGCTTTAACCCAAATTACTCATTTCCTAAGCATATCTGATACATTAACTGAAGGAGCATTGTTGACACTGAATGCCAACCTTCAAATTGTGTAGGTAAAGGAGATACTAGTGGGAGAAAATGAGCTTGATCGGTTGAGAGCACACAAGAAATTTAGTGCATAACCCCAGAATTTTGTTTTATTCTCATTGATTTCAAGTTTTGGATGCTTGAGGGATGAGTAATACAATACGAGTTTTCAAAAAGAGAGCCTCATTTGACGAAGCTTCTAGGATGGGGTTCAAAACCCCACCCCGCCCTCTGCTCACATGCTCTCCAGGGAACCACCAAAAAATAAATCTGTATTGATGATGTCTGACGACCGAGTGTTTGACCCAAGATTGTCCAATTGCACGTCAAAGCATATCAGTCTGGCAAAAATTGAGCCATGTCTACGGCTTCCCTGGTTTTCATAAGCCGTTTGATACATCAAATAGATTGGATTGATGTTATCAACACGTTTGACTTAATTGCAATAGCAAACATTTAAAAGTCATTTTATATTTATATTGTCATTCCCATATCTTAGCATCCCATCAACATATCATATTTCGTTCTCAATATATGCAAATGTAAATCAGGTGATGTAAGATGAAACAATGGCTTATGATCAAAGATTCAAACTGGTTATGAAACAAGCAGAAGGCCAACCCCATAAATAGCAGTAGCTCTAAAATTTCAAGGTCACAAATCCTGATATAAATAATGTAATTGCCATTGTTCCCAATCATAGCATGATAAGCTTCCTGCCTTTTAAAATGCATGAAAAGCCAAATTATTTAATTGATTTCCTTGAATTAGATTGTTGGGGGGAAAAAACAAACTTGCGGTATAATATAATTAGGCATTGTAATTTGATATAATCTGTAATTAAGACAAGCTCCCAGGTATAAATACTCAAAACAAAATTTATTTTAGACATACAAAACTGCCCAGACTACAAAAATTGATAATCCCTCCGCACAAAAACCTATGACTAACTAGCAGGAAGCTGGCCGGCAATCTACCCTAGGTTGCTGGACAAAGTTCATGCGTATCGCCCTTAGCATCTGAGACCTGCTTGAATTTCTCACCCCCTTCCAGCTTGTCTGTGTCTCCCCTTAACTCGTTCTCACTGAAGAGATCCCTTTGAACAGGGACAGACATTTGCTGCTGGGAGGAAATAACATTTGCAATAGCTCTGAAAGCTGCTGCGGATGCCTGATTGCTACCCACTTCATCTTGGTCAGCACCAAAAACATTGGGTTCATCTGCCAACTTGTCTTCTTGTCGTGGAGGGGGCACAAAAAAGGGTATTTTACCTCTCTGCCAGTCATGGAGGACCATCTTTGCCGCAGTCATCAAGTCAGGTTCACCACCCTAGACAGCCCATTTGTAACATAGTAGTGTCAATAATGAACCACAGCTGTTAATTTCAAAAGCAAAAGTAAAAACATCAAGAGCCGAGTTGCCACTAATGGATTGGTGTTGTACGTATAAATCTAATGGCACATATGCTAACCATTCAATGTTCAACGGCGTGAGAGTTATGGACACTTGTTTTATGTCTCTTGAAGGAAAGTTGGGTGATGCTGAGTTCAGTGATTGCCCACTTTATATGCTGGAAAGGGGTAAGCATGACAGTAAACAGGCTTGGGAGTCAATTTTTCTGTGCTTAATGAGTAACACTGAATAGGTGTACTTTTGAGGGAAAGGATATGGCACATCTGAAGTTTTTGTTCCTCATCTATGAGTGGATGTTGACTTTCACCTCTTTTACCACCTAAACCTTGTTGACTTCCAAGCTGACATGAAGTTTTCTCAATACTACTGTAATTTTTTTTGTTTTTCTTTTTGGCTCTTCCTTTGTATATTTCCCATGTACTAGGGTTGTGCCCCTTCCTGTTCTTTTTTAATGAAATTACTTATAAAAAAAGAACCTAAAAGACACATAAGAAAAGGCACTAGAGTCTTCTAATCTTGTTAAAAATCATATCAAGCTGAATTGAAGAATAATTGCAAGCATTTGACAAAAGTGGTATCCTAACATCACCATTAAGCATTATAGCCAATATAAGTACCTTACTTATCAAAAATAATATATATATATATATATATATATCTCTATAAAAATTGTACCTTCAAAAGCTTTCCTGTCAATTTGCATAGCTGAACTAGAAAGTCATTATCATCATTCCTGAGATCACCACCAAACAAATAATTAGCATTCTGCAAACAATGTTGTATATTTCTCTTAAAAAAGGGAAAAGAAAAACAGTGCAAATAAAGGAATTAAGAGTCTCATACAGAAGCCTAGACAAGCAAGCCACATGCTATAAAACCCTAGAATAAAAACCAAGGAAAATGTTAAACTGTGCCCTTTTTTGTATTTACTTATTGTCAAATTCACTAAAATCAGACTCAAGGTAGCTATTACCTGAAATCCATTGATAGCAATCATTGATAATGATCCATGTGACTTTTATATCTAATATCCAATATTTGGTATTTTTAACACCAAGAAGACCCAAGAAATGATGGTGTATAATATAAAAAGCAAGAATGAATTCTGATGTTGTGAAGTTTTAGAACTTTGCTCATAGCTGCAGTTTTAACCTATGAAGCACGGGTGCGTTTCCGGATTCGGGTGCGGGAAAATTTTTGAAAAAGTAGCGTGCAGCAGGGTGCGATGATTAAAAAATTATTAAAAATATTTTTATTTATATTTTCTATATATTTTTACCATTAAAATATTCTTAAAAAACACATTACTATGGCCTTGGTTCACAAAACAAAGAAAGAAGAAGGCAAGAAACACAAAACAAAAAAGAAAACACAAAAGAAGAAACAAATATTCAAAATCAAACTGAGGAATGACAGATTTAGGATGTTTGGGCCTCATTCAAAGATTTCGGCTGTTCCGGCATGATTCAAGGCCAATTTCAGCCTTTCTCAGCCGTTTCGGTCAGTTTTGGCTGCCAGCCGATACGATTTGATTCGGCCGATATGACCAGATTCTAGCCGAATCGGCCCAAATCGAAGCCGAGTCGGCTTAAATTGGAGCCAAGTCAACGTGAATCCCAAAAAAAAAAAAAAAAAAAAACTCATACGCTGTACCAACACGGCGCGGGCAGCCGTGTCAGTGGCCGCACCCCGCGACAAACTCTGGTGCGGCAGCCTCCCAGCCACGTCGGTGCTTCCTAGGTTTTAACACCAACGAAAGCCCAAGACATTCAAAGTGGAAAGAGACCACTTGACAAATGAGCTCTAGCCCATCTAGCACCTCCTTCCCTGTTAAATGCTACATGGAGGGAAAGATCTTGGGTTCAAGACCCACCAAAAATAAAAGTGCAAAAAGACCTCTTGCAAGGAGACACATGGAAAGGCAGGATGCTCTAGAATGTCTCATTAGAATCATGACATGATATTTTATTAAAATTAAAACTATATAAGAGAGAGACGCACCAATCTTTTATCTTATATGCTCTTTCCAAGTGCTCCTTCTTCACACGTTTCAAAACTTCTCCAATGTGTTCAGAAGCATCCTGCAGGTTCGTGACACGTACCTAGAAACAAGGGCAAAATCCTTATTAAAAACAATATAAATGACTTATAAAATACCAATTTACTTAATAAAAACACACAAGCATTAATATGAAATAGAAAGAGAGATACAATGGAGTTCTCTACAGATCCAATAAAATAAAGAGCAATCATCAGGGAGAAGGACCTTATATAACAAAGCAAAATCCAAATAGGCTAGCCCCACGTATAATATGCAACAATAAGGTAAGATTAATTTACTGACATGATGACCGAATTCTCATAGATCAAGTAAAACAGATACATCATCTAAAAATTAAAATTAAAATTAATACAAAAACTTCAAACATATAAACCACAAATAAAATTAAAAATAAAAGGCACACGAAAACATGGCAAGATAGCAATCATTAGGAAGAAGGATCTTATATAACAAAGCAAGATCCAAATAGGCCAGCCCCATATATAATGTGCAACAATAAGGTAAGATTAATTTACTAACATGATGACCGAATTCTCATAGTCAAGTAAAACAGATACATCATCTCAAAAAAAAAAAAAAAAGTAATACAAAAACTTCAAACATATAAACCACAAATAAAAATAAAAAATAAAAGGCACACCAAAACATGGATAAAAGCAAAACTAGTTTGAAATGTTTGTGGAATTGTTATACAAGACTGATACCAAATAAATAGGATAAATAGCTATTGAAATATATATATATGAGGAAGATGTTTATTATAGTTGCATGAGCTTATATCAGCTTCTATGCCTAAGATAAACTAAATTAACCCTGAACAGTTTCAAATCTAGCTCAAGACAGTTTGAACATGATGCCCAATCACATGGCACATACAATACAAGTTTGACCACAACTTTACTGCATAATGTAACTCAATCATGATGATATTGCTTCAATGGCTCATTCCTGTATTCTACAGTTTAGAAACCAAAGGCATAGTTGAGAACAAATAAGGATAATTATAACAATAGCATCAGCAAATCAATGTTTCGAAATTGGTTAAAATTTATCATGGAAGCACATAATTAGAACATACCACGCCCTTCAGTACAACATCTGTTTCAGAGTCACTGCTCTTATAAACAACTCCAGGGCTGTCAATCAAATGGATCCTATTTGTGAGGGTGATATACTTCCACACTTTAGTCTCACCAGGAATAGGAGCAACATTGCAAACCTTAGAAGAAGAACACAAGTATGTTAGTAAACCAAACCATTAGCACAACCTTGTCACATAAAAGCAATAGATCACAAACATCATTAAAATCAAAGTCCTCCTTTTTCCTCATATCAGTAAACTGGATGCTCTCTCTCTTGACCAGATAAATTGGACTCTCTTGTTTTATGGATAAGAAATATTGAACTTGTCTTTCCTCCAGAAGGAACACAAGGATATAAATCCTAAGAATGGGACTCTTTACCAATGTCCTTTGCCGGCAAGCTTCTTGGTATTGACAGTAATGGTAAAATGTGTATGCAATGTGTAATTTGAGGCATCCAAAGAAATATTCTTGCAATGTAAGATTGAGATTTAATCAAAGAAGACACTACCAGAATTGCATAGATTTTACAAGAAAAAATAACTTGTGCTAACAAACAACAAAAAAGAAAATTCATAGCTTTAAACCACCATCACAAAATGCACAAAGCTTATTGCAGGAATTTGATTATGCTTTCTTATTTTGGCCTCCCAAAACATAGCTCCACACTCATGCATGTGTTTCAGGCAGTAGGTTGAGCTACAGCCCGGCAGAATGCCACCGCAAGCACACAGTAGGGAGGTTAAGGATGTTGTACAAGCTACATATCTCAATTCTAAATAACATGGTCATATCCTAACATTATGGGGCATTCAAAGTCTACTACAGCATAAACAGAACAAATCACAAATAAATCCAAAAAAATTTGAAAAGTAAAATGAGTCCAAATTTAAATGCAATCTACTTGCACTGCACAAAAGGTAACCAAATTGTTTAAGTTCTATTTTATAATCCAATGATCAAACTACTATAATATATCAAACATAACATTAAGAGAAATAAATATATGAATAGATCCTTGTTTATACAAACAGGTCTTGTATATACAATGTGCCCACACGCCCTTAAATTAAATTAGCAGTTGTAGAAGAAAAACACATTTTAGGCAGCAAAGGAGAAGAGAAATATTACATTCTTTGTGCGAAGTGTATTGATAACCGACGACTTTCCAACATTGGGATACCCAACAAATCCGACAGATATGGATTGCTTGTCACTTTTTATGCGAGCAAATTGTCTCAATACTGACAGAAGAGAACCCTAAGTCCAAGAAAGATATAAATTTGAAAAAGAACATATTAGAACAGCTTTTTAAGCTAAATCACACTAAGAGTTACACATATACAATGTGCCATTTATATATTCAGTGAATCCTAAACTTTGAGTATAAGGTCCTTCCATATTAATCATGTTAAGTGACCATTTGGGAACAACTTATTTAGTTAAAACTGAAAAAATTTTGCTAAAAATACTGTAGGTAAAGGTAAAAGTTAGATGAAATAGTAAAGTGAGACCCATAAATAGTACCAAAAAGTGAAGTGGGACCATAAATAGTAGCAAAAATAAGATAAATAGTAAAATAAACTCGCTTTTTAAGCCATTGCCAAACGCAACCTAACAGTTCCTTTGGATGTGGCTTGAAAATAAAAGAAGGAAATGAAAAGAAAAAAAAAAGTGTGTGTATATTTGGCCATAACATTATATGTCTACATTGTAGGATAATTGTTGGTCATATAATTTGGCCAAACTAATTGAATTGAATTGAGTTTTTTTTTTTTTAGCTCCCTCCATCCCATTTTATTAGGCCTATTTAGAAAATCCAATTTTTTAAAGGAACATCATTTAATGCATTGTCTTTTACATAAAAGGTAAAATTTTCCAAAACTACACTCCCTAATTTAAACTTCAATGAAAGAGAGGCATTGACATTTTAAATAAGGTAAAAAAATATGTTAGGAAATTTATTTATTGATAGTAATCGAGGCCTAAAAATTTAAAAGGGAGGGAGTATATAAGTTAGTCCCCAAGGGGAGGGGGGAAGATGAAAATACAAAGTAGTGATATTTGTTTCGTGAGATGTATGTAATATAGTAGTGCGTATAAAAGGGGAGGTAATATTATAGGAAACATCTGGAATTTGTAGTAATAATAATAAGTTCTGCAAAGCATACCACACATTGTTAGATATCAAGAAGTTAGCAGTTATCACAACCACAAAGTTACATGAGCCAATAAGGGTACCTTGCCAAATGACTTTTTGATGCTTGCATGGAATGCTAGAGTTGGATATTCCTTCGATAACACTCTAAGCCATCCTTTTGTAGCCCAAGCAGGAATAAGATCACACTGAGAAAACCGAACATTAGAATGTTCAAGCAGCAGGAGGGAACATAAAAGAATAAGGAAATCCTTATCATCTCACCAAACTCACGCTGTATAAAACGCAACAAACCTTGTTTAACAAAAAAATCAAGTTTTTATGCTTGCAATGCTCTTTCAAATGCTTCTCTAGATGGTAACATCTCGTACCTAGTGGGTCCCTCCCATCCAAAACCTGCAATGCATAAGAACAAATTGAAAGGAACAAAAGAAATTAGGAAGGGAAAGGGGAATGCTCAATCAAGCAAAATATGTCCTACCAGCAGTATTTTGGCATGAAAAGGCATGGCAAGCAAGCATAAGACAAAATAAATCACACAAAAAAAAAAAAAAAAAAAACTAAATTAGAACATTTGATAATTCCAACCATAGTAGTCAAAATGTAAATCATATCATGAATTGATTATTTATTTTTATGTATCGTGTATCATAAGATACACAAACACTAATAAAATTTATACAAAAATTACAGATATACATAAAAAAAAATTATATTCATTATAAATTTAGATTATATTCAACTAATTACTAATTTAATATCACTTTATGTAATAATATTTAACAAGTTGACTAAATAAATCAAATTAACATGTGTATAATATACATATTCAAATTGACTAAACTCAAAAATGATAATACATGACAAATAACCCAAAATAATAATTTATTTTCATCATATTCTTCACCTTGCCTAATCAATTCATCTACATCAATATTATCATCATGTTTATCATTTTGCAAATTTACTTTTTCATTGAAATTTTATTTATCATCATCAACTCTCTTATTGTTCTTTTATTTTGATAAAATTTTTTGTTTTTTTTTTTTTAATATTTCTTCTTGGCATACTAACTTCTTCAACTTATAATAACAATGACAAAAATTAAAAAAATCATTATATTGCCAATTAATACCTTACTCATAGTATAGAAAGAAATTTGCAAATATGAAAGTAAAGTGCAAGTGTGTAGTCCAAATTTTGTACAAGAAAGAGAGAGAGGAAAAAAAAAAACCTTATGATAAATTTAGTAACCTAATATTTTTGTGTTAAAAACAAATCTAACAACTTATTGGATTCAAATAAAAGCACAAATTTTAACCCAAAAAAAACCATTTTAAAGAACACGTCTATGTATCGTACAATTCATGAGCACTTACGATACGTCTTTACAATACAGAACTTTTTATACACAATACGATACTTATTGCATGATACATATCACGTATCATACAATTCTAACCACTATGATTCCAACCACCATGAACAAGCTCCTTTAAAAACATTGTCGCCAATAATTAACCATCCAAAATAATGCCTAGGAGTACAAAGCAAGCAATACCCTAAAAATAGAACAAGAATCAAAGCAGCTTGCCTGGAAGGTGAAATTTTATACATTACTTTTTATTATAAGAAAATAAATTTTAATAGTGTGTAGGCACCAATAGACGCAATCTGCTGGAAATCAAAGCAGCTTGCCTGGAAGGTGACCCTTTAATAGTTGATTTTTGAGAAGGGTCTCTTAAAAAGGCTAAATCCTATGCCATTTCCCTCTTCTCTCCCTTCTCTTTCAAACCCCCCCCCCCCCACGACACAAAATAAATTTATATAAATAAAACCCTAGAAAAATATAATGTGTGAAGTTCAGAATGCAGATTAGTCAACACTCTCAGCCTTCTTTTTTAACGGTAACTTCTCTCAGCCATTTGATATGGCATAAGATGCTTGGGCAATTCAAGATCAAGGGCACTGATCAAACTTCTCAACCTTCCCTTGGTACATGTAGCCACCCAATAAATCAATATCAAGATTGCAAAGGGCTAAAAATTAAAAAAATTAAAAAGCTAACAAAATATAAAAGAGTGTCTATGATAATTGAGAGAGAGAAACAAGACAGATATAATTTTTTTTTTTTTTGATAAGTAAGAAAAAAAAAAAGACAGATATAAATAGATTTATACATTTCAACCAATCAACAAAGAAACACTAACCTGGACAACCACATCAGAAGAGTCTACTACTTTATAGAGCTCACCCCATATACGCTTACTTTGACCCTTTTCAAACATTGTATGCCGAACCAGGTCCCGAAGTCCATCTTCTTCATTTCCTTCAGCAGAGGCATTAGCAACATGCTTCTGCTCAAATGCATCTAAGTAATCAATAAAAATAAATTAAATAAATAAACGTTTTAAATTCATAATATACTGAGCTATCACATGAAACTGCAAAAACAAAATGCTTTTTTCACATTTTAATCATGGCCCAGTCCAAAGAGGCCAACCAACTAAATGGAAAGAAGACCTAGAAGAGGGAGAAACAGAGGAGAAAGAGAGGAGAGAGGAGGGAAGAACATTCATGTACCCTGAGAACCATCAGCTTTCTTAACCAAGGAATCATAATCTGCTGCCATGAGCTTTGGACGCTTCCTCTTTGACTTAGGTCCAAATGTATTCTCAAATGGCTGAGTGTCAAGAAGATGAACTCTAGCTTGCTTCACAGATATATAAAGCACTCAATTAGCAAATGAAAATAAATAATACTTTCATCAATCTAAAACTGTGCCTACAAAACTTGCATGAATGGTAAAACGTGTTACTATTTCCACTAATAATTCACAAGATTTAGCATTTATCATGACTGCATGAATCAAAACCAACTAAATCTTGTAAACCAAATTGTTCAATTTTTTTTTTTTTTGATAGGTAAAAGTGTTAAACCAAATTGATCAATGATTTCAATGTTTGATCATGTATGCACTGCCAAATTGATTTTGATCAGTCTCGTTTTAGCAGTGACTATAGATATTTCCATTGTATACTTCCCATGTAATAGGGCAGCGCAGGTTTTTTTTTTTTCCTCTTTTCTATTGAATATTAATATTACTTATCAAAAAAGCTGTGACTATAGATATTTCCAAGGTGTGGAAGATAAATATGTGACACCAAACATAATGGAATAAGCAACTATAGTTCAGCTAAAAATGGTGTAAGTGATTTCCCTTTTTTTTTGTGTACCAGGTGTAAATAATTTTACGTTTCCTCCACAAAGTGGAACAGAAAGCTAAAATCTAGAAAGCTCAATACCTTTTGGTGATCATTTACGAGGGACCAGGGAACACTCTTCGAATTCACTATGACATGGTAGCCACTAGACATATGGTTTTGAATCTCTTCACGGCAAACTTCAAGCTTTTTCTGATCCACCACACGAGTATTCCCTGCAAATTCAGCCAAAAATTTTAATGAGAATTGCAAGTTTGTTAATTGTCCCCAAATTAGAGATTAAGTGACAATCACTGTGTAAATAAAAATTGCTATTTGCAAATACTTCTACTAACTTTGATCTCTTTTCTTTTCAAAATTACTTACATAATGTTTACATTATACCTACGATGTATGATATTATTTCTCTGAACCATAAATGCAGTATAGAGCTCTCCTCGTCACAAAACGCCAACAATGATGGACAAAAGAAATGAAAAGATAAGACCCCCGCCCCCCCCACTAGATAGGGCTTCTTTCGCTCTTTTTACAGAGTTGTGGATTGACAAAAGAAACAAATTTACACCTCATTTAAACTCTAAAACTAACCTAGACCTTAACACACAGAATTTCCATCAAAAACCAAAACTTCTTACTACAATTCCTTGGTTTCTAAGCAATACTTAATTTGAGTTACTAAAACGAATTCTAAAGCCGAAAAAACTCAATACAATCTATAAGCAGAAACCAAACCCTAATTACATTAATTCAAAGCATACGATATGATTTGCAATTCAAACTGGGGATATTTACCGAACCACTGGCGGTTGGGTTGGATTCGAGTGTCGGGCAACTCTTTGGATTGGAGGTCGTGCTTGAGGATCTTGCCGCCGCTGTTACGCTTGGGCCTGGTGTTGTACATCTTGAGGCGGCGCACGGTGGCGGCGCTACGCTTCGACCCATTCTTTCCGCCGTCGCTACGGTTGGCGTCCAGCGAGTGCTTCGGCTTTCCCGACACGTTCACCTTCTTCTCCTTCTTCTTCGCCATTGTAGGGAGCTTTAGGGATTAGCAGCTAAAAACTGAGGTCTAGGGTTTAAGAAGAAGAGAGAGGAGGATCGGTGCCTCGGAAAGATGGATGGAGCTTTAAAATATATGATCTGGTCCTCGGCTTTTAGGTTATTGCATTTTGGAACTAACAAAAATTTAAATTTGTGGCAATGTATTCGTGCTCCTCTTTAAACACGGTTCAATGTGGTCCTAGTCATTTTTCTGACTAAAAAAAACTGTTGAGTTGTGCTAGCCTAGGTCACAAAAAATTGTCACGGCATTTGAGATATCAATCTCTCATTCTCTCGGCAAAGTTTGGTTATAAACTTGATTGTAGCCTAAGTCTACTACAACTTCTTTAAAAAAAATTACATTATTACATATTTTGAAATTTTAACCATTAGATTGCATGTTATTTACGCTTTTAACACATATGTTAATTTTGTCGTCAATCGGATGTTATTTACTATATGATCCATAAATTTATTTTTTATGTATAATTTTAGACAATAAAAACTTACAATTTAAATAATTAATTAATGATATGGCTATTGAAATTTTGCAAGCATGGATTTGTCAAAATTCGCATTCAATAAAAAGATATTGAGTGAAGTTGTAGCATTGGACTACAACTAAATTTGTAACTAAACTTTGTCCATCCCTCGTAAGTCAAAATAAAATAATTAAATATTATAAAAAAATTTTGACATTTTGTTATGTACCTAAAATTTCTCAAAAACTATTAATATAGCTAATAAATTGCTTATATGTCACTCAGCCACAATATTAAAAAATAAAAAAGGTAAAGCTTATATAAAATATATTAGGTACACTACATTAAGTTTCTCACTTGAATTCAAGTATTTTGTTGTTTTAATTTTAATTATTCTTATAAAAAAATAACATTATATTATTTTTATATTATTGGTCAATGTAACCAAGTGTTTGAATTCAATTAGAAAACCTAATATATTGCATCTAATGTACTATGGGTCTGTTTGGGATCTGCTTATTTTACTGAAACTAAAAATTTTTTGTTGAAAATACTGTAGATAAAGGTAAAAGTTAGCTGAAATAGTACAATGGGACCCATGAATAGTACCAAAAAGTGCAGTGAGACACATGAATAGTAGCAAAAATAAGCTAAATAGTAAAATAAGTTGGCAAAATTAATCATGCCAAACGGACACTGTATATAAGTTTTCTCTTAAAAAAACATGTCAACCAAAAAATGCATAAGTTAAAAACCACACTCATAAAATGATAAATCAATTTACTTTCCATTGTTGTGCTTCATGTTCTTACACTTTATTTGCAATCAAACACCAACACACATGGCACATAAGTTGTTGCAAAACAATTAGCCTCACAAGTTGCATTGCATAATACCCCAAACGCTCACTTTCTTCACAACCAAATGTAATACTCATGTCGTAGATCCACTTGGTCCGGGTGCTCTCCCTTCGTCGAGTGCTCTCATGCTCATATGCTTGTAGAAGCAGTAAAGTGTCTTGCAACTACTTGCAAGAGTTTATGTGTCCTCCATAGTGCGAGGGCTTGTGGTGGTCCTCTCTCCCCTGAGAAAGGCCCTTTTTCACATATAGTGGAAAGTCTCGGTAGAGGAATAGCATGGCTAAGGAGCTAGAAGTGTTATGGAGTAAACTGTCCTTTACGAAAGAAGAAGCTGGAGGAATAAAGTTGGATTTTAAAAGTACAAAAGCTGCAAGGGAATTAGGGAAGAATTGTGTGGTGATGAAGATCATGTCTCATAAATTCATGAGTATTGATGCACTTAGAAAGAATTTGAGAATGCTATGGAAGCCAAACAAGGGTCTCCAACTCTCTAAGGTTGACGAGGACCTATTTTTGGTAGAATTTGGGAAGAAAAAGGTGCTTGATATGTGCCCATGGAGTTATGAAAAGCAGCTGGTCCTAATGCAAGAGTTCGATGGAAAGCAAACTCCGAAGGAGATAGAGCTTAAGTGGTCACCCTTTTGGGTGCAAATATTCAGCCTCCCCCTAAACTGTAGATCGAAGGAAATTGGATGGGCAATCGGGTTCAAGCTGGGACTGGTGTTGGATGTGGATGTCTCGGACTCTAGAGTTCAATGGGGAAGGTGCTTACGGTTGAGGGTGTGCGCCTAGATGTGTCCAAGTGACTGGTCCATGGAAAAAAGATCATTGTAGAAGGAGGGGAATGTAGGTAGGTCAATTTCAATTATTAGAGACTCCCTAACTTCTGCTATAGGTGTGACCTCCTTTGTCATGCACTAAAAGACTGCCCTGCAAATAGTGATGGCAACAAGCAGATTGAGAACATGGAGTTACAGTATGGGGCATGGATGAGAAGAGATATTATAAGAAGAAATTTGCAAGAACTGACAAAGTTTGGCATGGGGAGAGGAGATGGTATCGGTACGAGGCTGTGGACCACCGGAGTTGAACCTGAATGAAGAACTGAGCCGATAAGGAAACCGGTGGTTTCAGCGAAGGTTGGTGGGGCTCACGAACCAAGAGTGACATGTACAGAGTATGGTCCACTAACACAGCTAAAAGTAAAGGATGGGGCTTCGGTCAAGGAGCCAGACGATTTGCATGAAAAAGGAAGGGTCAACGGGTTGTAGGAAAACAAGAGGGGAAGCAAACGAAATTAGAAGATATTGCCTTAAACTGTCCCAAATCCCAGGCAAAGGTGGCAGAAAGCATGCAGTGGGAAAAATGTGTTGGCTTTCTAAAAAATGAGGAAAAGGCGAGAGGATTAAAGGTCTGTCCTAGCCTGGCTGAGCACGTTAGGCTTCATAGTATTGATGTTAATGTACCTGAATCCCCTCATATTAGGCCGAACCTGATGGTGCCAATGCAAGCCCAACTCGGTGTGGTTAAGGACAAGACTGTAATGCCCTATCAAGCCCTAACTATTAGGCTTGAGCCCCTTAAGTCTACACCAGAATTGTAAAGGAGAAAATGGGTTAGGATTGATTGCCCAGCCCAGGACTCTTTTAATAAATCTTTAAGTGTTGAAGTTCCACGTGAACGACCTAAACTTGAAGCTTCAGAGACCCAACCTGCGAAAAGAATAGGGGTTTGCAGTAACGAAGTCTCTACACAATCTGTATCATCGGCGGTGGCTGAATCCCAGCCCCGCCAGTCACCATGAATTATGTGAGTTGGAACTGCCGAGGGCTTGGGAACCGTCGGCGAGTTCAAGAACTTTCGGATATTCTAAAAGATAAAAGGCCCAACTTGGTTTTCTTAATAGAAACCAGGACGAAAGCTTCCTATCTAGAGAAATTGAGGTGCAAGCTGAAGTTTGATCATTTATTTGTTGTGCCAAGGAAGAACTGGGGTGGTGGTCTTGCCTTGCTGTGGATGAATGATTTAAATCTGCACATCAAAACCTTCTCGCCTAGACACATTGACGCGGTGATAAATCCAGGAATCAATGACGCCTAGCACTTCACGAGATTCTACGAAGCTCTTGAAGTGGCCAACCAGGAAGATTCTTGGTTAGTGCTTCACCATCTTACATCTCAGTTAAACTTACCGTGGGTGTGTATCGGCAATTTTAACGAGATCGCCAAAGTCAAAGAGAAATCGGGAGGAGCTATTCGACTTGAAAAACAAATGCAGGATTTCAGAGATTGTCAAGATTTCTGCGGGTTAAAGGATTTGGGTTTTACAGGCTTGCCATTTACTTGGTGCAACAAGTGTTTCAATGGTGATCTTATATGGGTTCAATTAGACAGAGCCCTTACCTCAACTGATTGGATCCTAAAATTCCTATCAAGTTGTCTCCACCACTTGCAAGGTTTGTCTTTTGATCATAAACCTTTATGGCTAGCCTCTAATGATGTTAATACTCACTTTTATCGAGCTCAGAAACCTTTTCAGTTTGAAGCCATATGGCTTAAAGATGACCATTGTGAAGATGTGGTCCATTCGGCATGGGATAGGTGCTTGGAGGGGGATGCTATGGGTAAAGTGTTAGCAAAGGTAGTTGATTGCCAAATTCAGTTGAAATTCTGGGATAAATCCACCTTTGGCAATATTCACATTGAACTCGCCCAAAAGAGAAAACAATTGTTGAAGGCAGAAGGTGAATCAATAGGTGGAAGAGGGCATACTCAGGTTAAGGCTTTCATTGATAAAATCCAAAAGTTGATGGACAAGGATGAAGTTATGTGGCATCAACGAGCAAAAAATGATTGGCTTAAGTTTGGGGACCAAAACACTAAATACTTCCACTGCCGTGCAACAAAGAGGAACAAATGGAATTTCATTTGGGGATTAGAAAATGAGCAGGGTAGCTAGGTGGAAGGGGAAGATCAAATTGGGACATTGCTTACAAGGTACTATTCCTCATTATTTACTTCGGCAAATCCCACACAATTAGACCCTGTGTTAAATGTGGTTGAAACAAGGGTATCAGCTGAGATGAATGCAAAGTTACTCAAGCCTTTTGTAGAGGCATAGCTGCAGCTTGCTCTTAAGCAAATGGATGTGAATACAGCTCTAGGGCCAGATGGCCTTCCACCACTCTTCTATAAGTAGTTTTGGGGAAAATTGGTCGGGAAGTCACAAAAACGGTCTTATCAGTCCTAAATACAGGTACTACCCCTACCAACCTTAACCACACTTTTATTACCTTGATTCCAAAAATTCAAAGCCCTAGAAAAGTCTCCGAGTACAGGCCCATTAGTCTGAGTAATGTTTTGTATAAGTCGATAGCAAAGGTCTTAGCTAATCGCTTGAAGTCGTTACTGCCCAAAATTGATTTCAGAAACCCAAAGTGCCTTCATGTCAAAAAGACTAATCACAGACAATATCCTTATTGCCCATGAGACGCTACATTACCTAAAAGAAAAAAGAACAGCAAAGATGGGTTACATGGCCTTGAAACTTGATATGAGTAAGGCCTATGATCGCGTTGAATGAGTTTACTTAGAGAGGATTATGGAGAAGATGGGGTTTAGCCAAAGGTGGATTAATATCATTTCTATGTGTATAAGGTTTGTTACTCAATTATGCTTAATGGTCAACCCCATGGTCTGATTACCCCAACTAGAGGACTACGTTAGGGTGACCCATTATTGCCTTATTTGTCTTTATTGGTGATAGAAGGTCTAAATGCTTTCCTCAAAGAAGCTGAGTGTGGTGGAGAAATAAGGGGAGTGTCTTTGTGCCCGGTTGGTCCTAGAATTTCCCACTTGTTGTTTGCCGATGACAGTTTGGTCTTTTGTAGAGCTATAGTCTCCAAGTGTGTGAAGATTCAATCTCTCCTTTACCTTTATGAACTAACTTCAGGTCAGTCCATTAATAGAGGGAAGACTAACATTTTCTTCAGCTCTAACACTCAGCCACATACTCAGGATGCTATCACTATTTTTTGGGGTATTCCGACAACCCAAAGTTATGAGTATTACCTCGGTCTACCTTCCTTGGTTGGAAGAGCAAAAAAGAAGTCTTTTAGTCTTATAAAGGAGATAGTATGGAAAAAATTGAAGGGCTAGAAGGAGAAGTTGTCATCACAAGCGGGTTGTGAAATTCTTGTCAAGGCAGTTATCCAAGCAATCCCCACATATACTATGTCCTGTTTCAAGTTATCAAAAAGGCTTATTGATGAGATTAAGATCCTCATTAGGAAGTTTTGGTGGGGATATAGAGGTGAGCAAAGGAAAATTCATTGGGTTGGTTAGGAAAAGATGTGCCGGCCTAAAGGTGAGGGAGGTATGGGGTTTAGAGAATTAGGGAAGTTTAATGATTTGCTTTTGGCTAAGCAAATTTGGCACCTAGCTAATAATGAAGATAGTCTTTTTTCATAAAGTTTTCAAGGCAAAGTTTTTCCCAAAGTGTTCTATCATGGAGTGTGAGACCTTGAACAAAGGATCTTATGCGTGGAGGAGTATCATAAAAGCTAAACATGTTATTGATTTGGGAAGGGTATGGAGAGTTGGAAATGGTGAATCTATCCAGATTCGTGGTGACAGATGGCTACCCCAAGTCTCAAGTGCTAGAGTCCTATCTCTAGTCACAGGGTTGGCCTTGGATGCAAGGGTTTGTGATATTATAAACCAGGATTCACATATGTGTAGGGCTAGTTTGATTGACCAAATTATTTTGCCTCATGAAGCAAAGTTGATAAAAGGCATTCCCTTGAGTTGGCAGGGTGTTTCGGACAAACAAGTGTGGCTGCCTTCCAATCATGGAGAATTTACAACATATTCAGCTTACCATTTACTTATGAGACAGGGGAGGAATTTGTTGCTAAGTAGTTCATCAAGTGGAGGTAATAAACAAATCTGGAAGGGTATATGGAACTTACAGGTTCCACACAAGGTTAATCACTTGATGTGAAGGGCGACAAATGAAGCCTTGCCTACCTTGCATAACTTGTGGCACTAGAAAGTAGTGACATCAACTTACTGCCCATATTGTAAGTCTGGTGGTGAAGATACGATCCATGTTTTGTGGAGCTGTAGAAGGCTGTTTGTGATTTGGGAAGATGATGTAGAGTTACAAAAGTGCAGTGGGCAGAAGTTCCTTCTTTTTGCTGATCTCTTAGCATATTTGTTCATGAGGAAGGATAGTTTGGATATTGATTTGCTAGCTGTGATAATGTGGCTAATTTGGGGCAGAAGAAATGCAGCACGTTTGGATGAATTTGTCCTTGAATACCACCAAATTCGAGCTAGAGCTTAATTGTACTTGTTGAACTTTAAAACAGCACAGAAGGATGGCAGAAGAATTGCAGCAGCTGTTATGAGAGCTCCCTGATGGATTCCTCCCATTCCCAATCATTTCAAAATCAATTTTGATGGGGCTATCTTCTCGGAGTTGGATGCGGCGGGATTAGGTGTGGTCATTCGTGATTCCTGTGGAAGGGTGGTTGATGCTTTGGCTGAGCGAATTCCAATTCCAACTTCAGTAGCTGTAGTTGAAGTTTTAGCTTGCTGAAGAGCCTTGATCTTTGCAAATGAGCTGAATTTAATGGATATTGTGTTTGAAGGAGATGCAGAGCAAATTATAAAAGCTCTACTGGCCAAAGAGGTGCATCAGCGTGAGTATGGACATGTTTTACAAGACTCTCTTGTTTTAGCTTCTGATTTTCGGGTTTGTATGTTTACCCATGTTAAGCGTGTAAGCAACTTTGTTGCTTATTTTCTTGCTAGACACTCTAAATCAGGTAATGAGTTACAAGTTTGGATGGGCTCTATCCCTAAAGATCTAGCCCCCTTTGTTTCAAGGGATGTTTTGTAATTTTCTATTTTTGAATGTTATTTGGCCCCTGGGTTTGGCTTCTCAAGAAAAAAAAAAATGTAATACTCATGCATACCCATTGTAAAATCAACCAAACCCCACGCCTACTGTCAAGTTCAAGTCGCACCCACCCAAAGACCATGAATTTATACTTGTCGTTGTGAACCCTTAGCAAAACCACCATAAACCACTAGCCATATCCCATTTCCCAAAAAAATCTAATTGGCTCTATCAACATCAAGCCAAGACTAAACCACACAACCACCATGAGTGATCCTAAATCAACTCTATGAGTGATTCATTCGTTGCCACCGAAATCCCCCTTCCTTGAAGTCCATATCAACCCCATCCACTAGTAGTGCTATGTGTATGATCAATTTTGTAACAATCCAAAATTGGAATAGGGTTTCAAGCAATCTTGGCATAATCTATGCCATTTTGTTTGTGGCAATCAAGGCTATAGTGGGTGTGCTAACGTTGCAATATGGGTGACTATAATAAGTAATCATTTACTTTAGTCCAACCAACTTGGCCCATTGTTGGCCATACTATTATGTGTCTGCAACATTTTCTTACATAAAAAGATAGGCTTATGTTCCACTAATAGCACCTAACTTATGCCAATTTTGGTGGACAATGCTCTGCCATAGTGAATTCATATAATTCTAACATACCGAAAGGCCATAAGCAAATTCATTTGTGGTCCATAGGACCAGCACCATTCAAAGGTAGGGGGCTCGCCCCACATTAATGAATAGTCACGATTAAGATTTTTATTTTAATTTTTGTGCTTTAATTGCTATTTTTATATTTATTTTCTCCTTCCACTTTTTTCATCTAAAAAAAGTTATTTTCTTAAGTGTTTAATTGACTTTTTATAAAGATAGAGGGCCAATGGGCTTGGTAGACCCAGCCTTAACCAATTAGGAGTTGTTAGAATCATCAGAATAAATGGGGGGAATTGTGTTTCGAAAATTATGATCTTTGTAGTGGGAAGTGGCATACACCTTATTAGGTAGAGTCTCCTTTAAGGTTTTGTATGAATGGTCAAGCCTTTATAACAATAGATTTTGAGATTATTTCTCTTTGAGACCAAGAACTTGAGATTTAAAGAAATACAAAAGAGGGGTGTCTATAGTAATGACTAATTGAATGATTTTTAGATAATTTCACAAATCTCATATACAGCACCATAGGTCTTATAGTTTCATATGTAGCAATTGTTGTGTTTAGATAGGTTTTAGTCATAACTTATGTGAATTTTTGTCACTTTTATTTAATAAAGACACAAATAGAGTGTGAATTGAATTGGATTACAAATTTATTGGTTCTAATTAGAATTTTTCTAGAAGTTGAGAATTAATTTAAAAACATGCAAAAGTATAGAACAATTACGTGAATCCAAGGTTGTCAAAATTGTTATCCTACTCAGGATAGTTTGAGGGTCAAATCGGATCAGATTGTAAGATTATAAGATCCCACTCTTTTTCTTATATATAAGAAAAAAGGAAAATTACAGTAAATCCATCTGTGGTTAGGCCTGTTTTCACTTTGCTTACCCGTGGTTCAAAACTTGATACTTTGCCTACGTGAGATAACTTTCGTTAGGGATCTATCACCTACATCTTCCTTTGACGCTAGAAAAACATATTTTTAGGGAAAAACAAACATAACAAAAATAAAAAAGTTACGGTTTTTGATTGCTTAGAAACTGTAATGAGAACAAAGTGGAGGAATAGCACACAAATCAAAGGGCTTAATGAAATCACTTTTAATCTATATCAATATCAACAATCCATAACAACTCAAAATTGTGAACCAATTTTTACAAGAAGACCAACAATCTCAAAACAACCAGCAACGTTATTAACAAAAGAAAGTGAGATAGAGATAAGCAATCAACAACCAAAGAATGAGGTAAAGAGAAATCCATCCGTGGGATTGGATTGTGGTAGATCAGCCATGAGTTTGGTGGCGTGGTGGCGACCCTAGGTGCTGCTTGTGCCTCTCCTAATTCTCAGTCCTTTTCTGTACAAACAAACACAACCAATCAAGGAAAGGGAAGGAACCTTCCAACTTCAAACCCACCCCCAATTCCAACTTTAAACCCACTTCGAATCCCAACCACAGTAGCAAACCCACCCCCAATTCCAACTTCAAACCCACTATAAATCCCAACCACAGTAGCAAAACACTTGAATAAGCAATCCGACGAAACCAAATTCGATGACTCGGTGAATCTGACAACTCTCCTTGAACCTCCTCAGCCCAGATCATGATCATCTTCGGCTTTAGAAAGTAATGTGCGGGGCAACGACAATAAGGAAGAAGCTGGAAGTGGACACAACGAAGTTGTTGGATTGCATGAGAGGGAAGCATATAGAGATTCAGGAAAAGGTGTTCAAGTACTTCAACACGAGGCCCGAGCTTCAGACCCCATTGGAGATCTTGAAAGACGAGCATAGAGAGTTGTGTATGAGGTAGCTAATTGGGTTGGTGAGAGAAGCCAATATCAAAGTGGGATTTGTGTGCTATTCCTCAACTTTGTTCTCATAGAAGTTCTTAAGCAATCAAAAACCCTAACTTTTTGTTTTTATTTTTTTAATGTTTGTTTTTCCCTAAAAATATGGTTTTCTAACGGCAAAGGAAGAGGTGGTAACAAATCCCTAACAAAAGTTACCTCAAGTGGACAAAGTGCTAAGTTTTGAACCATGGGTAGGCAAAGTGAAAACGAGCCTCACCACAGGTGGGTTTACTGTAATTTTCCCATAGAAAAAAGAAAAAGCTATAAACAAATTGGTAGTGAATTTGTATGTTGAATAATCACATAAATTATGAATTTATCAATAGAGAACAAAATTCTGCAGCAATATACATGTAACTTGTATATCATACATCACTACATTTGTACTAAAGAAAAAATATATATACTTAATTTTTAATACAATTTATCCTAAAAGTCCAGTAAATGTTTAGTTAACAACCAAATACCAAAGCTGCAACAAGACCAACCATACATCAAGATACAAATTCTGGCTCAAGTTATGCTGAATAGCAACAGTAAAAAATATAGACTGAATTACCAAAAAGAAGAAGAAGAAGCCAAAGACATACTCAAAAGAAGAAATCTATGGAATCATAAAATAAGCAAACTCCTAAATAGACAAGAAAACGCAAGAGCATAGTGGCAACTTATGTTGTAGTCACGTTAGCGAAATGTATCATTCATTTATGAGTCCAATTGTTTTTTTTATTTATTTTTATTATTCAATCAAAGTTAATTATGAGTCTTGTAGGTAATTGCTCTAGCCTAATAAATCTGATCATCAGGTGATGTGAAGTCAATCTAGAGAGTTGTCATTTGCAATTTTGCATTAATTGGAAGTTTTCAAGCATTTAATTGTAAGCATTTCTTTTACATGTAATGTATTTACCTGTAAATATCAATGAGGAATCAAAAGAAGGTAGGGAGTTTTTATTCAGAAAATTATTTGCAAGTGTCATTGCTTTGGAGTTAAGTGACTCCTAACAATCAAATGTTTGACTAGATTGCGTTGAGTGACATCCTCAATTAGTAGTGTTGAATGACATCTACTACCTCATGTTATGTGGCATTTTGGAACTATCCATCTTATCATTTGTTTGAATCTTTGATTTTGCCAACCCAACGAGTCTCGGCCTGCATCAAAACAAGCAAACATGATATATAACATCCAACACCAAGCATAAATGTTGTCACAATCATTTGAAATAAAAATTTTGAACCCTTAAATAGACAAGAATCAAACATAATAAAATTATTTATTATAAAATGCAAACACTAAGCCTAAGCAAATTCACAAGAAAATTAATTCTCGATCCAATATCCATAAGTTTTCTAAGTAAAAAGCCAAGCATAAATGTTTTTCATTTATCCTAATAAACAACACAAACTCAATTTTGGGTTTTCTAATTTAGTGATTTGGATTTTTGAGAGGAGAGAAAGAAACTAAGAAAGGGATTATGAGTATTGATATTGTCATTGAGTTTTTTATTTTTAATTAAGATATTTTTTATATTATCATTTTTCAAAGGGGTAAGCTTCTAAACATACAAGGGCCTATATATTGGATGGTTGTTTTTTTTATTGGGGTTAACTGGACTACTAGTAGCCCAAAGAAAATTTGGTTTTAAGTGGGATTGTATGATCGGATCCTACATGCTATCCTTGAGTCCAAACCATATGCATTGATCCTGAATTTTTGGGACAAGTAGGATTCTATGATCTATAATATGGATCATGATTTTAACAACAATGCATGAATATCTACTACTTTTAGGTAAAAGAAACTCTTTCGGGGTGTTTGGTTCGTCGTGATGTTACATGTTATATTACACTGTAATATTACATTATTATAATATTACATTAATTGTAATGTTTAGAAAGGTTATAAATTAAGGTGATGTAATATATTTTGTAATTTTAAATTATGGTAATGATAAAAAAAAAAAATAAACAAAAAATCATAGAAATGTTCTAACATAGAGTAGAATCAAACATAGTAAAGCTTAGTTTACAAAATGAAAAAGGTGGGTGCTTAATTCCAATACAATAGGGATCCATCAATGTAAGTCAGCTGAACATTGTGATTGATGAGTGGGCAGACATTACATCAAAGACACATTACAGTGAACCAAATGCCTAATTGAGGTTATGAAAATAAAATGATTTTGAAAAGATGATGCTCTTATAGTTATGAGAAGTGCTTTCTCAAAAAAAAAAAAAAAAAAAAATGAGAAGTGCTATCAACACAAAATTTTCATAATGCTTTCACAATAAATTATAAGTAGCAAGTTGTTACGAGTTGTTATTAGTGAACAAAAAATAATTTCAGTGGTTGGTTCAAATTATAATCAATAACAACTTACCACCTATGATTTGTTGTAAAAATATTGTGAAAATATTATGAATATAATACTTCTCTATAATTATTATATATACTAGCCTCTGAGCACGTGCTCATGCGCGTGCTCAGAGGCTTTTCTATTTTTTGGGTAAAGATTAATAATTTACATTTATTATAATTTGAGATTTTTACCTTTTCCAATGAAAAAAAAAAAGAATAAGTGGGGTGAGTTTTGTAGATTAGAGGAGTTTTAAAACTAACAAAAGAGTGATCCTATTTTGTAGGGAGTGAGTGAGTAGAAGTAGAAATTTAAATCAACGTAAAAGTAGGAGTTTATTAGAGATGCTACGACCACAATATTTTTACAACAAATCATAAATGTTTAGTTGTTATTGGTTTAAATTTGAACTTAACATTAATATTACTTTTTTAACCCAATAATAACAACTAGTAATAACCTGTCACTTAGGATTTGTTGTAACAATATTGTGAAAATATTGTAAATACATTATTTCTCGAAGTAGGAAGACATTTCAACGTAAAAGTAAGAATTTATTATTTTTGTCAATTTACTATTTTTACCCAATTTTTAAGTTTTAGGTAAGAATATTTTTGATAGTAAAAAAAGCAACAATTAACTTTTTTTTTTGCCAATTTACTATTTTAACCCAATTTTAAGTTGTTGGTTAATTTAAGTTAAGGGTATTTTTGATAAAAAAAAATATTAACTAACTTTCTAAATATTCTTAACATACCAAAAAAAATAAAGAGATAATATCATATTTTGTAAAATAGGTCACTAATAGGAATATTAAATACTAAAAAAAGAGAAAAAAAAAAAAAAGAGGAGGACAAATATATTTAAAATAAACAATGGAAATGTCCGAAATACCCGGTTCAAAATTTCTATCTGACACTTCTGATCTGATAGCAAAAACTCAACTGCCATCTTTCTAAAGTAAAATCAAATGTACCATCTCATACTTCTGATCTGAAAGCAAAACTCAAACTGCAGTGCATGTTCGAGGAGCCTTCTCTTCATGGATCGGCTGCTAAAAGCTGCACGAACGTCCGGCTCTCTCAACCTATCAAATCGCTCCCTCAGGCAAGCCCCCACCAACCCATAACTTTTTAATTCTTCAAAAAAAAAAAAAAAAAAAAAAAATCAAATTCAACCAAATATTTCATGACTTTTCATCACAGTCCAAGAAAGTTCAGAAAAATCTATATCCATCTAACATGCAATTGTGCTGTGTATGATTTTTTTTTTTTTTTGAATCACTCTGATTTTTTCGTGGGTTTTATCAAATGCATTACGAAGTAAAATGCTTAATGTTATTTTATGCTAATCTGTTTGATATTTTAGAGTTAATTTTGTAAAATTATGATTTATAACTATATTTTATGTTGATTTTATTTTATGACAAAAAGTCAAAGTATTGTAATTGCTTTAATTTTGTTCATTGTATTTTGTGAAATTTTATTGTATTGGGTTTAGTATTAAGTTGGTGAAGAATTGAGTATGAAATGAAGATTAGTGTATTTCGTGATTAGCTCGCGAGAAGTTTGCGAGAAGGGTTCCTGTGAAAATGGCATGTGAGAAGCACATGACTGGAAGCTGAAGAGTCATGTTAGGCTGTCAATTTCGCGAGTATTTTGCAGGTAAGACCTTCCAGCGAAATACCCGCGAGACTCTCTACCTGAAGGATTTTTAAGTGTGATTTTCTTACCCTTCACTCATATTATATATACCCTTATTACCTAAAAATGTAAATGAGGTCATTCAGAGAGAAAAACCCTAGATAGGTTTTCTACAACACTCACCCATCTCTTAGAGAGAAAGTTACTTATCTTTAGTGAGAAATCATTGTAGCCTCTTCTCCTTCCCTCTCCCATTGTCATAATTTAAGAAGAGATTTGTACCCAAATACAATCCATACCTATTCAGAATATAGAGAATGTTTTGGAGCTTGGGAAGTTTTGGGGATTTGCTAAAAGAAGCCAGTGAGATTTGGCGGATGCAATCGGGCTTATTGCGGGATCCAAAAAACTAGACAAGACACGGTTCTGAGAAACCTTGTTAGAGTAGGAGCTTGAAGGGCTTAGGTACATTGGGTTGATTAGGCTTGGGGGGTCTCTTGTTATTATTGTATCCCAACTTATTGTCTAGTGGATCGATTTACCTTTTAGAAGGCAGCGGAGAGGTTTTTCGCCGAGTTCTTCGGTTTCCTTTTCGATAATACATCGCCGTATTATCTTGTGTTTGCATCTCTCTTCCCTTACTCTCGTGCTTTACTTTTATTGTTTGATATTCTTATTTATGCACTAGAGTAGTATCGGTTGATTGCGCTTCATTTACTCTTATTTCTGCACTTAGATAAGTTAGAGTAAAAGCAATCTAGCTGTAATTTTTAATTGGGGGTCTAAACAAGCTCTTTTGTTTTAACACATTTTTGAGCTTTCAAATTTAGATTGCATTATCGACTTTTTAAATCGAGTCTTGATTTGGGATTTTCGATATGAAGTTATTAAAGAATGTTAATTCTTAATTCTTTACAATACGACGTGTGAAACAGGGAGTTGGATCCTCCAAAGTTCTTACAAGGATAACTCAACTATGGAGTTCCTAAAATTTTATCCATTCATTTTGAAATGAGTGGATTGAAATTTGCTACATCATCAATAATTTGAATAAATACCAAAATTGTGATAGTCAATGTTTTTTTAATTTTATTTTATAAATGTTGATGGCATGGGTAAAATCTAATTTACTCATTTTAAAATGAATGGATAGGATTTTAGGAACTCCAAGGTGGAATAACCCTAAGAAATATGTTAGGTAGGTCGGCTGCCTTGTACCTTAGAATGCCTAGAAGATTTAATATAAATTGATCATGATTACTTAAAAATATCATGTATGTAGAGATTGTGGTCCGTGTGAAAGATAAGAGTGGAGAGGTCTCAACCACTTCAGAGTATCAAGTACGTAGAGATCGCAATCCAAGTGAAAGATGATAAAACCCATAACCGCCTAGTTTCATGAGTATGTAGAGGTTGCAATTACAGTCACAAATGATGGGAGAGTACTTTTTTTTTTTAATAAGCCACAAATGAGGGAAGATAACTTACTCGCCTGAGATGTAGCAAACACCTATCAAGATTTAAAATTAGAGTGCTCAAAGCAAGCATACACTTTGAATACACCAGCATGGGATAACATCATGTGATTTTGGTTCTATTGTGTTGGCATTCAGGGTTGGGGTAATGAATAATAGGGATAGTCTACCTAGTGGTTGGAGCCTTGAGATGAGTTGTAGACTCAAACATCTTGGGTTCAATTTGCACTACAGCTCCCCTGGATTACCTAATACAAGGTTTTGGCGGGTGGGGTCGTGTATCTGTGGTTTACTCCTCAGGAGTTGGTGCAAAGGCCCTACCTTGGTGAGGTTCCACATCATAAAAGAAAAATTAATAAGGACAATCAAGGGCAGTTGTATTTAATAGTTATAGGTGAAATTTAGTTTTATGAAAACTGAATAATTGTGAAAGCATTTACCAATGATGTTTTCATTAATCAAGAATGTAAGTTGGTGACTTGAAGATGATCATGTACTGTCCTAGTCTCAACCTAAGGATGTCATCTCCCTAAATGCTTTGGGGGGTTAGGAAGGTGCAACTCTAGTGGCAGAGCCAAGATTTTAGTTTAGAGGAGGCAAGATAAAAAAATAAAATTGAAAGTAAAATTAATCTAAAAAATATTAGTAGATATAAAAAAAAGAAAAGAAAAGTAATTATATGCTAATGTAATTGTATCCATAATCTCAATTAAATAAAATGAGAAAATACATCAATATAACCTAGAATGCTTTTAAAATTTTATGTAGAATTCAACCTTTCTTCCTTTATTATTCTCTCTCTTTTTATTTTTTTAAACTCAGCATTTGAAATGGTAAAAAAGTCAAGAGATGGAAGAAAAAAATATTAGTGGAGACTCTAGAGTTTTTAGAACTTTGTGTTCAATAATGCTACGAATAGAACTTTTTTCACAATAATATTCTTGTTTTTTTATTTTCTTTTTTACTTATCAAAAAAAAAAGAAAAAAAATTCATGATTTCTAAAGTGGTCAAGTGTGAGTTGTGTTGAAAAGTGTTGAGTTCATGAGTGTCAATTGTGTCCATCATTCTCAGTTAACCACTTTAGCAATTGTGAAATTTGTTGTGAAAAAAAATGATATTACTATTGGTTTTGGTATACTAAGATACATTTTTTAAAATTATTTTGTAGGACCAACTAATCAAGACTTCCCGTGAGAAGAGTGACAACAAGCAAATAAATTATTAAAATATCAGTTTTACGTGGACCCATTATCACCATCTTTTGATTAGGAAACCACAATATATGTGGTTGTTTTATGGCAAGTAAATTGCTGTATGGGAGGGGGCCAAAGCCAAATACTTAGAATATACTAAAGCATCAGTGTATGTATCAAATTTTGGGGAGATCAGGGGGCAATTGCCCCCTCTCGCTTGGATCTGCCATTGTGCACCTCCACAAACTCAAGAAAGGTGCCTTTTGTTTCATAGGACTCAATGACATGGGGCAAATGCCGCAAATCTATCTATTTTACATCAGACACTGTCAAGCAATAGTTATATTTAGCCGCTATTGCAAAGTGATAAACGGTGCTAAGCTCTTCAAAGGGCTATATGCCTCACTCTTGCCCTATGATGGTAATGTGCATGTAATGCAAGCTTTTTGTGAATGTTGGTGCCCTGCTATGAACATGCTGCATACATTTATGGGAGAAATCTCCCTTACCTTTTGGGACTTACATATGATTGGTGGATTTTCCATTTGGGGTTCTTTCTATGATGAAGTAGTTCCAGGTGAAAAGGAGATGCTGTCCTTTCCCTAAGTTGTCAACATCTGTTTGTAACATTTGTATTTGTTTGTATTAAAGTACCTTGGAGTTATTTGTCTCGTTTTGTTAAATACTAAGAGTAGAATTTACTTTCTTTGTGCATTTTTCTTTTATAATTTTTGGTTTAAATTCTTTGACATGTTGAAACCACAATTATTTTCTTCATAGAGGATAGGCCAATGGTTCATTATTTACTTATTCTCTTTATATTTCCAAAATGACAAGAATAATAAAAAATTTTAGGAAAAATTTGTTAAGTGTTGCTTCATTGCAGTTTGCATAATCACAATTCATCATAGTAGAGCATGATGTAATTAATTCTGTATTACTAACTTTTATTTCTTTGTGCTTCTGTTATCAGGGATGTGCCAAATGAGGTCTACCAAAGTTTGGATGCCGTTGGAAAGGATGAAAATTGGTGGGAGGTAATTTATTTTGATGTTTTCATTTTGTTCTTCCTTAACACATTTCATTAAATGTTAGCTAGAGATTAAGTTGCAGACAATTATGAAAGATATGTAAATCCAACTGATGGCTTCATTGCTTGTATGACAGGCTGTGGAGCTACAAAAGCTCATTTTGGCTCATAATAATATTGAGTCATTGAAAGAAGATCTTAGGAATTTACCTCAACTTACTGTATTGAATGTCAGCCACAATAAACTTTCCGACCTTCCAGCTGCAATAGGAGAGTGGGTTGTCTGAACATACTTATTTATCATATTTTTCGAGAATGTTTTCACATTTCTTACTGTTTTTTACTAATGTTATGCATTTTTTATTGTTTTTTTTTTCTACACATTTGACAGGCTTCCTATGCTAAAATCATTAGATGTGTCCTTTAACTCAATACTAAAAATACCTGAGGAAATTGGATCGGCAACTTCTCTTGTCAAGTATCTTTCTTTCTTTTTCCTCTTCTTCTTATTCTCTTTCCCCCTCCCTCCTCCCTTTAATTTTATAAAATCTGGTAGATTTTCTTCTTCCTTGTAGCTGTTTTTATGTGTCTATGTGTGGATTTCTGTTTCTTTATGGTTCTTAGTATTTGATATATCTGAGTGAAAAACAAGAAATGCCGAGCGTATATTATTTGTGAGCATCACTATAGCAATAACCTCCTACTGATTGAATTTGAGGTGGCTGCATGCCTTTTTCCGCTCTGTTTCCCTTTTGTTTTGTTTTTCTTCTGTCTGTGTGGGTGGGTGGGTAGGGTGGTGGGGTGGGGTTATATAATGCAGCCTAAAGAATTACAAAAAAATGGAGAGGATTTCATTATATTTCTTTATAATTAGTGAATTTTAATGGATAAATGGAACTACTTCTGCACACATTGCATGCATATAATACATCCTAAGGTTACACAAAAATGGGAATTACAATTGAAAAGAGAGAATCAACAAAATCTACAACAGATTGGAAACTGACAAGACCCAAAGCAAGGGACCATTCAATCAATTTTCTAATGAAAGATGACTTCAATTGAACCACCAAGGCTTCCATATCTTCAAATGGACAACAATTCCTCTCTTCGGTGTCCACGACAAGCATAGGGGTTAAATTCCAGATAAAGGAAGGGTGTTTACCAAACCAATTCCTCCAACTAAAAAAAAGATCAACGGCACTCCTTGGCATTACCCAATGAATCCCAACATAGAAAAGACAAAACTCCAAAATCATGTGCAACAACAAATGTTTTATAGTCTCCCCACTTTGCCTACACATGTAGCATCATTTAGCCAGAGTAAGTCCTCTCTTCATAAGGTTATCACAATTAGAATCTTCCCCCTACTTGTTGTCCACGCAAAGATGCAACCCATTTCGGAGCCTTGGCACTCCAAATGCTTTTCCCCAGGAAAAGCACATCACCTAAGCCTCATAATCCCTTATAGTATGAAGTACAAACGAACATCAAAGTTGCCATTGCAACCTCCACCTCTTGGCTTGATTTGTTGGATTACAAAACATCCAACAACTAACCAACTCTAATGATCATTGAAATCTCTTATAAACCCAAGATTCCATAACTCCATCCTCCATTTTGACTCTCTGCATAAGAATTAATTGAGGCATCTTATCAGCTGCATATACAAACAATTTCTGGTTTATCTTCATCAAAGATTGACTTCTATCTTACTTGTCATGTCAAAATCTCACTCAGTTGCCATGCCTTACCTCAAGTTGCTTATGACCGATAAATACCTACTCAAATATTCCTCCATAAACTACAATCGTGGGCACTTCTAACCTGCTTCGTTGACCAACCACTCCAAACCTCCCCATATTTTAAAACAACCATTCTCCACAGACCAGTATTTTCCTCAATAAAATGTCATATGCAATAGCCATTTAAATTGGGAGATTTGTCTGTGTGGTACTGGTGGGCTTAGGTTTAGGAGAATTTGTAGATCTCGGGTTTACAATTGTTGAAGAAAAGGTGATTAAGGGTCAAAATTGACTAGGTTTTGATGAGCTTTATATGGTTATTTGATAGAGAAGACACATGGGTTTTTAGGGTTATTATGGCTAAAAGACAGAGCTTGAAATGGGGTTGTAAAGAAGAAGAAAAGAGAGAATTTTATGCTGTTTAGGGGCTGTATCAACAGCATTGGTGATTAGTACTCATGGTCGGATCCTCACTTTGGACAATCTAATGCTTAGGGGTCGTCCGTTGGCTACTTGGTGTTGTATGTGTTGTTGTGATGGGGAGTCAGTAGACCATCTTCTTCTTCACTGCCCTATTACTCATTCCCTTTGGACTTTTATGCTTCGGGCCTTTGGTATTCATTGGGTTATGCCAGGATTAGTGGCGGGTTTGTTATCTTGCTGGCATCAATGGCTCGGGAAACATAATTCAGACATCTGGAATTTGGTTCCAGGGTGCTTAATGTGGATTGTGTGGTTGGAACGAAATCGTCGTTCCTTTGAGGATAATGAGAAGACTTTGGACGAGTTAAAATTTTTATGCCAACGTAGTCTTTGGGAGTGGTCTCGGTGTTGGGGTTTTACTGAATGTTCTTCTCTCTCTGAGTTTATGTCTTCTCTTAGCTTAGTTTCCTAATTTCTTGTTTTGCTGTGTTTTTTTTTTCTTCTTGTTCATCATCATGAACAACTTGTACTTTTCTTTTCTTTTTTCTCTTTATTAATAAATTTCTGATTACCTATCAAAAAAAAGAAAAAAGAAAAGAGAGAATTTTATGTTGTTTAGGGGCTGTCTCAACAGCATTGGTGATTCGTACTAGAAGAAAGAGAAGAAGAAAAGAGAGAATAGTAAGGGAGAAAAGACCGCACAAGGGCCAACATGCTTCAATGCTTAAAATAATTAATATTTTATTGATGAACTCATTTCTTTTTTATTTATTTTTTGATAAGTAAGATAAGTGTATATTAAAAATGTTGCTTTATGCAAAAAAGCACAAAGAAGTCAAATGGTACAAGTGGGAAAAAGAAAAGAACAGAAAACTAGTTACGAGAGAGAAGAGAACTAATGAATAGAGGTAGGCAATCACTAGATGCGAGTCTCAAAGCCCGAGACCAATCAAACGGATAAACACCAAATGAAGCAAGCAACTGGTCTCTCGAACTATCCACATTATCAAAAGTATGTCTATTATGCTCTCTCCATATACACCACATTAGGCACAACATAACTAAATTCAAAATGTCTGATGAGTGCTTCCCTAGCCAATTCCTCCAATCAAAAAGAAGACTTGGTACCATTCTTGATAGAACCCTAGAAACTCCAAAGGATCTAAAGACAAAACACCATGATTGATGAACCTTCTCACAATGAAGCAGTAAATGATTCACTATCTCCCCACAACAACAACACATAACGTTCCAGTCAACAAAAGCGAAACCTTCCTCAAATTCTCACAATTGAGCATCTCTTCCCAAACTCCATATCTTTTTTAAGATAGTAACTCAAATTTTGGCTTAAGTGAAGGACATTGACGTGAAAGTTAAATCCAAACGCTTCAAGATTTTAATGATTTAATTTTCCAACGAACTTTATTTAACTTTTCATTCATAATCAATATGACATTTTATTGATTTCAAAATGATATTGTGATGACATTCCTAGCCAGGTCACTGTCCATTGTTTCTTATTTACTTTATTACAAATACATTTTGATGAAACAAATTTGTGCTATTTATATTACAAAACCATGGTGTTCTCAATATGCAGGACTGCCACTTGTTTTTATCTGTACACAACTTTTTATGTTTTCATTTTCCTGGCAGTGAACATAGAGTTGATTTTAACCTTTAGCAAGTTTATTTAAAAAAAAAAAAAAAAAAAAAAAAAAAACTTTAGCATTTGATAATAATGTTTTTTATGTGATCATTCCAGGTTTGATTGTTCTTGCAATCGGCTTAAGGAACTTCCAAGCTCCATTGGACAGTGCGTAGAATTATCAGATTTGAAGGTAATGCTTTAATGTAATTGAATTGCAAACATCCAGGAGTGGCTATGCCATCGGTAAATTAAAAAAAAAAGGGCTTCTGTAGAGTTTAACCTTTGGACAGAATCAGGTTGAGAATTCTAGATGTGGATAAGTTGGCATTTGGTTAAATAGTCCATGCATTATACCATACTAACAATCAGAACATGTTATATTTGTATTATTAAGTTCAGAAAAGGAGATACATAGTGAACACAATGATTATGTTATCTTCGTTATCTCTCATTATGCCTCCTAATGCCTGTTACAGTTATACTGTACGTTGAAGGAATATCATCTGTTGAATTTAATTTTGACCTTGTTGGAACATTTTTGTTTTATACGAATCACAAATATAGAGCAGATCCTGACACCTTCGTAAGTGGATGCAACCTCTGAGATTTTAGCTAAAATCTTTTGTAGGGTTTTGTTAGCACTGTATCTGCATTACTTTCCTTTTATTTTAAAATAAACCCCTTTCATACTCTGTAACATGGTCCTGAGACTGTTGCTTATGTATGACTAGTAAAGTTGCTCTAAATTGGGATATTCTAAATTTCTAATTCCACTAGTTGATTGGTTGTCCCTCCCAATCAGCCTTTGAAACATCAATGAAACCTAATGTTGCGCTTTGCTATTTTTATGATCTGCTAAGCCTTCTTGACATAAAAGTCTTTTTTTTTTTTGGCTTGTATTTTCTGATGACATGTGCCTTATGATACTCTCTCTCAGGCATCAAAAAATGTTATCGTTGGCTTGCCAGAAGATCTAGTAAACTGTTCAAAGTTGACAAAACTAGATGTGGAGGTATAAGTCAGGTTTATAATCTGAGGAATTAGATGACTGGTCTGCTTGTTTATATACTGTAAAGTAATTATTGTTGATGTATTTGTGGCTACATATGTGTAATTCATCTTCTATCTCTGCCAGGGAAACAAGCTAACTATGCTTTCAGAGAATTTGATTGCATCATGGACAATGCTTACTGAATTCAATGCATGTAATTATCTTCTGTTTTACCATCCAAGTGTTAAGTCATACATGTACATTTATGGATATGTTGAAATGGTGCTTGTTACTGTATCTTTGCAGCAAAAAATTTGTTGAGCAGTATACCAGAGAACATTGGGAATCTTTCACATCTCATTCGTTTTGATCTTCATCAGAACAGTGAGTAAATCAAGCAAGAAGTACCTTCTTTTTTATCCTTTTTTTTTTTTGTTTCATTTAAGCTCATTTCTTCCATGTCTTCTAAAAATTTCTCTATGTAACGATTTCTGCAGAAATTTCTTCAATCCCACCATCAATAATGGGATGCTCTTCTCTTGTGGAGTTCTATATGGGGTTTTATTCTCCTTTATTCTTAATTGATAATATTAAAATTTTAGTGGCATTTGGAGTGTATGGATTTTCTTCTACTTGAAAAATCTGCATCTTTGATATTTGTTTGGCATTTGTGGCATCAAATTTCAGGAATAACTCACTGTCTTCATTACCAACAGAGATTGGGGTGCTTTCACGTTTAGGGAATTTAGATCTTCACTCAAATCAGGTAACTTTTTTGTATGTAAAATTAATTCTATTCCACATGAAGACTAAAAAAAAATACAAAATATGTCTTGAAATTTACATATTTAAGTTTAACATCCTAATACAACATGAGGTAGTATATCCTAATACAATCATTTAATTATACAAACATCGTAACATTTTTAGATGGGGATAGTCGACTTTCCAAGCTTTAGAATATAGAGATATTATTTGGGAAGATCTCCCTTCTATTAGTTTGTTAAGGTAGATGGGCTTGAGTAATTTCTTTATTTCTTTTTTTATTATTAACAAAATAAAAGAAAAATCTCCATAGGAAGAGCTTCCCAACATTTTGTTCCCTCCAAATTATCCTCACAACACAATGAGGAGTTGCGGACTAAACAACATTATTGCTATGCCTCCCATATAACCTTTTCCAACAAGATAAAATATCTGTCACCTTGTGCAACATCACCCAATGCAACCCAAAAACAAAGAAAATAAAGGTTCACAAATTAAGAGCAACTAGACAATGAAGCAGAAGATGATCCACATATTCTCCACTATCCTTACACATGCAACACCAGTTGACTAGTATTTTGTTCATATCAGTAATTCCTTATGTTTATTTCTCTTCGAAATCTGTTGCTCATTTGGTAATAATTATTTTGCATGTAAATTCTTTAGTCCTTCCTAATATTATATGTACTCTATTGATTTAATTGCTTGAGTGGACTTGTATGTAGAATTAAGTATCAAATTGTGGAGACAATTTCCAGTAGTGCAGAGTCAAAGAGTGATTTTTAATAATTAAAAAAAAAAGCTATATCACAAATATTTAAACCATGGTTTTGTAGAATACCATGGTTTATGGTCGTTTTGCAATACCACGAGCTATTGTAGTTTTAGGGTTACCATGCTGGGCCCTAATATTATCCTATATAAGCCTATGTCGGGTCCATTGTAATTAAATTAGTCTATATAGCAAAGATGTAGCTTTTTAGAACTTGGATGTAGGTTGTTAAGCTGAACCACATTAATTTTGCTTTTGCTCTATATATTTCTTTATTCTCTCTTAATATTAATCACAACAACAATTTAAACAAGCTATCAAAGTCAGGCCTTTTGTTGGTTCCCCAAAGGCTGTAAACTCGTTCATATCTCTCACTATGACATTTTCCTTTGTTGATGTCTTCCATTTCCAATAACGCTTCTCTTTGCTGATGTCCTTTGGCCAACAGTGCCACTCTCCTACGGTCATTGGTTTCACCATCCTTCGGTCACCGATCATTGGGGATTTTCTCTATTGCCTGTGTTTGTCTCGATTATTCCATCGTTTGGTCATTGTTTTTCTGCCAATGTTCTCTAGCTATGGTGCATTCATTCTCCAATCATAGTAGTCATCCTCTAGCCACTACTTTAGCTGTCCTCCAGCCACAACAACCATTTTCTGGCCTCCATTTGTTGCTGACTGTCATCATTTGGTGTCACCTGTGGCTAATTTGTGTGTTCCATCCTATGTTCAGCCAGGTAGCATTTTCTCAATGGTCTCACATTCCAAAATCTAGTTTCCACCTTTGAGTTTAAGATGAATAGGATGTACCATAAATATGTGGACCATGGTTTTGTAGAATACTATGGGCTACAAGGTTTTGCAATACCACTAGCTACCGTGGTTATTACTAGACATAATATTTTAGAGGTCAAGTCTTGGTGCGATGGCAAGTGCCTTCCACCAAATGCAACAGGTCCGGGTTCAAGTCTGAAAATCAGCCTCCAAAACATGGGGATAAGGCCGCCTACCATGACTTCTTGCAAAGCCCACAAAAGTGGGAGTTTTGTGCATTGGGTACGACTTCTTATACTAGGTATAATATTTTCCCATTTTTACTCTATATTGGGTCCATTGAAATACAATAATTATATAGAGCAAAGATGTAGCCGCTTAGGGCTTTCCATTGTGGATGTAAGTGATTAGGTTGAACCATGTTAAATTATGCTTTTGCCTACTATTTCTCTCTCTTCTCGCTCATTATCAAATATCAATTCCAACAATATTCTAAAAGTATTATATGAGTTGTAATAGATCTATGAATTTGTATTCTAGCGATACATTTGAGTACGTACATGGAAGGAGGTCCATGCAAATTGTTGTCCGTGTTTGATTTATTTAATTATTTATTTTAAAGTAGTATGTTACACACACCTGGTAGATATTGAATCCATGACCTCATCCTCCACCTTACTCTTGCAATGGGAGGAGGTGCTTTATGAACTAGAGCTTATGGCCATTGTTCTTTGGTTTCTGAGAAGAGTAAGTAGTTATGCTTTAATGTGTTAATTATTTATGTTGTTGTTCTTTTATGTTTTTGTCTACCCTTGCCATGAATTCTAGTTCAGATCTCACTTTCTCCCCTTGTAAGAATAAGGTGGAGTGTAATGCCACGGATTTAAAAAATTATTAGGTGCATGTCTAACTTACCAATAAAAATATATTATTGTTTGCCAAACGTCTTCTTTTTTTTTTTTTTTGGGTTGGGGGTGAAGGAGGGGCATTTTAAAATACTCAGGCGTTGGATCTCTAAGTTTACACTTGCCTGCTAATTGTTCATGCAGTTGAAGGAATATCCTGTAGAGGCATGCAAATTGCATCTTTCGGTTCTGGATCTTTTAAATAATTCATTGACTGGATTGCCCCCAGAAATGGGTAAGGTTCGCAAGTTGTAGTTACGTAGATATAAAGTCTAGCTCTGGCATATTTTCTTAGGATTCTTAACTTCCTGAATAGCTTATGAGGCTTTGAAGAGATCTTTTCACTTCTAAATTATTTCAAACAAGATGAAGATATTACAATTTTACTCCAATTGGTCCAAACTGGAAAATCTTTTAGGCCAAGATAAACCATTTGGTTTAACTTCTGGCTATTCTAATGCTGGATCTTGGACTTTTCTTTTTTCCCTTTATTCTTCTTTTTAAGTCACTCAACTGAGCTCAACAAAGCCTTACCCCTTATCTTTTAGAAAGTTCTTTTTTAATGTTAGTTATGAACTTAAACACTGTAAACAACTCAAAGATTGGGAATTAATATGATCAGTATATAATGGAGAATCTAATTAATTTTTTTTTCTAGGCAATATGACTACCCTGCGAAAACTTTTGCTTACTGGAAATCCTTTGCGAACTCTTCGAAGGTGTGAGTCATTATGTTGGCCTTTAGCGTGTCATATGTGTCTTATAATTAAAGGATTATCCAACTGAAACCTTTTCTCGTCCAGTTCATTGGTTTCTGGACCAACACCTGCTTTACTGAAGTATCTTCGAAGTCGACTTTCTGAGGGTGAAGGTATGTTGGTTTTTGCTAAGCATGCTTCTGTGTGATGGTCTTTAACATACCAAGCCCTTTTTTTTGTCCTTTATGAGTTATCTTCTGTTGTGAGTAATTAGATTCAAAATGTTATGTAGACTCTGAAATTACAACACCAACAAAAGAAGATGTAATTACCAGGGCAGCTCGATTGTCTATCACTTCAAAGGTATCACTTGTTATAGCTGTAATTTTTTTTTTCTTTTTTAAAGACAATATTCTTTTTTGAGAGTAAACTGTCTACAATTTCACGTGTTATTGATGTAATTTAGTTGCTTGGGTCTTACCTGGAAAACTACTATTTTACTGGTACCATATAATCTGATTATAGTCAATAGTCATTTTCGTCTAACTGCTTTTTCTGTGGAGCTTGCTATTTATCTTTCTGCTGGTGGAGGCCAAGTAGATTTTGTGGTGATGTATAGAACCCACAAGAATTGAATATATTGCTAGAATGATCCTTGTGAAGTGGGGAACATCTAATACTGGGATAGCCTCCCAACCCCAAAAGGAAATCTTCATAAAATTTATACAAGGCCCTTGCATATAATGTGAAAATACGGTCATTAGTTAAATATTCAAATTCCATTTTGTAAAAACAAGTTTAGGAGAAAGCAAGTAGAATCTTCTAAATACTATCCATAGCACTATAAGTTTCAAACTATTGTTTTTTGATTGTTAAGTAGCAAATGACAAAATTTCCACTTATCCCAAAAGTTTAACTATTAAGAAATGATGAACTTAAATCATTCAACCATTATTCTAACACCCCCTCATATGTGGGCCTGGACTTCCCCTAAGTAAAGTCAAACACATGAGATTTTTAACTTATTAAATGGGGGGTAAAGGAGATAGGTTTAAACTTAAGACCACCTGTTCTGGTACTATGATATATTAACATTTTTCCCAAAATCTTAAGCTATTAGAAAATGGTGAATTTAATCATTATTCTAACAATCACTAGGATGGGTGACCTCTTGGAAAGTCAGTCTTTGTGTTGCACTCATTTGCTTTCATTTACTTATATATATATATATATATATATATATATATAAACCATTATTCTAACTGCATGCAATACGTACCCATTTGGGTTTTGGACTCATGACCTCACCTTCCACTCATGCATGTGAGAGAAGGAATTGCTGCTTGAGACTTGGCTCATTGGCATTGATTTCAAACCCTATGCCAATCTATATAGAATAAATCAATTTTTGTGGGACTGGTACATACAATACTACTTTTTTTTTTGGGGGTGGGGGGGCAGACAAAATTACTTAACTCAACATTGGCTTGATTATAATGTCACTCAAAGTTGCTGTTAAGATAAATCTTCCAAGCTGGAGTAACCTCCTTTTTGAGCCTAGTATATATGGGTTCCTAAACAAAAGTAAGGAGTTTAAGGAGTTTAGTCTCTTCCATTAATTAAGATAGGAAGGCTGGTACAAACTCTAAAGGTAGTTTGAAATCCATTGGGTTGGGCTCAGATCAGTATCCATGAATTTAAAAATCCTATCTTGGAATGTGAGGGGTTTAAACAATTTGAAAATTTTGCTTAAGGAATGGAAGGGTGATGTTATTTGTTTACAGGAAACCAAATTGGACAGTACTAACTCTACCGTTGTGAAAAGTTTATGGGGCAGCCCATTAGTAGATTGGGCAGTTTTGGATGCAATTCACACTGCTGGGGGTATTTGGTTGGCATGGGATAGGAGGTTGTTTGAGAGAGTTGATTATTTTGTTGGTAGACTTTCTGTTTCTGTTTTGTTGGAGGGAGTGGTAGACGGTTTTGAATGGGTGTGTTCGGGGGTGTATGGTCCATCTGATGACAGTGCTAGGAATGATATGTGGGTGGAACTTGATTCTATGAGATTGCAGTGGATTTTGGCTTGGTGTTTGATTGGTGATTTTAACATCATCATATATCCAGTAGAGAAGCTTGGTTGTCACTCTTTTAGCTCAGCCATGTTTAAATTCTCTGACTTTATTGAGAAACACAATTTGGTTGATCTGCCTTTGGAGGGAGGTGATTACACCTGGTTTCGTGATTCTAATAATCCTTCCATGTCCAGAATTGATAGGGCTCTAATTTCAGCTGACTGGGAGGATCATTTTTTGGATGTGACACAGAAGTCTCTTCCTCGGGTGGTGTCGGATCATTGTCCTATTTTAGTGGAGGCAGGAGGTATGTTGAGGGGGACGAGTGCTTATAAATTTGAAAATATGTGGCTGAAAGTGGAGGGTTTTGTGGATTGACTTCAGTAGTGGTGGAGGGGTTATCACTTTGTGGGACCTCCAAGTTATGTTTTAGCTTGTAAATTGAAGGCTTTGAAAGGTGATTTGAAGCATTGGAATAAGCATGTGTTTGGGGATGTGGCTTTTAGGAAGAAATGTCTTTTGACTGAGTTGTTAGAGCTTGATATGAGAGGAGTTGCAAGTTTTGTCTCTAGAAAATAGATCTAGAAGAACTATGGTCAAAGCTGATATCGAGCATTTAGCTTCTTTGGAGGAAATTTCTTGGAGGCAAAAATCCAAGGCCTTGTTCATAAAAGAGGGGGATAATAATACTCGGTTTTTCCATAGGTTGGCTAAGTCACATAGGCAAACCAATCAAATTAGGGGAATGGAGCTTGAGGGTGTGTTTTTATGAGGATGACAGGGAGGTTTAAGCTTAGGTGGTGGAATTTTATAAGAATCTATATCAAGAGCTTGAATCTTGGAGACCTACTATTGATGGCTTGGAGTTTGTTTGCTTCGATGAGGAGATTCTTGCAGTTTTAAAGGAGGCTGAAGGTGATAAGGCACTTGGGCCAAATGGTTTTACTATGGGTTTTTCCCAAAAGTGTTGGAGTGTGGTAGAAGAAGATGTTATGGCTTTTTTTGTGGATTTTCATAGAACTTGCATCTTTGAAAAATCCCTTAATGCCACTTTCTTATGTCTGATTCCTAAGAAGACCAATGCTATTAACATTAAGGACTTTTGTCCTATTAGCCTTGTGGGTAGTTTGTATAAGCTGCTATCAAAAGTGTAGGAAATTGATGGTCATGATGGCCTTGTTGGATATGTTGTTTGGACTTAAAACCTCTATACTGAAGGCTTTATATGATTGGATGGTTGCCAATTCTTGTTTTACATTTTCTAATCTGTTAGAATTTTTTGATCTTTTTACATTCTCTTGACTTGTTGGGGGAATCTCTTGTATACTTCCTGTGTACATGGGTTGTGCCCTTCTGCGCTATTAATGAGATATGAATACTTATATATAATTTTTTTTTTATTTAATAAAAGATAAAATTATCTCAAAGGTTACAAAATCCTTGACGAGTGGAAGAAGTATTCTATATGTTTTTTTTTCTTTTTTCTTTTTTGGACCAGAAGTATTCTATATGTTTTAGTATAAGAACAAAGGTGACTGCAAGGGTTGCACCAATTATTTTGTCATCAAAGTTATGAATTTTTTTGTTTATCTTTTTGATAGATTTTAATGAATTGCCATAAAACATCATGCCTATAAAAGGTGTGGAGCATAAATGAGAGGTTTTGGATGGTTTCAAGATTTGAGTAAACAATTGAATGCTGTTATGAGAAGTTAGAGGTAAGCTCAGATAGATGATAAGAGCAGTGTTAGCTATGCGTGCAATATGGTTTTGATCATTTACAAGATCTGTACTGGACCTGAGGTGAAGTTAGTGGAATCTATGGCAGCTTCAAAGGACATGAACCTATTAGAGCTGGATGGCTAGCTGATCCCAAGTAGCAAGGTTTAAACTCTGTTGGATTGAATAATTGATACTTTTCCTTTTTCGTTTTGTTAATCCTGTATTCATGGTATTTGAAAGTTTAATTTGCTGGATGATATTGTTTGATACACACTTTCTGGTATAGAATATTGGAAATTTGGGCCTTGGGCAGTGGCTTTGGTACTAAAGGGTGGGGTGGGATTTAAATTGGTCTTAGGTTCAAATTTTTTATTTTTGATATCAACTGTAGGGTTTCTTGTGCTGCCTTTGATTCTGGTCGTCATGTTGTGCTATGCATACTTATCCCTCCATAGTGATCTTAGTTAGCATGGAGCTTCTGATTTGCCTTTCATTTAATCTTTCTGTCTTCAAATAGGAAATTTCACCTTTATTAATGTGGGAATTTCAGGAACTTTCTTTGGAAGGGCTTAGTTTGAGTGCTGTTCCGTCAGAAGTATGGGAATCGGGTGAGATCATAAAAGTTGATCTTTCTAGGAACGCCATTCAAGAGCTTCCAGTTGAGCTTTCCTCATGTATTTCACTCCAGGTAAATTTCTTAGTAGATCCTGGTTTGTACAGTTTTTTTTTTTGGTTTTGTTGGGTGGGGGGGGGGGGGGATAATGATATAGTGAAATGCTATTTGTGTTGGCAAGTCTAAGTGACTGCTAACCTCCTTAAATGATGGACACAGCTGTCTACATCTTTTGATTAAATCCAGAAGCCAATAAACTCTAGATTAAAATGTCAGCTCCTCTCCTTATAAAGAACAAGGTGGAGGGTTATGTCTTAGTTCAAGACCTACCAGGTGCTTATGTAACTTACCAATAAAAAAGAATTCAAGAAATGTTTTTGGTTCCAGAGTATCAGAATCTGAGTCAGTTTTGTTCCTTCTGCTTATTTAATTTGTTGTATGTCACTACATTATGCTCTAGGAGGCCCGGCTACCTCAAATTAGCCAGATATTTTGTTCTTTTCATCTTTTCCGATCATATATGGGGGGCTATCGCAATTTCTTCATTGAATCCAACTTTTTTCAATTAGTTATAGAGGGAGGGGGACGTTATTTCTTGCTACAGATTTTCGAGCGTGGCAAATACTCTATGAGGTCAGTTTTCATGGGGAAGAATGCAGCACAATGGCTGATGAAGAATATTGAGCACATTGTCATTGGGGTTAATTTCAAACAGTTTTTTACATTTAGGGACTGTGATATTGCTTATACTCTCCAAAGGAGTGCCAACTCTTTTGGGCAGTTCTTATTATTGACTGAACTCAAAGCTGGTGGCTTTAGGAGGTCGGTCATTATCCCTGAAGGCGGAGCAGAAAATGGTTGGAGGATGTTCGGGATTGAATTAAGAAAGATGATGTATCCTTCACAATATGTGGTGGGTGGCTCAAGCCAATTGAAATTGGTTGCTCCACTGCACAGGTAAAATTTGGAGATTCAGAATCTAGAACTTTTGCTGAAATGGTGCTGGTGGAGGGGCTGTGAAACCTTGGAGCATTAATGGGGATATTAATTTGGGAGAGAAAATACCGGCAGGAAATAAACTGAGATTTCCGTTACGGTTTAATTCTAATTCAAAAGAAGCTGTTTATGGAAATTGGGAGTGATTTAAGGACTGCATACTGGGCAGGGAAAGGGTTGACTCTGGAGATAGATGAGAAAGGAAAGAGGAGGGTTTCATGGGATTATAACAAAGGTGGACCAAAGTGCTTTAATTGGGCTCCACGGGAAACAAGTAAAAAAAAAAGCCAACTGTGGGCTTAAGTTTGAAACCCAAGTTAGCCCAACCTGGTTTGGGATCTACTTAGCTGACCGTAGCAAACTTCTCAAGCCTAAGCTCTCATGAAATGGTTGAGCCATCTGCCAAGGCCAGTCCGACACCCTTGGCCCACTTAGTGACAACAGCAGAAGCTTTCTCAGACAAACCCAAGTCCTTGATGCTCACTGAAGTGGTGGCAGATTGACAGGCAGAGCCTTTGATGGTTGTTCAGCGCAGTTGTTTGTATGGGACTAGCTCCGATAGTCTCATGGTAGGTCAGATGCAGGTTGGGATTAGTGCCGATAGTTCTGCGGTGGTTCCGATGATGGTCAATAGTGGTTTATCTGTCGGTCTTCACTCCGATAGGCTTGTGATGGGTCATATGGAGGCTGGGATCAGCTCCGATAGAATTGCAGTGGCTCTGATAGAGGATAATAGTAGTTTCTTTGATGGTTTCAACTTCGCCGGTCTCACGGTGACTCAATTGGAGGCTGGGATTAGCTCCGATGGAAGTGCGGTGGCTTCGACAGAGGTTGTCTGTAGCTTCTCAGATGGTTTCAACTCCGACGGTCTCGCGGTGCCTCAGATGGTGACTGGGAATAGTTTTGTTTGCCTTGGGGTGGCTCTGATGGAGGTTAGATGTAATTCCTCTGATGGGTTTAGCTCCAGAGGCCACACAGTGACTTAGATGGTGTTGGATAGTGTTGGGGTCAGCTCCGATGACTCTGTAGAGGCTTTGGGTAAGGCCGAGAGGGTAGATACGCCACTTTCTATGGGTATTTTCTTGGCAGTAGCCCTTCAAAGAATGATGGATGCTGGGTTGGTGGATTTTGGTGTAAATGGTGTGGATAAAGCTGGAAGTGGGAGTAGAGTGCATTTGATTTAGGGGGTGGATGACAAGTGCACCAGGTAGATAGATGTTGTTGAGACTGATCAGCCCAATTTAGCATTGATTGAATCAAAGTCAGTTTGTGGCATATTTGATTTGGGTGTCTCGATGGAGGAGGGAGGGGCTATCTCATAAGTAGCTTTTTTGGGTAAGGAGGAGAGTTTGGCAGATTGTAATCAGCTATCCACTATTGCTCCTTCGGGGTTGGACCTGTCGATAGAAATGCACAAGGATATTAAGGTGTTGGGTCTTGGTAGTAGGCTGGATGTCTCAAGTTGGGTGAAGCATAGGATCCTAGGTTTTAGTAAAGTGGTTGGGCTTTTTGTGAACCGTCATGGGAGGTTGTGCATTGACTATCTTCAAAGGCTAGAAACGGAGATGGAGGTAGTTAACGAATGACGGAAGAAAGCAGCGGTTAACCAAAAGGCAGCCTCCTCTACAAGTAAAGGGAAAAAGGAGTTAAGGAATTTAATTTCCTCAGTTAATTATGATGGGCGATAGAGTGTTGGTAGTGCAGTAGAAGAAGCAGTGGGGAAATAGAAGTATTAATGAAGATGAAAATGATTTCATGGAATATTAGAGAATTGAACGTCTCCCAAAAATGTTTGGTAGTTAGAAACTTGTTACGGGAATAGAAGTGTGATGATGTATGCCTTCAAGAAACAAAGCTTGATGGCATGGATAGACAGATGGTTTGCAGTTTGTGGAGTTGTCTGTATGTGGATTGGGCGGTTCTAGATGCTGATCAGATGACTGGGGGAGTCTTGATTATGTGGGATAGAAGGGTTTTTGAAAAGTTGGAGGTTCTGGTGGGTTTGTTCTCGGTGTCAATTCAATGGAAAGGTGTGGAGGATGGTTTTATTTGGGCATGTTCAGGAGTGTATGGCCCAAATGACAACAATATGAGGAGTTATATGTGGGATGAGTTGGTATTCAATAGTACTGGAATGTTCCCTGGTGTTGTTTTGGGGATTTTAATGTTGTTCGTTTTCCTAGTGAATGGAGTGGTGGGTCTCGGCTTACTCTGGCTATGGATAAGTTTTTTGAATTTATCGAGGACCTAAACTTGATAGATTTGCCATTGGAGGGAGGGAGTTATACATGGTCTAGTGGTACTAACCAACCATCCATGTCCAGAATTGATAGAGCTCTGGCGTCACATGACTAGGAGCAACACTTTCTAGATGTGATCCAGCGGATTCTACCACGACCTATTTCAGATCATTTCCCAATTCTTTTGGAGGCAGGGGGTATGGCGAGGGGGAAAAGTCCCTTCCGGTTTGAGAATATGTGGTTGAAAACGGATGGGTTTGTTGATAGAGTTGATTCATGGTGGAAGCGCCATTATTTTTCGGGTACACCTAGTTATGTGTCTGCTAAAAAATTGAAAGCTTTGAAAGAAGACATTATTTAGTAGAATCGTCGAGAATTTGGCAATGTTGGTTGCAAGAAGAAAATTTTTTTTTGGGGGGGGGGGGGCATTAGAGTTATTAGATGCTAAGGATAGGGTTCTTGGACTCACTGAAACAGAGATGAATGAGAGAAATGAAGTGAGATCGCATAGAGGAGATCTCATGGAGACAGAAATCAAGGATGTTGTGCATTAAGGAGGGTGATAATAATACTAAGTTCTTCCACAAGATGGCTAATTCTCATAGAAGGTATACCATTTGAGTTTCTTAGAAGTGGATGGAGTGATTTATGACGAAGGAGCAGAAGTGGCTGCTCAGGTAGTTCAATTTTATAAAACTCTGTATCAAGAGTCTGAAGAGTGGAGACCTTTTGTGGAAGGTCTAGAGTTTGATCAAGTTGGAGAGTTGGAGAGGGGCTGGCTAGAGAGGAGGTTTGAGAAGGACGAGATACTATCAGTGGTCAAAGATATGGAAGGGGATAAAGCTCTAGGTCCAGATGGCTTTTCTATAGCCTTTTTCCATCATTGCTGGAGAGTTGTAGAAAGAGATGTTTTAGCAGTTTTTGAAGAGTTCTATCAGCATTGTAAGTTTGAGAGATCTCTTAATGCTACCTTTATAGCTTTAATCCCTAAGAAGAAAGATTTTAGACCTATTAGTTTGGTGGGGAGCATGTATAAGATCTTGGCTAAGGTTTTGACAAATCGATTGAAAGTGGTGTTAGATCAACTGATATCTAAATCTCAGAATAGTTTTGTGGGAGGTAAACAAATCCTTGATTCATTTCTCATTGCCAATGAGTGTGTTGACAGCCGGACGAAAAGTAAGATTTTGGGGGTGATCTGTAAGTTAGATATTGAGAAAGCATATGACAATGTGAATTGGGAGGCACTTCTGAAGTTGTTGAAGAAAATGGGCTTTGGGGAGAAATGGTGTAGCTGGATTCGAACTTGTATCTCTATAGTTCAGTTTTCTGTGTTAGTTAATGGGTCTCCAGCTAACTTCTTTGGTAGCTCTAGAGGTTTAAGAAAAGGGGATCCGCTGTCTCCCATGTTATTTTTTAGTTATGATGGAGGTGTTTAGTAGGATGGTGAAGAGAATGGAGGGGGCAGGATTACTTAGTGGCTTTAGGGCAGATGGTAGGAGGGGTAGAGGGGAATATATTTCACATTTGCTGTTTGCGGATGATACTATTTTGTTTTGTGATGCAGTAGTGGAACAAATCCTACATGCTCGATTGTTACTACTTTGTTTTTTGGCTGTGACCGGTTTGAAGGTTAACATAGCTAAGAGTGAAATGGTTCCTATAGGAGAGGTAAATAATGTGCATGCTTTGGCAGAGATATTGGGTTGTAGGGTTGGGGCCTTGCCAATGACTTATCTTGGTATGCCGTTGGTGGCGTCCCATAAATCCCCCTCTATTTGGAACCCTATTTTAGAAAAAATTGAAAGAAAGTTAGCAGGGTGGAAGAAGTTGTATTTGTCAAAAGGTGGTAGACTGACATTGCTTAAAAGCACACTATCCAGTCTCCCTACTTATTTCTTATCTCTTTTCACCATTCCTACACATGTGGTGAACAAAATTGAGAAGCTGCAAAGGGATTCTTTGTGGGCTGACTCTAAGACACATTTGTTGGGTTAGGATAAGGTGTGTATGCCTATTGCTAATGGCGGTATGGGTATTAGGAAGTTGACCACTTTCAATAAAGCCTTACTAGGAAAGTGGCTTTGGCGTTTCGGGATCGAGGAGAATAGGCTTTGGAGGAGGGTGGTAGCTTTGAAATTTGGGGAAGAATTGGGGGGATGGACCTCTAAGTTAGGAAGGGGTGGGTGTTCATGGGTGTGGTTTGTGGAGAAGTATCTGGATGGGATGGGAAGTGTTTAGCAAAAATGTCCAGTTTAAGGTTGGGGTGGGGGATAGAGTGAAATTTTGGATAGACAGATGGTGTGGATATCTTCCTCTTCATTTGGCTTTTCCGGTCTTGTACAATTTTGCTGTAAACAAAGAGGGTTCCGTAGAATCATCTTTGATATGTCAAGGAGCGAGGAATAGGAGAACTTAGGATGTTCGTTTCATTCGGGGTCCTAATGATTGGGAGGCAGATGCAGTTGATGATTTCTTTCGATTCTTGGCATCCAATTTACCTTTAGTGACTGATGGTGATCGTATGAGATGGAAGTTGACAAAGAACAGGAATTTTACTATCTGCTCGTATTACCATAAGTTACATGGTTCTTCTTCCATTGTTTTTCCATGGAAAGGTATTTGGAAGGTTAAGGCACTCCGGCGTGTCTCTTTTTTTGTTTGGACAGCGGCATGGGATAGGATTCTCACGGGAGATAAGTTGCGGCTTAGGGGCTTTGACTTCGTTGACTAGTGTATTATGTGTCGTTGTGGGGAGACAGTGAATCATTTGTTGTTATATTGTAGAAAGGCTTATTGGCTGTGGTGCTTTGTCTATAGAACTTTTGGGATTTTATAGGTCCCCTCATGTATTGTGTCGGATTTTCTTTTTGGTTGGTGGAATTAGTTGGGGAAGCATGCATCTCATATTTGGAATTTAGTTCCATTGTGTTTGATGTGGTTCATTTGGAGGGAACGCAATCGGCGGACGTTTGAGGATTTGGATAGATTTGATGACCACCTGCTTGCTCTCTTTTCTAGTTTCCTTTTTGATTGGAATAGGGATTGGGGACTCACATCTAGTGATTCTCTTCCTTTATTCCTTAGCTCTCTTCTTCTTTGTAATTAGTGTTTTTTTTATGTTTTTGCTTTTCCATCTTTTTTTGTACTTTTGATATGCTGGTGCTACTTTGCATATAGCAGTTTTTGAATATATATCTTTTTTACCTGTCAAAAAAAAAAAAAAAAAATCAGAATCTGATTCAGCCTATTCCTTGATTTAAAAAAAAAATATATGTATTTCTACATATCGAAAAAAGAAAAAGGTATATTTGTATTACTTGATTAGTGGATTCATTAAATGGTGAATACTAAAATTTGAAATTAAAGCAGTTATTTTGTTGTAATAAGGTGCAAGGGATAATAAATTATGTGGACATGCTTTTTGGAAGCTCTTCTTGGTTGAGAAATTATTCACTTCTCCAGGAGGAGCATCCTCAATGCTGGTGGCTCCTCCACCACCATCCCCAACTCCAATTAGACAAGGCATAGGCATCTCTCTCTCACTCTGTCTCAGATCTGTGCATCTGGGGTGTGTGTTGGTGGAACCTTTTTGAACCTTCTCCAAATAGCAGGAAGAATAGATGGAGCGGGATGGCAGTAACTCACCTGATTTGAAGATGGGGGGCTCCGTGGAGAACTTTCTCCAAACAGCACCATGTGGGGTTCGCCATTATTATACTTTAATTGACCTGCTATTTCCACAGAAATTTCCTAAGTTTTTTATTGCACAGCTTGAAATTGGTTCACCCTCATTTTAATAGTCACAAATTGATACTCACCAAGAAGAAATTTATGTGAGACTTTCTAATTGTCTACTGTGACCAATAAAATGTCTTTCCTTTGGGCTGTTTGAATGGCTGACTTGGTTGTGGATTGAAGGATATTTCCACGATGGATGGTGGCCTTGTCTGATTGGAGTTGGGGATGGCGGTGGAGCCACTGATAGTGAGGGTGAGGGTGAGGGTGAGGGTGAAGGTTTTTAATTTTTTATTTGATTATTATTTTTTCCTAATCTTAAATTATGACTGGATTGGTGACTAGAATGTGACTCAATAAAATTGTCACACATGGAAGACGATTATCTAGTGGAAGGACCACTAGGCATTACTGATGTGGTCCTCCGGGAGTGAATAGATTATCCTTTTAGTTTGATGTTATGCAAGGCTGGAGTTAAAGCTTTAATATTTATCCGTGTCAAGGGGGCGGTACGTTACTAAATCTAGGGCATGCGGGCATGCAAACGAAGAGTTAGATGTTTGCAACCCCCACCGTTACCACCACTGCAGTAACCACACCCACTCCCAAGCCTACCACCTCCACCATACATATACCCCACACCACACCCAGATTAGTTCAAACATGTGCTCAGCTCATACCAAGTGTGAATTCTTGGCAAACCCCCTAGTCTAATACTCATACCAGCATGTGACTCAGATCTACCCCACACCCAGATTAGTTCAAACACGTGCTCAGCCCATACCAAGTGTGAATTCTTGGCAAACCAGGCCATGATATTAGCAACCTAGTCTAATACTCATACTTGCATGTGCTCAGATTAGTTCAAGCATGTGCTAAGCCCATCCCAAGTGTGAATTCTCATCCTTTTCTTTTGTGGATTTGACTCGCCATCTGAATATTGTTCTAAATTTTTAGATGCTTGGTTAATTTTATAAAAATAAGAAGAAGAAGAAAGCCTTAGTCCTAGAATTTGGGGTTGCCTATGAATCCTTGACAAATTAGACTGGGTCGGCCACTTGAATTTTTTTTCTCCATTCTATCTTATCTAAAGTCATACTCTGTTAATTCCCTAATTGACATGTCTTTTTCTTTTCTTTTAAAAAGAAGAAGAAGTTATTTTGACCTTTCTCTACCTTTTTTTGTTCCCTCAATTTGGATCAATTCACTCTTTCTTACCGGTTCATTACTCATGACTCGCTCTCATCTTTTCGTCAATAGGGGCTACCCCTATCTTTAAACCTCATTGTGTTAGACATAGTTAATTTATAGCTTGACTTCGTTAATTGATATTTAAGTTGAAAATTTTGATTTGTCTATCATTGAGGGCAAGCTACTTCCCAACCAAAATTGCCTGGCTCATTTCAATTTGGATCTTAGTCTAGGGCATTGTTTAGACTATCCAAACCATATTAAACTCAGGGAACCTAGAAACTCTAATGGATGGGTAATAGTGAACATCAAAGTTGAGACATCTAAAGTGAGTGAAGTGTGCGTTGTCAAAACCTAAAGAGACAACAAAAGAAGAGGACTGAAACACTACAAGCCCAAAAGAGTCTAAAAGGGAATCGAACAAAGATTCCATTTTTCCTGAAGCCCAATGTACACCAAATATTGTCAATAGATCCATAGGCATGCATCTATTTGAAGTGCTTGGTTACAAACTTATGAAGCATATAGATTTACTCCTTAGTCCCTAGAGATTTTCTTTGAGATTGTTCAAAGTGTTAGATCCTGGTGGAAAGAATGCATATTTCGTTGACATTCCATCTTATAAAGGTCCAACAATCATTCCATAAGCCCCTTTGATGAGTCTTTTCATGACCCAGTTAAAAATTTATACTTGATCCAATACCGCTAAAGTCTAAACCCTCCCCCATCACATAAAGAACATATAGATGCTAATTTGCATGAGCAGATTGTTTTCACTACCTAGTATATTGCAAGATGCGACTGAGTTTTGACTACACATGGATTACTAGGGCCTAGTTGTATCATCTGGAACTTGATCTGCTAGAGTACTATTTAGAGCTATACTTGATGGGGTTGAGTCTCTACACTCTGGGAAAGTTGGTGCGCACCAGATTAATACTGATTGATTCCATTAGTCCAAATTATGAGTTTTGAATTAATTTGAATTATTTTGAGAGTCTTTAGGAATTTGACTGCTATCTAGTTATCATTTCATTTTCCTTGATGTAATTTGGAAGCCTATTTAAAGTCCCTAGAAAAAAATATTATGGACAAATGATTGTGAATAAAATTTTATGTTGACAATTTTCCAATGGCTTTGTGCCGATTCCTGGTAGCTTAGGTGTTGATTTCTAGGTTTTCCTGCTTAGTGTTGATTCCAAGCAACCCTATGTGCCTATTCTTATGTTTATCCTTGCTTTTCTTGTTCTATTTGTTTTCCCCATATATCCTTTGAATTTTGTCCTGCATCACCAGGTCCAGTTGTACAGAAATTCCTCTTTAAAAACTTTTGGTCCATCCCATTTCAGATCAGCTTTGGTTAGGAATTTAAGTTAATCAGGGATTCTTCTATACTGATCATTTGGCTTGTTTGAATCTGATATTGTCTATTAATGCATCATTTTTTCCCCAAATGTACAGACTTTGATTTTATCCAGGAACAAGATTAAAGACTGGCCAGGTGCAATTTTAAAGTCACTTCCTAATCTTTTGTGTTTGAAGTTGGACAATAATCCACTCAGACAGGTAAAATAGATCTAATTTTATGCTTCTTTCTTGAACCATATGAGTTAAGGTGTTGCTGTTGAAAAAAATGGACAGTTTGAAACTTTTTTTTCCTGTCTTTTGTTAATGAATTAACTTTCATAACCCCATTTATTAAGAGCTCCAATGGAAAACATGCAGGGGACATAGTCCATGACTGATAGGTCAATTAACTTGGCACCTCACCATTGCTGTGTCTCCTCCAACAACCCCCCCCCCCCCCCCCTTCTTTTTCCTTCAAATAAATAAATAAAGCATGCGTCAAGAACATATGGAAAAACACAAATTAGCTAAGTGTATGCCACAACTTGAATCACAAAATGATATATTTAAAAAATAGAAACCTTCATGATAGCTTACTTACCCAGACTTTGGCACTGGACTTTCCCAACGTGGATAATATATGGCCTTAGTTCTTTGGCATAAATGTATCTGTCAAAAAGGTTTGGACCTTTTTTCTTAACACACACACACATAGCAAAATAAGTACCCTGTCAATTTAGACGCATGGTACTGTATATCAATTGTCTGATATCGTCAGTTCAACATTATAGGTATTTTCTGGAATTATTTTGCTAAGATATCCATATTTAGAGAATGTTTTCTGAGACTTTGTTACCTCTATGATCTGACTACCCTCTTATTATTTGACCGGCAGATTCCATCTGATGGATTTCAAGCAGTCTCTAGGATTCAGGTTCTGGATCTAAGTGGTAATGCATCTTCATTACCAGAGCATCCAGCATTTTCAAGCATGTCTCATTTGCAAGAGCTTTACCTGAGGTCAGTCAGCTGGAAATTCCAATACAATCACACACATTGATGTACATGCACACGGTTTTATGCCCGAGTCTCCTTATTTGCTTCTATGCTTGATCTTATAGTTATTTTCTCTAATGTCTAAGCTATTATTCTTGCATCTTATTCCACTTGACAGAAGAATGCAGCTGCACGAAGTTCCCTCAGATATATTTAACTTACAGCAATTGCGGATCCTTGACCTGAGCCAAAATTCCCTTCAATCGATTTCAGTGGTAATATATGTCTTTCTTAAAAAGAAAATATTTCAACCTGTATTATGACACCTTCTAATTTAGAACTTGTTAAATTCTATTGATTGCCTTTGATTTAGTATTGGGGCTAGACAGACTTGAAAAAAGATCCATGTTGTATATAACAGGCTTCAGGATTTTATTTTTCTTGATTGGTGGACAGGAATGTGTTCTTTTGGTTCATTCAAGTTGAAAGATTTTTTTCTTGGTCATTTTATTGTGTATGGAAATAGATATGACAGGCCAAGGTCTGTTAGGTTTTACAGGTTAAGAGTTTCGGTTTCAACATTGGAGATGGACATGGAAGTGAAGCGATCATTTTTAGTTTAGTGGATTTAATATTTTTTTGAACACGGTTAGAAGGTTATATTTTTCACAATGACCATATAACTGGCTCATGGTTCATGTTTTTTTTTTTTTTTTTTTCCCTAATTTTTTTATTTATTGGTAAATTGCACATGCATCTGGTTTGTCATTGGACCTATGACCTCAAATCCATGGGAAGGTGCCAGTTGAACTAGAGCTCATTGGTGTAAGTGATCCCCGAATCTACAAATTGATGTATTGATAGGAGGTTGATTACTATGGACATGCTAGGAACCCTACAAGTTGACATACTCAATTTTACTGGTTCTATCTATCTATTGTTTACTGAGATGAATCCTGAATTCATAAATTTTGTTTATGGATGCCAACTTTCCTCTTTTGGGAGCATCAACTGCCATCAAATTTGTGATGGTGTTTGTTAATACTGGCATGCAGGAGTTCCAACGTCTTATTTCACTCTCTGAGCTTGGCCTATCTGACAACAACATCTCAGTACTTCCCCCAGAGCTGGTCAGTATATGGAATCCTTTTTCCTATGGTGTTTTCTTAGATATTATGGTACATAAAATCTGTATGGTCCATCTAGTGTTTAATGTCAGCAGCGAGAAATGGGAAATATCATGTTCTCAGCTGCATACATCTCTGAACGTCCACTTGACACCTGTCTTAATGATAAACAACTCATCTCACTGTGACCTTCTCTTGAATTCTCAAAATTTCTGTCTTTTTAGTGATCAAATCACAAAAATAACTCATGATTTTTCTATCTGATCAATGGGCTCATCAAGTTAGTATACTTCTAGCATAATGATTAGTTTTTCTTTCATCCTACTTTTTTTTGGTGAGAAGCAAATAGAACAAGGAAATGCCCCGTACTTTGCCCCACAAAGCATTTCTGGGGGCAAAATTCAGACTATACATTTTCATATCACCAATAAATTGTTCCGTGATGGTTGGTTTAAATCGCATAACATATGGTATAAACAAGTCTGTTATCACATTTTTTTTATTAGCTTAACTGATTATTTTTGTTTGTCTTTCCTGTCTCGATTTTTAAGTAATAATAACTTGTTCTTCAATGCATTACACACATTAATCAATAAGCGTTTGGCTTTAGGATATATCTACTGCTTCAAATGATACATTTTTCTGGACATATTTTCAAGGATTTTTTTACATTATCTAAGTATATAGAGTTTATTTTGGTCAGGGTTTGCTTGAACCGAGCCTACAGGCTTTAAGACTTGACGGAAATCCAATGAGAAGGTATGCTACATTTTGCTGTTTCTCCAGCTTTTTTTTTTAACACTACTTAATTTCTTTAGAAGTTTCAATAGCTTTGCTCTAGTTTTCTGGTTTTTGCGATATTATAAGTGATATTGGTTTAAGTGTAAGGGTAATTGTGTCATTTTCTATTGTGTGGGTTAAGATATTAATATCCTCTGTATGTTAGGGTTAAATTTTGATTAGGCAGTAATTATAGAAGTTGTCTAATTCACAGGCATCATTGTAGCCTAACAACTTCCCAGGTGAAAAAGGGCATTGACTTGATAAACGTACAAAGCCTTCCAGTTTCATCTAGCTTTGTCACTTCTGATCTTGTTGATTTGGGTGAAACTTGCAATCTTTTTGTAGTGATGCATCAAGACAAATTATACACATTTTGGTGCCTATGATACAGTGATCATAATTACAAATCAATAATACTATTAGTTTTGGGATAATGATGCACGAGTACACAATAATGCCAAGTGAAGTTAAGGGTCTCATCTAAAGCTCTGAACATAACCACTTTCTGCAACTTCAGTACTTAAAGCATTATGGGGATGTTAAGTCTCATGGAAATAAGAGTACTTAATTTGATCTATGGATTGAAACTCCTATTAGAGACCTAGTACAGCTCTCCCTGGAGCATCTATGAGAATCAGATCCTTAATAATTTGGAATCTGAAGCTCGTGATTAAGCAACAATATTTTTTGACCTGAAGGAGCACAAGGGAAAAAAAAAAAATTCTGCTAGATAATTAATTTTTTGGTTTGCTTGAGATTTAGAGAGCTTCATATCATGACCACAATTCCTATGTGTTGAGCCCAAAAAAAAGAGAGAGAGTACCCTTCCTATGTAATTCTTGATATATTATTTTCATGAACTTTTATGGACTCCTTTCACAATTAGCTTCCCATGGTCTGTACTCTGTGAAAACTATAGCATCTGGAAGAAAGAGTAAAAACAAGTAACAACGTTTCAAATATTTTACTACTCATGTTGCCAGAAATAATTTCATTGGTAAATAATAGTATGATAAAATTATGTGTATTACTAAAAGAGAGTATAGAATGCTGTGATAAATTTTTGTGATGCTCTTTTCTTTCTATATCTTTTACAGTATCCGGAGGACAATTTTAGACAGAGGAACCAAAGCTGTTCTGAATTATTTGAAGGACAAAATTCCACAGTAGAAGTTCATTCACATCTTACTCCCTCGCTTTTCTTATTTAATTTTATATTATTATTTTAAGCTTCTTGTTAAAGACCACGTACTTGTACATGTCTTGTGTGTAACAATATGTAACATATGACACATGACTCAATTCTGGTATTCAATACCCATATACTTTTGGGTTTTACTGTTTGTTTCCTAATTTTGCTTTTGGTTTGTTCTCTCTCTCTCTCTCTCTCTCTTGATGAGTAGGATCCTCGTCATATCAAGTGATGGATAGAGTACATTTCACAGTTAAGAATTTATTTATTGTATCTACCTGTGTTAATGGTCACGCCATTTAAAAGTTTTTAAGGTCCATTAGATGGAATGGATTACGACCTTATTCACCAATTAGATTATGATTCTACTGTAACTTGTTCACTTTGCTAAGGTGTCTCGTTTTCTCCTATTTTGGCAAATTCTTTTCCAGTTTCGATCAAGGTTTGAAATGGAAAAGAATGAAAAAAAAAAAGTTGTATATTACATTACCTAGACTGTATTATGCCGGTACGTTATCTAAAGGTCTCAGCTCATGTTTTTGCTCTTGTTGCACCTTTAGTTTCAACTTTCAATTAAATCATTCATAGTTTCATACAGCAGATTCTCAAATAAAATAAAACAAATAAAAAATCATTCATACTCTGGGTGTGGTAAGTGTTGCAATTTCAATAAAGTTCCCAACTGAAAATTAGTGCAAAGTGATAACTTGACGAGTCAGAAGTCGATTCTGCATCAAGGAGTATTGATTAACAATTCATAAGATAGATCAAATTAAATCAATAAAATTTAATTGAAGTGAAATTGCAATTATTGATTCACCTTCGAGGGGGTATTAGCCTGTGAGAAAAATGAGTAAAGCTAGGACATCTCTCAATCTTACTAGACTCAGGTTTAAGGTAAGACTTGTCACTATTCATTACTTTGTAAGATTTATTCTGTTCATGGCCTTTGAAAATGTTCTTTTCAATTACTTTTCCACTTTGAGGCATGATGATAAACTTATGAGGTTCGGCTGCAATCATTTTCTTGCATGCTCAATGATGTGGTCAACTTAGTGAGAGTACTTTTGACATTTATGGCCTATGAGTTCTGATCATGCTTGTGCAATAACCCGATTATTCCGTCCAACCATTCAACCTGCCCAGCCCTGCATTGTCCTATATGGATATGATATTGATATTGATTTTCAAGTGGGTTGGGTTGGATCAACTATTAAAGGTAGCGGGTTGAGTATTTTTAAATCCACCAAGACTACTCCAACTATTAAAGCTAGCAGATAGATTCTTTTGGTGAATGTTTGCTCTGATTTGCAAGAAACATTATTTAGGACATGGTTCTCAATACTTGCTTATGGCCAATCTGTCGGGATAAGCCATAACATAAGACCAGAATCAACGAGAATTAAACTTAAATAAGGTTATGCAATTCTTTAGACATTTACGCTAAGTCTTTGCTGTCGTTCTTAGGCTGAACTGTTGTTGCTTGATTCAAGTGTTGCATTGTGGTAGCAGTAGATGTGGGAGGGTCGTTAGGTTTAAATCCTTTTATCATTTTAGCCTTGTAGCTCTGCAGGGTTCCTAGAAAAGGGAGTTAAAAGGAAAAGTACAAATGAAGCGTCTCATATAGTATGAAATGTGATGAAATTGGAAGCATCATGGTCCTTATTTTCCTACAAGGGTGACTAGGTTTGTGTCCTAAATTGTTGTGCTCTCGAGACAATAGAATCTTGGTTCCACCCGTGTGCTTGGCCTCGTTGTTGCTTGGAATATAATCGTGTCTACATTATTGAGATCTTGCCAATATTGACAGTTTCTTGAACTATTGACTCCGCTTTTCGTAGTTTAAGAAAACTCCAAATTATGATGTTTAATGGGCCAAAAAAGTTGTTTCAGTGAAGCCTGAAAACTAAAGTTTTTTTTTAACAAGATTTCTATTTGTAATAAAGTTTCTTGGCCTATTTAAAGGCTTTTTAGATAATTAAAAAAAAAAAAATCAAAATGAAAAAAGTGGCAGCACTAGAATGAAATTAGTTATTTCTTATAGTGTTTTTTTTTTTTTTTTTTTTTTGGTTTAATAGCTTGTTAGAAGTCTTTCTAAAGCTAAAGGTGAAGCCCAAACTTCTACCGGTATGTTATTAACAATACTTTTATGATTTTAATGTTTCTTTTGTGTGTGTGTTTTTTTTTATTTTTATTTTTATTTATTGAATTACTTATCTAAGAAAATGTTTAGTTTTGTATAATTTTTAAATTTAACTTAGATTTAATAGACTTCATGCACTTTAAATACTTAGGATTCCCTGAGAATTAAAATACTAGTTTTGTTTGCCTAAAATCAATATAATTCGTATAAATACCTTTAGAAGGATAATTATTGTGTTCTTAGTGCTAAAATCAGCATTCGTATGAGTTTTAGTTGAAGTATAAAATCATCATCCTTCAATTTTTTCTGGCCCTATTCCACAATCTATGCGAGTAATAGACCTCCTTCACGAAGGTACTATGCAGTGGGACTGCGGAAAAGTCCATGCTTTATATTTGTGCAGAGAGCATGCCTCAACATCCTACCCTCAAGAGATAATTTACAGAGAAGAAAATTAAAGGTGGAACCGTGGTGTGAATTTTGTTGTCAGCAACCAAAGAATGTAAACCACGTCTTGTGGGAATGCCTTTCGCTAGAAATGTTTGGGAATGGTCAGAGGGACTTGGGACTCCCATAGGATTTTTTTTTCTTACTGTTTCGGTCGAGAGAAACAAGTTAGACCTGCCAGAGAGCTTGAGATTTGGACGGTCATCACTTGGTCTCTATGGAACACTCGTAACAAGTTCTATTTTGAAAAAATTCATTTACAACCGAAGGCCATCTGTGATGGAGCTACTGTTGTTTTTCTGGCCGAGAAACAGCACTTCACAGAAGCACAAAAAGAAGACATAGCCGAACCCCTTATGTGAGTTATGTCAAGTTTTGTTTTCTCTTTATATGGCTTTGTCATATTATGTGTTTATCTGCTATGCTCTTTCATTGAGCTGTTTTCACTCTTTCGTCTGTTTTGTCCTACAACGCTAGACCCAATTTGTTTACTTTTCCTTCATTATCTATATAAGTTTCTGATCTTCTAACTCAAAAAAAAAAAAAAACAAACAAACAAACAAACAAAAGAAAACCAATAGATGTATTGTCTGGATCTCCCTAAACCTTAAGAGCCTGTTGGATAAGAAATTTATAGTAACGTTGTTTAAGTGTTGTCAAAAATACGTGTGGATGAAAAAGTGTAGTGAAAATACGTGTACTGTTGTTTAAACAACAGTTTTCAGTATTTAAACAACATTACATGTATTTTCACACACTTTTTTACCTATACGTATTTCCAAAAAATACAAATGAAGTTACTAGAAAATATTGTTGTTTTCCTCAATTTAATTTTTTCCTTATCAACCCATCATAATTTTTAATAAAATTTTATTTGTTTTATTTTATTTTATTTTGTGAATTGCTAATCAACTCATTTTCCTTGTGGAATTGACCTTGGGCTCATCGAGTTATTATTTAACTACAGTCTTGCACTTGGAAGCAATGTTAAAGAAACAACAATTTTTCACCCATTTTTATTCATTCACCAACTCAATTTTTTTTGGCTAAAGTACACCTATGCACCAGGATACCTGAAATAAAAAGCATATATTCAATAGATTTAGGGGTCTAGCCTCTCCAATTTGGTTATGTACTCTTTTAAACCCTCTTCCTTCCTCTCTCATTTCTCTCTTAGATGGGTTGTATTAGGTATATCATGCCATGTACCATTCATCCTCATCTTTAGAGTATGGCGACCCTTGTTTACTTTCTTGCACCTACCCCATTAGAGCAATAGCCATACCCCCCTCCCTCTCAAACATTTAATCAAACCGTTGTATATCTCTCAGGCATTTAATCAAACAGCTCTATAGCATACTCAAAAGCTACAGCTCTCTATCATACTAAAAAAAAATCAAACAAACAAAACCAAACCAAACTCACAGAGACCTAACCCAAAACTTAAACCAAACCTAGAATTTCTATTATAGAAATTCGCACATGGAGATTAAAAAAAAAAAAAAAAACAAAACAAAACAAAGTTCGTTGTGGATTTGAACTCAGGGAAATAATGAAAGGAAAAAAAAAATACCAGGATTGAATGGTGCAGCGAAACCACCAAGGTGCTATCGGGATAAGGGCGGTGAGACAGCAGGGAGAAGCTCTACAGTGGCTCTGAGAGGTGTGGATTTTGTCTCTCTGCATTGAACCTGTTTCTCTTCTCTCTTCTTTCTGTTGGGTTTGGGAGCTTTGGGTGATTAATTTTGTTTTTTAAAGGACACGTGAGTCTCACATGCTTTTATTCTGTTAGTGTTTTAATGTGAGACTAACTGGAGTATTGATTTGGTGGTTTTGAATAGTTTAAGGAGTAAGTTGGCCAATATAAAAGTTGGGGGGGTCTTTTGGCCAGTAGTTGAAATTTTAGGGGGTATATGGCATTTTTCCTGATATAATATAATGAAAAAAACATATTAGGGACACTAAAAATAATACCATAACACTTAACTACACATACACCAATTGATACTTCATTGGCTAAATAAAGTATGAATTTTGAACTACTAACATCATAACTTTGTTTCTTTGAATTATTTTTACTTACATGTTAGAATAAAAAAACATTTATACTCTTATCCCCTTCTATTTTGTTTTTCTGCTTTTTATAACTTTTTTTCTTTACATGTTAGATTTCAAAAAATATTTTGTAACTCAAACATTTGTTATGGCATAAACTCTCAATATTTTCTCCTTTATGTGTATTGCATAGTACAAAAAAAAAAAAAAAATTGTACACATAGAATGAACGTAAAAATTATGTTTAATGACATGTTTATGTTTAGGTTTATAAAAATGTTTTTATAGTATGCATTGCTTCAAAGGTTCATTCAATTAAGACTCTCCCCTTACGACTCACAACATAGGGGTTATGACCTATGACTCTAAATACTCTATGCTTGAGTGTGCAATGATTCTGCTTCTTTAAAACAATTCTATCTCATATATATATATATATATATATATTTAAAAACAATTCTATCATATTTTTGGACCTTTAATCATTCCAAACCAAGTACAATAGTAGGAAATCTTCAAAAAGTATGATACAAGCACCGAGGTAATCATAGAAATTGAAGGTAAGTCAATGTAATTTCATGTTAGCTTATCTATACATACCTACTCTTTAACCAAATCTTGGGGGAACTTATAGTACGATTTACATACATAGACCTACATGTACAATTTTGCTTTATTAACCAAATAATAGGTTGAGATCACTATATTGTAAAGGATCCACCTATTAATCCATCCACATAGATGACATTATGATAACAACAAAAGCAACAAAGCCTTATTCCCGGTTTTTTGAGTAAGCTAGATGTGAGATTAAATTTGAATTACATCTTAAGATTACAGTTAGCATTGCAATTTAACATAGGATCCCTTGTAAACGCCGGTGATACAAGAGTGTTAAGCTGATTCAATATTATGTGAAAATTTCTCTATGGCTAATGCAAGGTATCATAGGTGGAGTAATATGGTTTAAAAAGAAAGAATACTACAAGGTACAATTTCTATATATGAATAAATATATATTATGCAGGTGGTGCTTACATTTTTATGAGGAAATATTAAGACTATTACAGATTCTTGTGTACATGCATAAAGGTTATCATGGTTGGTGGTTAATTTTTTAATATAATTTATTTATTAAAAGGTTGATAGATAGTAGATGACTTCCTAGTATTAATACACTATTGCCGGCATGTGAATGGTAGGGTTGTTTGGTGATGATTAGTGTATCTATCTTTCCTAAAGTCATCTATCCTAAAATTTTGCTCTAAACTTGATTGTACCCAATAATTACAACTTACATATTTTGAAATTTTAACTATTAGATTGCATGCTCTTTATGTTCTTAACATATTGTAGGGGCCTTTTTTGTGTATGGTGTATTGGGCTTGGGCTGCCTCCTGCGATAATGGACTGGGCTGTCTCCTGCGGTGATGGGCTCGAATATTTCTGAGTAAGGGAGTTGGGGGCGGTCCAATTGTAACTCAACTTGGGCCGGTTTGTGCATAAACTTATGTCTTGTCTGCCAGGAGTAAACTTACGGCAAGCAGAACTGTTGTAAACGAGTTACGGCAGACAGATATAATAATAATAATAAAACAGAATATTCTTGACTATTTAAACAAATGGTTATGTAATCCCTACTTATAAAACATGATTACAGTCATGGTAATGTCAATCACAGAAAAAGTGAAGAAAATAATACGAGCTAATCAAATGGGCATAAATCAAGTTTTAAACTTAGTCTGCCGAAGCAAAGCCAAAAAGGGGAGAACGCCTCTTCTCAATGCAAATAATCTCCCAGGAAAAAGATCCTGTTGTGGGGATTAATAGCTTTGAGGGAGTCGGACCTGAATGGTTATTGCCTAAAAAAGAAAGAGTCCTTGTTTACATTTTGGAAGAAAGCAAGATTTGAAGGGGGAGAGAGGGAAACCGGTCTATTAGTGCATGCCCATTGAACTAACTCTCTTTTTTTCCTTAGTTTCCTTTCTTTTCTTTTCCGTTTTTCTTTCTTATCTTTTTTCTTTTCTTCTTACTCTGTTTTTCTTTTCACTCTGTAAAAATGCTCTATTTTTCGATCCTTGTTTCAGGACACGGCAAGGGCCCTTTTATAGTGCTTGCCGTGACCAATGTTTTACTGTTTTGCCCCCTTAACTGCCTTTGTCTGGCCTGGGCGTACTTGCCGACCACCAGGTCTGTGCGACATCCACCATTGCCAAACAGAGGCAGGTTTGTTTCATTCCTCTGTATTACCGTAACACTTCTTCCTGCCACGGTATAAATACTTTCTCTCTCTACTCTCAAGGCATGCACCCAACAGTTCCCCCTCAAACTTGCCTCTTTTGGACGGTCTGTCATCCCAGCAGGATGTACCTCCCAAAAGGGCTTGAGCAGGAGCTGCAAAATAGATCTGTTCACCTCTCTCCACCACCAGACCATACCCCCCTTGCCTCTTACCTCTAGCCCATGGCCCCACCATGTCCTATATTGGTTAGGTACAGGCTGGGGGTGCTTGGGCCTTGCGCGTGCTTCCCTTTTAGATATGTCCAAGAGTCTGTCTGCTGCTCATGAGTCTGTCGTGATCTAGAGACTCTCCGTCTGTGTTTTCTAACCTTTCATGTGGTCCTTTCTTTGGTTTCTCGCCCTGTTTAGGAGCTGGGCTTTGTATGACGATGGGCCTTATATTTCTTTGGCCCACTCTTGATTTTCTTTATTTCCTGCAACGTTGAACTGTTATTCCTGCCGTAATAACTTAATCCTGCTGTACCTTTTTTGGGCCAGCCGTTCATCCCTTTTCTCAGTGGCCTGTTATGGGCACTGTTTTGCTTTTACTCATGGGCTCCTATGTCCCTTGGGGCTTTCCTTTGGGCATCCATGGCCTGATTGCTTTCTTTGGACTTCCTCGGCCCATTTGCTAATTCCATACTCCCATGGGTTTTTTACTAACTTTATTGGGCTTCTTCTGCCCAATAACCTTATTCTTATTTTTGGGGTTCATGGGCCTGCCATAAACCCCTTACTCTCTTAGTTTGCATTGCCTCGGGTCTACGGTAGCCCTTTCTCACTTTTTTACCTCATATACTGCCCATGAGATGTTATTTCTTTCTTTCCTGGCTTCCTTGAGCCCGCTTGCCTCTTCAAGACCTATTTATTTATTTGTTGGGCCTATGATCCATTATTCCAGCCGCTTAGGCCTAATGGGTTTTTTGCTATTTATCTTGTCAATTCTTTGTAGCCCTCATTATTGGGCTTTTCTATCTGTCTGGGCTTCCACAAATGGCCCTCAACACATATATATCAAATTTCATGTCAACTAGATGCTAATTATTATTTAATCAATAAACTTATTTTTTATGCATAATTTTAGATTACAAAAACTTAAAATTTAAACATTTGATTGATGGTTTCTAAAAAAAAAAAAAAAAAAAATTGATTGATGATATAGTTACTAATCGTTGATCTTTTGGAAAATTTGCAAGAATGAAGGATAAAAAAAAAAGTAATCCAATAATGGATTTGTCAAAAATCACCTTCAATAAAAAGATATCAAGTGGAGTTGTAACCAACATTCTGTTTGTTTCAATGGAAAAATCTTGTATAAAGATATTTTTCCATATTTTTTAGTGTTTGGTAGCATTAGAAAAAATACATCGAAAGAAAAACTATCTTTGGTCAACATAAAAAGGATGACTTATTTATAGAGATTGTTTTCTAATATTTTTTTTTTTGATAAACAACTCTCTCACAATAAGCAAAATAAGGGAAGTTAGGAGATTATTTTTCAACTCATTTAAGGTCACTACCAAACATAGAAAAGTGAGAGTATTTTATAGGTAATACTTTTTGAAAAATGACTCATTTTTTAGAAAACATTATTGTTAAAATAAATAGAGCGTTGGAAGATAACATTAGTCCTTGTTAACAATACATAGATGATATTAGTTCAGATTATGTGCAATATTGCACATACTCACTTAACCCAACCAACTAAGTGAGTCATTTACATTACGCATACCAAGATACATGTTATCTTCATATTGGTAGTTGAAGCTTTCTTAGGCTCCAACCATATTTTGAACCAAATCTTTTCTGTATAAAAATAGTTTTTAGAATCTTATTTTAATATGATGTATTGTTAAGCAAAGTTTGGGATTTATGATGTATTATTAAGGCAAGGATGTAAGATAGATTAATTTAATTAATTTTGCATATATGAAAATTACTCACGTCACTATTATTATCATTTCCACCCATTATTCTTTTGCCAATATTTTCGTGTACAACTCAAGGCCTACCAAGTACCAACGATACACGCTACCTTCCATTCGTTTTGATTCTCAGCTACTGCACTCTACTCATTCGTCCTTCTTCGTATCATATCTGGATATTGTAATACTGGGTCCTCTGAGTTTTCTTTGGTTTGTTTAATTTGATCAAGAGAATTAGCCAAATTTTAAAAGGATATGGTTTAAGATGCATGGGGTCATAATGGGTTTGCAAAAATTTGAACAAGACTGATGGGTATCATCTAGTAGCGTTTGTGATTTTGTTATGTTCAATTTTCAACATTTTTTAGTTGGGTTTTAGCATTTTTTTTTTTTTTTTCTATTATAACTTATTAGAAGCTCTTCTTCTTCTTCTTCTTCTTCCTGGTGTTGTTGTTTTAACACGCACTCGTTGATAATTATTACTTTTTGAACTTGTTATTCAGACTTGTAGTTTTGATTTGTTGAGCATATTATTGAAATTCATTTTTGTTTCAAGTGACACTTTGTTACCTGGTTTCTTGTATTTAAAAAATGTAGAGTATGTCTCACTTATAAATTCAATTGTGATTTCAAGAATCTTCCACCTGCAATGCATTTCATTTTTTGTTTCAAATGGGTGGAAATAGGTGCAAAAAATCGTTTTTAATTTTTTCTTAAATTACTACTAATTAATTTATGTCCCATTTAGCTTTTAGTTTACCAACCACAAACAAAGAAAATAATATATGCGTTTTTTTGTTTTATTTTCCTTTATAATGAAAAAACTACTCTTTGATGAGATAATGTGTTCTACGGAGCTCTGTGAACTTGAGTTCTATTTTAGAATTTTTGTAATTGAATTCAAGCAGTTTGTTAATTCTATTTTGGATCTATAATTGTCACTGATGAATATTTTGCAAGTCAAACCTTAATTTCTTATATGGGTTGTGGTTTGTGAACTTAATTGTTAATGGTGTTTTATAATGTGATACACTATGCTACTACTATGAATGAAAAATGTTGTGTTAATTCCAAAATTTGGCTTAACTAGGGTGTTAAATTCAGTTTTCAAAGTTTGGTAATTTGAAAATTAGTTTTGGTCAAGTTAGAATAATAGGCCCAATTTTGTAAATTATAATAATTTATTGAATAATGAACTTAACTAATTAAATGAAAAGTCCAAAAAGGTTTAATGTTGGTGATAGTGTGATTATTTGCTCCACAAACTTAGTATGTTTTTAGGGCTTATATGTATCTTTATGATTGTTTGTGCTAGATTTTATTTGAGATATTAGCACCTAAAAAGACTTCTGACCAAAAAAAAATCATGGTTACAGAGCAAGTCTTCAGCACCAAACTTGCACACATACGGTTATAAGTACGAATACGGTACAACGGTAATTTTTGAAAAATAAGATATGGGTACAGTAGAGGTACATATATTAACTAATTAATTATATATCTATCTATACTATTAATAATAGGATTTTTTGTTTAAGTTTTAACATTTTGTGCACTAAAATACCTTTATACAAACTCTTAAACTCTCTAAAATTCCCTTATCTTTTAATTAAAAAATTCTAAAAAAAAAAAAATGGATTAAAAGAGTAATTTACTGTTTCTAAGTTTTAGGTTTTTTCTTTTTTCTTCTCCATTGAGCCTAAAACACAAGACACTATATCTATCTTATTTTTAAACATTATTCCGTGTTATCTTACATCTTTCTTTAAAAAAAATACACATGGTTATTTATATATCACTTTTAAACATTATAACACTCAACCAAAAAAAAAAAAAAAAAATAATAAATATTATTGCACGTGAAAACACAAATTCTTAAACTCTTTAAAATACCTCTATCTTTTAGTTAAATAATTATAAAGTTAAAATCACAAACTGGTTAAAAGAATAATTTACTATTTTTAAAAGTACTTTAGTTTTAGGTTTTTTCATTTCTCTTCTCTAATTTGAATTACCACCTTTTGTTTTAAATTCAAAATTTCAAACTTTTATAAACTCTCACGTAGAGAAAGATAAAAAAAGTAGGACACCAATTCTATCTCAGTTTTAAACACTATTCAAGAGTTTCAGCTTCAAATAATATATTCCATTCATATCAGCTACTAACTCGTACAAATAACTAAAAAAAAAAAAAAACTCATGTAAAGAAAAATCTTAAGAATTAAGACACCATCTTTATCTCACTTTTAAACATTATGACACTAAACCCAAAATAAAAAATAAAAAAGAGTCTCAAAACGCGTGAGATAAGACTAGTGTGTGTATATATTAGAGCTTATAAAATTTGTTTTGTAATTTTAAACAATAATTTTTTTTTCAAAAAGATATTAAAGTTTAGCCACTAATAATATATACATGTGTCTATTCTATTGTAGGGAACATGGAAAGGGAATGGGAAAGGGATCTTAAGAATATAAAAAAAAAACTTTAAAGCGTGTGCGATGAGGCTAGTTTGTGTGTATGTATATGTATATATATATATATATACATATCATATAACTTCTAAAATTTGTTTTATAATTTTAAATAATAATTAATTTTTTTTTTAGAAAGATATTAAGGTTTAGCCACTAATAATATATACGTGTCTATTCTATTGTACGGAATGAGAAAGGGGAATGAGAAAATAAGGAGTGAGAGGACAAGACTTACAACACTAGAACTTATAAGATGACTTAACCTAGCTAATAAACCGAAGACTCACTCGCTCACTCACTAACTAATTGATGTGGTACTTTAGACTTTTTTTTTTTTTTTTTTTTGGTGGAGATCTCTCTAAATATAGACAGAAAACATAGGAGCAGGTGTATGGTGTACCCGGCAGCATATAATTTTCGAAAACATAGAGAACGATGAAGGAGGGAGGTGGAAAAGAAATAAAGAATTGTCCTTTTTTTTTTTTTTTGATAACGAGAAAAGAATTGTAAAAGATAAAAGAAATTGTTTTTGAAAAGATGTATTTATTTACACATGAAAAGGCACGGACAAACAAGGGCAAAGGGGGAGAACCATAAAAAATGTGAGGGTAGATTCGGAAGAAGGAGAAGGAAGAAAATCGGCTCTCACACGGAAGAAAAAGAAGAAGATCGGCGTTGACGGCGTGAGACTGAGAAAAGGAGAGGAGATCGGCGTTTCAGGTTAGAATTTTTACCCTTTTTTTTTTATTCCCTCTCCTCGCCGTGTCCGATTTAATTCAACTTATGATAATTGATTGACAGGTTCAATGTCTGAATGTTAACTTGTGAATTTTCAGATGTTCATATTCAGATTAGTAGATTTTATTAACTTGTGATATTCGATTGACACGGACTCTTAACTTATAAAATGTTCTGATTTTCAGTTTCAATTGTTTTGGTTGAAAACCCAACTTTGCCACAATTAATAGGAATGGAATACATGTTTAGCTATGTAAGTTTAATATGGGTTCGAATAAACAGGAGTGGATTTTAATCTGATAAGCCTCTTAGACCAAATGAGAATGAAAAAAAAAAAATATAAAAACAAACTCTCAAACTCCTATTTGTTTGGTAGTTCTTATCAACAGCAACTGCAAAGTTTAAAATTTGAAATGTTTTCTTATGCAATGATAATTGTTTGAATTCATTTGGGATATATGTGCTTTTGCTCAAGGACACAATAATGTTTGTGTCATAACTTCCTTTTTTACATGTTTTTTGTTACTGTTTAGGATATGGAGGTGAATTCGGTACAACGCCATCGTCAGGATGAGGAGGAATTTGTATTGCTTGATCTTAGCAGTGTTTCTGGGGAACTTGACATCCCGGCAAATGCACCGTATGTTCTATCTGTATGTTCCAAACCTGCAATACACATTTCTTTGGGACTTATCAAATTAAGTTAAAAAAAAAAAAAAAAAAAAATTAACACACAGTCACATACACCTAGGAAGCACGGTCACTTCATTTAGGGTGTCGTACCCGTGTCGTACTGGCCATTTTATGTTATAATTTAACACACACACATATAGTGTGTGTGTCCATGCTCCCTAGACACACACACACTATATGTGCGTGTGTTAAATTATCTCTCTCTCTCTCTCTAACCAAAGTTTTTATTACCAATAGCTTGAAAGAAACTTCAACCTTCTGCAGAATTTTTTAGTCTATTTACTTTTTGATGGTGTGATTTTTTTTTTCCTTTAAAGTTTTTAATGCAATATTATTAATTGATGGCTAGAATATCTTGCATGGGTGCCATTATTTCTTTCTACCTACTTCCCTGCAAATCTGCAGTGTTTTTCAGATGTAGATGATGATAGCTTCTTCTTCTTCTTTCTCTAAGTTATCTAACTTGTCAATTCTTTAGGATTAATCTTCTTTCAGTTCTTTGTTTTCATTAGTGAGTTCTACACAATGATTTTTTTTTTTTTTAATTCCCTTCAAATTTCATTAAAATTCGTTTTTTCTTATCTGTAGGGTCTGGACACATTGAATCCAGTATTAATTATAGATGGCAAATTGAAACTGGTGAGTTAATTGCCTGTAATAATCCTATATTTGATTTGAGTGTGACAAATCATTTTCTAAGCAGTTTTCATTCTTTTTCCAATCAGATTGTGAGTATATGCACATAAAAGTGTCTCATTTTCTTTGTTTCTTGTTTGAGATGTGTTCTCCTCTCCATTAAATTAAAGTTGTTTTGTGCTTTCTCCAAAGTACTTATTATTTTTGATAAGTAACGAAAATTTTATTAAAAAACGAAAAACAACCAACCTGAGTACATTGGGAATGTACCATGGGGGCATAAATCAATAACCAAGATTACAATGATCAAGTAAAACAGGAAGGGAAGAACAAGAAAAATGACAAAAGACCACACTCCAGTCAAGGAGAGTGTGTAAAAAAAAAAGACTTAATCTCTAACATAGAGCGTTCACATCCCTCAAAGTTTCTAGCATTTCTTTCGTGCCAAATACACCATAACAAGTAATGAGGCACAATTCTCCACAACTCTATATTTCTATGTCTTTCAAACCTACCCTACCAAGACTCAAACAACTCAATAACCTTCTGAGGCATAATCCAATGAATTCCAAACAAACAAAACACCAACGACCACAACTCACAAGCAATGGGGCAATGAAGAAGAAGATGATCCACTGACTCCCCACAATTCTTACACATATAGTACCAATCAATAACTAGCACTCGTCATTTGCGAAGGTTATCTGTTGTTAAAATCTTACCTAAGGAATCTTACCAAAGTACTTATTATTATTTTCTGCCACTCAATCAGAGAGTAGGAGTGGTACTGTAATGGGAATATCTTAGATTGAAAACTATTACAAATTTTCATTATTGTATAGCAGCATTTAAAATGAGTTCATATATCTCAAATTTTGTTGGTCTTGTGTATCTGACACGTTGTTCATCTTGTTTTTTGTGGAATGAGTTTTTTATTTTTTTTTTATTTTTTAACAATAGATGCATGTCAAGATTTCAAAAATGTTTTTCCTCCATGTTTAAGTGTTTCTCTTGACCTTCCATGTACTAGTGTGTGCCCTTGAAATATATAGTTTGGGGACATGGAATGTCAACAAGGCAGCAGACATTGGGGAAAATGGTAAATTTCAAGAGTTATTTCACTTTTTAGAATAACATCAACATGAAAAGGGAATATGTTTAGTCTATGAACAGTGTAGGCAAAGGCAAAAGGCTACCTCAAGAGTGAGGTGTTTTTTGCTGACTGTATGTAAAGTCTTAAGAAGCAGGTTTTAAGTTTTAAGGAAGATAATATCCATGTGAGATACTTTGGGGTGCCTTTTGTCACTGGTAAACTCTCTTGGGAGTGATTTTAAGCCCCTCATTAAAAAGATTATTAACAAATTAATTCTTGTAGTACAGAAATCTATTATTTGTTGGGAAACGTCAGCTCATTAAGGTCGTGGTGTTTAGGATGCAAGTCTACTGGTCTAGCATTTTTGTTTTACTTTAAAAGGTCACTAAAATGGTGTAGAAATTGATGAGTGCTTACCTGTGTCATGGGTCCGAAGGGAAAGCTTTTGGTGCTAAAGTAGCATGGAAGCTGTCAGTCCCAAAATCTGACGGCAGCTTGGGTTTGAGATAGCTATGGCATTGGAGTAGGGCTGTTGTGATGGGTTTATTTGGCTTCCTTTTTTTCAGGGTGGTTTCTTGTGGGTAGCTTGGGTGCCTTCTTATTAAAAGGAAGGAGTTTATGGCAGTTCAAACTTTTAATGGTGGTTCATGGTGTTGGCATAAGATTTTACAACTGAGATCTTTGTGCAGGCCTTTTATGAAGCATATACTTGGTGGTGCAGGGAGCTTAATTCATTCACAGCATTATAATTGGCATGTGGAGGGTCCTTCATATGTGAAGGTTGGCCATAGAATAGTATATGATTATGCTGTTCCTTTTTCTGCAAAGTTGTCTAGTGTTATTACAAAGAGTGATTTATTTTGGCTTGCTGCCAGGTCTGATGAGCTGGTGGTGGTGAAGATAGTGCGTGTGTGTGTATATATATCTGTAGAATCTTCTTTGACAAGATTGGGGGCGGGAGAGAGAAGAAGTTGGGATGTTTGTTTTACCCGGGAATTTAATGATTGGGAGATGGATGAAGGGGTGAACTTTATCCGTATCTTGGGAATAAATATTCCTTCAATGGATGTTGGAGACTAGATGAGCTGGAAGTTGAAGCCTAATGGGGATTTTGACATCGGTTCGTTTTATAATAAGTTGCGAGGTAATCCTTCTATTGGCTTTCCTTGGAAAGGTATTAGGAGAGTTATGGCCCCTTGGCCTGTTTCCTTTTTCGTTTGGTTTGTAGCTTGGAATAAGATCGTCATAGGTGATAATTTGAGATTAAGGGGTTTTGATTTTGTGGATTGGTGTATTATGTGTCATCAATGTGGGGAGACGGTGGATTATTTACTACTTCATTGTGAGATGGCTTATTAGTTGTGGAGTTTTGTTTTTATTTCTTTTGGAATTTCGTGGGTCATACCTAGAGCGATTCTAGGTTTACTTTTTGGCTAGTGGAATTGGTTGGGGAAGCATTCGTCTAATATCTAGAGTTTAGTCCCTTTGTGCTTACTTTGGTGTCTTTGGAAGCGTATCTTTGAGGATTTGGATAGTTTTGGAGATCAAATGCTTGCTTCTTTTAGTGGGACATTTTTTGACTGGTCTCGGGCTTGGGGACTCACATCTAGTGATTCTCCCTTCTTTTAATAGCTCTCTTCTCTTTTGTAATTAATTTGCTGTTTGGTTTTTTTCAGTTTCCTCTCTCTTTTCCTTCTTTTTGTTTGTTGGTGTGCTATGTGCTTTTTATGCATACAATAGCCTTTTGGTATACATATCATTCTTACTTATAAAAAAAAAATGTATACGTTTATATATATTGTGGCTAATGAGGGTTTCCAAAGCTCTTCAAGCACGTAACTATTCCCCTGGGGCCTGGGGGGCATGCTTGGTCTCCCTCTGCTGATTATAATTTCAGCTGCTTTTTGGCTTGGCAGCAAATAAGTGAAAGAAAGCTTGAGGTAGGATGGAGGAACCTCATATGGTTTTCAAAGCATGTACCAAATCATGCGTTTTACCTCTCAGAATAGACTCACTACCAGATATAGATTGGTCAAATGGAGTTACAAGGTGGATGTTTTGTGCTCTTTCTGCATAGCGAAATGGAATCTGGCTACCTTGAATTAGCCACCCAAAGAACCCCTTTCCCCATATCAGGTTTTTAACAGAGGTCATGTTAGATGTTGTCCAACCAGGGTCAGTTCTGTGTACTAGTAAGCCATGAGAGGTCGCAGGTTTCTGAGAATCGAATCCAAAACTTTGAACTGATTCTCAAGGAAGGAAGTCAGACTTATGAACCTTCAGATTATTGAACGAGGAAAGAAAGCAACGTCTTTCCTTGATTTTCTTGATTCTTGTAATTTTTGTACTTGATTGTTGACCCTGTACACTCCCTGTGTACTAGGATGTCCCTTTTGATATCAATAAAACTTATTACTCATCAAAAGATATTTTGAATTTAAATCTAATAATATTGAATTGGAATTTCATGTTATTACTTAACAAAAAAAAAAAGACATGTCAGATTACACATGTAACACTTCCTTTAACTGCTCAATTTCTTGGGAGATGTCTACATCTTTCATAAAACCATGGCAGACATTTATAATAGCCCTTGAGCTAAAATGAAATTATCTTTGTTAGAATTATGGTTAAATGATTAAATTCACTTTCTCCTAATAGCTTAAGTTTTTGGGACAATCTGTAATTTAATATGGTTTCAAAGCAAGAGATCTTAAGTTCAATCTTTATCTCCATCCTACCTCCCATTTAAAATGTTAACAATCCCACGTGTTGGGCTTCACTTATTATAGGGACTTTGGGCCCACACGTGAGGGAAAGTGGTAGACTTATGGTTTAATGATTAAATTCACCATTTCCTAATTGCTTAAGTTTTTGGGACAATTGCTAAGTTAACAACTTTCATCTACCATTCTCTTCACTTCCTCCTTGATTCTCAATGGCAATTTTAGCTTTGATCCATTCATTTTATTGTTAATTAGCATGTTACATGGAATAAAGATTGGGAAAGCTTGATGTATTGCTTGAATGACCTGAGTAGAGATTAGCGCTTTGATTTCATTAAATGATGTTGATTTTTCTTTTGTTTTTCTCATTGGTCTCATGTTAAGTTGTGAGGCTGGCCTCATTGTTCCCTTTATGGATATTGGTCTTTGTACAGATTGGGGAATATGAAGAAACAATTGGCACATGCTTGGTCTTCACAGAAGAAGGTGAGTGTTCTGGGACCCTTGTAACGTAACAAGCTCTAAGTTTCTTTGCCAAGAAGGTGAGGGACCAAAGCTTTTACCCCTTCATAAATGAGAAACCAATAGAGGAGTAGATTCTGTTACATAGGAATGATCAGATGCATCAATGTGAGGAACATTCAGTCGGTGACATGGTTTCTCTATGCATGTTGAGTGTTTATGTGGTATAAACTGTCACAGAGTGTGGTCTCAATGTTACAAGTCAAATGACTTATGGCTTGTAACTACTTCCATTGGCATCAGAAATTTTAAGTCACAGTTCAACTCAGATAAGAAGCTTGATTTTCTTAACTGAGGTCTGAGGAAGTAACGACCAGCTCTTCAACAATTTTCTCAGTTTCCCTTTAGCGAGCATCATTTTACCTGAAAGCAATAATTTTCAAGTCATTCATATAGTAGTCTTTTATTGTTGCTACCTCCGATGCATGCTATAATTGGGAACTCAGGCTCGACAAAGACTTTTTGGATAGAGTTATTGGGAAAGGCCTCAATGAATTGCCTGTTTGACAGTGTTGTACAGGGCAAGTTACTAGTTGTGTTGCTAGAATCTTGGTAGGGTCAATACCACTTGAATGATTATTAAAGCTGCCTTTCCTTCCACAGTTGAGCCAGTTATATTGTAGAAACCATTAATGAGAGATGTAGTCTTTAAATTAATTAGTTGTGTATGTTTCACATCTGCTGAATGGAGTTATGTTGTACAAAAATATTCTTATATTTCCCTTATAATGAAGATTTATACTAAAGTCAGGTTCTCTTTGCAGATGGTAATCCAGTGGTTCATGAAGAGGTAGGACCATCTGAGGCCAACCTTTTCTCAGGAAAATGTATAATAGATCCTAATCAAACTCCAAGCAAGCAAGTGAAACCGGTAACTCAGCTTCAGAAAATTCTAAAGTTTAGATTGGCCACAGATGCTGACATTCAATGTTCGACAGCTGAGCAGACTAAATGAGTAAGTTTGAAACAAATTTTCCTTGGTGATTCCTTACAGAATCTTATGCTGGGATTTGGATCCATTCAACAGTCAAGGAATGTCAGTTAGGGAATTCCATACTTAAGGATGGTTTATAGAAACCTACAGAAATGCAAATTCAAAGCAGTAACAATGCCTAGGTATTTGTTATTAGTGATTCTCTGGATGGAATCAATGGTTTTACAGGGAACCTTGTCCCCCTAAGTCCCAGGCCCTCCAAAATCTACAAGTCATGGATAGAATTCTGTGCTAGTGTGATTTTGATTCTTCCAATTTTGTGATGAGGCATCCCAATCGTTTAAGAATTATCATGTATCCTTTGTAAGCAGGCAGGAATTCAGATGAAACATGAACAAATTGATCAGTACATTTTTAATATTTTTGTAAGCAAACCAAAAAATTCAGTAAATGTTCATAACACATCCAACGGTAAGTGTTAATAGTCACAAACATGTGAAAATCTTTCAAACAAAATATTGTTTTAATAACTTTCAGTAACTATACTCAAATATAAAATATAAAATAATAATTAATTTAGGAATAATATAATTAGTGCAGCATTTCCTTGCATGTTAAGCAAAAATTGAATTCAACTGCCAGCCTTGTTGCTTGAGCTGAGTGAAGTTTAGCTTTGCTGTACTTTGTCAACAAAATGATAATAAATACAAAATGAAAAGACAAAGGCTTAGTCGCAAAGGCAGGATCTGGCTAGCACTTCAGTATCTAACTTTTAAAGTTATTTTCGTATGAACTACGCGTTTGCTTGACTGGAGGGAGGGATGATTGCAATTTGCAAATTGAATTTTTTTTTCCAAATAACATTAAATATCAAAAAATTTAGTTAGTTGTCATGTTTCAAAACAATGCTGGAAACTAATATTTTCAGTATCTAAAACTTGAGTTCCAAAATAAAACTCGAGCTTTTAAAGATCCATTTGTAAGCGGCTGGGTCTGATGTGGAAAAAAGTCCACCTGGAATCCTATGTGGAACTCGAGTTTTAAAGACTCGAGTTCCATATACAGCACCAAAATAGAAACACGAACACCAGAACAGATTCAGCAAAAAGAAGAACACTAGAACAGAAACACATAGAAACATGAAGAACACTAGAATAGAAACACGAAGGAATAACCAACAAATTAGAAGAAACATGAAGGAACAACAAATTAGAAATCCCAAATCGAAAACACTTACACGAACCCAGATCTCCCTAAACTAGGAGCGACGGAGGCCACGGTGGCGAAACTCCGTCATGTTCTTCATCATGTTCTACCGTGGGTTCCCTGGGCATTGTGTTCTACCGTGGGTTCCTTGGGCATTGTGTTCTTCCATGGATTCTTGTTCTTCCTCTGTTCTTCGTCGTCAGATCGTTGGTTCTTCTTCAGGTTGTCGTTCCTCTCTTTGTCGTTAGATCGTTGGTTTTTCTTCAGGTCTGTTCTTCTTCAGGTTGTCGTTCCTCTCTTCTTTTTTTTTTGGTAAAAAGACGATTTCATTAAGACTCAAACAACAAGCTCAGAACACAGTCTGTTGGAGGCAACACCATTACAATCATCCTCCAAAGCCTTAGCTAAGTCCACAGGCGGACTAGAAAACAACCTATACTCTATATCTTGTTCAGCCCCTAGTCTAGCCATCAAATCAGCACAATGGTTAGCTTGGCGGTAGCAGTGATTCACTTGGACTTGCTGAAATTTAGTCATCAAATTTCTGCAATCATCCAAAATAGGGGATATTATATGATTTACATAGTCAGAATTTTGTAGAACATCCACTATCACTTTGGCATCTAGCTCAATGGTAAGGCAGGAGATATTCAAACTGCTGCACAGAACAAGACCATCCCTAAGCCCCCAAAGCTCAGCAGCAAAACTATTGGTTGCTCCTACATGTCTTGTGAACCCGGCAACCCAACTCCCATGCTCATCCCTAACTACTCCTCCACAGCCAGCCCTCTCCACACTCCCTAAAACCGATCCATCTGTGTTCAACTTTTTCCATCCTACCGGCGGCTTTTCCCATCTGATTCTCTTGCTGATTTTACGGACTTGGTTACGAGGGGAAGCAACACAAAACATGAACTCAGTAGCTTGGTTATAGATCTCCTTATGCAGATTCGGATTTGGGCTCTTTCTATTAAAAACACAAGAATTTCTGCTCTTCCAAATGCTCCACACAGCAAAGTTAAACAAGATTCTCCATGGTGGCTTCCCTTGAATAGTACTACAACTCCCTTTCCCATTGTTTTGCAACCAATTATGCAGGTTGCTCCTCCAAAAAAGATTACTATCTCCCTTTACACCCAGCTGAATCCATATATGCTTTACCCTTGGACAGTCTCTAAGGGCATGTAGAATGGTTTCCGGTTCTCTATGGCACACGGGACACCCTTTATCATCCATAAATCCTCTTCTAGCAAGACAATCTTTAACTCCTATGCTATTGTGCACACATCTCCATATGAAATTCTTAATTTTTGGGAGAGTTTCTAGATTCCAAATCCAACCAGCATCTATATTTTCCACATCATCCACCTCTCTAGCAAAGGAATAGGCACTTTTGAGATCAAAGCAACCTCTAGCATTACCTCGCCAACCAATCCTATCCCTACCTCCATCCGCTAAGGAAATAGGAATGGCTTGGATAGTCGATTTAATTTCAGGGGTAAGCTCAAAGGGAATTCGGTTCCAATCCCAACCTCCACTCAACAAGACATCTTTAATCTTCTATTGGCTTGCATCACGAGTTAAAGGACCATGAATGAGGCTGCGGATAGGGCCTTTACAAGTCCAATTGTCCATCCAAAAGTTAAGAGAACTGCCTCTATGAACCACCCACATGCTGCCTTTATTGAAAGTATCTCTACCCTTTTTTATGGCTCTCCAAATCTGTGAGCAAGGCAGCCTATCCATATTGACAACATTTAGTCTCCTGTTGCTACAATATTTTCCTTTCAACACTTTCACCCACAAGGCATCATCTTCCGTATGTAACCTCCAATTCAGCTTGGCAAGAAGAGCAGTGTTTCTGCCCTTTGCCTCTTGCAATCCTAGCCCACCTTTCCTCTCTTCGTCGTTAGATCGTTGTTCTTCTTCAGGTGTGTTCTTAGATCGTTGGTTCTTCTTCTTCGTCGTTCCTCTCAGTTTTGATTATTAGAACTCGAGTTTTTTAGACTCGAGATCTATGTGACATTTTCTGTCCAACTCATCCAACCAAACACTCGCAAAGCGAGTCTATGGGAGTCGAGTTTTAATTTGGATCTCGAGTTTTAGAAACTCGAGATGCTAGTTTACTTATTCATTTCAAACACGTATGAACTTACTATATTGTAGACCTTTATACAGTTAGTCTGCAAATATCCCCTTTGCAAATCCGTAATAAACAAAGCTATCCTAAGCATGTGAAGGCTGTTATTAGTCCTCAAAAAATTATAGACACATCAAGTTAGTCCTTTTTTAGTATGACAAGTGTTGCTGTTATATTTCTTACGTAGATGTCAAAATTTGACATAATTACATGCTTTTGGGAGTTGGAAACTTTAAAATGGACTCAAGAAGGTGGCAAAGGGTTTGTAGAATTGTGTATTTTGTTGGGTGAGTTGGTTTGCAATTCTATTGCTCACTTCACTTGTTAGGAAAATGGGCTCATCATGTAAATGGTTCTGGGTGTACATCGCCCTTCTGCTTCTTAATGAATTATCTTCCCTCCCCCCCCCCCGCCCCCGCCCCCGCCCCCGCCCCCAAAAAAAACCATGTGGTACTCTGTTATAAACTTATGGACATGCATGCTGCAAACAGGGACAACTGTCAGATAAATAAGAAGACGTCTAAGCAATCACTTAAGCAAGGGTCATGTGCATTGCACATGACCCATTTTAAGTGGATTGCTATTAACCCTAATGTTAACAGAGTTAGGCAGAGTCTTCTCCTCAAACACGCCCCTGCTTCCTCTTAGTCTCTCACCCACAGCAACAGCCTCACCCACAGCTTCTCTCTCATCCTCCCCCTCTACAGCATGGCGGCTCCACCTTTGTTTTTCTCAGGAACCCCAGCTCGGCCAGAGAATCACGGCCACATGCAAAGGCTGCCGTCGATTCCGCCTGTTCACCCCCTTCCCTCTTCGCCGATTCCGTCTCATTCCCTTTCCCACTCAACCGTTGCCACCCCTAACAACCTTCTCTCTCTTTGCCATTCCCATCCTGCACCTATATATTTGCCGCCAAGGACCACCACTCCTATAACTTCAACGTTTCTCAGCTGTTCTCTAATCTTTAGATTTTATTGATGTTTTGGGTATTCATACCTAAACTTTGTTGCTAATTACTTGACAGGACATATTGATCATTTTGCTAGAGTGACGCGTGTGCTTACATGGAATCAGTCATTTTGAGGGTTACCTAATGTTGATGAGTGAGAAACTGAATGGGGCGGAATCAGCGAAGGGGGAAGCGGGTGAAAAGGAGGAATGGAGATATGGTCCGGTGAGATCGGCGGCTGTTGCATGTGACCGTCGTCGATTCCGCCTCACAAGCTCTTGCCAGTCTGAGTTTGCTGAGAAAACAGAGGTGGAGGAGATGAGAGAGAGGCATGAGGCTATTCTATTACTGTGGGTGAGAGGTGTGATTGTTTGGCTAACGTTGTTAACGTTAGGTTAACAGCTCTTCACTTAAAATGGGTTATGTGCATTGCACATGCCTCCAAGCTTAGGTATCTTATTATTTATCTGACAACTGTCCCTGTTTGTAGCATTTCCTCCAAACATGCTCTTCACTTAAAATGGGTCATGTGCATTGCACATGCCTCCAGGCTTAGGTGTCTTATTATTTATCTGACAACTGTCCTTGTTTGCAGCATTTCCTCCAAACATGTTTGGAGGAAATCCGTGTCCTAAACGGATAATGGCAATGTTACGGAAGGATTGACTTAGTACATTTATAATTTTTTTTTCAAACTTTAGGGATTAAATTAAAGCCTTATTCAAAATTTTAGGGGACTAAACATATATTTTTATCTCATAGTTTTCTCTATTTTTTTTACTCGGTAAGATTTGCGAAAGCGTAAGAGGATTAGGTAGCTAAGGGTTATGATGGTATTTTGTGCAATTGGTATATGTAACTCTCAATCTCATGGTGGGAATGTGTCAAAGTAACGTAGAGTGCACATGCAATATAATTATATACTATTATATATAATTATTAGCATAGGCTAAGTGAGTGTGGGTCTACTTATGATGCCACGCTGTTAAGGGTTTTCATCTCCCAAAATTTTGAACTACCAAATCACTTGGCTCTTAACTTAGGTTTTATCTAATAAAATTGTTAATTTTAATCATAGAACTATTAAATTTGACTCCATTTAATTATAAAATGGGATAATTGGCGAGATCACGAATTCAAACTAGGGAGTCTAATTTTTTTATTATTTTTTTTTTATGAGAGGACAGGTGTGTCTAAGTTTATTCCTTGGGTAAATGAACTTTTTTATATAAGATTTGATTATTAAAACTTTATGTGATTATTTAAAAAAAAAAAAAAAGGATTTTGACCCATTGTGATATTCGAATTGCGAGTTTTGATTCTTTTGAATAGGGAGCCTTACTGCATTACCATTAAATTTTGGATGTGTTTAATGATTGCAGACTTGTAGTCTAGCTTGTGATAAACCCAAAAATGGTTTCAAAATGCATGATGATAACCAATGGTTTTTTTTATAATTTGTGAATATGAAATTATTTGGGGTTTCCAATTATTGTTTTCCATTGCGATACGGTTTGGGTATGGACTTGATATGATCCATACATGTTTATAAAATTGACCATGTGTCCTTAGGAAGAAAGTCAATACAATACCAGTATCGACCGTATTGGAAAAAATATCGTACCAACCATTAAATTGGTACCAGTTTTCCTCCAAAATGTATCGGAAAAATTATTGGGTTGTACCAGCTTGTATCAGCCTGTACCGGCCAGTATTGGCATTTCGGCCAGTACAATAAAAAAATAAAAATTTGAAAACAATTATTAAATTTTTTTTATTTAATCTAATATATTGGTTATTGTACTTAAGCTAATATGTAGGCTTATAAAATATGTGGATTTCAAATTTTATGTTGATAAACATAAAAATTAATAAATTCATATTTACATAAGTAATATAAATAGATATTTATGTATAGAAATATATAAATAGCAAAATTTCCGAAATGGTACACCGGTATTAATTGGTACCGAAATATTTCATTCCTCTAGCCAAATTGAAATAGCTTCCGATACGAAATTAAATCCCTTGGTCCATATTGTGTCCTGTCCAATACTCCCATGCATTGGACAAAAAATTCACCCTCCCATTATACCGTAACTCTTAATAGATAAATGATAAATTTCTGAAGTGTCAGTTTTATGAAAACAAATTTCATGTTAGTTTAACATGACCTTTTAATCAATAATAATATGATAAATGTTTTTTTTTTTCTTTTATTGTAAAAGTAAAATTCATTAAATTTGATTAAAAATTTAATAATTATAATAAAAAATTATATAAATTTACCTTTAGGTGTCAACTACAGTTATATTAATTTCTAACAACTTAGTTTACACTCATATTATGCTATTTCCCTTTTCTTAAAAGTAGTGTGTAATCTTGTGCATATGATGAGTACAATTAAATACAATCACAATTTCATGATTCAAATTATACATTTTTTTGAAAAGATGTTTAAATTATACATGGTATTAACTTACACATTTTGTAATTAATACATTTCTAAAATATGTAATCATTTCTCATATTACACACACACATATGATTTAAATTTTAATTAGATTTAAACTCTTCGCTTTTTACACCCAATAATTCTTTTGCCACAAAAATTAAAAATTAGATGGACATTTGACGCAAAATTGGACACTTATTGATATCCAATTTAGAATCCAATTGGATTTGAACTCTTCGATTTTTACACTTAATAATTCACTTAGCATGAAAATTAGAAATTAGATGAAACCTGTGACGTAAAATTAAGAATCCAATCATGGTTGTCAAAATCCCGATCTGGATCCTACGATCCTACGATTTTACGATCCCACCTACCCAAAACGATCTAAATCTTTCAAGGATCTTTGCGATCGTTCAATATCGGTAGGATTGTACGATTCTGATGATCTCAAACGACCTTGGTTTCTTGTAATCTTCTTTAACTTAACAAAAGGCTTAGTTGGACCCAAATTAAAAATAAAATCCCAATAGACCAAGTTTTTCCACTCTAATGTATAGAGAGTGTCAGTTAGACTCAAATAAAAAATATTCTAATAAAGTATCACATTTTGAGGTTTTTGGCATCTTTAAATAATGCTTACAAATGAATGTAGTGATGTATGGTAATTATATCAATAAATGTATAATTTATGTAATTATTTAACATACCAATGTATATTTTTTGTTTTTTTCTCAAATAATGTAGGATCTTACGATCCACGATCCGATCCTACGATTCACGATCCTACCTACCTCCCACGATCCTACGTAGGATCCCGATTTTGACAACCTTGAATCCAATTGAAAACTAATTGGATTTTCTCTTAGTTTTGACTTTTAATATATATATATATATATATATATATATACACTCACACACAATAGCTCAGAGGCTCTTCTAGTTCAAAATATTTCACTTTTTTTTTTCAATAATGGTAGATGTGTTTTTTTTTTGGTTGTTGTTGTTGTTGTTGTTAGTATGACAGATGTGTTTTTACAAAGAAATGTGTGTTTGGTTTAATTTTATTTATTTTTTTATAAATGGATAAAGCAATTTGAAAACCATTAGGAGAGTGGTCCTGTTTTGTAGGCAATATTTTAGTGGGAGTTAAAGATGTATCTATTTATCCAAAAAAAAAAAAAAGTGTATACATCTATTTAGTTTAGGTTTTTTTTTTTTTTTTTTTTTTTTTTTTTTTTTTTTTTTTTTTTTTTTTTTTTTTTTTAGGAAAAAAAAAAACAACGTTGTTGAGTTGTTTAACTTGTTTTTCTATTTAAAAATGTATCTACTTATCTAAACAAAAAACAAAAAAAACGTGTAATATCAATTTAGTTTAGTTTTTTTAATAACTATTTAGTATTTTTTTTTAGATATTTAGTTTTTCTTTTGGGATAGATGTGGGTTTTTTTTTTAAAAAAAAAAATAAATAAAGTATTAGATACATAGGTTCTTTTTTATAGGAAAAAAAAAAATAGAAACGTGGATTGTTTAACTTATTTTTCTATTTAAAAAAAAAAATGTATAGTTACTTTGAAGAAATTGGTTAGTGGAATAGTGTTCTTATTTTGTAGGCAATATTTTAATGTAAGTTAGACATGTATTTTTACCAGACCATCCTTTAGTTGTCTCTACTTAAACCTAGGAGTGTAGGGATACTTTGGAACCAAAAAAAAAAAAAAAAATCAAATCCAACAAGGAGAAGTCTTTTAAATAATAGTATAGATTTATATGTTAAATATAAGTTCAATTGATGTTTATTTTATTGTTATTATTTTTGAAGGCAGATAATAAGAATGGGAGGTAGAGTTCCAATTACAAACATGCGATACACAAATATGTCATTACCAATTTAACACTAGATTATCACTTGTATAAATACATTTGGAATTAAACAAGGGAAATGTTAAACAATTTCTAATAGTTGTCTAAGGAAGAAAACTTTATAGATTTTTTATTAAAAAAACTATTTTTTCTTCTTGAAATGATTACATTCTATTTTGGTAGCAATAACAAGGACCCAACCTAATATCTTTATGGACGTTAATTAGCTTAATTTGTAAAACCTCTTATCAGACACAAATATTTGTGATTGAAAACTTGCTCGACAAGACAGTGAGAAAATATATGAAAAGTCACGTGATCCAAAATTTTAATCAGCCAAAAAAATTAATCCAAAAAAAAAAAAATTTGTCATGTTGCAGCACGTGTTCCTCAAGGAAGGCGAGTTTCACATCGACATACTCGCAGAACCACATCCAATAATCCTCAGTCGTAGAAAAAAACATGTAGCCTCTGACGCAAAAAGCCTGTCAATTTGCTGACATGGCACCACTACAGACTTCCACGTAGGACCAAATTCAGACACAAACAAACGAAACAAACATTAAAAAAAAAAAAAACAATTCGTGGAATCCACGAAGGAACAGACCAGAGAGCTAAAGCTAAAGCCAAATCCAAAAGTAGTTGGAGAAGAAAGAAGAACCCATGAAATTCCACGCACGGAGATTCCTCTTTCTCTGCCTTTAAAACCCAAATTATATTCCTTTAGAAATAAAAAAGAAAAAGAAAAATAAAAAGTCACAGTGCTCAGAGAGAGAGAAAGGCATGACCGAGAGGAAATGGAGCTATAAATAAAGAGAGCTCAAAGCCCTTACTTTAGTGGAAACTTAATAACTTTCTCACCCAATTGCTTAGTTTCCCACTTTTGTATTCTTTTTTATTTATTTGTTTATGTTTTTTTTACTCAATTCTACTAGTTCCGTGTTTAATTTATTGAAAATAAAGTCAGGGATCGGCACCGAAAAGCTTCTCTGGTTTCACTTTTCTTGGTAAGATTTCGGCCAATCTTATACTTTTCTTTAAGCTAGTATATCATTACATTCATTTCACATTCTGATCTCCAATACCCACATTCTCTTTCACCTACTACTATCACAAAGTAACTTTTTTTTTTTTTTAATCTCTTTGATTAATACCCAAATTCTCTATCATTAGCTATTAATCTAATTTGTTTGATATTGTTGTTGTAATTCTATGTAATTTGATGGGTTTTTTTGTGCTGAATTTGCAGGTGAAACCTTTTGCATTTCTTGGATAATCCGGGGTTTGGATTTTTTGACCCATCTGATGATTTATTTCCAAACACAAACATTGTATAAACCACCTGTGACTGTGAATTTTTCATCTAGGCCTCCTTTATACTACTCAATTTCCTATATTTTTCTTCCCTCTGATGTTTTCTTTATATGCTGCTTTAATTGCCTTAGATTTCGTCTCAAAATTTGATATTTCCCATCTGTGAAGTTGCTTGCTTTGTTTGAATTCAACTTTGAGAGGGAGTGATTGAGGGAAACTAGCAAGAAATTGGGTTTCTAATTTTGGGGTTCAAAGAAGTGGCCTTTTTAGTAAAATGGGGGATCGATTTAGGTCTGTTTCGATTGAGGATTTGCCATCGCATTTGATTTTGGAGATTTTGACCTCTGGCTGGCTTGGTGTCATTGATCTTGCTTGTTTGGAGTTGACTTCTAGGACTTTTGGTGGCAGTCATGGGTTGTACCCTCATAAGTTCCGGTCGTTGGTGGACTTTGCGGCATTTCAGCTGTGTGTGTCGAATACAATGTTTGCTTGGATGAGTAGAAATGCTCAGGGAGAGTTGTTTGATCGGTGCAATGGGAACTGGAAGCGGGTTTTGAGGTTCTTGCAGTCGGTGGAGCAATCATCAGAGATGGTCGAGACCTCAGCAGGCAATGTACTATTTCTTTTATATTTGCTGTTGCTTTTATATGAATGAACTTTATCTGCATTTTGGAGGTGGGATTTAAGAATAAATGAGCAAGTTTGCTTATTTGTAAAATATTATGAGTTGAAAATGAGTACTTCATTAATTAGTTGTATGTGTAGTAATAATATTTGAGTAATATCGGAATTTGTGTAGAGGTTACATATGCTTACCAATTGAATTTTTGGTTTATATGGATCCTCAAAATTTTTGGAAAGAGGATAATGTTTAGTTTTAGGTTCACTGAGGTGCTTCCCTTTAGTGTACTTCTTGTGTACATCCTCTTGGTTCACACCCCCCCCCCCCCCCCCAAAAAAAAAAAAAAAGAAGAAGAAGAGAAATATCATGCGCTACATTGACCAGTATGAAATTAGAACCTAACAGCATTTCAGTTGTTAAGCAGAAGATCATGAGAAAATTGTCTGTACATTTAAAAAATAATAATAATAATAATGATTTGATTATGATGTTATCATTTATGCGCCTCCTTTCTTTGTGAGAGTTGTATCCTAGCTGTAATTTACTATTACTTTCTATGAGCAGATGCAGATTACCACTGGAATTTATCACACATTGCTGATCAGCAATTCATCAGTGTACACTTGTGGTTTCAGCTTTTGTGGTGTTCTTGGTCACGGTCCCGAAACAACACAATGTGTAGCATTTACCCGGGTTGATTTCCCATCTTTGGCTCATGTTGTGCAAGTTTCGGCTTACCAAAATCATGCTGCCTTTGTCATGCAGTCTGGAGAGGTTGGTACTCCCTACTCAATCTGTTAAATTTATTCAGGATGAACTGTTAGGTACTAGTATGCTCAAGGTAGTTTAGATTAGGCAGTATATCTACCAATAAGCTTTAGCTCAAATGGTACTTTTACCCCCAAAAGAGTAGGGCGGGGTTTAGGTTGTTGATTCAAGAGCCACGAGATACATTCAAGATTATTGTACTCGGCAAGAAGCTATTGAGATATATATGTTTGGTGTTGAGGAATGTTTGGTGCAGCATTGTCCAAGCAACAGATTAGGCTCTAAGCCATTTTCTAGCCATTTTCTGTGTTGCTTAGATGCCTAAACTGTGATGCATATGCTATGTCATTCCTATAGATTTTAGTGCATGCTATACCTGTTTTGGTGGCAAGTTTTCAAATATATTTTGCATAGCTCTGTGTAGCACTGGGATACACAGTTTAAACATCTGTTTGATTTGGATGAAGTGGCACCCGGAATCATGTTATATTGCCTATTATTTATGCAGGTTTTCACATGTGGAGATAATTCATCATATTGTTGTGGCCATAGAGATACAAGTCGCCCCATTTTTAGGCCTAGGCTTGTTGATGCATTGAAGGGAGTTCCTTGCAAGCAGGTACCTGGATACACCATTCTTTTATTGCAAAAAATAAATTTTGTAGAGAATTTAGTTAATTGAGTTCCAGATTTAATGGTTGTAATTTTTTTTAGATGATGGTTGATATAGATTGGTGTGCTAATGTGTGTTAACTTACACATTATTGTTGATAATCCCCCTCCCCCCTCTTCCTCTCTCAGCTCTTTTGATCTCAATCATTGTGTGCTACATTGAATGGTATATACTAAGCTTGTTTGAGCTGGCTGGTTTTGGCGTCTTTCTAAGGTCTAAGAATACATTTGTCTATTCATCGTGAAGTGTTAAGAAGGGATTTATGGATCTACTAGAAGGTGTCATGTCTTTTTCTCGTCTTAGGCATTACTGTGGTTTCTCATTCCCCCCCTCCCCCCCCGCCCCTCTTTTTGTTTTCCTAATTTCCCTTTATAATGGACAGGGTTTTATTTGTTCGGTCAGTTGAAGATTTGATTTTGCCCAATTATTTTTTATTTTCTTCCTTCAATATTGTGTACTATATGATAAGTCCTAAAATTGTGATAGCAACAAGTGACCACACTTTATTAAATACTTTGTTGAATTACGTAATTCCCCTATAGTTCGGGGTGGTTAACTTAATTTTAAAATCATGATTTTTGAATGATTATTATTAACACCCTCAATAACTTACTATTAACTAAAAGTATTAGAAATTCTCATTAGTTATAACTAAAACATATCTTAACCCCCAAAAAAAAAAAAAAAAAAAAAATCATGTGAAAAATGATAGAGCCTCTGATACAATATGTGAGAATTGTGAAATTATATAATAATGGGTCTTTACCTTTGCATTTTATTTTTTTTACTTTTTGTATTTTATTTTTCCAAGAGCCTTGTAGTGTTTCCAACTAGCACCACGTAGTGTTTCCAACGGAGACATCCAAGGTTCAAATCCCCTCTAACTATTGAATTAATAATAATAATGTCATTTAACATTCACAAGTAAATTAATATTATAAGCTCATGTCCAAACCGTATCATGTCAAATACTATATTGTGTCCTGCAGATGCTGATTACACCACATGGACTCCCTTTTCTTTTATTTTCTGTTTTGGTCATATGGTGTATAATTACTACATTAAAATATATTAAACTAATCGATGTAGGTGTTTGAAATGAAACTCTATTGCCAATGTTTCAAAAGGTTTTAAAAATATTACTGCAATTAAATTCTACTATCAAGAATTTCTGGAAATTAACACAAAGTTTCATTATTTATTTTATTCATTTTAATTATCTACTATAATTTTTTTGTTTTAATGATAAAAAATGGGTCTTATATGTCATGTTTGTACTATGTGGTTCAATGTAAGTATTACAAGTTGTACAACACGATCTCACCATGTGACTTGTTATAAGTGCGTTAAAATTATTAACATTGTTTGTTCTAATTAAAAAGCTATACCAAATTTTCAAGAAATTCAGAATATTAATTCTTATTAAATATGAAATATTTCATAAAAATTAAAGGAGCTTCATTATTAATTTTAGTAATAATATTATAGTTTTAGTTGTAATAAAGATTTGGTCTTACATGATGTACTTTTCGCTATATTACTCAAGTATTTTCTTCTTCAATTTCAATTATATTATTAAAATATTTTTTAATTTACATATAATTTTCTACTAATCTGTGAGATGCATGGTACTAGTATTTTTAACATTAATGAGTTTGTACCTGTTTAAGGTTGCTGCAGGGCTCAATTTCACTGTGTTCCTCACAAGACAAGGGCAGGTTTATGCATGTGGGTCCAACACACATGGGCAGCTTGGTCATGGTGATACCCTGGACAGACCAACTCCCAAAATTGTTGAAGTGCTTGAGGGAGTTGGTTCTGTAGTTCAGATTGCTGCAGGTCCAAGTTATGTGTTAGCTGTAACTGACAGCGGGGCAGTCTACTCGTTTGGTTCAGGTTCTAATTTCTGTCTTGGCCATGGAGAGCAGCATGATGAGTTCCAACCACGTGCAATCCAGACTTTCCGGAGAAAGGGTATTCATGTGGTTCGTGTCTCTGCTGGTGATGAGCATGCCGTTGCACTTGACTCCAGTGGACTTGTTAGTCTCTAAATTCAAGATCATTATTATTCTTACTATGGCCAAGAGCTTGTATTTTCTGATTGAATGTGCCTGGTTTTTGTTTACTCAAGTTCCAACTTTCTGCTATGATGGTTGCAGGTATATACTTGGGGCAAAGGCTACTGTGGTGCACTAGGACATGGAGATGAGGCTGATAAAACTACTCCAGCACTCTTGAATTGCCTTAAGAGCCATCTTGCTGTGCAGGTTTGATTCGTCCATATATTTTTGTCATTTGTAATGAAATTCATTATTATGTATACCAAGTAAATTGCTATTGTGCAACATCTTTTTTGTTAAAAAAGACATAGTAGATTATTAACAAGGAAATGGAACCTTTGGTGTTGCAAAACTTTTGAAAGCACCACCTCCTCTACTCCTTGTGACTGAGATTGCTGATTCCTACCTATGATCCTGTAGGTATGTGCAAGAAAGAGGAAAACCTTTGTTCTAGTAGATGATGGATTGGTTTATGGCTTTGGGTGGATGGGGTTTGGTAGCCTTGGGTTCCCAGAGCGGGGAGTATCTGATAAGGTCATGAGGCCCGGAATCCTTGAATGCTTAAGAGGTCACCATGTATCTCAAATTAGTACTGGGTTGTACCACACAGTTGTTGTCACTAACCGTGGAAAAATCTTTGGGTTTGGAGACAATGAAAGAGCACAGCTTGGGCATGACACCTTGAGAATAAGCCTTGAACCCACTGAAATTTTCATCCAAGAAATGACAGATGATACAAATGCTGTTGCAGATAGTGAATGACGTTCAAGGAGCTATCATCTGCTTTGTGCTGGCTATTTAATATAACTTTGTATAAGAAGTGAACACCGTAAGTTTTTTTTTTTTGGTCATTCTTGTTGAATTGCATTACAAAAAAAAAAAAAAAGAAGGAATTGTTAATGTACTTCAAATTATTGTTGTATTTAAGAATAATTTTGTAGCATTTAAAACTTCTTTCATCTAGTAATTATTTGTTGAGATATTAAATTGCATAGAGAGCCAAAAAGCTCTGCATATTTCCTTTTATAGGCAAAATGTGAACTTGGGCTTTTTGGAAGGGATCAGAAGAGAATTCAACTTTTAAGAAGTACTTTAGTAAGCAGTAACCAAAACTCCCCTAAGACAAAACCTGTCGTCTGGGTTTGCCTTGGGCTTCAAATCTCATGAAGAAGTACCTCAATAATCAAAACTCATCTTAAGAGAAAATCATCTAGGCTATGATAAAGCACGTGTAGAAAATCTAAGATTTAGTTTTAGCTTCTGTTACACGAGTTGTTACTTGATAGCACAGGTAAAGCTTGTAACAGATTTTGGTTAGATTATTTCCTTTATTGGTTCAGTCAGATTTTAAAAAAAAAATGCAAGCTAGGAAAATATTTTACAAAATTGTAATTTCAATTATAGTTGAGAAGACGAGGATGATAATTTTTTGATAGAAGCAATTGGCGTTATTTTTAATAATTGCTCTTCTATCATTTTGAGCAACCCGATCAGCTCATGCAAAATCTTGCAAAATACAAAAGGTGGTCCATTTTACATTTTTTGAGCAAAAAAACACTCACATCAGTGGGTGTAAAATTGTGTATAATACACAAGTACTACAGTAATCATGCATATAACTGTGCATATATGCATGATTACTGTAGCTTGTGCATTTAATATTTTAGTATTTTTTGGTAGTGTTGGGTTTGTGAGAGAGAGGGGTAGTGAGTGAGGAAATAATAAAAAATTGTAAAAGAATGAATATTTTATTGAATATATGTGTAGAATAGATAGACTGATGTGAGTGTTTTGTAAAAATGGGTGTGTAAAATATAAAAAGTAGTTTTTTTGTGCAAAATAGACGGAAAGTTTGCATGAGTTATGCAGTTGCTCTTTAGAGCATTCACATTAGTCCATCTAAACGTTTTCGTCTATTTTAACATAAGAACCTATTATTTCTATTTTACATAGTCATTTTGCAAAAACATCCTATTATGCACTATATTTTCTTTAAATAATAATTTTTTATTCACTTTTTATTATTATTTCACCTACCAACACACTCTCTCTTCCTTTTTTGGACATTAAAGAGTGTCGAGAGAAGAGAGAGATAAAGACTGTTTGACAAGGGAGAAAAAGGAAAGAGAAAAAAAATTAAAATAATAAAATAGAAAACTACAATAATCATGTATATTTACACAGTTATTGTAGTAATAATGTATATGTATTGTGTTATAGATGGAGTGATGTGGGTAGTTTTTAGAGGGGAAAAAAAAATGTAAAACTGACCACTTTTTTTTTTTTTTTGTGTGCACTGATTGGTGCAAGTGCTCTAGTAATTGCTCTTTTATAATTTGGTTAAGATATCAAGTGACATGGGATTTAAACTCATGTTTCTTAATCAACAACAAAAATTTTTAATTAAAATTATCGATGTTATTGGACATTCATAGAAGCATCTTGTTTATTCACCTAACCAAGCAGTGGAGAGAAAGCATGCATATATATATATAAAATTTGGAGAAACAAACCCATAAAAAGGAGATGGAAAATGAGGAGATGATGGAACAAGGTTTTAATACAAAGACACCACAAAATTCGCTCAAAAATTAGGGAGATAAAAAAGTGTGAGGATGGAAAATGAGGAGATGATGGAAAAGTCATTTGTTTGGTTGGGAGAGTAGAAAATGGGAGGGATAAAATAATCATTTATTTGGTTGAAAGAAAAAAGAAAAGAAAAAGTAAGATGATAGAAAATGCAATTTGTCTAAATTCACTCTTATGTTCTAATTTCATTAATATATAATAAGAAATAATTTCTTTGTAATAACTAATAAGATATTACTTATTTATCAATTAAAATTAATAAAATAATATTTTATAGAAATTAAAACATTATACCTATTATATATATACTAGACTCATCACATGCGTTTTGTGCGTGCAATAATGCTTTTTTTATATTTATTTTTTTGGTTTAGTGTTATAATGCTTAAAAGTGATATATATATATATATATATATAACCGTGTGTATTTATTTATTTATTTTTTTTTAAGAAGGAGGTAAGGTAATGTGGAATAATGTTTAAAAATGAGATAGAAAACTGTAAGAAGTTGAAACCTAATTGGACATTTGAATTTATTGATTGAGATAAGAATTGTGATAAGTAAAAAAATTTGAGATTTGAACAAAAGAAAGATGATATACATTAGTGTGGATGGATGGAGATTTATGATAATTGTATAGAATTTAGATAACAAAAATTTTGGAATTTTTAAAGAATTTATTTTATTTTATTTTTATTTTTAAAAACCATTTTGAAATTTTAGGATAAGAATGAGTAGTTTTTACTTTTTATGTGAGGTATTTTTATTTATTTTTAATAATTGAAGTATTTGAATTCAAATAGATAATAAATATAGATAAGAATCAGACATTTGAATACAAATTGGTGATAAGAATAACGTTTAAAAAAAAAAAAAGTGAAATAGTATTACTTTTTTTATTATTTTTAATTATGCTAAATCATTACTAGTTTTGAAACCAAAGGAAGGTATTATTGTTAATCCTCCTCCTTCATTCGGCTTCCCTAGTCTCAAGACTCTGCTACTTCAGAGTCCGGTATGCAAACCGCGACACTTTCTCCAAACTCCTCAGTTGCTGCCCGGTCCTCCAAAATTTGTATGTACAATCATATTTGGGGGACTATGATAACAATTTTAAAATCATTGTACCTACACTCAGAACATTACATTTATATATACCTCTTCATCGTCACTACAAACTTGAGATAAATGCCCCAGCTCTCGAATACTTTTATTTCAGAGGTTATATTATTGAAGACCATTTGTTGGGAAACTCTCTAATGTCAAATCCCTTCATTTGGACTTATATTTCACAGAGGTAAATTAAATAATAATAATAATTAATAAAAAGCACTATTTTTTTTTTTTTTTCCATTTCATGTTCTATTATTAAATGGCTAAACAATTTTATATTGTTATTATTATTATGTTGTTGTGCAGTGCCTTTGTTATGCTACTGAGTTAGATCTTCCCATGTTTCATAATTTGGCTCTCTTAAACTTTGATGTTGGTGGTTGTTTGTGGCATGTGCTCCCACACTTGCTTCATCGGGCTCCTAATCTTGCAGTACTTGTCTTTGAGAAGGTATGCTATGCTCAAATGATGAAATTTCTTTTTTTCTCAAATAATCCTGAATTAATCTAAATAACTACTTCATCTTCTGTTGTTAGGAATGCGATGAGGAAGATACTTCCATAATAGAATGGATGTCCTATGAGGACGTTCCTATATGTATATCATTGCACCTCAAGACATTTCATTTTATAGGATTTAAAGGGTTAACGTATGAGCTGGAATTTGTTGGACATATCCTTAAGACGGCAAGATTCTTAAAGACGATGACAGTCTCTTCTGCTGATATAGATTCAGAGGAGTTTCGTGTTCTCAAGGAGTTATTGATGTTACCAAGGGAATCCAGGACTTGTCAAATTGCATTTAGCTGAAGTATATTTCATTATCATTTCTCTCTGTTACTAAAGCACTGTATTTGGTTCATTTGAATCAAGGCAGGTAAAAGTAGGAAAGAGAAATCCAACAAGTCTGATTTACTGTGCTTTTAAGTAGTGATGTTGCCTTGTTCTTTTAATTCATACCCAAGTCTTGGAAAATGTTGTTAACCTAATTTTATTTTAGTAGGAACAATATGACAGAGCTGCTGATGTTAAAATCAAAATATATTGTGAGTGAATTATTGTGGCAGCTTTTCCTGGATATCTTCATGTTTATTTTCTCTACACTCTCTTTGATATTTGTTTGGAGTTTCCTTTTTTTTTTTGGATAATGGAGAGAACGTTTCTAAAGAAGAGTCTTTTTGGATCTACCTCTAGGTAGTAAAACATACGGACAACTAACCCACCCACAAGAACCAACATTCAGCTGCACACTTGTCCTCCAATCAACGTACTGCATGCACATGTTTGTAGATGGCTTGTGTGTGGAGTTGCCTTTTCATGTAGTTACACACATGGTAATGGAATCAAGAAATTAGAGTATAGTCCGCTGTATCATATTTGGAGACTCATTAATTAACCAGGTGCAAAATTCATTATGGAGTATCAAGAGTTTGGACTTTGGAATTTTGAAATATACTTTAGAGACTCAATGGTTCCTTGGAAAAGTATTTGGAAGTCTTAGATTCCCTCAAGTGTTGCCTTCTTTATTTGGACTGCTTCCTTAGGGAGAAGTTTAACAGCAGGGAATTTGAAGAGGAGAGATGTAAATTTGGTTAGTTGGTGTTCTGTGTGTAAGTAGTAAAGGGTGATGGTTGAGTAATTTGCTATTACATTGCCCATTTGCAATTGAGTTATGAATATGGTTTTTGGGTTATTCAGAGTTCATTGGGTGATGCCTAAGGATGTTGATTTACCAGTTTGCTGCCAAGGCCAGTTGGGAAGACATAGAAATAGCGTAATTTGGAAGGTCATTCCTCTTTGTGTAATGTGATGCATTTAGCATGAAAGAAATGCTAGAATATTTTAGGGATGTGAGCGGTTTATCTTAGAAGTGAAGATGCAATTCTTTTGAACTTTGTTTGAGTGGATGATGGCTACATTAGCATATCCCTTCTATAATTAATTAGAGATTATGGATCGTTGTAGTCTTAGAACCTAAATTTGTTATTCATTTAATATACCCCTTCCATTCTTCATGTTTTAGTTTTCTTTTCAATAAAATTTATTAATTATCAGGGAAAAATTTATTAATTTATTCATTTCATTTTTTAAAACAACAGAATTTCCCCTTCCTTCATCCTTTAACCCACTCAAGAAGCAACTGTGGTTCAGAAAATCCTAGGATTTTGTTAGATAGAGCTTCGAATTAGCTTTTGTAAGTTGCCATACTAGAAATTTGGTTGAGCCTAGATATAACCTCTCCATTGGATCATCATATGTGGTTGGGCCAAATTGAATTTGCAGAGCGTTGACAGATGCCTTCCAGCCAACAAACAATCCAGCAGTCTCGGCATCCAGAAACCACACCAATGCTTCCTTATTATCCATGTGATATGATGGCATCAGGACCATTTGATGCTCAGGCGTATTACAATAAAAGAACTGATTAGCCTTGTGAATCTAGCAGGCTGGATCATCTCCTTGGAATCTGGGGAATTCAAATTTCAAGGGCTTGATTTGGCTAACCAATGCAGAATCTATTGCTATTGAATTGCTAGGAACGTGGTAGCTTTGAGGCCCTGATTGCTTCCTTCTTTCTTCTGATTCAACCATTTTTTGCATTAACAAATTAACAAACTGTAGCTGTTTATGAATTTCTTGTAACGCTTGATCGTGGCGATCAGTGATCTTGGTTAAGGTTGTTACCTTTTCATTGTTTTGGGAAGTTGATCAAGTTTCTGTCATCGTGAGAGTGATAGGATAGAACTGCTTTGATACCAAAGGGAATTAGATTTTTCTTAGTGTAGTGTTTGCTGTTTAGGTGATACTTGGAGTAGGTTGCTTCAAGGGAACCTGGCCTCCTAAAAGAAAAGAGAGTTTAGAGAAGGAAGAAGAGTTTAGAACTTGGAAAGAATCTTATTACTTCAATGAATATCCCATAAAATCTGTCCTAGTCCTCTAAACAAGCTATTCGATCTTCTAACTACCTGATAGTTGGTAGCTAGTGTAAACTAAGTCCTAATTAACAACATGCTGTATAGTTGTTCAGCACATGGTTAATTATAGAGCTAGTTAGCTGCATTAGAGTCAAGTACTTCAAAAATGTCCACCAATTAAAGCAAGAATAAGCTTGAGTACAAGTAAGCTAACAAAGACTAGAGTAAGCTAATTACAAGTATCAATACAATGCATTTCCTCCATATTCCAAACAATACGACAGCTTCTCTCTCAATCTCCAATCTCTCTATAATAAATGGAACTATGACATACTCAATATTGGGATCCTGTGATTCGGAAACCTATTCTTCCTAGAGATATGGTGGTACTGTTTAAGTGTTTGTTTCAAAATTTTTCCTCATAGTTTATGAATTTTTTCAACTATGTTCTGTCTTCTGGGTTGCTTTGGGCTTCAACCCTCGAGGAGGACCTTTGTAATCAAAATTCTGTCATTTAAGCTATGATAAAGCACGTGTAGAAAATATCATGGTTAGTTTTTTAGGTTCTGTTATATTACTAGCATTGGCATTTGGCTTTTCAAAATCAGATTTAGCCAAAATTTTACTAAACTCACCCAAAAGTGTCATGCATCAGGCACCATAAATTGTCAAAAAAAAAAAAAAAAAAAAAACAATGAAGAGTCAACATTTATTGAGTACATATTCACTCAATATATCAAAAAATAATATTTTTTATTCCTTTTCTCATATCTTTTTCTTTGTATATGACTATGAGTATTTAAGTAGAATAGTATTAGAGTATTGAGGCTGATGTAGTTGTCTATGAATAGCAAATCAGCTAAAGTAATAAAAAGTTGAATTTTTAAACAAAATTTGACTTAAAGTGCATAGCCTAATGTAAATGCTTAATTGTTAGCGCACTTATGGCTAGTAACAAATTTTGGTTAGATTAGATTCTCTGTTAGTTCAGTCAGTCAACTAAACAAAAATTCATATTAAAATTCAAGCAAGGAAAATATTTTACAAAATTGCAAATTCAATTATGGTTGAAAGATGTACATACACACACATATATAAGCAAATTTATGATAATTGCCCATTTATCATTTGGTTAAGATATCAATTGATTTTTTTGTGTATAGGGAATTCGAACTCATGTCCCTTATTCAAGAACAAAAAATTTACTAATTGAGCTTATTGTACCCTTAATTAAAATTAGAGAAAACCAAGAAATATAAAAAATAAATGTCACAATAATTTTATAAAACTTTTATTTTCAATTGTGTAGAGATTCTCACTTATACCATGAGTTACTTCAAAATCCCTAACACTCATTGTGATGAGATGACGAGCTTGATCAGGAACTTTTGGTGGGGCAGTGTAAGGATGAACGGAAAATGACATGGACTAATTGGGAAAAATTATGCACTCCTAAGGCTTGTGGGGGCATGAGTTTTAAACAACTAAAGCAATTTAATTTAGCAATGTTGCTAAATACTGGGAAAGATTCTTTGATGTATTGAGTTTTCAAGGCAAGATATTTTCCCAACTATGATTTTGCTCATGCTAGTTTGGGGAGTTACCCTTCTTATGCTTGGAGGAGCATTATGGCAGCTCAGAATGTGGTGAGAAGAGGTATCAGATGGCAGGGGGGCAATGGGCGCAGCATCCAGATTTGGAAAGATAAGTGGCTCCCTACACCCTCTACGCATAAGGTTATCTTTCCTCCATCATGTTTACCTTTGGAGGCTCGGGTTGAAGAACTAATAGACCAAGATAATGGGGTCTGGAAAAATGAATTAGTCCAATAATATTCCTTCCCCATGAAGCCGATGCTATATGTGGAATTGACTTAAGTGCTAACTTGCCAGTTGATAAGCATGTTTGAGCTCCGATGGCGAATGGCATTTTTAGTGTTTGAAGTGCTTACAAGATTGTTATTAAAATGGGCTCAGGGGATGAAGCAGGGGCTATGTCAGATGATAGGAACCTCTGGAAGTTTTGGAAATATCTATGGCAATTCAATGTCCCTCATAAAGTCCGACATTTCACTTGAAGAGCTTGCAAAGACATTCTGCCTACCAAAGAGAATCTAGTGAAAAGAAAGGTGCTAGTGGATAGTTTCTGTGAGGAGGGTCAAGTGGAGGTGGAATCATCAGGCCACCTATTCTGGGAATGTCCTAAAGCCCATGACATTTGGTCATTATCAAAATTTCATGAGAGTAATGGTCTGTCTTTCAATTCTTTCATGGACATGAAGTGGTATGTGGTTATGGAGGCTCAATGGGAATAAAGTTGGGTTGAGAAGGTAATCATGGTGGCTTGGGCAATACGGACAAATAGACATGAGAGCAAAAATGGGGGTGTGAAGAAAAACAGTCGGGCTTTACTTCAGTGATCTTTGGACTATCCATGGGAGTATCAAGCATGCTCTGACGTCCCAATTAAGCCAAAGACACCTGTAGTTTTGAACTAGATTCTTCCAACCTCTGATCATTACAAAATTAATGTGGATGGAGCCGTGTTCATGTCGCAAAAAATGGCTCGTGTGGGGTATTGATTTAGGGTGCTTAAGGCAGGTTAATTGGTGCTTGTAGTAAGAAGATTATGGCCCCTCTCGGTGCCATTGTGGCCAAAGCAAAAGCTTTTGAGGTTGGGCTTCAGTTTGCTAAAGACATGCTTATCCAGGACTTCATTCTTGAAGGTGATTCCCAAGTACTAGTAAATGCTTTGAAGGATTTGTCACCTCCACCATCATTTGTTGCTACTCTGGTGTATAGCTCTGTGGCAGATTCCCATGACTTTTGCCAAGTGGACTTCTCCCATGTTCGTCGACAAGGTAATAGGCCTGTTCATTTACTAGCAAAACATGCTCTAGGCATTGCTAATTTCTTTGTGTGAGGGTTGAAGAGAATTTTCATTTCATTGAATAAGCTCTTAACCTCAATTTACTTGTTGCTGTTCATTCTTAATAAAAGTTTTGCAGTCTTCCCATAAAAAATAATAATAAAAAAAAAAAAAGAAGAAAAATATCAATCAGAATTCACTTGTGAAAAATGTTGTGCGTAACAACTCTAAAAATCATTATAAAAAAGAAAAAGAAAAAAACTCCATGTTAGAAATAAAGTCTGATTGGGCAATGAAGTGTTTACTTGAAATGTGTAAAACTTGGAATATGTAACGTTTGGAATATGTAAAGACGTATTTCCATAATTGTGTTTATTATTGCAAGTTTATCTCTTAAAACTCAACAGGCATTCTAAGAGATATCAACTTAACATTACCAAACCCACCAATTTCCCAGCTACGCCCAAAGCTTGTGCTCAGCAACAAAATCTGAATGGCTAAATCAACCTCAAAACGCCAGAAACCAACAGTGATGGACAGGATCAGCTATCTATCAGACTCTCTCCTCTGCCATATCCTTTGGTTTCTAACAACCAAAGAGGCTGTTGTCACAAGCATTTTGTCGAGCAGGTGGAAGACACTCTGGACTCTTGTGCCAAAGCTCGACTTTGATAGCCACGAATTTGAACGGATATCTTCTTCAGATGAGGAGCAAAGTCTTAATGAAGATTACGGGAATAATAGGTACCGTTTTACGTTTACGCATATCGTGACCAGAGCGTGGGCTATTCGAAATCTCAATAATGCGAATCCCATCAAACACTTTCGCCTCCACTGGTATTCTAATGATTCTGACCCAATCCATGCCGAAACATGGGTCCGCGCCGCGCTTACGCCTGACTTGGAAGTGCTCGATCTCCTCAGCGGTTTTTCCCAACGTTTCAACTTCTCGTCTACTTTGTTAAATTATGCTAAATCATTAGTAGTTTTGAAATTAAAACGTATCGATGTTAATCTGCCTTCTTCTTCTTTCGGCTTCCCTAGTCTCAAGACTCTGCTTCTTCACAGTGTCTGGTATACAAAAGGCGACACTTTCTCTGAACTCCTCAGTTGCTGCCCGGTCCTCCAAAATTTGTATTTAGAAACCTATATCCCGAACTATGGTAACAATTTTAAAATCATTGTACCTACACTCGAAACATTACATTTAAGCTTATACTTCTATCTTCAAAGGGACTGCAGACTTGAGATAAATGCCCCAGCTCTCAAGTACCTTCATTTCAGAGCTCATATTATTGAAGACCGTCCGTTAAGAAACAAATCTCTTCATTTGGACCCATATTTCACTGAGGTAAATAAAATAATAATAAAAGTACCTTTATTTATTTATTTATTTTTTCATGTTCTATTATTAAATGGCTAAACACTTTTATATTGTTGTGATTATTATGTTGTTGTGCAGTGCCTTTGTTATGCTACTGAATTAGATCTTCCCATGTTTCATAATTTGGCTTTCTTATACTTTAAAGCTGGTGCTTGTTTGTGGCATGTGCTCCCACACTTGCTTCATCGGGCTCCTAATCTTGCAGTACTTGTCTTTGAGAAGGTGTGCTATGCTATGCTCAAATGATGAAATGTCTTTTTTTCTCAAATAATCCTGAATTAATCTAAATAACTACTTTATCTTCTGTTGTTAGGAATACGATGAATCTTACGTTTGCGAGGAGGAAGAGACTTCCATCATAAAAAGGATGTTCAATGAGGTCGTTCCTATATGTATATCATCGCACCTCAAGACATTTCATTTTATAGGATTTAAAGGGTTAACGTATGAGCTGGAATTTGTTGGACATATCCTTAAGACGGCAAGATTCTTAAAGACGATGACAATAACTCCTGCTTATATAGATTCAGACGAGAAATTTCGCATTCTCAAGGAGTTATTGATGTTGCCAAGGGAATCCAGGACTTGTCAGATTGCATTTGGCTGAAGTTTATTTCGTTATGATTTCTCTCTCAGTTACTAAATCCCCGTATTGGCTTACATTTGAATCAAAACAGGTAAAAGTAGGAAAAATAAATCCAACAAGTCTGATTTATTGTGCTTTTAAGTAGTGATGTTGCTTGTTCTTTTAACTCATTCCCAAGTCTTGGGAAATGTTGTCAACCTTTCTATTTTAGTTGGGACGATATGACAGAGGTGCTGATGTTAAAATCAAAATATCTTGTTAGTGAATTATTTTGTGGCAGCTTTCCTGGATGTCTTCGTGTTTATTTTCTCTACACTCTCTTTGATTTTATTAAGAATTTACTTTTTTTTGTGTGTGGATAATTTAGACAACTTTTTTAAAGAAGGATCTTTTGGATTTACTTTTAGGTAGTAAAACATACAAGCAACTAACCCCACCCACAAGAACCAACAGTCAGCTGCACACTTGACCCTCAATCAACAAACCAAATGCACGCGTTTGCAAGTGGAGTTTCCTTTTCATGTTGTTATTGTGGAATCAAGAATTTAGAGTATAGTCCACTGTATCATATTTGGAGACTCATTAATTAACGAAATGCAAAATTCATTATTGAGTATCAAAGAGTTTGGACTTGGAATTTTGAAATATACTTTGTAGTCTTGTAGACTCAATGGTTCCTTGGAAAAGTATTTGGAAGCCTAAGATTTCTTCAAGGGGTGCCTTCTTTATTTGGATTGCTTCCTTAGTGAGAATTTTAAGTAGTGTTTTATAGTATATAGTATATGATAATTAAATCAAACGTGATAGGATTACATATTAACGATAATTTTTTTTTTTTTTGAGAAGAAATGCTAATGATAACTGTGTAAATCATTTATATATTTTTTATAATCTAAAGTCTAAACAATAGAATTAGAGTACCACTTAAACTTGTTTATAATATGTATTGTATCTCAGGTAAACTTGTTGATAAGAACGAAAAGAATCAAGAATTTACGTTAATTACAGATGCCATATTCTATTGGTAGTCTTTTGTTTTGTAAAACTTGTAACTTGAAAAACTTATTGGCTATTGCACGACAAGACTTATTCAACGATAAGAAGAAATGATAAGAACTACTATTACTCCTATATAAAAAAATAAAAAAAATAGTAATATTATTATTATAAAATTAAAAATTACTTATCAAAAAATTGATATGTGGTAAAATTTTGATGGCAAGACAATTAGATTTCAATTGGGAATTCCAAACCCCATTATTATTTTCCCAGCTTGTGCAGTGCTCAAAAAAAAAAAAAAAAAAAAAAAAATTCTGAATGGCTAAATCAACCTGAAAACGCCAGAAACCAACAGTGGTCGAAGATAGGATCAGCAATCTACCAGGCTCTCTCCTCTGCCATATCCTCTCCTTTCTCACAACCAAAGAGGCTGTTCTCACAAGCATTTTGTCGAGCAGCTGGAAGACACTCTGGACTCCCGTCCCAAAGCTCGACTTTGACAGCATCGAACTTGAAGAGCAAAGTCCTAATCAACAACACAATCAAGATCAGTTGAATAGGCACAGTTTTACGTTTACGCATATTGTGTCCAGGGTCTGGGCTATTCGCAATCTCAATAATGCGAATCCCTTCAAACACTTTCGCCTCCACCGGTGTCCTGATTCTGACCCAGTCCATGTCGAAACATGGGTCTGCACCGCTCTTACGCCTGACTTGGAAGAGCTCGACCTCCTCATTCGTCCACCAAAACCTTTCAATCTCCCCTCTACCTTGTTTAATTATGCTAAATCATTACAAGTTTCGAAATTAAAGGGTAAAATTGTTATTAATACTTCTTCCCTCATGGGGTTCCAATGTCTCAAGACTCTGCTTCTTGAAAATGTCAGCTGCCCGGTACTCCAAAACATGTCTTTACAAACAACTAAGTGGGACAACAATGACACTTCTAAAATCATTGTACCTACACTCAAAAGGTTACGTTTATCACGTTTCACTCTTCATAAGTACGACAAACTTAAGATAAATGCCCCAGCTCTCGAGTACCTTCATTTCAGAGTTATGTGATTGAACAAATTTAGTTGAAGCGGACGTTGGGGTTGACTTTGATGAGTCTGAAGATTATGGAAATAGGGGTTAGTGACTTTATCAAAGCACTCTCTAAAGTCAAATCCCTTCATTGGGACCCATATTTAATTAGGTAAAGCACTTTTTTTTTTTTTGGTTTCATTTTCTATTATTATAAATGGCTAAACACTTCTTCTTGGACAAGCAATAATATTGTTGTAGTGCAATGCCCCCATAATGCTACTGGATCTATTGATTCTAATCTTCCATGTTCCATAATTTGGCTTTCTTAAACTTTCATGTTAATTCTTGTCGGTGGCATTTGCTCCCACACTTTGCGGTACTAGTCTTTCATAAGATATGTTATGCTCAAATGATGAAATGTTTGTTTTTTTTTTGAATGATCAAAGTAACTACGGTATCTTCTGTTGTCAGGAAAACAAGTTTCGTAATTATTTTCAGGAAGATGTTAACGTCATTGAAAGGGGAAAAATCTCTCATGTGCCAGGCGCATGAGATACCAGCTCCATTGGAAGGATCTTCTTTGACGACATTCCTCTATGTATATCATTGGAAGACATTTCATTTTGTAGGACTTAAAGGGTTCATGTATGAGCTAGAATTTGTTGGACTTATCCTTAAGTTGGCTAGATTCTTACAGATGATGACAGTCTTCTGCTGATATAGATTCAGAGGATAAGTTTCATGTTCTCAAGTAGTTATTGATGCTCCCAAGGGAATCCAGGACTTGTCAAATTGCTTTTAGCTTAAGTATATTTTGTTATGATTTCTCTCTCAGTTACTAAAGGTAAAAAGTAGGAAAAATAAATCCAAAAAGTCTAATTTATTGTGCTTTTAAGTAGTGGTGTTGCCTTGATCTTTTTAGGGATGTGAGGGGTCTATCTTAGAATTGAAGATGCAGTTCTTTCAAACTTTGTTTGAGTGGATGATGTGATGTACAACACAATTTAGTGCCCGTTTGGTTCCACATTTTCAGCTCAAAAAGCGCTTTTTGAAAAAAGCCAGTCCTAAATTTGCGTTTGGTTAAGCCCAAAACGCAACTTTTATCAAAAAGTTGCATTTTGGGCATAGAGCAAAAACGCGGACAAACGCGAAAAATTTTATGGACCTCTGAGGGTCCATAAATGAAAACGCGCAGTGCGCGTTTTGGATGGTTACCGTTGCTACGGTAGAATTACGGAAATACCCATTCAATTAGAACATCAACTCTTTCGGAAACAGTAGATCAAGAATAGAAAAAAAAAAAAATAGAACAGCTCTTTCGGAAGCAGCAGATCAAGAACAGAAAAAAAGAAAAAAAAATTTAGAACAACTCTTTCGGAAACAGCAGATCAAGAACAGAAAAAAAAAAAAAAATTAGAGCAACAACTCTTTCGGATCAACAGCAGATCAACAACAACAACAAGAAAATTAGAACAACAGCAGATCAAGACCCTCTGGCGGATCAAAAAGACTGACGAAAAAAAAAGGGGAGGGAGAGATTTACCGACCATCCAATCTTCCCGATCATCCAATCTTCCCGATGATCCAAGAACAAGAAAAAAAAATAGAAAAAGAAGAAGGAGAGCTGGTTCCTTCATTCGTTTTGAAGTGCTAAGAGAACAAAAAAAAAAAAAAAAAAAAGAAGAAGGAGAGCGACTGTTCTGGCCTGAAGTGCTAAGAGGAAAAAAAAAAAAAAAAAAAAAAAAGAAGAAAGAGAGCGACTGTTCTGGACTGAAGTGCTTAAGAGGAAAAAAAAAAGATGAAAGAGCTGTGGAATGAATGTTCTGGATAGTGCTGGTGTGGTAGGAATAAAAGAGGAATGAAGGAAAAAACAAAAGAAAAGAGTGTGGGTACGTGGGTGGAGGAGAAAAAAAGAGGGGAAAAAAAAAAAAAAGAAGGGAAGGAGAGCCCGTGTGTGTGTGTGTGTGTGTGTGTGTGTGTGTGTGTGTGTGTGGGGAGAGAAAAAAAATTATATCACAATATTTTTACAATAAATTTTAAGGTAGGTTATTATTAGCTAATATTGGTGAGAAAAAAATAATTTTTTTAGAAAGAGAAAAAAATAATTTTAATAGTATGTTAAAATTAAAATTAGTATCAATTTTTATCACAATATTTTCACAATACTTTCATAATAAATCTTAAGTGGTAGGTTATTATTAGCTAATATTGGTGAGAAAAAAATATTTTTTTTAGAAAGAGAAAAATTAATTTAAGTATGATGAAATAATTGATTTAAGTATGAAACAAACTCACATAAAAAAAAAAAGTATGAAATAAATTCCCTTATATATACATTGTCCTTTTTGGTCATTTACCCCTCAAAAAGCCACTTTTAACAGTTTTTACCAAACACTCAGTTTTTTCATTATGCACTTTTTAACAGCTTTTACCAAACACTCAGCTTTTTGAAACTCTACTTTTTCATTATGCACTTTTACAAAACTCCACTTTTTCATTATGCACTTTTTCAAAAAGCTGAACCAAACTCACCCTTACTATTTAATTATTGTAATTTATTATTTTTGGTATTTTTATGTAAAAAACGTTATTTTAGATTTAGGTGATTTATTTCCTTGTTTTTAGGTGCATTTAATGATTTTTAGGTCAAATTTGATTCCTGATATGGTAAGGTATCAATTAGGAGTTATTTTAGAATATATTTTCTTGTTTTGTCAAGTTTTATGTAGCCCTTAAATTAGCCCCTAAATCTGTAAACGTTTTTCAGAGGAATTATTGAATAAAAATTAGAAAAAATGTGAGGTTTTGCTCTTCTTTTGGTTCTTCAAGAACTGTGAACTTATCAAAGATTCTTCCTTGTGGCGTTCAAACTTTATACCTTTGGTTCATGATTCAATTTTAATCATTGGGTCAAGGTGTTATACTTATACCTTTGGTTTGCGTTTCGATTATAATCGTTGGATCAGGATTTCTATCAAAAATCTGAATTTTAGCTTTCTTGGGTAAGTATTCTAATATTTTTGTTGGGTCTCAAAACATGTCAATTGAAATTCGCATCATGATGGGTACAGGACCATATCCCATCTATAATTAAGTACAAGTATCAATACAATGCAGCAACAACTCCACTCATGCTGCAGTGATACAGCGGCAGCTATGTTACAGCCGCACAGTAACTCAAATAGCTCAGATAATGCCAGACAGCAGGTAGCAGATTATGCAGCAATGCAACCAGCAAACAGGTTAAAGCAGCAACAACGCAGAAGCATAGCGGTTAGCTAGTCCCGTCTTGTGGGTCTTAATAGTTTTTTTTTTTTTTTCCTCCTTTTGGCTCGACATTTAAATTGCCATCCTTTAGTAGTTAAGAGTTCAAAATCATAAATAGTTACATATCCTCCTTCATTTCTCTCTCGTCACAACTCACAAGGCTAACAATAAAACCTTCCCTAACTTTGGCTTCCAATTTATCCGTGAATTTTTAGTGATTAACTTTCAATATTTTATCTATCAAAAAAATATGTGTAGACACTCAATATTGCACCTATACTTTAACCTTCGAAGATGATCAAAATAGTCATTCTAAGTACCCAAAAAATTATGATTGCATTTCATGCATCAAATCATTCATCACATATCATCAAAATGGTCTTGAAATTCTAACAATCGGACGATATGCCCGGTTTTCAAATCGGACCATCGGATTGAAAGATATCACAATTCACAAGAACATGTTTTAATGGTCTGTATGCATTCATTTGGATGAAATTGATCATACGTGATTAATTGAAATTAATTTTGATTGGTTAATAGTTAAAACTAATTAAATGAATTTTTGTGATTGGTTGTTGATTTTGATTAAAATAAGTTTGGTTGTATGGGAATAAAAGGGATAATCTGATAATGTTAAATTTGAATGGATAATTAAGTTTTTAGGGTAATTATCTTTGGGATAATTATTTAAAATTTTTAATTATCTAGTTAAGGTGAATTTTATCAGAAATATGAGTCCAAGACACGTCTAAGTATAATTCCCAGCCTAGAAAAATGCCCAAAAAAGAGTGCAAATCAGGAGTGCCAATTGGCACTTCAATAGTGCCGATTGGCACAAATTGCAAATTGGGCCTAGATATGTTTTGTTCAGGTCAAGACCCATCAAATTCAATTTTTTAGGGATAAGACCTGATCCAATTCGTGTTTGCTGACTTATAAAGCAACCCTAGCTTATTTTTTTAAGCATATACACCTCTATAAATAGAGGAGAAAACCCAAAATTCAACACCCCTCTTCCCCTTACGTTAAAAAATTTTTGGAAGCTCTGCTTTAGGAATTTCTTTTCTGTTAAGCGATCCTACTTTAGATCTTAGAGAGATTCATTCTCTCTGATCTCTAAAGTAATCCCTTCTCATAGAGTAAATTCATGCAAGTAAGTTTTCAATCTGTAAGTTCTTTTCTTTTAGTGTTTTCACAATTCATGTGTTTGTTTGCATGCATGTCTAAGTTTCTCTATGTACTTCTTTTATGTTTTATGATTAATATGTTCATCTCATAATCATACAATTAATGTATAGTTTATGATGTTCAGTTTATGAATCTATGACTCTTTCTATAAAATCTCATATTTTCTTTATTAAAAAACCAGATCTGAATTTTCTCCATCAAATCTCATATTTTTCTTTTTTAAAAACCAAATTTGAATTCTCTTTCTATCAAATCTTATATTTTTCTTATTAAAAAACAGATATGAATTTTCTTCTTAAAATTACTGTTTTTATTAATAAATAAAAATAGATATGAATTTTCTTCTTAAAATCTCATGTTTTTTGATAAATAAAAATAGATCTGAATTTCATTATTAAAATCTTATGTTTTCTTAACAAATAAAAACATATCTGAATATTTTATATTAAAATCACATGTTTTCTTAATAACTAAAAATATATCTAAATTTTCTTCTTAAAAAGGGTAGATTCATAAAGTGAACTTCTTGAATTAAACTTAAATTTATTATGTAAATATATATGCATTTCATCATTACATATCACTTGGTAGTTAAATAATCATTAGAGTCTGGAAGACAGGATTTTGTCCGGACAAGATGGATGCCTAACACCTTCCCATCCTGCAACCTAGCCCCCGAACCATAGATCTTAGGTTCGTAGAGTAGCTTTTTTTGTTGGTAGTCTGTAACTAGTACTAAAGCTACGTAAAGTTCCTTTCTATCAATCCTAATTATTCAAATAAATGAGAACTCGATGTGATTCATGTAATTTGTATTTATTTTTTGATTTTGTTTTTGTTTTTTTTGTTTTTTGTTTTTGTAATCTATAAAAAATAAGTGGTGACTCCACAAAACCCCAAAAGAGAGGTATCAATGCCTATCTCTTTTTGAAAGCTATAAACAAACGAACATGATGTCTCAAAAAAATACAACATACAATATCATACAAAACAAACAAGGGTACTTAATTGATCATTCTAAGTCTAATATGAAGCTTAACCCTTGACATCCCTAGTGGAGTTGCCACTGTGAGAGATTGGCTCTCAAAAAGAGATAGGCATTGTCACCTCTTTTTTGGTGTTTTGTGGAGTCGTCGCTTATTTTTTATAGATTGCAAAACAAAAAAAAATACAAATTACATGAATAACATCAAGTTCTCTTTTATTTGAACAATTACAATAGATAGAAAGGAACTTTACACAACTTTGGTCCTAGTTACAATCTACCAACAAAAAAACTACTCTATGAACCTAAGATCTATGGTTCGGGGGCTAGGTTACAAGAAGAGAAGGTGCTAGGCGCCTATTCTGCCCAGACAAAATCCAGTCTTCCATACTCTAATGATCATTTAAGTACCCAGTGATATGTAATGATGAAATTCAATATATATTTACATAATAAATTTAAGATTAATTCAAGAGGTTCACTTTATGAATCAACCCTCTTTAAGAAGAAAATTCAAATCTATTTTTAGTTATTGAGAAAACATGAGATTTTAATAAAAATTTAGATATGTTTTCATTTATTAGGAAAACATGAGATTTTAAGAAGAAAATTCAGATATGTTTTTATTTTTTAGAAAAAAATAATTTTAAGAAGAAAATTCATTATATATCAGAAAAACAGAAATTTTAAGAAGAAAATTTAGATATGTTTTTATTTATCAAAAAATAGTAATTTTAAGATAAAAAAATTATTTTTTTAATAAAAAAAAGATTTAATAGAAAGAGAATTCAGATCTGGTTTTTTAATAAGAAAAACATGAAATTTGAAGGAGAAAAGTTCAGATCTAGTTTTTTAATATGAAAAATATGAGATTTGATAGAAAAATTCATCGATTCATAAATTGAACATCATAAACTATGCATGAATCATATGATTATGAGATGAACATATTAATCAAAAAACATGAAAGAAGTACACAACGAAACTTAGACATGCATACAAACAAACATATGAATTGCGAAAACACTAAAAGAAAAGAACTTATAGATTGAGAACTTACTTGCATGAATTTACTCGATGAGAACAGATTACTTTATAAATCAAAGAGAATGAATATCTAAAGTAGGATCGCTTAACAGAAAAGAAATTCTTAAGCAGAGCTTCCAGAATTTTTTTAACATAAAGGGAAGAGCACTGTTGAAAGCTAAAGGAAAATTCAATTCTCTACAACTTTGCCAGAAATAGCCTAGTCCGAATTTCGAAGTTTATTGCACCAAAAGTGCCTTGGAGTGTGAATTTGAAAACTACTACTTAATTAACACGTTTTTTTAAGTGTTTTCCAAGTCTAAAACTGTATTTGGACAAATTTTAGAATTATTTTCATGATAAACTTCATCCCAAGTGGTAATTAAGATTTTTAAAATAATTATTTTGAATATAATTATCCCAAAAGCCTAATTATCTAGGTTCCTTAAATATTATCAACTTAATTGTTTTAATCCCATGCAACAAATCTCACTTTAAGAAAAATATTCCACCAATCACATAAATTCATTTAATTAATTTTAATTATTATCCAATCAAAATTAATTTCAATTAATCACGTGTGATCAGTTCCACCCACATGAATGCATGCAGTCCATTAAAACTTGATCTTATGATATTTTTCGATTTGATAGTTCGATTTGGAAACTGAACATAACGCTGTGATCATTAGAATTTCAAGATCATTTTTATGATATATGATGAATAATTTAATGACTGAAATACAATCTTGATTTTTGGGTACTTAGAATGATTATTCTAGTCATCGCCCAAGGTTAAATTACAGGTGCAAAATTGAGTGTTTAGAATATGTATCCATGAAATATTTTTCCCCTTTTAAAATTCTTCAATTGTCATCACTTGATTTAAAAACTCATCCATCTAATTTTTTAAAAAATGGTTGCATTTCCTCCTCCATATTTCAAACCGTATGACATCTTCTCTCTCAATCTCCAATTTCTATATGATAAATGGAACTATGACATACTCAACACTGATCCCGTGATTCGGAAATCTATATTTCCTAGAGATATGGAGGTTCTCTTTAAAAGTGTTTGTTTCATTTCCCCCCCCCCCCCCCTATAATTTATGAATTTTTCAACTACATTTTGTTTATTTTATTGAGGAGAGAATTTGGAATTTGATGTGCTAAATTTTCATTTTGGATTTGAATTGTGGTTTTTATTAGGTTTTGAACCTCAAAAGTGTGTTTTAGTTTTTTTTCTTTGATTATTGATGGGATTGAGGAGAACACGTTATAGTGACGAGGCCATCGTAATGACGAGGGTACCCTCTGATGACGAACAAACCATCAACGACGAGGAAAGGAAGGTCATTCAATGGTGCCAGCAAATAACCTGGGCAGTTACGAAACCAGTAAAGCAGACCGTTGGGGACTAATAAAAGCCCCATAATTGGGCTTGAGGCGTTATGAAAGAAGAGCATTTACACTCCAACGGCTAGCAGTCAGGCTGACAGATATAAAACTCTTACATTTGCAGCATAAGGTACGAGACTACAATTCTGAAAAGATACTTCTTACTGTTAGTTCTATAAACATCTTGATTGTTCTAACTTTGGCATCGGAGACATTGTGGCAGGCACCACACCGGTGACCACCCTTCTTGAAGAGAACCAGACGCTAACGGGGAGTTCCATCTGCCTCCTGAGACTGACGAGTTTGCATCTCATCAATTATAAATTTTTTGAGATATATTTTCTTTGTTTTAGATATTAGAGAATGTCATAGGATACACATACAACATTATAGTAACAAGCACCACGACACACCATAATTAACATGATTGGGGTTACTCCACACCTACAAGACAGGGAGAGAAGGAGACTCTGAGGTCATATGTCAAACGATTCACCCGGGAAACTCTGGAAGTAGACGAAGCTGATGACAAGGTACAGCTGACGACCTTTAAAGCAGGGTTGAAATCCAGAGACCTCGTGGCTTCTCTTGCAAAAAACCCCCCGAAGACGATGGCGGAGATGCTCCTGAAGGCGCAAAAGTACATGAACGCGGAAGATGCTCTAGCTGCCATAAAAGATACCGAGAGGCCAGGAGAAAAGTCCAAGAGGGAAGACGACCGTAGGGGCAAAAGAGAGACAGATCAGAACGTCGGAACAATGACGGGAATAGAAGGAAGGACGACAGAAATCCTCGGACGGTAAAATTTACTCCTTTGGTTATGCCTGTTGACAAGATTTTCACGCAGATCAAGGACGAGCATTACCTCAAATGGCCCAGGCCATTACACTCATCCCCCAACGTACGTGACAAGAACAAATATTGCCGGTTCCATAGAGACCACGGCCACAACACAGAAGATTGCAGAGACCTGAAGGAGCAAATAGAAGAATTAATACGGAAAGGAAAGTTACAGAAGTATGTGAAGAAAGGAGAATATAGTAATCTCCTTTCTTCACTCGGGATGACGACCAACCGTCCCAGCCTCCACACAAGGTGATCGGGGAGATAAACACGATCACAGGAGGACCATTCTCAGGAGGATCATTTAGATCACTCAAAAAAGCATACCATAGACAGGTGAACAGCGTCCACACCATGCCTCCGTCCAAGCACCGACGAACACACCAAGACATGTCCTTCAGCGAAGGAGACGCCAGGGGAGTAAAGCAGCCCCACAACGATCCCCTGGTCATAGTGCTGAATATAGAAGGATTCAATACCAGAAGGATCCTTGTTGATAACGGGAGCTCAGCGGATATCATTTACCTCCCAGCCTTCCAGCAGCTGAGATTAGATCCAAAAAGGCTTCGCCCTTTTGACTCTCCACTCGTCAGCTTCAGTGGAGACAAGGTCTACCCCAGGGGTATAGTGACTCTGACGGTGACAGCAGGGACCTACCCATTGCAGTTGACCAAACAGGTAGACTTCCTGGTGGTAGATTGCCCCTTATCCTACAATGTCATTATTGGGAGGCCCACCCTCAACATGTGGAAGGCGGCGACGTCAACCTACTGTTTGAAGGTGAAGTTCCCGACAGACAATGGCGTGGGTGAAGTGAAGGGTGATCAAGTCCTGGCAAGGGAATGTTATCAAGCCGTACTGGCAGGAAATGAGAACCATACGTGGACGATTAAAGAAAAAGAGGAAGACGGGATGGAGACCTTGGAGACAGTGGAATTGGTAGAAGGAAATGCAGACAAGACGACCAAGATAGGGACGACATTAAGCCCCGAGATGAGAACGAGACTCATAAAGTTCCTTAAAGGGAATCTAGATGTCTTTGCATGGAGTCACGAGGACATGCCGGGCATATCTCCAGAAGTCATCCAGCATAGGCTGAATGTGGATCCCAGCAGGAAGCCCGTTCAGCAACGACGAAGAACCTTCGCCCCAGAGCGAGATCAAGCAGTGGCAGAGGAAGTAACCAAACTCTTGACGGCTGGATTCATCGGGAAGTATATTATCCAGAATGGCTCGCCAATGTCGTCCTGGTAAAGAAAGCGAACGGAAAGTGGAGAATGTGTGTAGACTTCACCAACCTGAACAAAGCGTGCCCAAAGGACAGCTTCCCTCTACCAAGGATAGACCAGCTCGTGGACTCCACCGCCGGACACAAGTTACTAACGTTCATGGACGCCTTCTCAGGGTACAACCAGATAAAGATGGCTGAAGAAGACCAGGAGAAGACAGCCTTCATCACAAGCCAAGGACTCTACTGTTATAAGGTGATGCCTTTTGGGCTGAAAAATGTTGGAGCTACGTATCAGAGAATGGTAAACAGAATGTTCAGCCAACAGATTGGCAGGAACATGGAGGTGTACGTGGACGACATGCTCGTCAGGAGCAAGGAAGAGCTCACACATCTGGACGACTTGGAGGAAACCTTTGCAACCTTCAAAAAACACCAGATGAAGTTGAATCCAAGCAAGTGTGTTTTTGGGGTAGCCTCGGGGAAGTTCTTGGGATTCATGGTGTCCCAAAGAGGAATAGAAGCAAATCCAGAGAAAGTACGAGCTATCATTGACATGACCTCACCCAAAACCGTCAAGGATGTTCAAAAACTCACAGGAAGAATAGCAGCTTTAAAAAGGTTCGTCTCTAGGGCCACAGACAAATGCCTGCCCTTCTTTAAGACATTGAAGCAGGCTTTTGCTTGGACCGACGAGTGCGAAGCGGCGTTCCAAGAGCTGAAGCAATACCTGAGCAGTCCGCCTCTCCTAAGCCCGTCCAAAGAAGGAGAAAACCTATACCTGTACCTGGCGATGTCAGTCTCGGCAGTAAGTGCAGTTTTGATTAGAGAAGAGGGCAAGAAGCAACTCCCGGTTTACTACGTCAGCCAAGCTTTCCAAGGGGCTGAGTTCAGATACTCAAGGATCGAAAAGATTGCGTTTGCACTAATAGTGGCCTCGCGCAAGCTCAGGCAATATTTCCAGTCAAATCCTATTCTCGTAATGACGGACCAACCAATCAAGAAGTCAATGAGCAAGCCAGAAGCAGCAGGGAGAATGGTCCAGTGGGCAATTGAACTTAGTCAATTTGACATTGAGTACCATCCAAGAACAGCAATCAAGGCACAAACTCTGGCAGACTTCATCGCAGAATTCACGTTCCCTGACGAAGATAGGATTACCGACGAAGCAGATAAGCTAATAATACAGACTGATGGTTCGTCAGCCCAAAAGAAGGGGGGAGTAGGGGCCATCATAACCACCCCCGACGGAGAAGTGCTGAAATATGGGGTCCAGCTAAAGTTCCCAGCCACCAACAACGAAACTGAGTACGAAGGAATACTGACGGGACTGAGACTTGGGAAAGCTCTTGGTGCCAAAAATTTGTTGATCCAAAGTGATTCAAAGCAAGTGATTGGACAGGTCAAGGGAGAATACGAGGCAAAAGAAGAAAGGATGCAGAAGTACCTCAAGTTGGCAAGACAGCTAGCCCAGGAATTCGACACAGTGGAGTTCATACAAATCCCAAGAAGTCAGAATATGGGGGCTGACGAAGTGTCAAAACTAGCGTCATCAAAAGAAGAAGGGACTAGTACGGACCTGACGATGGAAGTCCAAAAACACCCTAGTATCGAGGAAGTTGCAACCATCACCATCCAGAGCACTGACACCTGGATGAAGCCCATAATATCCTTCCTCCAGGACGGGCACCTACCTCAAAATGCTGAAGAAGCCAGAAAGGTCAAGAAGAGGGCAGTCAGATTCACGATCCTGTATGACGTCTTGTACAAGAGAGGCTTCTCAATGCCCTACTTGAAGTGCGTCGACGAGGAAGAGGCCAAATACATCTTGGAGGAAGTACACGGAGGAATTTGTGGTGACCATGCCGGCTTCAAATCCCTTGTAAACAAAGTGGTAAGGGTAGGATATTTTTGGCCAACCATGCAGGTGGACGCTGCTGAGATCGTCAAGAGGTGCGACAAATGCCAACGATACGGGAATGTGCAGCGGCTTCCAGCAGAGAAAATGACGACCATAGCTTCCCCATGGCCATTTGCACAATGGGGAATCGATATCGTCGGCCCTCTGCCCCAAGGTAAAGGTCAGGTAAAATTCCTTCTTGTTGCTATTGACTATTTTACAAAATGGGTTGAAGCAGAGGCCCTAGCAACGATCACTGAGGCTTGGATCCAGAACTTTGTGTGGAAGAATATAATCTGCAGGTTCGGGATTCCCTCGACGATCATATCAGACAATGGAAGGCAGTTCGACAGTCAAGGCTTCAAGGAATTCTGCTCAAACCTTGGGATCAAGAATCAGTTCTCATCCCCAGGGCATCCTCAGGCAAACGGGCAGACGGAAGTGACGAACCGGACGCTGCTCAAGATTATCAAGACCAGACTGGACGATGCAAAAGGTGCCTGGCCAGAAGAACTACCAAATGTCCTGTGGGCTTACAGAACCACCGCCAGAACCCCAACAGGATAAACCCCCTTCAGGCTTACCTATGGTACAGAAGCAGTAATACCAGTCGAAGTAGGGGTCACAAGTATCAGGCGTGGAACCTTCAACAAAGAGATCAATGACGACGAACTACGACTAAACCTAGATTGTCTGGACGAAGTAAGAGTCAACGCATCCAGCAAGATGACGAAGTATCAAAGAAAGATGGCCGAATACTATGACAAAAGGGTCAAACTGAGACGCCTGGACATAGGCGACCTCGTCCTACGCAGGACCACCATGGCAACTAAAGACCCTACCCAGGGAAAGCTGGGTCCTACGTGGGAAGGTCCCTACCGAGTCGTTCACTACTCAAGACAAGGAAGTTATCACCTGGAAACCATGGACGGACAAAGACTCCCTCGACCATGGAATATTGAGCATTTAAAAAAGTACCACCAGTAAATGTAATAGACAAAGGCAATTGCTCCTGAATTCAATAAAAATTTCTTATCCTTCGATGTCTTTATGCAGACAGGTCCAGTCAATTGTAAGTCGAACTAACAAGAGTCCACCTTGACGAGTGTATGTCACTGACGACAACATCAACGAATATGAAAAAAAGGCTAAGTGATAAGATTCCGCCAAGACGGATGTAAATCACTGACGAAGCCCTAAGTGGCAAGATTCCTTAATAGGATGTAAGTCACCCTAAAAAAAGGCTAAGTGATAAGATTCCGCCAAGACGGATGTAAATCACTGACGAAGTCCTAAGTGGCAAGATTCCTTAATAGGATGTAAGTCACCCTAAAAAAAGGCTAAGTGATAAGATTCCGCCAAGACGGATGTAAATCACTGACGAAGACCTAAGTGGCGAGATTCCTTAATGGGATGTAAGTCACCCTAAAAAAAAAAAAAAAGGGCTAAGTGATAAGATTCCGCCAAGACGGATGTAAATCACTGACGAAGCCCTAAGAGACGAGATTCCTTAACAGGATGTAAGTCAACGTAAAAAAAAAAAAAAGGAGCTAAGTGATAAGATTCCGCGAAGACGGATGTAAATCACTGACGAGGGATACGCGAATGGCAAAGTCCTACTGAACGAACCAAGGACATTGACAAGGAAAAGAACAAAAAGAAAAAGAAGAAGGACAGATATCCACAACAAGGATAAAGAATGACGAGCAAATCACAAGGAATTTGCACTAAGTACTAGCCAAATATAAGGTACGCTAAGAAATTTATGCTAAATCACGCACATGGGCACAAACACAGACAGTAGTGTAACCACAAAAGCAGATAAACATTAAATCATAAAAAAGCCAAAAAAACATAGGGCAATTATCCTTGTTCTCTTAATAGGGGCAAAAGAGATTGTTCTGAAAAAAAAAAAAAATATGTACATCTCCAAAAAAAAAAAAAAAAAAAAAAAGGGCCCAGAACATAATGGGCAAATATGAGTGATAAATTTTTCTAAGGATCAAGCTCGAGCGTCTGGAGCGTCAGTAACCGGGCCGTTAGCAGCAGGAGCGTTCTCAGCATTAGGGACGTCGTCACTAGGAGCATCACCTTCAGGCAGAGAGGATTGGGTGGCCTCGTCAGCAGCCATCTCTTGATCCACCACTTCCAAATCCAAAGTCGGCAGATCAACCCAGTAGGGTGCTTGACGAGGTATCTGCGAAGGAGCTCGAAGCCCTTGAAGTACCAACTGAAGAGCACTGTGGAATACTCTTCAGTTTGCTGAAAAGCCTCAACGGACCTAGCCGCAATCGTCTTCAGTTTTTCCTTCGCCGCCTGAAGCTGGTCGTCCTTTTCCAAATTCAGCTGACGTTCAACCCTAAGATCAGAGTTCAAAGCCTTGACTTGCTCCTTCAAGGTTGCAGCCCCGTCCATGGACTCAATGAGGTCCTTTTTGAGTGCGGAATTTTCCTTTTCCAGAGCCTCCATCCTGGACGTCAAAGAAGCCACCTTGGCCTCTTGAGTAAGATACTCAGAGGCGAGGTGAAGGCTCTCACCCAACACCTGACGAAGGAAGATAAATGCGTCAGTAAAAAAAAAAAAAGTGAAGATGAAACCAAGGAAAACGTATGGACGACCTTACCTGTACAATTTTATGGACGTGCTGACCCGCAACCACGTTGATAGGCACTCCAGAAAAGACCCTGAGGTCCTCAGCCCGCACAATGTTATGTGCCCGCTCCACAGCCACTCCCTCGTCGTCAAAGATGGACGAACCAACCTTTTCCTTCTCTTTGTCCTTGGCAGACAATCTCGGCCACTTGGACGACGGGGTAGGGATTTCCTCAACTGAAGTAGCTGGGGAGGCCACCCTCGCGCCTTCAACTCCTGAGACGATGGGAGTGGCATCCGCAGGGGGGACAACAGATGATCCCTTCACCGTAACGCGAATTATCTTCTTGCCAAGATTGGACAAGGGTTCATCCTTCTTGGCCCTCATCTTGGCGTACATGTCTTTATTAAATTTGGTCGTCATCTCTAAAAAAAAAAAAAATTTACTAAGAAATCCAGAGTATGCAGGTAAAGGACAATACTGACGAAGAAAAACACTTACTCTTCTTCTCTTCGATGGTAATACTGCGCAGAACGTAAGGAGACGGATCCGGGCCTAAGCAGTAGAAAGAGAGTGTTCGCGGGTCAAGAAGATCGTCCCAACTCTCAATCGTCTTCGCGTATTCAGTCGCCTTCTGGACACGACCCCGATATTTGCTCTTCAACTTTGGGCGTTTCTTAACTGCAAAAGAAAATGAGCAAGCGGTTAATGACGACCAAACATGCAAGACAAAAATAAACAGACAAGAAGAAACATGGACGCACCTAAGTCTGGGGTTCCCCACCGACGAAGCAACCTTGGGATATCACCCCAAGCCTCGCTAGAAGGGGTCTCAAAGCCATCCCCGGACACGAAAATGAAACGTGACTTCCAGTACCTGAATGACGAGGCTAGACCCTTAACGATTCTATTCCCCCTCGTCCAAGGAACTAGTTCATAATATCCATACTCCTTTGATTCCTTCAAACGGTAGATATGGACGAGCTCACTTACTTTGATCATGTCCTCATTGGCCGCTAGCCATATTTCCATACAATTAATAACTATCCTCCAGGAGTTAGGCATAAGCTGCCCTGGGGGCAATGCCAAAGTAATCCAGGAGCTCCATCACAAAGGGATGGACGAGTAACCTGAGTCCTGAAGTGAAAGCAGCCTTGTAGAGACACACTTCACCAGGAAAGAAATGACAAGCCCGGTCATCAGGACCAGGCTGACGAACGCGGACCCGCGCAGGAAATTGAAACCTATCTTTAAACCTGGCCACTGTATCAGCGTCCAGCCCACACTCTTCATTGAGAGCATAAAAAGCCCTAACCTGACGAGGGGTAGAGACGGCTGTATCACCCTCGATCGGGCCGCCGCTAGACGACAACCCGGTGTCTAACTCACTAGATCTCACTTCCGACATTCTCCTCGTCTCTCTCTCAAACCAAGCCAATGACCGGCCTAAAATTGGAGATAGCTCCCTTAGAACCACACTCAACCCACTACCTTCGAAAAGAAAATCCCCAATCAAAGGAAAAAAGTCCCCGGAGACACCCAAAGCCGCCCCTAAGCGAGCAAAAAAGAAAGAAACTGAGGGGCAAGCTACCCAAACCTCAGAAGAACTAACCATGAAAAGGGTACCCAATCCTAAACGCCCAAACACAAAGACAGCAAAAGTAAAAGACAAAAGAAAAATCAGGAATTTATAAAGAGTTCATGAAGAAAATAATCTGAGAAATCGAAGAAACAGCGTACCTTGAAAAAAGGAACAGTCGAGGCCGGAGAAATTTGTCGCCGGAGCAAGGTCAAAACCACCGGAATGAAATCGGAATGGTGGCAGAAATGAAACGAAAGGGGCAAACGCTCGGAGTAGGAAGGGAAAGAAAAACCAAAGTGAAGGAGAAGAAAAGTTTTTTTAAAAACCCAAAAACCCAAGGAAACTGAAAAGCAGCGGGAAACCCAAGGGCCATTCCATTAATACCCTCAATCAACATATGCCACGTGGCCACGTTCCACACCGCGCCGCCATCCCTCATTAAATTCGAAACGGAAACCCAAGCGTCACAAACAACTCAATGAACGAAACTTTTCACCTTCTGTGGCCTTCATGACACGTCACTGACGACCACAGAACCTGGGGGCAATTGATGGGATTGAGGAGAACACGTTATAGTGACGAGGCCATCGTAATGACGAGGGTACCCTCTGATGACGAACAAAGCATCAACGACGAGGAAAGGAAGGTCATTCAATGGTGCCAGCAAATAACATGGGCAGTTACGAAACCAGTAAAGCAGACCGTTGGGGACTAATAAAAGCCCCATAATTGGGCTTGAGGCGTTATGAAAGAAGAGCATTTACACTCCAACGGCTAGTAGTCAGGCTGACAGATATAAAACTCTTACATTTGCAGCATAAGGTACGAGACTACAATTCTGAAAAGATACTTCTTACTGTTAGTTCTATAAACATCTTGATTGTTCTAACTTTGGCATCGGAGACATTGTGGCAGGCACCACACCGGTGACCACCCTTCTTGAAGAGAACCAGACGCTAACGGGGAGTTCCATCTGCCTCCTGAGACTGACGAGTTTGCATCTCATCAATTATAAATTTTTTGAGATATATTTTCTTTGTTTTAGATATTAGAGAATGTCATAGGATACACATACAACATTATAGTAACAAGCACCACGACACACCATAATTAACATGATTGGGGTTACTCCACACCTACATTCACAGGCAATGCGCACCAACCAAAATTCACTATTAATTATATAAATTACACCCACACAAACTCTCACAAAAAAACTCTTGAACATAAATTAACCCAAATCCCAAATGCTCCCAAAGTTGCCCTTAAACTAATACACTAAAGAAAACTTAGTCTTTAACTCTCCCTACACTAAGCTTTGCTCATAACTTTTACACACACAAACTCTATAGCGAAGCCACACCACCATTCTATATATAGGAATTAGTGTATATAATTACCTGTGACATATTTGTACTACTTATCTGCCTGTAATTTGTTTTGTGCATCTCCCTTGTTCAAGTAGATGATGGATCGATTTATGGCTTTAGGTGGATGGGATTCAGTAGCCTTGGATTCCCAAAACGGGGAGTATTTGATTAAGTCATGACTCATGGGACCTGGAATCCTTATATGCTTAGCATTCACATTGGAGCTTCAAAAAAATAGCTAAAATGCTATTTTAGTACTTCAAACACAAAACTACTTGCTTCATCCAAGATGTTATATCTAAAAACTTTAGCAAGTAGAGAAAACAGATCACTATAACTACTTGCCATTAATTTTATATTGGCTTTTACAGTTTATATTGAAATAGAAGGTGGTGTGGCTTGTTTTAATATGTTGTATGCTAAAATAGAAAATGGATGTAGGGTATATTTTTAAGTGAGGTGTTAAAGTAGACAAAGTAGTTTTTTGGTGTGTTAAATGCTAATTTTTTTAGCTTACCGAATGTAAATGCTCAAATCACCATGTTTCTCAAATTAGTACTGGGTTGTTTGCACCGCACATTGTTGTCACTAACCGTGGCAAAATTTTTTTTTTTGTCATTCTTCTTGAATTGCATTAAAAAAATTGTGAATCTATGTTAAATTGTTGTTGTATTTAAGATTAATTTTGTAGCATCCAAAACTTCCTTCTTCTAATTATTATTTGTAGTGAGATATTAGCCAAAAGTTATGCATATTTCTTTTTTATAGGCAAAATGTGAATGGTTTTTGGAAGGAATTGAAAGAGAATTCAACTCTTAAGAAGTACCTCAATAAACAATAACCAAAACTCCCCTAAGAGGAAAATATGTTGGTTGGGTTTGCCCTGGGCTTCAACCTCAAGAATAAGTACCTTAGTAATGAAAACTCACTTAAGAGAAAATCTATCATGTAGGCTGTGATAAAGCACGAGTAGAAAATCTCAGAGTTAGTTTTAGCTTCTATTATATAAGTAACATTAGCATTTGACTTTTCAAAACTACATTTAAGCCAAAATTTTAACTAAACTCACCCAAAAGCTTCATGCATCTCAATAAATTGCTAGGAAGCACGGACACGCCCAGGGCTGGCTCTATGGTGGAGCAAAAAATGCAACGGCCTAAGGCCCCAAGTAAAAAAAAGGCCCCTAAATTTTAACCAATAGGATTATTTATAATCAATAAATAAAATAATTTTTTTTATTAGATGAAAAAAAAATAAAAAAATAGAGAAAAATGCAACATCGTCCACAATATTTTTCACAACACTTTTACAACTAATGCTAAGTAGCAAGTTATTACAGCCTATTGTTGATGGCAAAAAAATAATTATAGTGATATTTTCAAATAAAAAACAAAAAGCAGTTTAAAATCTAGGATTTGTTGTAAAAAATATTGTGAATGTTGCACTTCTAAAAAAAAAAGAATAATAATAAGAGTTTAATTAGCAAACTTTTACTAGTTTTCATCTAAATCTACCACTAACACCACTGTTTTACTTACCACTATCAATCTACCACATCAACAAGTATGAAAAATTTTGTCAAATTTTTTTTGTCTTAAAAATTCAAAAAAAAAAAAAATTCTATTTAGTTCATGTTAATTAGTAGTAATTTTGCATCTAAATAAGATGATCAATTTTCGCCTTAGGCCCCCAAATGCATCAAGCCGCCCCTGGACACGCCTACGGGTAAGACATAGTGACATGAGTAATTTTTGAAAAATTATAATGTAAAATGACCGATACTACACTGGCCGGTATGACATGGATACATCTTAAATGAAGTGTATGTACTTCCAAGATAAATTGTCAAAAAAAATTTAACAATGAACAATGAACTCAATACATTTATTAAGCACTATTCACTCAATACATAAAAGTAAAAATTAAAAAAAATAATAATAATAATCTTCTCACATATCTCTTTTTTGTGTATGACTATTTAAGTAGAATAGTGTTAGAGTATTAAGACCGAGGTATAAAAGTGCATTGAGCGGAGCCTGATTTGAATGCTTACTTGTTAGCATAATTAAAGCTTGTGATAATAAGTTTTGGTTAGATTAGTTTCTCTGTTAATTCAATCAGTCAACTAATGAAAATTTCATTGCAAAATGTAAGGAAGAAAAATATTCTACAAAATTGTGAATTCAATTATTTTTGTAAATTGTTAATATTACAATTAAGTTGATCGTACCCTTAATTAAAATTTAGATAAAGTCTATAGACATAATAGTAGAGTGTCAGTAATGCACTGATCTCAATCCCTTTTATCTTCAATTGTAGTAAGTACTGGGTACTGGTATAATAATAAGTAGTTTTCCCGGGCCACGGTCTATTACTCTATTTCGCCGCCAATTGGGTTTGGCACAGTATCTTTAAATTGGGAACTCCAACTCCAAACCCCATTATTTCCCAGATTCTGCTGAACAACAAAATAGCTCAGAATGGCTAACTCAAACTCAAAACCAACCGGGGTGGACAGGATAAGCAATCTACCAGACTCTCTCCTCTGCCATATCCTCTCTTTTCTCACAACCAAAGAGGCTGTTGTCACAAGCATTTTGTCGAACAGGTGGAAGACACTCTGGACTCTTGTTCCAAAGCTCGACTTTGACAGCTACCAATTTAAAGAGATATCTTATTCAGATGAGGAGCAAAGTCCTAATCAGTTTAATAGGTACGGTTTTACGTTTGCGCATATAGTGTCCAGGGTCTGGGCTCTTCGCAATCGCAACAATGCCTATCCCCTCAAACAATTTCGCCTCTACTGGCATTCTGATTCTGACCCAATTCAAGTCGAAACATGGGTCCACGCCGCTCTTTCTCATGAATTGGAAGAGCTCGAACTCCACATTTGTTTTCCTGAACTTTTCAACTTCCCCTCTGCCTTGTTTAATTATGCTAAAACATTAGTAGTTCTGAATTTAATGGGCAACAATGTTTATGTTAATCCTCCTTCTTCAGCTCTCCTTGGCTTCCCTAGTCTCAAGACTCTGCATCTTGAAAATGTCTGGTATGCAAAACCCGACTCGTTCTCGAGATTCCTCAGTTGTTGCCCGGTACTGCAAGATTTGACTTTGCATTTACAAACATATACGTATGATGTTTTGAAAATCATTGTACCTACACTCAAAAGATTGCATTTAGATTTCCATAATAGTGCTTATCAGTACAACAAATTTGAGATAAATACCCCAGCTCTGGAGTACCTATGTTTCAGCGGTTATGTGATTGAACATGTTTTGTTGGGAAATCTGTCTAACTTAGTTGAAGCAGACATTGAGGTTGATTATGATGATATTAAAGATTATGGAAATATGATTATGGACTTCATCAAGCAACTCTCTAACGTTAAATCCCTTCATTTGGACTCAGATCTCACTCAAGTAAGGAAAAAAAAACACATTTTTTTCATGTTCTATTATTAAATGGCTAAACACTCTTTCTTGGACAATCAGTTATATTGATGTGATTATTATATTATTGTGCAGTGCCTTTGTAAAGCTACTAAATTTGATCTTCCCATGTTTCATAATTTGGCTTTCTTAAACTTTGATGTTGGTGCTTGTTTGTGGCATGTGCTCCCACACTTGCTTCATCTGGCTCCTAATCTTGCAGTAATAGTCTTTGAGAAGGTATGTTATGCTCAAATGATGAAATATCTCTTTTCTAAAATGATCCTGAATTAATCTAACTAACTAGTGTATCTTCTGCTGTCAGGAGGAATACATGGGATTTTACGTTTGTGATGAGGAAGATACTTCCATCATAGAGAGGATGTTCAATGAGGAAGTTCCAATATGTATATCAACGCACCTCAAGACATTTCATTTTAAAGGATTTGAAGGGTCAACTTATGAGCTGAAATTTGTCGGACATATCCTTAAGATGGCAAGATTCTTAAAGACGATGACAGTCTCTTCTGCTAATATACATTCAGAGGAGAAGTTTCGTGTTCTCAAGGAGTTATTGATGTTACCAAGGGAATCCAGGACTTGTCAAATTGCATTTAGCTGAAGTATATTTTGTTATATTTGGTTCATTTGAATCAAGACAGGTAAACCAAAGGTCTTGTAACTGAATTGCTACCTCTCAATGCACAAAGTGCTTGAGAGTCTAGGGAGGAAAGGGTTCGAACTACGGGGTTAGTTGGTAAAAGTAGGAAGGATAAATCCAACAACTCTGATTTATTTAAGTAGTGATGTTGCCTTTTTTCTTCTTCTTCTTCTTCTTCTTCTTTTTTATTTTTTATTTTTATTTTTATTTTTAAAATTCATTCCCAAGTCTTAGGAAAACGCTGTTAACCTTTCTATATTAGTAGGAACGATATGACTGAGCTGCTGATGTTAAAATCAAAATATCTTGTGAGTGAATTATTGTGGCTGCTTTTCCTGGATTTCTTCGTGTTTATTTTCTCTACAATCTCTTTGGGTTTTTTTTGAGAGTTTCCTTTTCTTTTCTTTTTATCTTTTTTTTTGGATAAGGTAGAAGACCTTTTTAAAGAAGAGTCATTTGGACTCGACTCTAGGTAGTAAAACCTATGGGCAACTGATCTCACCCACAAGAATTAACATTCAGCCGCACACATGGTCTGCTATATCATACTTTACCTAATCTACATTCCATTATTTTTTGTGAGATTTTTAATTGCATAGAGCTAAAAAGTTCTATGCGATTATTTTTATAGGAAAAATGTGAACTTCAGACTATTTGGGGGTGATCGGAAGATAATTCAACTATCAAGAAGTACCTCAGTAAACAGTAACGAAAACTCCCCAAAAAAGAAAATCTGTCGTCTGGGTTTACGTTGGGCTTCAATCCTCAAGAGAAACTCTGTCATCTAGGCTATAATAAAGCACGTGCAGAAAAGCTTAGTGTTAGTTTTGGCTATATTATATGGGTAGCATTAGCATTTGGCTTTTCAAGGCCACATTTAGCCAAAATTTTAACCAAACTCAGCCCGAAAGCTTCATACTTCAAACTCAATAAATTGTGAAAAAAATAAATAAATAATAATAATAATAACAATGAACAGTGGACTCAATACATTTATTGAGCACTGTTCACTCAATACATCAAAAAAAAAAAATAATAATAATAATTAATTCATTTTCTCTCCTCTCTCTGTTAATGATTATTTTAGTACAATAGCATTAGAGTATTGAGGTTAATATAGTTGTCAATGAATAGTAGATTAGCTAAAGTAATAAAGTGGGATTTTCAGACCAAATTTGACTAAAAATGCTTTGAGTTTGATGTGAATGCTTGTAACAGATTTTGATCAGATTAGTTTCTCTGTTAGTTTAGTTAGTGAAATAAAGAGAAATCCATTGCAAAATACAAGCAAGGAAAATATTTTACAAAATTGTAAATTCAGTTATGGTTGTCAATTGTAAATTTTACTAATTGAGTTGATCATACCTTTAATTAAAATTGGATAAAGTCTAGAGACAGAACAGAATGTCACAGCACATTCCATAAAAAATATTTAAAAAATAAAAAAATGTCACAGCACTTTTATTTTCAATTGTGGTGAGCAGTGGCAATGCCACTTTGTCTTCATGTGGCTTATTTGTTCAAATGAACCCCCTCATTTGGAGGATTTTTTTTTTCTACATATTTTTATAATTTTTTGCTTTGACTACCCTAAAATAAAATTTTGAACCCCCCTAAAAGAAGTCCAACAACAAATCAATTCAATACCAACCTGTATCTTGGCCTTTTTGGAAAAAAAAAAAATTTTGACAACAAATCAAATTGATCTATAATCTATGAAAAAAAATAGCAACCCCAACAACAAAAATTAGTAATTTATCAAAAAAAATTAATTAAGTGCACTGTAAAGTGTAAAAACTAAAAAACAATTAAGTGTGAGGTAGTGGAAGTAGGGTATGAGACACTGGAGAGTGGATATAAAATAGAAATTCTACTCTATAATAATCTAAGTATATATGTGTTTGAAATTCTCTCCTAGAGACTTAAACCCTGGCCTGTGAGACTCAAAATCTACAACAACACAAACTCACCAAAAAAAAAAAAAACTCTCAAAAATAAATTAACCCAAAACACCCAAAGGGGCCCTCAAACTAATACACTAAACAAAACTTAGTCTTTAAACTCTCCCAACACTACTTCGCTCATAACTTTCAGACGTACACACAAAAGTAAAGCCATACCAACTGTAGGGATGAAGGGTCCAGATATAGGTATTAGGCCGTGGGCTACGCTCGAGGATGTCAAATAACCCGAGGACAGACTAGTACAAGTGAAGGTAGATAGATATTAGGCCGAAGAAGAGATCAGGTCATGATGAGCAGGGGACGTTGTCCGAGGAGAAGTACCTCCTCGGCTAAGCAGAGTGGAGGTCAAAGGTCCGACCATCCATCAAGAATAGGGCAATAGGCAATCGTGTTTGGAAGGATAAACATCAGAGAGGGATAAGACAAAAGAGAGTTGGGAAATATTTGAGAAGAAAGCTACTACCACCATATTGAATATTCTGCATCTAACCCCCTAGCCACATTAATGTGGAGGTGATACTTCAACAGTAACTTTCAGCCTTACAGCTACCCATAAAGACTTCAAGAAGGTGCTGATGGGACAAATATCAAAGCTAGCAATCTAATCTACACGTGAAAGGTTGAGATGAAAAGAGAGAAGGGAGTATAAAAGGAAGAAACCCCATTACAGACGGATGGATCAGAAAAACTAGAGAGAAATCATTATATACCCAAGAACTGTAATTTTTGTATAAGTCTCAGAAAAATATATAAGAATAAACCTTCCTCAGACCTAACCGAGGAGAACTTTTCTTGTTCAATACTGTTTGTTTTATTCTTTCCAGTAATAACTAACCTATTGTGATCACTATCCACTTAACTTAGTGAAAGTTCAGTTTCAAGCCCACTGTAGACACTCGATTTTGCACCCATGATTTAATCAATGAAGATGACTAGAATGACCAACCATGTACTCCAAAAATCATGATTGCATTATATGCATCAATTTGTTCTTGCATTACATGCGTTAATTCATTCATTGTATATCATAAAAATGATCTTGAGATTCTAACTGTCACAATTGTGTTTCGGTTTCCAAATCGGACCATCAGATCAAAAGATATCACATAATCGAGTTTGCACGGTTAGCATGCATTGTGTCTAGGTAAAGTCGACCACGCACAATTAATTTAAATTAATTTTGATTGGTTAAACAATTAGAATTAATTAAATAATTTTGTGATTGGTTGATAATTAGTGTTTAAAATAGGATTGCTTGCATAGGAATAAAGGGGATAATTGGATAACAATAAAATTATGGATAATTTGAACTTTATCAAAATTTATTTTAGGTATTTATCTACAAGATAATTATTCCTGAAAAGACCTAAATTATCCAGAAAAGAGATGAAAAATCTTAGAATACGGATGAAAACACGTCTAGATGCAAGGACCGGCTAAAAAAAACCTAAAAAGGGGGTCCAAAACGCACTCGAACACAAAAGTAAGTTTGGTGCCCAAGAGTACCATTTGGCACTCTTTTGGGCTTTGGCCCAATCTCCTTCGGGTGCCGATAAGGCACACCCTTTTTTATTTTTTTTGCAGAAAGACACGTCCCGATTTGCATCCTAATCGTTTGAGCTATTTTTTAGAGTTTTCCAGCCTCTAAAAATAGAGACGGGATCTCATAATTCAACACACTTTTTTACGCCTTGAAAGGCACACTCTTTTATGCTCTCAAATTGCACATATTTGCTGATTCCCTCTCTGATATTTTCTGTTGAAATTAGGGTTTTTAGGTTTCAAAGATAATTTGAATAAATTTCTTTGAACCCTAAAACATCCTCCTAAGTAGATGAGTGCTTATGCAAGATGTTGCTTTCTAACCCTTTTGTTTATGCCTTTCTTTTATAATGATGCATGCATGTTTTTTTAGTTTAGTTGTGTCAAATATCTACAATATGAATTGTTAATTATTGTTTTGTTAAAGCATGATCTTGAATCTTTTATTGCAATTGTAATCTTTTTCTTAATTTTAAAGATCTGCATATAATCAATTCTTTTTCTTAGAATAAAGCGGATTTGCATCTTCATTAGATGTAGATCTAAATTTTTCTTAATCAAAAACGGATCTGCATCTTCCTTAGATGTAGATCTAAATTTTTCTTTAAACAAAAAAAGGATCTACATCTTCATAAGATGTAGATCTGAATTTTCTCAAATCAAAAACTGGTTTGCATCTTCGTTAGATGCAAATCTAATTTTTTTTATATCAGAAAACTGATTGGTATCTTCCTTAGATACAAATCTGATTTTCAACATATGCAAATTTTGAAATAAAGAAAAAGATCATGCATGATTGTGTTTATGGTTGTTTATTTTGTTTGGTTCATATAGCATAAATTTGTTTTATGAATGAAATTCTCTTCATAAAAAATATTTTTTATATTTTCGAACATATAAAAACAGATTTGATTTTTTTTTTTCTGTCATCAAAAAACCATTTTTTTTATCATCATAAAACAAATCTGGTCTTTTACAAAACTAAAACCACTTTTTTTTTTTTAATTCTCAAAAAAATATTTGATTTTTTTAATACACAAATCTTTTTTTATCACAAAACAGATTTGGTTTTTTATAAACCAAAATCAATTTTTTTTACTCACAACAACAAATCTGATCTTTTTTTAAATAAAGAAGAGAATACATTCACAAATAAATTTATGTGATTTAGTTTTTGTTTCTCATGTGCAACATATCATTCATAGCAAGCATAAAGGGGTACATAGGTCATGAGAGTCTAAAAGACCAGATTCTGTTTGGGCAGAATGGGTGCTTAACACATTCCCATTCCATAACCTAGCCTCTAAATTTAGGTCTTTGGATATGTAGATCTAAGCCTTGTCTTTATTTTTATTTTGGTAGATTGTAACTAGGACCCAAAGCCATGTAATTTTCAATTTACCAAATGTATTTCTTTTTAATCAATGAAAGAACTATTCAGTCATGTATATTTGTATTTATTATTTTCTTATTTTTTTGTATTAAAAAAAAATGGCTACTTCACATCACTTATTCAAAAAGAGAGGTGCCCTAAAAAGCACACTCCAAAAATCTCTTTTTTTTTTTGAGAGGCACCCAAATTTTGGCAGTCTTTCACAATGGCGACTCCACTGGGGATGTCGAGGGCTAAGTTTCGTATTAAACTTAAGTGACCAAATATGTGCCCCTATTTTGCATGGTCTTGCGTGATGTTGTTGTTTGTTTGTTTATTATGTTATATGATATTTTGTTGTATGACATGTTGCTATTTGTATTGTTTGTTAAAATCTTTCCCTAACTATCATTGTGTGTGCCATCCAAACAATATGTATGCACCCCTTTCAACAACTTGTGGTGGTAGTAACCATGGATCACTGATCTTCATTAGATTTGGGTACCCAGTGGCGAACTTACCAACTCATAGCCTAAAGTCATTGGATCATTTTCTGTTAACTGTAAAGGACAAACCATGCCATTCGAACCAACGCAATGTTCATTACATTACAAATTGGAAGGTGTAACGTCCTAGCTATGGGAAACAATGAAACAACAAACCCACCCTACAACGTAATGACTTAAAACCTACCCTTAGGTCGATCCCAATTAAAATTGCATTACATGTTGTGTGTGTTTGTTTTGGTTGATTGATTGATGTGGATGGGGGTCTTAGCTTTGATTACCCTAACCAAGCCTGTCATTAAGGGAGAATTTGGTCAAGTTCTGAAGGAAGGCTACTAAGAGAACCGAAGCCTGACATTCAAGCTAGTAGTTCCAGTTCCAAGCTTGTCACTCCCATTACAGTATTGAAGCCCTTAAGCATAGAAGAAACTCCGTTGCTGCAACATCACAACCCCACATTTGACCTACAAGACACTTCAAGCCCTAATCGAATCACCCGACATCCACAAATAGGAGGAGACACTTCAAACCCCAAGTAAATAGCCTAACACCCACAAATGGGGGGAGACACTTCAAACCCCAAGGCACCAATCCTAATGACCTAACAAAAATTGCCTACATCACAAAGGGGGAGAGACACTTCAAACCCCCACATTTGATGGCCGACAAGCCTACAGACATGAAGATTGATGAAGAAGCCACATATTATATGGAGGAAGATTCCATAGTATTGATGCTAAGGGAAGAAGGAGCTTACTGGGAGCCATCTGCCATTGTTGAAGCCATGATCGAGTTGAAGAACTAGGCATGGGAGGGAGCTACCCACCCCATGGAAGACTCCGTGAGGAAGATCAAGACCAAGTTAGTCACTTTTGCCAAGAAGATCTAGACCGCCGAGCCAGTCACCCATGCCAAGAACATTATTTCTGTCCCTATTGAGTCTATTTCTTCTAGTATTTCTATTCTTGTTAAGTTTGTTTGTGATAGTTTTCCAGTCGAGTTTGATTTAGTTAAGCCTATTGAGTCTATTGAGAACTCTTTCCCTTTTAATAAGATTTTTGATTCTGCTTATTTGTTGGCTTTGAATGTTTTTATTTTTGAAATTGGTAAAGAAACTCTTAATAATAAGGAATTAAAATATGGACACCTAGAACCCATAAAAGAAGAAACCCAACCCATTAACCTGGAAATTGATGATGAACCCAAAATAATACAAGTGGGCAATACCCTAACCACTTCAGAGAAAAATGCATTAGTGGCATTGCTGCCAGAGTTCAAGGAAGTCTTTGCGTGGTCATATGAAGACATGTCTGGGATCGATACAGCTATAGTACAACATTGCATTCCAATAGATCCAACCATGAAGCTGGTCAAGCAAAAGTTGAGAAGAATGAAGCTAGAGTGGACTCTTAAGATCAAGGAAGAAGTGGAGAAATAGTACAATGCAAGATTTTTGAGGGTGGTCAACTATCTAGAGTGGTTAGCTAATGTGGTTCCGATACCAAAGAAGGATGGGAAGGTCAGAATGTGTGTAGATATTCGAGATCTGAATAACACCAGCCCAAAATATGATTTCCTTTTGCCTCACATTAACATCCTGATTGACAACATAGCAGGTCATGCTTTACTATCGTTTATGGATGGATTTTCAGGGTACAATCAGATTAAGATGGCTCTAGAAGATATGGAGAATACCTCCTTTATTACACCATGGGGGACATATTGCTACAAGGTCATGCCATTTGGCCTTAAAAATGCTAGTGCAACTTACTAACATGCAGCCACTACTTTGCTATATGATTTGATCCATAAAGAAGTAGAAGTTTATGTTGATGATATGATAGTGAAGTTCAAAGACCGTGAAGAGCACATACTAGCTTTGAGGAAGTTCTTTGAAAGAATCTGATTCTACAAGTTATGGTTGAATCCAAAGAAATGTGCTTTCGCAGTCACATCCGGAAAATTGCTAGGGTTTATGGTAAGCCAAAGGGAAATAGAAGTTGATCTTAACAAAATCAAGGCAATTGTAGAGATGAATCCCCCAAGAACTGAAAAGGAGATTCGAGGATTTCTGGGAAGGATACAATTTATCACCAAATTCATAGCTTAACTCACCATGACATGTGAACCAATCTTCTGACTACTTAAGAAGGAAGTCCCTACAGTGTGGAATGAACAATGCCAAAAACCCTTTGAGAAAATCAAGAGTTATCTGATGAAACCACCAATATTTGTCCCACCAGTACTCGAAAAGCCATTGTTGTTATATCTCACCACTACAGATACAACAATGGGGGCTTTACTTGCTCAATACCTAGAGGAGACTAGGAAGGAGAATGCAATTTACTACATCGGCAAGAAGATGTTGCCTTATGAAGAAAAGTATTCACCATTAGAGAAGACATGTGTAGCACTTGTATGTGCAGCTCACAAACTCAGACATTATGTGCTTGCTTACAAAGTTTTGTTTATTGCAAGGATAGATCCTTTGAAGTACTTAATGGAAAAACCTGTGCAAGATGGGAAGACTACTAAATGGGTGTTGCTTTTGTCAGAATTTGATATTAAGTATGTGACCTAGAAATCTGTGAAGGGGAGAGCAATTGCCGATCACTTAGCCCATTGTTCACTAGACTCAAGGAGACTTCTTGGATGAAGATATCATGGGGATTGAAGTAGAATCATGGAAGATGTTTTTTGATGGAGTAACAAATCAAAATGGAAGTGGAATTGGAGTTCTCTTAATTTCTCCAAAAGGGACCTTCTAGATGAAGATATCCAAAAGCGTCTCGATTGCCGAAGCATCAGGAGTGTGCCCCTTTGCAATTGAAAATAAACCTCCACAGGAGAAAGTAATATAAGTATGTGAGGCATGGTTACCTAAAAATTGAAATCCCACTTTTCCCCAAGGAAAGAAAGAGTAGAATTTCGAGGGGCTATTGTAAGGATGAAGGGCCCAGATATAGGTATTGGGCCGTGGGCCACGCTCGAGGATGTCAAATAACCCGAGGACAGACTAGTACAAGTGAAGGTAGATAAATATTGGGCCAAGGAAGAGATTAGGTCATGATGAGCAAGGGATGTTGTCTGAGGAGAAGTACATCCTCGGCTAAGCAGAGTGGAGGTCAAAGGTCCGACCATCTATCAAGAACAAGTCAACAGGCAATCGTGCTTGGAAGGATAAATATTAGAGAGGGATGAGACAAAAAAGAGTTGGGAAATATTTGAGAAGAAAGTTGCTATCACCGCATTGAATGCTTTGCATCTAACACCCTGGTCGCATTAATGTGGAGGTGATACCTGAATAGTAACTTTCATCATTATAGCTACCCACAAAGACTTTAGGAAAGTGCTGATGGGACAAGTATCAAGACTAGCAATTTGATTTACACGTGGCCTAAGATGAAAAAAGAGAAGGGAGTATAAAAGGAAGAAACCCCATTACAGAGGAATGGATCAAAAAAACTAGAGAGAAATCACTGTATACCCAAGAACTGTAATTTTTGTATAAGTCTCAGAGAAATATATAAGAATAAACCTTTCTCGGACTTGACCAAGGAGAACTTTTCTTGATTAAAACTATGTGTTTATTCTTTCCAGTAATAACTAACCTATTGTGATCACTATCTACATAGCTCAGTGAAAGTTCAGTTTCAAGCCAACTCTCTAACAAATTCATTGTTTTGGCTCTTTGGGCCATTGACCATCCATTTGGGCTTTGGGAGCAAATTGTATCCTTACAATTGACGCCGTTTATGGGAAATTGAACATTCTTGAGCTTGTTCAATCATGGTAGGTTCAAGGCCAAACTGTGAAGAATCTGTGAGATCCTAACGTCAAGATCAATTCCTTAATCTTGAACGAAGGAGAGACTGTGAAGTTAGTGTACACACCACCCATACAAGTAGGAGTCATTCTAGAAGTGAGTTATGTGTCCCATGGAGAAAACACCAGGAACATGCAGCTGGAGATAAATCATTTACGGAGGAAGTTACGCCGTAAGCAAAGGAGAGGGACTCCCTCAAGCTTAGAGTCTTTGATGATGATGATAATAGTTATAGGCCCAAATCAAGGACTCCTCCCAGTGAGTCTTTCTCTTATGATGAGGATCGTCATTATAGGCAGAGGAGCAGAAGCCCATCTCACAGAGGCTTGGGGAATGATGCTATGAGTAGGACCTTGTGCCAAATTACCACTCACACGGAGGATTGAAGGGGGAAAACTTCCTCGGCGGTTTACTCAGCCAGCATTTATCATGTATAATGGTAGGACGGATCCAGTGGAGCATGTTATCCATTTTAATTAGAGAATGGTTGTCCACTCGAAGAATGAGGCCTTAATGTGCAAGGTATTCCCATCTAGCTTAGGACCGATGGCAATGAGATGGTTTGATGGGTTGGAGGAAGGATCAATTAGCCCATTTCAAGAGCTTACTAGGGCTTTTAGAGCTCGATTTGTTACTTGTAGTAGGGTTCCTCGTCCCTTGGATTCCTTGTTGTCTATGGCCATGCAAGAGGGAGAGACCCTAAAGATGTATTCAAATAGGTACTAGAAGATGTTTAATGTGATAGATGAAAATTTCAATGATATAGCAATAGGGATGTTTAAGGTCAGCCTGCATGCTGAGCACGATTTGAGGAAATCTTTGACAAGGAAGCCTGCCTGAAGTTGTTGACACCTCATTTTGCAACCCATATTTAACCTCACATGGAGGATAAAAGGGTAATTTCGTCTTGGAAATATACATCTTAATTCTGGTCACTAGCTTTTAATTTCACTTCACCAAAATGATCTTGATGTTGTAACGATCAAATCAATCGGACCATCAGACTGAAAGTTATCATCAAATCAAGTTTTAATGGCCGAGATGCACTATCACAAATTGAGTCCGACTATATGTGATTATAAACAGTTGATTCCAATTGGTTATAATTATAATCAATTTGAGATTAACGATATGTCATAATTTGATTGGTTAGGATTACATTTATGGTGAGGTTACATACACCTAATTAATTAGATAGATAAACATTAATTATTCAATGAGTAATTTGTGCAATTATCTTCTAATTAGGGTAAATTTGGAACCAATTAAGCCTGAAATGGGAGTGATTGGAGTCATTTAATGTTAATTGGGAGATAATTTGGAACTTATAATGTTAATTGTTTTGAAATAATTTTTTAACAAATGACTTCTGCTCACCATTTCATCGATATCTCTTAGAATATTTTGAATCTGTGAATGAGGTTGATTTTCCCAGAAACTAGACATCCAAGGCTTCAATTTGAGTACAAGAACGAGACAATTCCAATCAGAATTAAGTCAAATATGATTTTTTGAAATTGGCTCTACAGGCTGTTATAGTAGCTACTGGAAAACCGAATTTTGGTTTGTACCTCACTTTCACCAATCTCCACATATAATGCACCAGATTTCCCCAAAGGCCAAAATGAAGTGTAGGTTTATGATTCTTTGTCAACCCTTATTAAATGACATTCCATTCGTATTTCCTCCACCACTACTATATAAACCCCCAATTTTCTTCATTCCAAAGCACGAAAAGACCCCCCTCTCTTCCCCTCTCTTGAGTTCTAGTGAAGTTAAGTAATCTTGTCATATCTTAGTCTTCCTGAGACTCAAGGTATTGAGTGAGACTCACTCTTCCTCTCTTAACTCTTCTTTTCCTTCACCTTTAAAACCTTTACCAAGAGTTGTCTTCTCCACCATATGGATTTTGCATGAAGGTATAATCTCTTTCCTTGACTTGTTTTTTGTGTTGCCATGGTGAGAATTTAGGATTAAAGCATGATAGTAACTATTTAAATTATCTTGAATATGTTTGAATGTTCTTAAATGTTCTTATGTGTTCTTCATATGTTCTTAATTGTTCATCACATGTTCATGCATAACACTTGTTTCGATCTTAAATCCACATAAAAAACATGAAAAAGATGTTTGTTTAATAATTCTTTTAAATTCTTGAATCTAGGATATCACCATCCACACACATTCACTACAATTTATTTTTCAATCCAATTGAAATTCTTAATAAATTGAATTAGAGTTTATCACATATACACACAATGAATTCAACATGCAAATTGATTGATAATATATTGGATGATGTGATATGAATATTGGCCACCATAATCTAGAAGACCGGTTTCACCGGGCAAGATGGGTGCCTAATACCTTCTCACCTTGTAACATAGCCTCTGAATTTAGATCAAGGGTTGATAAACCAATGTTTATCCTTATAATTTTCAATTTTTTGATTGTAACTAGGAAACAAAGTTATGTACTTTATCTTAGATTGTATTTAGGACCAAAGCCATGTAACTTTCCTATGATCAATGTAAATTCAATTGAAAATTAATAAAATGAGAAATTTTTCAATTTTGGTTTTCTTATTTATCCCAATAATTAAATAAGTGGCGACTTCATTGTAAAACCCTTAATCTAAAGGGGAAAATATAACTAGTCAATCCTCCATTTTAAGAGGCAATAACACGACTCCACCCATTCATATAGGTTTGGCCTAACATCCTAAAAAGGACTGGGGATGGGGTCTCTCACAGAAGTTACATCAGCTCATGGATCGAATTGATGAGTACAAATGGGTTGAGGAAGATCAGCAACAAGGAAAGGGGAAGGCGAAGGTAATTCCCCAGGACTGAAGAGATTTTAGGTCAGAGAGGTATAATAATAATCGGCTCAGGAGAGATTTTGCTGGACATACTGGGTCTGCTACTACCCAGGTAGTCAACACTGTGTTCAGGGAGCCTGTGCACCAAATCTTGGAGAAGATAAAGAATGAGCCATACTTTAAGTGGCCAAATAAGATGGGAGGAGACCCCATGAAGCGTAATCAAAGTCTTCATTGCTAATACCATCAGGGCCAAGGACTAACTATAGAAGAGTGTAGGACTTTACGCGATCACCTAGAGCAGATGGTCAAAATTGGGAAGCTAAAGCAATTCCTATACCAACCTAATGGGTAGGGGAGCCAAGCAGGGTCAGCACATCAGAGGGATGCTTCCTCAAGACCACCCTTGGGGATGATTAGTGTTATTCTTGCTGCCCTAGGTCAGATTGGTTCTTATCCATCATGTGTTATGTCCATAGTAAGGCCCCAAGCTGAGGATTTGATCCCTGATTCTAAGAGGGGGAGAATGGAAGTCCGACTAGCTCTAAGCTTCTCTAGTAAAGATAAAGTGGGAACTTTTCAGCTATATGATAATGCCTTGGTGGTCACCCTTCGGATAAGGGGTTTTGATGTGAAAAGAGTTTTGGTAGATCAGGGCAGCAGTGCAGAGATCATGTACCCTAACCTATAGAAAGGGCTCAAGCTAAAGCCCGAGGACTTGGTCAGCTATGATTCCCCTTTGGTGGGGTTTGATGGGAAGACAGTTATCCCAAGGGGCCAGATTAGATTGCCTGTTAAAGTAGGGTCAGAGGTCGTAGAGGTGGATTTTATTGTGGACGCATATTCCCCCTACATAGCTATTATGATGAGACCTTGGCTTCATGCCATGGGGATTGTCTCTTCCACTTTGCACTTGAAAGTGAAGTGCCCTTCAGGGGAGCAGGTTGAAGAGTTGATTGGAAGTCAGTCTATGGCCAGATAGTGTTTAGTGGCTGCAATTAGACATCAGTCTGGGGGTGAATCCTCGGTTCTTATAGAAAAGGATTTATAGCAACCAAAGAAAGTAGTCACGTCCTTGGATACTGTGGTAGAGGGGGCAAAGTGTGAAGAGTTAGAAAAAATCATCATTGATAATGACAATGAGAAGTATTTCCAAATGGGAGTTCAGTTGCCTCATTGGGAGAAGGAAAAACTGGTTGCTTTCCTCAGGAAGAGCATTGATGTATTTGCATAGAGTGCTTATGAAGCTCTTGGGGTGGATCTAAATTTCATCTGTCATCATTTGACTGTTAATCCATCTGTCACCCTTAAGAAGCGACCACATCGGCGTTCTTCTAAAGAACATTCTAATGCTGTTAAAGAAGAGGTGGTGAAGCTTAAGCGTGCAAGGGCAATAAAAGAAGTGTTTTACCCAGAGTGGTTAGCCAACACGGTGGTGGTAAAGAAAAAGAATGGGAATGGCGAGTGTGTGTGGACTTCATAGATCCAAACAAAGCTTGCCCCAAGGATCCCTTCTCGATACCTTGGATAGACTAGTTGGTGGATGCAACGGTTGGCCATTCTCGGATGAGCTTTTTGGATGCTTTTCAAGGACACCATCAGATAAAGTCATGAGGTATGGAATCCTTAAATGCTTAAGAAAGAGGTCACCATGTTTCTTAAATGAGTATTGGGTTGTACCACACAATTGTTGTCACTAATCATAGAAAAATATTTGGGTTTGAAGGTAATGAATGAGCACAGCTTGGACATGACACCTTGAGAACAGGCCTTGAACCTATTGAAATTTTCATCCAAGAAATGACAAATGACACAAAATCTGTTTTAGATAGCAAATGACATTTAGGAAGCTCAGCTATCATAAGCTTTGTGATGACTATTTAATATAACTTTGTATCAGAATTGAACACTAGAAGATTTTTAACTTTGATAACTTTGTATCAGAAGGAATGTTTATCCTACATTGGTTGTGTGTATCTCGTGTCTTTGATAACTTTGTATCAGAAGGAATGTTTATCCTACATTGGTTGTGTGTGTCTCGTGTCCTCTTGTTATAACCCTAATCTACAACTACAAAGGTTAGGTCCTTTTGTAGTTGTACTCTGGTTATATAATGTATTATAAACCCAATTTAAGACACTAACCGTAGAAAAATATTTGGGTTTTGAGGCAATGAATGAGCAAAGCTTGGGTATGACACCTTGAGAACAAGCCTTGAACCTACTGAATTTTCATCCATGAAATGACAAATGACACAAAATCTGTTTTAGATAGCGAATGACATTTAGGAAGCTCAGCTATCATAAGCTTTGTGATGACTATTTAATATAACTTTGTATTAGAATTGAACACTAGAAGATTTTTAACTTTGATAACTTTGTATCAGAAGGGATGTCCGCTGGTTATAACCTTAATCTACAACTATAAAGGTTAGGCTTTTTTGTAGTTATACTCTGATTATATAATGTATTATAAACCTAGTTTAAAACACTAGTATTACGGTTTTTGTGTGTGTTCTAATAAGTATTATTATTTACTTTAAAAAAAAAAAAATTTTGGTCATTCTTTTTGAATTGCATTAAAAAAAAAAAAAAGAATTTGGAATGTACGTTAAATTATTGTTGTATTTAAAATTAATTTTGTATCATCTAAAACTTTCTTTCTTCTAGTAATTACTAGATAATGTCCCATGCAACGCTCGGATACTTTGCAAATTCTTTTTAAATAATTTTTATGTTTTTTAAGACTTATTTGTAATACTCATTTTGTTGTATAATATTTATGTTCTCTAACAATATTGCTAAATGCTTTAAAACTTGATCTTCTTAATTCATATTTTTTATAATAAAAAATTGTCATAGAATTTGTTTTTGAATATTGAGGGGAATTGCTTTACTAATCTAGATTTATGAGGTTGGAACAGTCAAGTTTTTTGACATTTCTATGAGACTAACATATTATAACATTTGTAAACTTACTTTTTTAAAACTGATTAAATGATTTTGAAATTTATAAATTAAAATTTTAAGTGTAAAATACATTCATATCCTAAAAAAGTACAAAACTTCAAGCATCCTCCTAAATACTTCCATATGTACACTCCATTTTCACAACCAAATACCGAGCTACAAATTTCAAACACCCATTTCATTATCTCAACAAAAGAAAATTATTTGTAAGTACTTGCATATAGAGAATGTGATAGAAAGAAAAATATGCTAAAAACACTTTCATTTATCAAGATTTAATTGCCTTAAGTTGGACTTCCATACCCCCCTTTTTTTTTTTTTGAAAAAAAAATCTAAAATCATCATTGACTTTTACTTTCAACGCCATGCTTATAACAATACCGCACTAAATAGTAGTAAAAAAATACAAAGAAACCTATAAATTATGAGTTCTAAAATAGAATATAAAAAACAACTAATTTCATCAATAATAAATTAGAAAGTTTCTTTCTATTTTTCTTAAGTTCTAAAACAAAATACATTTATGGCTTTCTCACACCAAAATTCAAAAGACCCAAAGCCAATCATAGCATTTACAAAACCTATAACGTTTAACCTCAATATCAAAACCATAAGTTGTCGTCAGTCAATAAATAACATATGCCATCTTCCTTGGTTTTAGCCAACTCACACGAGTTAAGATCAGATGAGACGATAATGTTGGAGCTAGGTAGGTGTTATTGAAGGGTTGAAGGTAAATGACATCATTCTTGGTTTGTGCGTATTTGAGATGAGATGGCATAAAGGATTGTGGGTGGTGTATATAAAGGAGTAGAAATGCAAGATGTGAAAATACAAGTCCTTATTTTTTTAATTGGAGAAGTCTTGAAACATTGAATCAAAGAGTTTTACAAAGAATCCTTATTCTTTCATTGGAAAAGTCTTGTTTCCTCAAAAAAAAAAAAGTCTGGAAACATTGAACCAAAAAACAAAATGTTCATATTTTTAATTTGTTCTTATCTCTTATGTGGCTTAAAAGTATTTCAATTATCTTTTCAAAGAGTGCGTCACATGGCAAAATCTCAAACTTTTCCACATAAAGTCTTTACTTTTATGTATGGAAAAAACTTAGATACAATCCCTTATGATTGTTCCTTAGGTTTCCATTTTAATTTTCAGCCACCCGTCTAATTAAAATACTTCAACAAACAATATTAAAAAAGACAAAAGCTTTTTGTTTTCTTTTCCTTTTTTCCCTAGCCCCAGTGGCGGCTCTAGGAATTTTTTTTAGGGGGTTCATTAAAAAATTTTAATAAAAAAAGAACTTGAATATATCGAGTTACCAACAAAATAATAATAATAATAATACATGAAGTTTTATAATTTCCTTCTACAAGTATTCAAATTTTGAATTATAAGTATCTATTACCAATGTGGGTAGGTATGAGCCTACAATCATTGTATTTTGTTAAGTTTATTTAACATTTTTATTTTTATGCATTTTTTTATTATCTATTTGTTATTGTTTTTATAAAAATATTTTAAACTAAATGACTAAACTAAACTCATTGATTTTGTATTAATTATTGACGCACATAACCACACTCATTCATACATAAAATTATACACTAGTGTCTATTTAACCAATCAGATGCTTGGACAATCACTAACTTTATAATTTTATTTCTTAAATTTTACTAACTTTATAATAAAATGTTATTATAGCACGATAACAATTCACACACATGTTACAAACCATCTCTATTTCCTAATTATTAAATTATATTTATATTGCACACACAAACATCCACACACATCATAATTGACACAAATAACATTATAACAAAAAGTAATGCACACAATCAATATTAGACACACTTACACACATAATATAAATTTATAAAAAATAGTGACACTTACAATTCACAAACACTTACTCTTTATCTTTAGAGTTGGAAATACTTATATAATAAAAGTGTGCAAAATTTAATTCAGGGTGTGCAAAAATATTTTTAAGAAAAAATTATAGTATTAAACTAACAAAAAAAATATTTTATATATATAATTTTTTTTTTTTTTTTTGAAGTCAGGGGTTTCATTTGAACCCCTTGAGAATAATGTAGCGCTGCCCTTGCCTAGCCCAAGATGAAACATCTGCTTCATATCTCTCTAACAGAGCAAGGGAGAGGAAGTTTTTTTTTTGGAGAAAAAAACACACAAATGTGAGATGTAACGGGGCTTTAACACAAAGGCATAACACAAAATTCACTCAAAAGTTACGGAAATTTTTAGGGGTTTTTTGCCCATGAGATCTACAAATGTATTAATTATGTGACAAATATTGAAACATTTAGTTTTGTGAATTTCAGATATTCCAATTTTAAAAGTGACCACATAACTGTTTTAATTTTGATCAATCTAATATATTTGCGAAAATAACTTAACGGGCAAATAAAATACCCTAATTTATATGGGAGGGTGGGGGCATTAGCAAGATATACCCGTATTCTCTCTTTTTGTGTGCGCTTTTGTGACGAGCACTTGTAGTAGTTTTTGTTTTTCGCAGCTCACTTTCCATTCTAAACTTGTGCCTCGGCAAAATCCTGAATGAATGGCTGAATCAACCTCAAAACGCTTGAAACCAACTGACCCAGAAGAAGCAACAGTGGTCGAAGACAGGATAAGCAATCTGCCGGACTCTCTCCTCTGCCATGTCCTCTCTTTTCTCACAACCAAAGAAGCTGTTGTCACAAGCATTTTGTCGAGCAGGTGGACGACACTCTGGACTCTTGTGCCAAAGCTCGACTTTAACAGCCACCAATTTGAAGAAATACCTTCTTCAGATGAGGAGGAGCAAAGTCCTAATCATCAAGATCAGTGGAATACTAATAGGTACCGTTTTACGTTTGCGCATATCGTGTCCAGGGTCTGGGCTCTTCGCGATCGCAGTCGCAACTATGCGAATCCCATCAAACACTTTCGCCTCTACTGGCATTCTGATTCTGACCCAATCCATGTCGACACATGGGTTCGCACCGCGATTACGCCTGACTTGGAAGAGCTCCATCTCTTCATTTCTCATCCAAAACCTTTCAACTTCCCCTCTACGTTGTTTAATTACGCTAAATCATTACTAGTTTTGAAATTAAATGGCAAAATTGTTCTTAATCCTCCTTCTTCTTCTTCTTCTTCTTCCGGCGGCTTCCCGAGCCTCAAAACTGTTCATCTTGTCGATGTCCGATTTGCAAACGGCGACACTGCCTCTAAACTCCTCAGTTGCTGCCCGGTCCTCCAAAATTTGTATTTACAAATATATATCAGGGACCGTGATAACTATTTTAAAATCATTGCACCTACACTCAAAACGTTACATTTAATTTTTCTTCGTTATTGGGAGTACAAAGTTGAGATAAATGCCCCAGCTCTCGAGTACCTTTATTGCAGAGGCTGTAGTATTGAAGACATTTTGTTAGGAAATCTGTCTAACTTATTTGAAGCCAACGTTACCGTAGATCGTAATCCAAATAAAGATTATGGAAAAAAGATTAGGGACTTCATCGGAGCACTCTCTAATGTCAAATCCCTTCATTTGGTCTCAAATTTAACACAGGTAAATTTTTTTTTTTTTAATAGATGAATAGATAAAGACTACTTTTTCTTGGACAATCAGTTATGTTGTTGTGATTATTATGTTGTTGTGCAGTGCCTCTGTTACGCCACTAAAACTGATCTTCCCATGTTTCATAATTTGGCTTGCTTAAGCATTCATATTGGTTATATTTTGTGGGATGTGCTCCCGAATTTGCTTCATCGGGCTCCTAATCTTGCAGTTCTAGTCTTTAATGTATGTTATGCTCAAATGATGGATTTTTTTTTTTTTCTCCCTTCTCAAATAATCCTGAATTTATCTGAAGTAATCTTCTGTTGTCAGGAAAAAGTAGAATGGTACAATGTTGATGAGGAATATACTTCCATCATTGAAAGGATATTCAATGAGGACGTTCCTATATGTATATCATCGCACCTCCAGACATTTCATTTTAAAGGATTTAAAGGGTCAACGTATGAGTTGGAATTTGTTCGACATATCCTTAAGACTGCAAGATTCTTAAAGACGATGACAGTCTCTTCTGCTCGTATGAATTCAGAGGAGAAGGTTCGTGTTCTCAAGGAGTTATTGATGTTCCCAAGGGAATCCAGGACTTGTCAAATTGCATTTAACTGAAGTATATTTTGTTATGATTTCTCTCTCAGTTACTAAAGCACTGTATGTGGTTCTTTTGAATCAAGTCAGGTAAAAGTAGGAAGGATAAATCCAACAAGTCTGATTTATTGTGCTTTTAAGTAGTGGTGTTGCCTTGCCTTGTTGTTTTAATTCATTCCCAACTCTTGGGAAAATGTTGTTAGCCTTTCTATTTTAGTAGGAACAATATGACAGAAGTGATGATGCTAATATCAAAATATATTGTGAGTGAATTATTGTGGCAGCTTTTCCTGGAAGTCTTCATGTTTATTTTCTCTACACTTTCTTTGATTTTTCTTAGGAGTTTCCTTTTTCTTTTTTTTTGGGTGGATAATATACAGAACCTTTCTAAAGAAGAGTCTTTTGGATTCACCTCTAGGTTGTAAAACCTACGGGCAAATGACCCCACCCACAAGAACCAACATTCAGTGGCAACTTGTTTCCCAATCAACAAATTGCATGCACATGTTTGCAGAAGGCTTGTGTGTGGAATTTCTTATAGAATCCTTAGGAGTTGCCTTTTCATGTAGTTACACACATAGTAATGAAATCAAGAATTTAGAGTATAGTCCACTGTATCATATTTGGAGATTCATTAATTAAATAGATGAAAAATCCCTTATGGAGTGTCAAGAGTTTGGACTGGAATATTGAAATATACTTTGTAGACTCGATGGTTCCTTGGAAAAGTATTTGGAAGCCTAAGATTCCTTCAAGTCTCGCCTTCTTTATTTGGACTGCTTCCTTAGGGAGAAATTTTACCGTGGAGAATTTGTAGAAGAGAAATATAATTTTGGTTAGTTGGTGTTCTATGTGTAAGTAGGTAGGGGAGAAAGTGAGTAATTTGCCATTACATTGCCCTTTTGCAAGTGAGTAAAGGGATATGATTTTTGGGTTATTCAGAGATCATTGGGTGATGCCTAAGAATGTTGTAGATTTACTAGTTTGCTGGCAAGGTCTGTTGGGATGACATAGAAATAGTGTAATTTGGAAGGTGGCCATTCCTCATTGTGTGATGTGGTGCATTTAGCGTGAAAGAATGCTAGAATTTTTTAGGGATGTGAGTGGTCTACCTTACAAGTGAAGATGCAATTCTTCCAAACTTTGTTTGAGTGGATAATGGCACAGGAGTATATCCCTTCCATACTTCATGTTTTAGTTTTCTTTTCAATAAAAATTAATAATTATCAAAAAAAAAAAAAAACTCATTCAATTTATTTTTTAAAAACAATAGCTTTTCTCCCTCGTTCATCCTTTAACCCACTCAAGAATCAACTAAGCTTGTGTGGTTTAGACAGTCATGTGAAGTTAGATAGAGCTTCAAATTGGCTTTTGTAAGTCGCCACATTAGAAGTTTGTTTGAGCCTAGATAGAACCTCCATTGGATCATCATATGTTGTTGGGCCAAATCGAATTTTCCAAGTGTTGACAAAAGCCTCCCAGCCAACAAACAATCCGGCATAATAAGCATCCTGAATAGTCACCAATGCTTCCTTATCCATGTGACATGATGGCATCAGGACCATTTGATGCTCAGTTGTATTACATTAAAAGAACTGATTAGCCTTGTAAATCCAGCAGGCTGGATCATCTCCTTGGAATCTGGGGAAGTCAAATTTCGAGGGTTTGATTTGGCTTACCAATGCAGACTCTGAAGCTGTTGAATTGCTAGTAACGTGGTAGCCTTGTGACCCTGATTGCTACTTCCTTTCTTCTGATTCAGCCATTTTCTGCACAAACAAATTAGTAGACTATTACTGTTTTTGAATTTCTTGTAATGCCTGTTATGGTAGGTAGTTAGTGTAACACTCCCCAACAGCTTAACTAACTCCTAATTAACAACATGCTGAATAGTTGTTTTTCACATTGTTGATTATAGAGCTAGTTAGATGCATCAAAGTCTAGTACTTTACAAGTGTCCTCCTATTATAGCAAGAATAAGCAGAGTACAAGTAAGCTAACAAAGACTAGTGTAAACTAATTACAGGTAACTAAAATGCTCAAGTACAGGTATCAATACAATGCAGCAACAACTACACTCATTCAGCAGTGATAAAGCGGCAGCCATGTAACTGGCACACAGTAACTCAACTATCTCAGCTGATGCAGACAGCAGGTGGCAGATTATGCAGCAATGAAACTAGCAAACAGGTTATGCAGCAATAGACAACATGCATATCAGAAGCATAGCGGGTAGCTAGTTCAATCTTGAGGGTCATAACATTTTTCTTTTTTGGGCTCAACCCTTAAATTGCCATCCTTCAGCAGTTAGAGTTCTATATCATAAATAGTTACTATCCTCCTTCATTTCTTTCATCTCAAGTCTAACATTTAAAGCTTACCTAATTTTGGATTTTAATTTATCCATGAATATTTTTCTTTTCTTTTAAAATTCTTCGGTTGTCATCACTTGATTTAAAAAGTCATCAATCTGATTTTTTTAAACGGTTGCATTTCCTCCTTATTCCAAACCGTATGACATCTTCTCTCTCAGTCTCTAATCTCTCTATGACAAATGGAACTAAGGCCTACTCAATACTGGGATCCTATGATTTGGAAACCTATACTTCATAGAGATATGGAGGTACTCTAAATGTCTGTTTCATTTTTTTTTTTCCCTATAGTTTAAGAATTTTTCAACTACATTTTGTTTATTTTATTAAGGAGAGAGCTTTGAATTTGATGTGACATTTTTTTTCATTTTAGATTTGAATTGTGGTTTTTATTTTTATTTTTTAAGGTTTTGGACCTTAAAAGTGTGTTTTTTTTTTCTTCAATTATAAATATTTTTGAGATATGTTTTCTTTGTTTTAGATATTAGAGAATGTTGTAGGATAAACATACAAAATTACAACAAAGCACCACAATACACTAGAATTAACGAGATTTGGTGTACTCCAAACCTACATTCACAGGCAACGCTAACCAAAAATCACTATTAATAAATTGAATTACAACTGCATAAACTCTCACAAAAAACTCTCAAACATAAATTAACCAAAAACACCCAAATGTGTGCTCAAACTAATACACTAAACACTAACAGAACTTAGTCTTTTAACTCTCCCTACACTAAACTTTTCTCATAACTTTCACGCACATGCACACATAGTAAAGTCACACCACCATTCTATTTATAGAAATTAGTGTATATTATTACTATGACATCTGCTGATCTAGGTTCTACTTATATTCTTTTAGTCATTCCTATCTGCCTATAATTTGTCTTTGTGCATCTCCCATGTACTAGTAGATAACCGATTGCTTTATGGCTTTGGGCGGATGGGTATTGGTAGCCTTGGGTTCCCAGAATGGGGAGTCTCTGATAAAGTCATGAGGCTTGGAATCCTTGAATGCTTAGGATGTCACCATGTTTCTCAAATTAGTACTGGGTTGTACAACACAGTTGTTGTCACTAAGCATGGAAAAAATCGTTGGGTTTGGAGACAATGAAAGAGCACAGCTTGGGCATGAAACCTTGAGAACATGCCTTGAACCTACTAAAATTTCCTTCCATGAAATGACAGATGACACAAATGTTATTTCAGATAGCGAATGACATTCAAGGAGTTACCATCTGCTTTGTGTTGGTTATTTATTGTAACTTTGTATCAAAAGTGAACACTAGAAAATTTTTATTTTTATTTTTTGAATTGCATTTATATATATATATATATATATATATATATGTATGTGTGTGTGTGTGTATATGGCGCTTGGGTTTGCCTTGGGCTTCAACGCTTGAGAAGAAGTACCTCAGTAATCAAAAGTCACCTAAGAGTTCCATAAAAAAATAAAAATAAAAACTCACCTTAGAGAAAATCTGTCATATAGGCTATGATAAAGCACATGTAGAAAATCTCAGAGCTAGTTTTAGTTTCTGTTTATATGATTAGCATTAGCATTTGGCTTTTCAAAACCACATTAGCCTAAATTTTCACAAAACTCACGCAAAAGCTTCATGAATAGGCTCAATAAATTGTCGAAAATTTTGTAACAATGAACAGTGGGCCCAAAACATTTATTGAGCACTATTCACTCAATACATCAAAAAATAATTTTTTTTGTTCATTTTCTCACATCTCTCTCTTTGTGTTTGACTATTTGAGTAGAATAGTGTTTGAAACTTTTGAAGCAAAATCAAATTATTCTAAATCTGATGGATTTAAATTGCAATTTAGTCTATTGTTTGCTTAAATCATGCTCCATTATCTAAGACAGCCTTGTGTGTTGGGATTCTGCCATCAACGGCTTATATAGGTAGGTGGATTCGTTAGCAAAATTTCATTTGGCTATGAATCACAACGTGCAAAGTAGTCCAAATATTGTTAGGCAATGTAGCTCGCCTGTTGGCTTATATCCTATATCTCTATTGAAAATGGTATTGTTCTTGGAATCAAGATTCTCTAGAGTTCTAGAATACTTGACTGTATAGGGTTTTTTTTCATCTTAACCTTCTTTTTATAATAAATAGTCTATTCGCTAAAAAAAATAAAAAATAAAAACAAATTGACATGTCAAATTTTGAATTTATTAATTTATTTTAGTTTTTAAAAAGAGTAGTTCTAGGACCACAAATTATTTCACAATTTTTTTGCCACAACTCTGACGTGGCAGATTGTGAGTGGTTAATTATCACTTACACATAAACCCACAATTTTTTCTTTACCAATTACACCTTACCACGTCATAGTTGTAGCAAGAAGTTGTGAAAAATTATATGATCCTAGACTTTTCCTTTTAAAAATTTAGAAACCCAGAAAACCTATAATTTGCAACCTTGGTCGTCCCTCTCCTTAATTACGTGGTTTTGGAGCCTTTGGAATGGTTGATTGACAATTTTGTTTTTGTTTGCACTAGTTGTTATCTGCTAGAAATGTGAATAGGATGCGGAGGTTAATGATTTGTATAAGATATTTTGAGAGAATAAATATATATATATATATATATATTTTAAATGGAGGTTGATGATTCATATAAGATATTTTGAGAGAATAAATATTTAGAAAAAAATATGGATGCATTGAGGGAATTAAACCTCAAAAAAATAATAATAATAATCTTCTCACATATCTCTTTTTGTGTATGACTAGGGGTGTCCACGGGTCGGTCCGGGTCGGGTTCGTGCCCAACCTGGACTCGACCCGATAGACTCGGGTGGGAGAAATCATAACCCGCAACCGACCCGTATGGAGCTTCGAATCGGCTGGATCGGGTCTTGTCGGTTTCGGGTTCGTTACAGGGGTCGAAATCTGGCCGGATTTTGGACAAAATCTTGCCGGATATCGACAGATCTGGCCAATATTCCTCCATATCCTTTGAGATCTGGCCGAGATGTTGCAATATTTGTCGAGATCCAACCGAGATCTCTTTATATCGACGGAGTTTTGAGTTCAGCTTACCAGTTTTTCGCCGAAACATGAGATCTGCGACTGGAAGAGAGAAAGGCATCGGGCGGGTCGGGTGCTTCGGTTTCTCAGACAGGCAAACCGAGACTCGAACCGATGGCATCGGATCTTTGCGCCGGCGACCCGCAGCCGACCGAACCACTGCTCAGGTCGGGCGGTTATTGGGTCGGAGAGCGTCGGGCCGGTCAGATTCTTCGGGTCCGGGTGAGTGTTGGACAGCCCTATGTATGACTATTTAAGTAGAATAGTGTTAGAGTATTAAGACCGAGGTATAAAAGTGCATTGAGCGGAGCCTGATTTGAATGCTTACTTGTTGCATAATTAAAGCTTGTGATAATAAGTTTTGGTTAGATTAGTTTCTCTGTTAATTCAATCAGTCAACTAATGAAAATTTCATTGCAAAATGTAAGGAAGAAAAATATTTTACAAAATTGTGAATTCAATTATTTTTGTAAATTGTTAATATTACAATTAAGTTGATCGTACCCTTAATTAATTTTTTTTTTAAGGGATACCCTTAATTAAAATTTAGATAAAGTCTATAGACATAATAGTAGAGTGTCAGTAATGCACTGATCTCAATCCCTTTTATCTTCAATTGTAGTAAGTACTGGGTACTGGTATAATAATAAGTAGTTTTCCCGGGCCACGGTCTATTACTCTATTTCTCCGCCAATTTGGTTTGGCACAGTATCTTTAAATTGGGAACTCCAACTCCGAACCCCATTATTTCCCAGATTCTGCTCAACAACCAAATAGCTCAGAATGGCTAACTCAAACTCAAAACCAACAGGGGTGGACAGGATAAGCAATCTACCAGACTCTCTCCTCTGCCATATCCTCTCTTTTCTCACAACCAAAGAGGCTGTTGTCACAAGCATTTTGTCGAACAGGTGGAAGACACTCTGGACTCTTGTTCCAAAGCTCGACTTTGACAGCTACCAATTTAAAGAGATATCTTCTTCAGATTAGGAGCAAAGTCCTAATCAGTTTAATAGGTACGGTTTTACGTTTGCGCATATAGTGTCCAGGGTCTGGGCTCTTCGCAATCGCAACAATGCCTATCCCCTCAAACAATTTCGCCTCTACTGGCATTCTGATTCTGACCCAATTCAAGTCGAAACATGGGTCCACGCCGCTCTTTCTCATGAATTGGAAGAGCTCGAACTCCACATTTGTTTTCCTGAACTTTTCAACTTCCCCTCTGCCTTGTTTAATTATGCTAAAACATTAGTAGTTCTGAATTTAATGGGCAACAATGTTTATGTTATTCCTCCTTCTTCAGCTCTCCTTGGCTTCCCTAGTCTCAAGACTCTGCATCTTGAAAATGTCTGGTATTCAAAACCCGACTCGTTCTCGAGATTCCTCAGTTGTTGCCCGGTACTGCAAGATTTGACTTTGCATTTACAAACATATACGTATGATGTTTTGAAAATCATTGTACCTACACTCAAAAGATTGCATTTAGATTTCCATAATAGTGCTTATCAGTACAACAAATTTGAGATAAATACCCCAGCTCTGGAGTACCTATGTTTCAGCGGTTATGTGATTGAACATGTTTTGTTGGGAAATCTGTCTAACTTAGTTGAAGCAGACATTGAGGTTGATTATGATGATATTAAAGATTATGGAAATATGATTATGGACTTCATCAAGCAACTCTCTAACGTTAAATCCCTTCATTTGGACTCAGATCTCACTCAAGTAAGGAAAAAAAAACACATTTTTTTCATGTTCTATTATTAAATGGCTAAACACTCTTTCTTGGACAATCAGTTATATTGATGTGATTATTATATTATTGTGCAGTGCCTTTGTAAAGCTACTAAATTTGATCTTCCCATGTTTCATAATTTGGCTTTCTTAAACTTTGATGTTGGTGCTTGTTTGTGGCATGTGCTCCCACACTTGCTTCATCTGGCTCCTAATCTTGCAGTACTAGTCTTTGAGAAGGTATGTTATGCTCTGATGAAATATCTCTTTTCTAAAATAATCCTGAATTAATCTAACTAACTAGTGTATCTTCTGCTGTCAGGAGGAATACATGGGATTTTACGTTTGTGATGAGGAAGATACTTCCATCATAGAGAGGATGTTCAATGATGAAGTTCCAATATGTATATCAACGCACCTCAAGACATTTCATTTTAAAGGATTTGAAGGGTCAACTTATGAGCTGAAATTTGTCGGACATATCCTTAAGACGGCAAGATTCTTAAAGACGATGACAGTCTCTTCTGCTAATATACATTCAGAGGAGAAGTTTCGTGTTCTCAAGGAGTTATTGATGTTACCAAGGGAATCCAGGACTTGTCAAATTGCATTTAGCTGAAGTATATTTTGTTATATTTGGTTCATTTGAATCAAGACAGGTAAGCCGAAGGTCTTGTAACTGAAATGGTTCCTCTCCATGCACAAAGTGTTTGAGAGTCTAGGGAGGAAAGGGTTCAAACTATGGGTTAGTTGGTAAAAGTAGGAAAGATAAATCCAACAACTCTGATTTATTTAAGTAGTGATGTTGCCTTTTTTCTTCTTCTTCTTCTTCTTTTTTTTATTTTTTATTTTTATTTTTATTTTTAAAATTCATTCCCAAGTCTTAGGAAAATGCTGTTAACCTTTCTATATTAGTAGGAACGATATGACTGAGCTGCTGATGTTAAAATCAAAATATCTTGTGAGTGAATTATTGTGGCTGCTTTTCCTGGATTTCTTCGTGTTTATTTTCTCTACAATCTCTTTGGGTTTTTTTGAGAGTTTCCTTTTCTTTTCTTTTTTTCTTTTTTTTTGGATAAGGTAGAAGACCTTTTTAAAGAAGAGTCATTTGGACTCGACTCTAGGTTGTAAAACCTATGGGCAACTGATCTCACCCACAAGAATTAACATTCAGCTGCACACATGGTCTGCTATATCATACTTTACCTAATCTACATTCCATTAGTTTTTGTGAGATTTTTAATTGCATAGAGCTAAAAAGTTCTATGCGATTATTTTTATAGGAAAAATGTGAACTTCAGACTATTTGGGGGTGATCGGAAGATAATTCAACTATCAAGAAGTACCTCAGTAAACAGTAACGAAAACTCCCCAAAAAAGAAAATCTGTCGTCTGGGTTTACGTTGGGCTTCAATCTTCAAGAGAAACTCTGTCATCTAGGCTATAATAAAGCACGTGTAGAAAAGCTTCGTGTTAGTTTTGGCTATATTATATGGTTAGCATTTGGCTTTTCAAGGCCACATTTAGCCAAAATTTTAACCAAACTCAGCCCGAAAGCTTCATACTTCAAACTCAATAAATTGTTAAAAAAATAAATAAATAATAATAATAATAACAATGAACAGTGGACTCAATACATTTATTGAGCACTGTTCACTCAATACATCAAAATAAAAAAAATAATAATAATAATAATTAATTCATTTTCTCTCCTCTCTCTGTTAATGATTATTTTAGTACAATAGTATTAGAGTATTGAGGTTAATATAGTTGTCAATGAATAGTAGATTAGCTAAAGTAATAAAGTGGGATTTTCAGACCAAATTTGACTAAAAATGCTTTGAGTTTGATGTGAATGCTTGTAACAGATTTTGATCAGATTAGTTTCTCTGTTACTTTAGTTAGTGAAATAAAGAGAAATCCATTGCAAAATACAAGCAAGGAAAATATTTTACAAAATTGTAAATTCAGTTATGGTTGTCAATTGTAAATTTTACTAATTGAGTTTATCATACCTTTAATTAAAATTGGATAAAGTCTAGAGACAGAACAGAATGTCACAGCACATTCCATAAAAAATATTTAAAAAATAAAAAAATGTCACAGCACTTCTATTTTCAATTGTGGTGAGCAGTGGCAATGCCACTTTGTCTTCATGTGGTTTATTTGTTCAAATGAACCCCCTCATTTGGAGGATTTTTTTTTCTACATATTTTTATAATTTTTTGCTTTGACTACCCTAAAATAAAATTTTGAACCCCCCTAAAAGAAGTCCAACAACAAATCAATTCAATACCAACCTGTATCTTGGCCTTTTTGGAAAAAAAAAAAAAAAATTGACAACAAATCAAATTGACCTATAATCTATGAAAAAAAATAGCAACCCCAACAACAGAAATTAGTAATTTGTCAAAAAAAATTAATTAAGTGCACTGTAAAGTGTAAAAACTAAAAAACAATTAAGTGTGAGGTAGTGGAAGTAGGGTATGAGACACTGGAGAGTGGATATCAAATAGAAATTCTACTCTATAATAATCTAAATATATATGTGTTTGAAATTCTCTCCTAGAGACTTGAATCCTGGCCTGTGAGACTCAAAATCTACAACCACACAAACTCACCAAAAAAAAAAAAAAACTCTCAAAAATAAATTAACCCAAAACACCCAAAGGGGCCCTCAAACTAATACACTAAACAAAAATTAGTCTTTAAACTCTCCCAACACTACTTCGCTCATAACTTTCAGACGTACACACAAAAGTAAAGCCATACCAACTATAGGGATGAAGGGTCCAGATATAGGTATTAGGCCGTGGGCTACGCTCGAGGATGTCAAATAACCTGAGGACAGACTAGTACAAGTGAAGGTAGATAGATATTAGGCCGAAGAAGAGATCAGGTCATGATGAGCAGGGGACGTTGTCCGAGGAAAAGTACCTCCTCGGCTAAGCAGAGTGGAGGTCAAAGGTCCGACCATCCATCAAGAATAGGGCAATAGGCAATCGTGCTTGGAAGGATAAACATCAGAGAGGGATAAGACAAAAGAGAGTTGGGAAATATTTGAGAAGAAAGCTACTCCCACCATATTGAATGTTCTGCATCTAACCTCCTAGCCACATTAATGTGGAGATGATACTTCAACAGTAACTTTCAGCCTTAAAGCTACCCATAAAGACTTCAAGAATGTGCTGATGGGACAAGTATCAAAGCTAGCAATCTACTCTACACGTGAAAGGTTGAGATGAAAAGAGAGAAGGGAGTATAAAAGGAAGAAACCCCATTACAGAGGGATGGATCAGAAAAACTAGAGAGAAATCATTATATACCCAAGAACTGTAATTTTTGTATGAGTCTTAGAGAAATATGTAAGAACAGACCTTCCTTGGACCTAAACGAGGAGAACTTTTCTTGTTCAAAACTGTTTGTTTTATTCTTTCCAATAATAACTAACCTATTATGATCACTATCCAACTAACTTAGTGAAAGTTTAGTTTCAAGCCCACTGTAGATACTCGATTTTGCACCCATGATTTAATCAAGAAAGATGACTGGAATGACCAATCATGTACTCCAAAAATCATGATTGCATTACATGCATCAATTTGTTCTTGCATTACATGTGTTAATTCATTCATTGTATATCATAAAAATAATCTTGAGATTCTAACAATCGCAACGGTGTGTTCGGTTTCCAAATTGGACCATTAGATCAAAAGATATCACATAATCAAGTTTGCATAGTTAGCATGCATTGTGTCTAGGTAGAGTCGACCACGCACAATTAATTAAAATTAATTAAATAATTTTGTGATTGGTTGATAAGTAGTGTTTAAAATAGGATTGCTTGCATAGGAATAAAGGGGATAATTGGATAACAATAAAATTGTAGATAATTTAAACTTTATCAAAATTTATTTTAGGGTATTTATCTACAAGATAATTATTCCTGAAAAGACCTGAATTATCCAGAAAAGAGATGAAAAATCTCAGAATACGAATGAAAACACATCTAGATGTAAGGATCGGCTAAAAAAAAACCTAAAAAGGGAGTCCAAAATGCACTCAAACACAAAAGTACGTTTGGTGCCCAAGAGTACCATTCGACACTCTTTTGGGCTTTGGCCCAATCTCTTTTGGGTGCCGATAAGGCACACCCTTTTTTACTTTTTTGCAGAAAGACGCGTCCCGATTCGCATTCTAATCGTCTAAGCTATTTTTTAGAGTTTTCCAGCCTCTATAAATAGAGACGGGATCTCATAATTCAACACACTTTTTTACGCCCTAAGAGGCACACTCATTTATGCTCTCAAATTGCACATATTTGTTGATTCCCTCTATGATATTTTCTGTTGAAATTAGGGTTTTTAGGTTTCAAAGATAATTGAATAAATTTCTTTGAACCCTAAAACATCCTCCCAAGTAGATGAGTGCTCATGCAAGAGGTTGCTTTCTAACCCTTTTCTTTATGCCTTTCTTTTATAATGATGCATGCATGCTTTTTTTTAGTTTAGTTGTGTCAAATATCTACAGTATGAATTGTTAATTATTGTTTTTTTAAAGCATGATCTTGAATCTTTTATTGCAATTGTAATCTTTTTCTTAATTTTAAAGATCTGCATATAATCAATTCTTTTTCTAAGAATAAAACGGATCTGCATCTTCATTATATGTAGATTTTAATTTTTCTTAATAAAAAATGGATTTGCATCTTCCTAAGATGTAGATCTGATTTTTTTTTTTTTAATAAAAAACAGATCTGCATCTTCCTTACATGTAGATCTAAATTTTTCTTTAAACAAAAAATGGATCTGCATCTTCATTAGATGTAGATCTGAATTTTTCTCAAATCAAAAACTGGTTTGCATCTTCATTAGATGCAAATCTATATCTTCATTAGATATAGATCTAATTTTTAACATATGCAGATTTTGAAATTAAAAAAAAGATCATGCATGATTGTGTTTATGGCTATTTATTTTGTTTGGTTCATATAGCATAAATTTATTTTATGAATGAAATTCTCTTCATAAAAAAAATCTTTTTCATATTTTCGAACATATAAAAACAGATCTGATTTTTTTTTTTTTTGTCATCAAAATTTATTTATTTATTTTTTTTTTTTAGCCTCCAAATTTAGGTCTTTGGATATGTAGATCTAAGCCTTGTCTTTATTTTTATTTTGGTAGATTGTAACTAGGACTCAAAGCCATGTAATTTTCAATTTACTAAGGCTATGTTTGGATGGGTGGATGGCTCTGGGTTTGGGAGGGTCCCATGCCAACTTTTTTTTTTTTTTTTTTTTTTTTGAGGCCTTGGTGGTGGAACATATCGAGGTTTTCTTGGCTTTTTTTTTTTGGGTTTTGGCAAGTAAGGGTTGGTCAGGGGAATATATAAATTTTTCCTTTTTGCATTATTTTTTTTTTTTTTTTTTTTTTATTTTTTTTTTTTTTTTTTTAAAAAAAAATATCCTTTTAGCCTTTGCTTATTTTATAAATAAATAAAAAAATTAAAGTGTCCATACAATTTTTTTTTAATAATAAATGTGTTACTTTTTGTTTATATATTTAGTAAGGATATAATGGTAAATTTATATCAACTTCATTTTTCATCATCTCATTTTTTATCTCAACTAAACAAAAAAGTTTTCTATCCCTCCACTTTTCCACCCTTCCAACCAAACACAAATGAGAGAAAACTAAATCTTTTCTATCCTTCCACTTTTCCATCCTCCCACAATTTTCTATCCTCCCACTTTTCCATCCTCCCAACCAAACGGACCCTAAATGTATTTTTTTTTTAATCAATGAAGGAACTATTCAGTCATGTATATTTGTATTTATTATTTATTTATTTTTTGTATTAAAAAAAAAAAGTGGCGACTCCACACCACTTACCTGAAAAGAGAGATGCCCTAAAAAGCACACTCCAAAAATCTCTCTTTTTTTGAGAGGCACCCACAGTGGCGACTACATTGGAGATGTCGAGGGCTAAGTTTCGTATTAGACTTAAGTGACCAAATATGTACCCCTGTTTTGCATGGTCTTGCGTGATATTGTTGTTTGTTTATTTATTATGTTATATGATATTTTGTTGTATGATATGTTGCTATTTGTATTGTTTGTTAAAATCTTTCCCTAACTGTCATAGTGTGTGCCATCCAAACAATATGTATGCACCCCTTCAACAACTTGTGGTGCTAGTAACCATGGATCACCGGTCTTCATTAGATTTGGGTATCCAATGGCGAACTCACCAACTCATTGCCTAAAGCCACTGGATCATTTTTTGTTGATTGTAAAGGACAAACCATGCATGTCATTCGGACCAACGCAATGTTCATTACATTACTAATTGGGAGGTGTAATGTCCTAGCTATGTAAAACAATGAAACGACAAACCCACCCTACAATGTAATGACTTAAAACCTACCCTTAGGTTGGTCCCGGTTAAAATTGCATTGCATGTTATGTGACTAAGCCTGTCATTAGGGGAGAATTTGGTTAAGATCTGAAGGAAGGCTACAAAGGGAACCGAAGCTTGACACTCAAGCCAGTAGTTCCAATTCCAAGCCTGTTACTCCCATTACAGTACTGAAGCCTTTAAGCATAGAAGAAACTCCGCTACTGCAACATCATAACCCCACATTCGACCTACAAGACACTTCAAGCCCTAATCGAATCACCCAACATCAACAAATGGGGGGAGACACTTCAAACCCCAAGTAAATAGCCTAACACCCACAAATGGGGGGAGACACTTCAAACCCTAAGACACCAATACTAATGACCTAAAAAAAATTACCTACATCACAAAGGGGGAGAGACACTTTAAACCCCCACATTTGATGGCCGACAAGCCTACAGACATGAAGATTGATGAAGAAGCTGTAGATTATATGGAGGAAGATCCCACAATACTGATGCTAAGGGAAGAAGGAGTTTACTAGGAGCCATCTGCCATTGTTGAAGCCACGACCAAGTTGAAGAACTAGGCATGGGAGGAAACCGCCTACCCCACCCACCCCATGGAAGACTTCGTGAGGAAGATCAAGACCGTCAAGTCAGTCACTTTTGCCAAGAAGATCCAGACCGCCGAGCCAGTCACCTATGCCAAGAACATTATTTCTGTCCCTATTGAGTTTATTTCTGCTAGTATTTCTATTCTTGTTAAGTCTGTTTATGATAGTTTTCCAGTCAAGTCTAATTTAGTTAAGTCTATTGAGTCGGTTGAGAACTCTTTCCCTTTTAATAAGATTTCTGATTCTGCTAATTTATTGGATTTGAATGTTTTTATTTCTGAAATTGATAAAGAAACTCTTAATAATAAGGAATTAAAACATGGACACCTAGAACCCATAAAAGAAGAAATCCAACCCATTAACCTAGGAACTGATGATGAACCCAAAATAATACAAGTGGGCAATATCCTAACCACTTCAGAGAAAAATGCATTAGTGGCATTGCTGACAGAGTTCAAGGAAGTCTTTGCGTGGTCATATGAAGACATGTCTAGGATCGATACAGATATAGTACAGCATTGCATTCCAACAGATCCAACCATGAAGCTGGTCAAGCAGAAGTTAAGAAGAATGAAGCCAGAGTGGACTCTCAAGATGAAGGAAGAAGTGGAGAAATAGTACAATGCAAGATTCCTGAGGGTGGTCAACTATCCAGAGTGGTTAGCTAATGTGGTTCCGGTACCAAAGAAGGATGGGAAGGTCAGAATGTGTGTAGATTTTCGAGATCTGAATAAGGTCAGCCCAAAAGATGATTTCCTTTTGCCTCACATAGACGTCTTGATTGACAACACAGCAGGTCATGCTTTACTATCATTTATGGATGGATTTTCAGGGTACAATCAGATTCAGATGGCTCTAGAAGATTTGGAGAAGACCTCCTTTATTACACCATGGGGGACATATTGTTACAAGGTCATGCCATTTGGTCTTAAGAATGCTAGTGCAACTTACCAACGTGCAGCCACTACTTTGCTACATGATTTGATCCACAAAGAAGTAGAAGTTTATATTGATGATATGATAGTGAAGTCCAAAGACCATGAAGGGCACATACTAGCTTTGAGGAAGTTCTTTGAAAGAATCCGGTTCTACAAGTTATGGTTGAATCCAAAGAAATGTACTTTCGGAGTCACATCTAGAAAATTGCTAGGGTTTATGGTAAGTTAGAGGGAAATAGAAGTTGATCTTGACAAAATCAAGGCAATTGTAGAGATGAAGCCCCCAAGAACTGAAAATGAGATCCGAGGATTTCTCGAAAGCATACAGTACATTAGCAGATTCATAGCTCAACTCACCATGACATGTGAACCAATCTTCCGACTACTTAAGAAGGAAGTCCCTACAGTGTGGAATGAACAATGCCAAGAAGCCTTTGAGAAGATTAAGAGTTATCTGATGAAACCACCAATACTTGTCCCATCGGTACCCGAAAAGCCATTGTTGTTATATCTCACTGAACAGTGCAAAACTGCAAGTGCACAGTATCGTAGTTTTATAGTAAAGTGATGAGAAGAGTATCGTCCTCAGGGATTGGTAACTTACTTTTGACAAATACCAAAATTATGCTAATCTCGATTTTATCTAGAGAAGTCACTAAGGTTTTTGTAATTGGAATTCAAAATAAAATCAATTTAAATAAAAGATACGCAGAGGAAAAGAAAGATGTTGCTTGAAAATCAACTTAATGAGAAAGAAACTTCTAGGAAATCGATTTCACTTAATCCCTCACTATGCTTTACTCATCTAGCTAATTGAATTTAATTCTCTCTGTTTGTTAGCAATCTCCAAACTCATCCAAAAGCCTTTTTCGATAGTTAATTGGAAACATTCTTGTTCATTATTTTACACAAGAGTATGCAATTTAATAAAGCAAGAAAGCATTAAGACCAATGATTTTAATACTACATAGGTTCATACGAGTCTTTCGATCTCTATATTTACCTATGCTGAAATATTCAAGATCTATCCTATAATCCCCTCTTTCGACAGTAAATTACAAGATTAAAATCATCTAATTAATGGCCAGTTAATTAGAAGCAATAAGCTTAGAATAAATCAGACAAACATGAAGAGAATTTGTTCAAATTAACATAGAAAAGCAAGCATAGTTTGAAACTAGATTACATCGTTTTCCTAGAATAAAGAAAGTTTAGTTCATGCTAAAAGTTAAATCCAACACAAACGAGTTCACCATAATTTTTTCTAAGAAGATTGGAAAGAAAATAAATGCTGAAAAATTCTCTGTTCCAGCCCTCTCTTTTTTTCAGCTTCAGCACCGCACCTTCTTGTTATTCTGTTTCAGCCCTCTTTGTTTTGTTTTCTATTTCAGCCCTCTTTCTTTCTTTTCTGTTTCTCTGTTTCAGCGCCACTCTTTCTTGTCTTTTGTTCAGCGCTCCTTTTCTTGTTAAGCGCCTCCTTTTTGCTTCATTTAGCGCCTCCTTTTTGTTGTCTTCTTGTAGCCCTATGTTTTTTCTTTTCTTTTTGACATGTTGCCCTATTTTTTCAGCCCAAAACACTTTTTCAGCCCTAATACTTTTTCAACCCAAGAACTTTTTCAGCCCAAAACGTTTTTCAGCCCTTCTTTTTTTTCTTAAGCACCTCATTCTCTTTTTCTTGCCAACTTCCAAGGCCAAAAATATTCTCTCTAGCTGCTTCACATCTCTTTTATTTGAGTAAATCTTTATTTTCTTCAAATCTGGAATAAAATTTAAATAACAAAAATCAAGTCTAAAATCAACAAAATAAATAAAATTAGACTAAAGTTTAAAGTTGAGAAGTGATAAATTACACTCAATTATGCAAGTCATCACTCATCACTACAGATACAGAAATAGGGGCTTTACTTGCTCAATACCTAGAGGAGACTAGGAAGGAGAATGCAATTTACTACATCAACAAGAAGATGTTGCCTTATGAAGAAAAATATTCAATGCTACAACTCGCAAACTCAGACATTATGTGCTTGCTTACAAAATTTTGTTGATTGCAAGGATGGATCCTTTGAAGTACATAATGGAAAAACCTATGTAAGATGGGAAGACTGCTAAATGGGTGTTGCATTTGTTCGAATTTGATATTAAGTATGTGACCTAGAAATCTGTGAAGGGGAGAGCAATTATCGATCACTTAGCCCATTGTTCACCAGAAGAAGCTGAAGAGATGCAAGGAGACTTCTCAGATGAAGATATCATGAGGATTGAACTAGAATCATGGAAGATGTATTTTGATGGAGTAAAAAATTAAAATGGAAGTGAAATTGGAGTTCTCTTAATTTTTCCAAAAGGGACCTTCCAAATGAAGATATTTAAAAGCGTCCCGAATGCCAAAGCGTCAGGAGCATGCCCCTTTGCAGTAGAAAAGACACCTACACAGGAGAAAGTAATATAAGCGTGTGAGGTATGGTTACCTAAAAATCGAAATCCCACTTTTCCTCGAGGAAAGAAAGAGTAGAATTTCGAGGGGCTATTGTAGGGATGAAGGGCCCAGATATAGGTATTAGGCTGTGGGCCACGCCCAAGGACGTCAAATAACCCGAGGACAGACTAGTACAAGTAAAGGCAGATGGATATTGGGCGGAGGAAGAGATCAGGTCATGATGAGTAGGGGATGTTATCCAAGGAGAAGTACCTCCTCGGTTAAGCAGAGTGGAGGTCAAAGGTCCGACCATCCATCAAGAACAGGTCAAGAGGCAATCGTGCTTGGAGGATAAATATCAGAGAGGGATAAGACAAAAGAGAGTTGGAAAATATCTGAGAAGAAAGTTGCTACCACTGCATTAAATGCTTTGCATCTAACCCCCTAGCCTCATTAATGTGGAGGTGATACCTGAATAGTAACTTTCAGCATTACAACTACCCACAAAGACTTCAGAAAGGTGCTGATAGGGGAAGTATCAAAACTAGCAAACTGATCTACACGTGGGCTGAGATGAAAAAAGAGAAGGGAGTATAAAAGGAAGAAACCCCATTATAGAGGGATGGATCAGAAAAACTAGAGAGAAATCACTATATACGCAAGAACTGTAATTTTGTATAAGTCTCAGAGAAATATATAAGAACAGACCTTCCTCGGATTTGATTGAGAAGAACTTTTCTTGTTTAAAACTGTTTGTTTATTCTTTCTAGTAATAACTAACCTATTGTGATCACTATCCACATAACTCAGTGAAAGTTCAGTTTCAAGCCAACTCTCTAACAAATTCATTGTTTTGGGCTCTTTGGGCCATTGACCATCCATTTGGGCTTTGGGAGCAAATTGTGTCCTTACAATTGGCGCCGTTTGTGGGAAATTGAACATTTTTGAACTTGTTCAATCATGGTAGGTTCAAGGCCAAACCATGAAGAATCTGTGAGATCCCAATGTCAAGATCAATTCTTTAATCTTCAACAAAGGAGAGACCATGAAGTTAGTGTACACACCACCTATACAAGTAAGAGTCATTCTAGAAGTGAGTCATGTGTCCTATGGAGAAAACACTAAGAACATGCAGCTGGAGATAAATCATTTACGGAGGAAGTTACACCGTAAGCAAAGGAGAGGGACTCCCTCAAGCTTAGAGTCTTACTCTAATGATAATGATGATAGTTTTAGGCCCAGATCAAGGACTCCTCTCAGTGAGTCTTTTTCTTGTGATGAGGATCATCATTATAGGTAGAGGAGTAGAAGCCCATCTTATAGGGGCTTGGGGAATGATGCTATGAGTAGGACCTTGCGCCAAATTTCCAAATCACCACTCATACAGAGGATTGAAGGTGGAAAACTTTCTCGGCGGTTTACTCAGCCAGCATTTACCATGTATAATGGTAGGATGGATCCAGTGGAGCATGTTAGCCATTTTAATCAGAGAATTGCTGTCCACTCGAAGAATGAGGCCCTAATGTGCAAGGTATTCCCATCTAGCTTGGGATTGGTGGTGATGAGATGTTTAATGGGTTGGAGGAAGGATCAATTAGCTCATTTCAAAAGCTTACCAGGGTTTTTGGGGCTCAACTTGTTACTTGTAGTAGGGTTCCTCATCCCTTGGATTCCTTGCTGTCTATGGCCATGTGAGAGGGAGAGACCCTGAAGACGTATTCAGATAGGCACTGGAAGATGTTTAATAAGATAGATGAAAATTTCGATGATGTAGCAATAAGGACGTTTAAGGTCGGTCTGCCTGCTGAGCATGATTTAAGGAAATCTTTGACAAGAAAACCTGCCTGAAGCGTACGTTAGCTCATGGATCGAATTGATGAGTACAAACGGGTTGAGGAAGATCAGCAACAAGGAAAGAGGAAGGCGAAGGTAATTCCCCAGGACTGAAGAGATTTTAGGTCAAAGAGGTATAATAATAATTGGCCCAGGAGAGATTTTGCTGGACATACTAGGTCTACTACTGCCCAGGTAGTCAACACTGTGTTCAGGGAGCCTGTGCACCAAATCTTGGAGAAAATAAAGAATGAGCCATACTTTAAGTTGCTAAATAAGATGGGAGGAAACCCCATGAAGCGTAATCAAAGTCTTCATTGCCAGTACCATTAGGATTGAGGACATACTACAAAAGAGTGTAAGACTTTATGCGATCACCTGGAGTAGCTGGTCAAAATTGGGAGGCACATCAGAGGGATGCTTCCTCAAGACCACCCTTGGGGACGATCAGTGTTATTCTTGCTGCCCTAGGTCGGACTAGTTCTTATCCATCATGTGTTATGTCCATAGCAAGGCCACAAGTTGGGGATTTGATCCCTAATTCTAAAAGGGGGAGAATGGAAGTCCGAACAACTCTAAGCTTCTCTGATGAGGATAAAGTGGGAACTTTTCAGCCACATGATAATGCCTTGGTGGTTACCTTTTAGATAGGTGGCTATGATGTGAAGAGAGTTTTGGTAGATCAAGGCAGCGGTGCGGAGATCATGTACCTTGACCTACAAGGGGCTCAAGCTAAAGCCCGAGGACTTGGTCAGCTATGATTCCCCTTTGGTAGGGTTTGATGGGAAGATAGTTATCCCAAGGGGCTAGATTAGATTGCCTGTTCAAGCAAGGTTACTGATTAAATGACGTTGTAAGAGACTAACATATTATAACATTTGTAAACTTACTTCTTTTTTTTTTTTTTAACTGATTAAATGATGTTGAAATTTATAAATTAAAATTTTAAGTGTAAAATACATTCATATCCTAAAAAAGTACAGAACTTCAAGCATCCTCCTAAATACTTCCATAAGTACACTCCATTTTCACAACCAAATACCGAGCCACAAATTTCAAACACCCATTTCATTATCTCAACAAAAGAAAATTATTTGTAAGTACTTGCATATAGAGAATTGATGTAAAGAAAAATATGCTAAAAACACTTTCATTTATCAAGATTTAATTGCCTTAGGTTGGACTTCCATATCCCAATTTTTTTTTTTTTTTTTTGAAAAAACACTCTAAAATCATCATTGACTTTTACTTTCATCGCCATGCTTATAACAATACTGCACTAAATGGTAGTAAAAAAATACAAAGAAACCTATAAATTATGAGTTCTAAAATAGAATATAAAAAAACAACTAATTTCATCAATAATAAATTAGAAAGTTTCTTTCTATTTTTCTTAAGTTCTAAAACAGAATACATTTATGGCTTTCTCACACCAAAATTCAAAAGACCCAAAGCCAATCATAGCATTTACAAAACCTATAACGTTTAACTTCAATATCAAAACATAAGTTGTCGTCAATCAATAAATAACATATGCCATCTTCCTTGGTTTTAGCCAACTCACACGAGTTAAGATCAGATGAGACGATAATGTTGGAGCTAGGTGGGTGTTATTGAAGGGTTGAAGGTAAATGACATCATTCTGGTTTGTGCATATTTGAGATGAGATGGCATAAAGGATTGTGGGTGGTGTATATAAAGGAGTAGAAATGTAAGATGTGAAAATACAAGTCCTTATTTTTTAATTGGAGAAGTCTTGAAACATTGAATCAAAGAGTCTTACAAAGAATCCTTATTCTTTCATTGGAAAAGTCTTGTTTCCTCAAAAAAAAAAAAAAAAAAAAAAAAAAAAAAAAAAAAAAAGAAAGAAAGAAAAAGAAAAAGAAAAGTCTTGAAACATTGAATCAAAAAAAAAAAATGTTCATATTTTTTATTTTTTCTTATCTCTTATGTGGCTTAAAAGTATTTCAATTATCTTTTCAAAGAGTGCGTTACATGACAAAATCTCATACTCTTTCACATAAAGTTTTCACTTTTATGTATGGGAAAAACTTAGATACAATCCCTTATGACTGTTCCTTAGGTTTCCATTTTAATTTTCAGCCACCCATCTAATTAAAATACTTCAACAAACAACATTAAAAAAGACAAAAGCTTTTTGTTTTCTTTTCTTTTTTTCCCTAGCCCTAGTGGCAGCTCTAGAAATTTTGTTTAGGGGATTCATTAAAAAATCTTAATAAAAAAAGAACTTGAATACATTGAGTTACCAACAAAATAATAATAATAATAATAATAATAATAATAATAATAATAATAATAATACATGAAGTTTTACAATTTCCTTCTACAAGTATTCAAATTTTGAATTATGAGTATCTATTACCAATGTGGGTAGGTATGAGCCTACAATCATTTTATTTTGTTAAGTTTATCTAACATTTTTATTTTTATACAGTTTTTATTATCTATTTGTTATTGTTTTTATAAAAATATTTTAAACTAAATGACTAAACTAAACTCATTGGTTTTGTATTAATTATTGACGCACACGATCACACTCATTCATACATAAAATTATACACTAGTGTCTACTTAACCAATCAAATGCTTGGACAATCACTAACTTTACGATTTTCTTTCTTAAATTTTACTAACTTTATAACAAAAAGTTATTATAACATGATAACAATACACACACATGTAACAAACCATCTCTATTTCCTAATTATTAAATTATATTATATTTATATTGCACACACAAACATCCACACACATCATAATTCACACAAATAACATTATAACAAAAAGTAATGCATACAATCAATATTAGATACACTCACACACATAATATAAATTTATAAAAAATAGTAACACTTATAATTCACAAACACTTACTCTTTATTCTTAGAGTTGGAAATACTTATAATAAAAGTGTGCAAAATTTAAGTCAGGGTGTGCAAAAATATTTTTAAGAAAAAATTATAGTATTAAACTAACAAAAAAATATATTTTATATATATAATTTTTTTTTTGAAGTCAGGGGGTTCATTTGAACCCCCTAAGAATAATGTAGTGCTGCCCTTGCTATGAACCCCCTAAGAATAATGTAGTGCTGCCCTTGCTTGGCCCAAGATGAAACATTTGCTTCATATCTCTCTTCTTTTTTATTTTTTATTTTTATGAGAATACTAAGTATTAACTAACACACACATGGGGTGAGGGGAGAAGGTTTTTTTTTTTTTTTTTTTTTTTTTTTTTTTCATATCTCTCTAACAGAGCACAGGAAACCAAGTTTTTTTTTTGGGAGAAAAAAACATACAAAAGTGACATGGAACAAGGCTTTAACACAAAGACATAACACAAAATTCACTCAAAAGTTATGTAAATTTTTAGGGGTTTTTTGCCCCTTAAGCTATATCTACAAACGTATTAATTATGTGACAAATATTGAAACATTTAGTTATCTGAATTTCAGATATTCAAATTTTAAAAGTGACCACATAACTGTTTTTTTGTGGGTGTTTATGGTTATATTAAACCCTCGAGCATAGTACACACACTTAGGGATGTGATGCCTACCAACAGACTCCTGCTGGTGACGGAAATCGAACCTGAGTATGTTAGGCAGAGCAAACAAACAATACTCAGCTGAGTCAAGTCCTGTTAGCACTGTTTTAATTTTGATCAATCTAATATATTTGAGAAAATAACTTAACGGGCAAATAAAATACCCTAATTTATAAGGGAGGGTGGGGGCATTAGCAAGATATACCCGTATTCTCTCTTTTTGTGTGCGCATTTGTGCCGAGCATTTGAAGTAGTTTTTGTTTTTTCGCAGCTCACTATCCATTCTAAACTTGTGCCTCGACAAAATCCTGAATGAATGGCTGAATCAACCTCAAAACGCTTGAAACCAACTGACCCAGAAGAAGCAACAGTGGTCGAAGACAGGATAAGCAATCTGCCAGACTCTCTCCTCTGCCATATCCTCTCTTTTCTCACAACCAAAGAGGCTGTTGTAACAAGCATTTTGTCGAGCAGGTGGACGACACTCTGGACTCTTGTGCCAAAGCTCGACTTTGACAGCCACGAATTTGGAGAGATTTTTTCTTCAGATGAGGAGGAGCAAAGTCCTAATCATCAAGATCGGTGGAATAATAATAGGTACCATTTTACGTTTGCGCGTATCGTGTCCAGGGTCTGGGCTCTTCGCGATCGCAGTCGCAACAATGCGAATCCCATCAAACACTTTCGCCTCTACTGGCATTCTGATTCTGACCCAATCCATGTCGACACATGGGTTCGCACCGCGATTACGCCTGACTTGGAAGAGCTCGATCTCTCCATTTCTCATCCAAAACCTTTCAACTTCCCCTCTACCTTGTTTAATTACGCTAAATCATTACTAGTTTTGAAATTAAAAGGCAAAATTGTTCTTAATCCTCCTTCTTCTTCTTCCGGCTTCCCGAGCCTCAAAACTGTTCATCTTGTCGATGTCCGATTTGCAAACGGCAACACTGTCTCTAAACTCCTCAGTTGCTGCCCGGTCCTCCAAAATTTGTATTTGCAAATATATATCAGGGACCGTGATAACTATTTTAAAATCATTGCACCTACACTCAAAACATTACATTTAATTTTTCTTCGTTATTGGGAGTACAAACTTGAGATAAATGCCCCAGCTCTCGAGTACCTTTATTGCAGAGGTTGTAGTATTGAAGACATTTTGTTAGGAAATCTGTCTAACTTATTTGAAGCCAACGTTACCGTAGATCATGATCCAAATAAAGATTATGGAAAAAAGATTAGGGACTTCATCGGAGCACTCTCTAATGTCAAATCCCTTCATTTGGTCTCAAATTTAACACAGGTAAATTTTTTTTTTTTTAATAGATGAATAGATAAAGACTACTTTTTCTTGGACAATCAGTTATGTTGTTGTGATTATTATGTTGTTGTGCAGTGCCTCTGTTACGCCACTAAAACTGATCTTCCCATGTTTCATAATTTGGCTTGCTTAAGCATTCATATTGGTTATATTTTGTGGGATGTGCTCCCGAATTTGCTTCATCGGGCTCCTAATCTTGCAGTACTAGTCTTTAATGTATGTTATGCTCAAATGATGATTTTTTTTTTTTCTTCTCAAATAATCCTGAATTTATCTAAAGTAATCTTCTGTTGTCAGGAAAAGGTAGAATGGTACAATGTTGATGAGGAATATACTTCCATCATTGAAAGGATGTTCTATGAGGACGTTCCTATATGTATATCATCGCACCTCCAGACATTTCATTTTAAAGGATTTAAAGGGTTTAGGTATGAGCTGGAATTTGTTCGACATATCCTTAAGACTGCAAGATTCTTAAAGACGATGACAGTCTCTTCTGCTCGTATGAATTCAGAGGTGAAGGTTCGTGTTCTCAAGGAGTTATTGATGTTCCCAAGGGAATCCAGGACTTGTCAAATTGCATTTAACTGAAGTATATTTTGTTATGATTTCTCTCTCAGTTACTAAAGCACTGTATGTGGTTCTTTTGAATCAAGTCAGGTAAAAGTAGGAAGGATAAATCCAACAAGTCTGATTTATTGTGCTTTTAAGTAGTGGTGTTGCCTTGCCTTGTTGTTTTAATTCATTCCCAACTCTTGGGAAAATGTTGTTAGCCTTTCTATTTTAGTAGGAACAATATGACAGAAGTGATGATGCTAATATCAAAATATATTGTGAGTGAATTATTGTGGCAGCTTTTCCTGGAAGTCTTCATGTTTATTTTCTCTACACTTTCTTTGATTTTTCTTAGGAGTTTCCTTTTTCTTTTTTTTTTGGGTGGATAATATACAGAACCTTTCTAAAGAAGAGTCTTTTGGATTCACCTCTAGGTTGTAAAACCTACGGGCAAATGACCCCACCCACAAGAACCAACATTCAGTGGCAACTTGTTTCCCAATCAACAAATTGCATGCACATGTTTGCAGAAGGCTTGTGTGTGGAATTTCTTATAGAATCCTTAGGAGTTGCCTTTTCATGTAGTTACACACATAGTAATGAAATCAAGAATTTAGAGTATAGTCCACTGTATCATATTTGGAGATTCATTAATTAAATAGATGAAAAATCCCTTATGGAGTGTCAAGAGTTTGGACTGGAATATTGAAATATACTTTGTAGACTCGATGGTTCCTTGGAAAAGTATTTGGAAGCCTAAGATTCCTTCAAGTCTCGCCTTCTTTATTTGGACTGCTTCCTTAGGGAGAAATTTTACCGTGGAGAATTTGTAGAAGAGAAATATAATTTTGGTTAGTTGGTGTTCTATGTGTAAGTAGGTAGGGGAGAAAGTGAGTAATTTCCTATTACATTGCCCTTTTGCAAGTGAGTAAAGGGATATGATTTTTGGGTTATTCAGAGATCATTGGGTGATGCCTAAGAATGTTGTAGATTTACTAGTTTGCTGGCAAGGTCTGTTGGGATGACATAGAAATAGTGTAATTTGGAAGGCGGCCATTCCTCATTGTGTGATGTGGTGCATTTAGCGTGAAAGAAATGCTAGAATTTTTTAGAGATGTGAGTGGTCTACCTTACAAGTGAAGATGCAATTCTTCCGAACTTTGTTTGAGTGGATAATGGCACAGGAGTATATCCCTTCCATACTTCATGTTTTAGTTTTCTTTTCAATAAAAATTAATAATTATCCAAAAAAAAAAAAAAAACTCATTCAATTTATTTTTTAAAAACAATAGCTTTTCTCCCTCGTTCATCCTTTAACCCACTCAAGAATCAACTAAGCTTGTGTGGTTTAGACAGTCATGTGATTTTGTTAGATAGAGCTTCAAATTGGCTTTTGTAAGTCGCCACATTAGAAGTTTGTTTGAGCCTAGATAGAACCTCCATTGGATCATCATATGTTGTTGGGCCAAATCGAATTTTCGTGTTGACAAAAGCCTCCCAGCCAACAAATAATCCAGCATAATAAGCATCTTGAATAGTCACCAATGCTTCCTTATCCATGTGACATGATGGCATCAGGACCATTTGATGCTCAGTTGTATTACATTAAAAGAACTGATTAGCCTTGTAAATCCAGCAGGCTGGATCATCTCCTTGGAATCTGGGGAAGTCAAATTTCGAGGGTTTGATTTGGCTTACCAATGCAGACTCTGAAGCTGTTGAATTGCTAGGAACGTGGTAGCCTTGTGACCCTGATTGCTACTTCCTTTCTTCTGATTCAGCCATTTTCTGCACAAACAAATTAGTAGACTATAACTGTTTTTGAATTTCTTGTAATGCCTGTCGTGGTAGTTAGTTAGTGTAACACTCCCCAACAGCTTAACTAACTCCTAATTAACAAAATGCTGAATAGTTGTTTTTCACATTGTTGATTATAGAACTAGTTAGATGCATCAAAGTCTAGTACTTTCCAAGTGTCCTTCAATTATAGCAAGAATAAGCAGAGTACAAGTAAGCTAACAAAGACTAGTGTAAACTAATTACAGGTAACTAAAATACTCAAGTACAGGTATCAATACAATGCAGCAGTGATAAAGCAGCAGCCATGTAACTGGCACACAGTAACTCAACTATCTCAGCTGATGCAGACAGCAGGTGGCAGATTATGCAGCAATGAAACTAGCAAACAGGTTATGCAGCAATAGACAACAGGCATATCAGAAGCATAGTGGGTAGCTAGTTCAATCTTGAGGGTCATAACATTTTTCTTTTTTGGGCTCAACCCTTAAATTGCCATCCTTCAGCAGTTAGAGTTCAATATCATAAATAATTACTATCCTCCTTCATTTCTTTCATCTCAAGTCTAACATTTAAAGCTTACCTAATTTTGGATTTTAATTTATCCATGAATATTTTAGTTAGCTTTCGATATTTTATCTATCAAAAATAATTTATCCATGAATATTTTTCTTTTCTTTTAAAATTCTTCGGTTGTCATCACTTGATTTAAAAACTCATCAATCTGATTTTTTTAAACGGTTGCATTTCCTCCTTATTCCAAACCGTATGACATCTTCTCTCAGTCTCTAATCTCTCTATGACAAATGGAACTAAGGCCTACTCTATACTGGGATCCTATGATTTGGAAACCTATACTTCATAGAGATATGGAGGTACTCTAAATGTCTGTTTCATTTTTTTTTTTCCCTATAATTTAAGAATTTTTCAACTAAATTTTGTTTATTTTATTAAGGAGAGAGCTTTGAATTTGATGTGACATTTTTTTTTCATTTTAGATTTGAATTGTGGTTTATATTTTTATTTTTTAAGGTTTTGGACCTTAAAAGTGTGTTTTTTTTTTCTTCAATTATAAATATTTTTGAGATATGTTTTCTTTGTTTTAGATATTAGAGAATGTTGTAGGATACACATACAAAATTACAACAAAGCACCACAATGCACCAGAATTAACAAGATTTGGTGTACTCCAAACCTACATTCATAGGCAAATGCTAACCAAAAATCACTATTAATAAATTGAATTACAACCGCATAAACTCACAAAAAACTCTCAAAACATAAATTAACCAAAAACACCCAAATGTGTGCTCAAACTAATACACTAAACACTAACAGAACTTAGTCATTTAACTCTCCCTACACTAAACTTTTCTCATAACTTTCACACATGCACACATAGTAAAGTCACACCACCATTCTATTTATAGAAATTAGTGTGTATTATTACTATGACATCTGCCGATCTAGGTACTACTTATCTTCTTTTAGTCATTCCTATCTGCCTATAATTTGTCTATGTGCATCTCCCATGTACTAGTAGATAACCGATCGCTTTATGGCTTTGGGTGGATGGGTATTGGTAGCCTTGGGTTCCCAGAATGGGGAGTCTCTGATAAAGTCATGAGGCTTGGAATCCTTGAATGCTTAGGATGTCACCATGTTTCTCAAATTAGTACTGGGTTGTACCACACAGTTGTTGTCACTAATCATGGAAAAATCGTTGGGTTTGGAGACAATGAAAGAGCACAGCTTGGGCATGACACCTTGAGAACATGCCTTGAACCTACTAAAATTTCCTTCCATAAAATGACAGATGACACAAATGTAGTTTCAGATAGCGAATGACATTCAAGGAGTTACTATCTGCTTTGTGTTGGTTATTTATTGTAGCTCTGTATCAAAAGTGAACACTAGAAAATTTTTATTTTTATTTTTTGAATTGCATTTATATATAATATGTGTGTGTATATGGCGCTTGGGTTTGCCTTGGGCTTCAACCCTTGAGAAGAAGTACCTCAGTAATCAAAACTCACCTAAGAGTTCCATAAAAAAATAAAAATAAAAACTCACCTAAGAGAAAATCTGTCATATAGGCTACGATAAAGCACATGTAGAAAATCTCAGAGCTAGTTTATTTTTTGTTTATATGATTAGCATTAGCATTTGGCTTTTCAAGACCACATTTAGCTTAAATTTTCACAAAACTCACGCAAAAGCTTCATGAATAGGCTCAATAAATTGTCGAAAATTTTGTAACAATGAACAGTGGGCCCAAAACATTTATTGAGCACTATTCACTCAATACATCAAAAAATAATTTTTTTAGTTCATTTTCTCACATCTCTCTCTTTGTGTTTGACTATTTGAGTAGAATAGTGTTTGAAACTTTTGAAGCAAAATCAAATTATTCTAAATCTGATGGATTTAAATTGCAATTTAGTCTATTGTTTGCTTAAATCATGCTCCATTATCTAAGACAGCCTTGTGTGTTGGGATTCTGCCATCAACGGCTTATATAGGTAGGTGGATTCGTTAGCAAAATTTCATTTGGCTATGAATCATAACGTGCAAAGTAGTCCAAATATTGTTAGGCAAAGTAGCTCGCCTGTTGGCTTATATCCTATATCTCTATTGAAAATGGTATTGTTCTTGGAATCAAGATTCTCTAGAGTTCTAGAATACTTGACTGTATAGGGTTTTTTTTTCATCTTAACCTTCTTTTTATAATAAATAGTCTATTCGCTAAAAAATATAAAAAATAAAAACAAATTGACATGTCAAATTTTGAATTTATTAATTTATTTTAGTTTTTAAAAAGAGTAGTTCTAGGACCACAAATTATTTCACAACTTTTTTGCCACAACTCTGACGTGGAAGATTGTGAGTGGTTAATTATCACTTACACATAAACCCACAATTTTTTCTTTACCAATTACACCTTGTCACGTCACAGTTGTAGTAAGAAGTTGTGAAAAATTATATGATCCTAGACTTTTCCTTTTAAAAATTTAGAAACCTAGAAAACCTATAATCTGCAACCTTGGTCGTCCCTCTCCTTAATTACGTGGTTTTGGAGCCTTTGGAATGGTTGATTGACAATTTTGTTTTTGTTTGCACTAGTTGTTATCTGCTAGAAATGTGAATAGGATGCGGAGGTTAATGATTTGTATAAGATATTTTGAGAGAATAAATATATATATATATATATATATATATTTTTAAATGGAGGTTGATGATTCATATAAGATATTTTGAGAGAATAAATATTTAGAAAAAAATATGGATGCATTGAGGGAATTAAACCTCAAAATTTGATAAATTAGACTACTTCAAGAGAGTCTAAATCTGCACAACACAAGTGCTTTCATATTAAAAATATTTAGAAATAAAATATAATTTTGGTTGCTTTGAAGGAATTATACCTCAAAATTGGATAAATTAGACTACTTCCTAAGAGTTAATTAATTATCAGGAGTGAATAATTAATTAATACATGCTTGACCAATGTTCAAAGTTCAAACATATAAATTAGGATCTTAATCCGTAAAGATACCCTAAGAACCCTAGAGAATCTCAATCCAAGTCATTAACACTTCTTTTAATAATTTCATGGTGGCTCAATTAGATGTAAAATTATTATTATTATTATTATTATTTTAAATGTGTTGGAACATCTATCAAGCTCTTGTGCAATGAGCTAGGTATAAAGCTATTTCTTCTGTCTACTCTCTGTCTCTCTCTCCACCCTTAGCATCTTCTTTGTCAAGGCTGATACTCAATCTTACATTGAAGATAATACTCTAGAAGTGGGCCTTTGAGGATGGTGGGCTTTCGACTAAGTTTATATAACTCGGGCTTAGGACTACTATGTTTTCACTTTACCATTTCATCACACCCCCCTAGCCCCTACCCACTCTCTTCAATCTCTCGTTTCTGTAGTCTGAACTCTAGACCCTCTCTCTCTCTCTCTCTCTCTCTCAAGGGAAGCAGTAGGAAGCAGCAATGTCAGACAAAGAACCGATGTGGGACTCTCTTCCACCTGGAATCCTAACCCATGCTTTCCTGCAACTACCTATCAAATCCATCATAACTTGTACCTGTGTCTCTAAAAAATGGAAATCCCTCATCCAAAACCCTTCTTTCATTTCCACCCATCTCCACCACTCCTCCTCCAACTCCAACAACCACCTCTTTCTCTTCAGGCTTTGTCCAAATGAAGGTACGATGTGGGATAAACGTGAAAGAGAAGTCTACACGTTGTATTCGGACAACAACAACAACAACGAAGAAGAAGACTTCAACGAACACACCAGGTTTGACTCCCCTTTTCCTGCTCAAAGCGGTAGCGTGATACTCCGTGTGGTGGGTACTTGTAATGGCCTGGTTTGCCTCGCCAGAGATTTACTCTCTTACGATAACTCTTACATTCTCTGGAACCCTTGTGTTAGAAAGTTCACCAGAACTTCTAGACCCATTGTCAGCTACTCCACTCACGGTGGGTTTGAAGAGACTACTGGGTTTGGATTTGATTCCAAGACTAACGACTATAAAGTGGTGAGAGTTGTGAGACTTTTGGATAGAGAGGACGAGGATGGGTCTTCGCTCAAGGTCGAGGTTTACTCACTTGCCACTGATGAGTGGAGAATGGTTACTACTGGTTTGCCTTCGAGATGTGTTGTTCGTGGTCGCGAGCCACTGGCTTTTGTGAATGGTGCTCTGCATTGGATTGCTTTCAGGAGAACTATAACCAACAATTTGCAATCCTTTGTTATGGTGTTCCATCTGGGGGACGAGGTCATTCGTGAGATTGCGCTGCCAGAATTTTTGAATGGTTTCGATGGAGATCAGTATTGGGTGCGCATGTCTATTTCAGTTTATAGGAATTCCCTTGCCTTGTTTCATCAACAGGATTTTTCTAGTCCCTGTTTAAATATTTGGGTGATGAAAGAATATGCTGATGAGTCATCCTGGACCAAACTTGTTACTTTGTCTGATGGTCAATGTTCCCGTGAGTACGTACCAAGGGCATTGGGTTTTAGAAGAAGTGGTGAGGTTATAATTGAAATGCATGATGGGGCGCTCATCTCACTACACTTTGAGAGCCAGAAGCTTAAAGTGCTTGGGATTACTGGATATGGGTATATTTTCGATCATAGTATCAATGGAAATGGGTATACCTTTTTTGATTCTTATGTTGAGAGTCTAGTTTTGCTGGATGAACCCAATCGTGCAGTTACTTACTAGGAAAGAAGAGAGAGGAACAACAACAGGCAAGATTCATTTTATTTTCATGCTTATATTTTTGGTCTTTTTCATTTTGTCCATCTTATATATACTTGGCAAATTGGCATTGATTATGAGTTATACATGTGTGTGTGTGTGTGTGTGTGTGTGTGTGTGTGTAACACTGTTCTATAAATCCTTATTAAGTGGCTTTATATTTAGAATAGAGAACTTATCAAGGTTGTGGTTGTTTTTGGTTATATTGAGGAGATAGTTGAGTAGATAGCATATATACTCAAAATTCTTTTAGCCTCATTTCAATTTTTCTTTGATAATCATATATTAAGTATCAAAAAACAAAGTGGATTTTGTTGGTTATCAACTTAGCAAGCTTATTTATCAAAAGGTTGTGAATTTCATGTTTCTTGACATTTATAATTTAAAATGTGTAGATAGATGTACTCAAACATTTTATTTATTGATAATGTTATGGTGATATATTTTAACTTCATGCTTTCACACTTGTACTAAATGTTCATGTATTATTAATTTCTTAATATGTCAACCAAAGATATTGATTTTACATTTTAATCTTCTATTTTCTTGAATGCCTATCTTCTTGCTGAAAAAATTCCCATAGAGCCATGCCCATTAAGAAAGAAGCTCATTAGTGGTAATTGCTTGCTTTGGGTGGTTAAGAATGGAAAATGACTTGTTTGTAATCCTGTTCTTGACCTATTTTTGCTATCTTTTGTTCTTTAGCATAATTTTTTAGTTTTTATATAACAACAAATAGTTATGCTTAGATGTATTGTTTTGTTGACTCCATTTTATTCCCTTTTTTTTCCCTTTTCCCTTTCTTAATCTTTTGTGGATGAATTAGTATTTTCTGTTACATAATTGTACAAAGCAGATGCAAAAGGCCGAACACTAGTGGGAAAAAGAAAAAAGAAAAACTAGGGGAAGTAGAAGACATCAAATTAAAACTAATTTACATGCAAAGAAATAGAACTTGATCCGATTAAAGCCAAAGTGCCACCCCAATTCTTGCATTAGGGTCTATTCATTGTGGAATGAATGATCTTTGTTTGGGCAGTTACCCAAGGTCCAATGCAAGCCTTAATCTTCCATTTTTTTTTTTTTTTTTTTTTTTTTTGTGTGTGTGTGGAAAGAGGTTGGAGGGGAGACCATTGATAATTTATTTCTTCACTGTCGGATGGCTAGCGAGTCATGGGTTTTTCTGTGGTGTCTGATGGGAGTAAGTTAGTTGGGTGATGCCTCAAAGGGTGGGGGATCTGTTGTGTTGTTGGGCAGCCTATTACAGTTAAAAAGGACAGGCTGCCTGTGTGGAGTGCAGTTCCTTCCTGCCTTACATGGATTTGTTGGAGGAAAGGAATTTGCGGGTGTTTGAAGACAAAGAATCCTCAGTTCTCCTTCTTAAGTCTCAGCTGCTGAGCACTATTTTATTGTGGCATAGTACTCATTCTTCTTCCCGAGTTTTCATTAGATTTATTGTCGGTGTTGGATGGTTTCATATTATGCTGATTTTTATTTTCTTTTCATGTCTGCACTGTTCTGTAGTATACTTCCTGTATACTGCACCCCTTTTTTCATCTTTTAATGAATTTTTATTTCTTACTGATTAAAAAAAGGAAAGAAAGAGAAAAAGCGGTGGGAGGCGGGGTGGGGGCAATAGCTTCCTTTGTACACAAATAGTGTACCCAGACACACCATTCCAGTAACTTTTTTACTAAACTCTTAACTTTTATTTATTTATTTTTTTCTTTAACGAATCTAGCACCACATTCATATTTACTATAGGCCTGACATTTGCACTCCAACTTGAAACCTTGCTCCATAAATCCTTGGAGATATAACCCCCCAAAAACAACTGCAATTCTTATTTCATTAATCTATCTATTCCCCCCCCCTCCCCCAAAAAAAAAACACCAAGCTCCACAAAAAAAATAAACATACCCCACCCCCAAAAAATAATGGATGTAAATGTTTGCTTTGTTTGTGTATTATCTTTAACTTACAAGATTTGGTTCCTACTTCCAACTGTTTCTTAAGTTTGTATAAGCACTCAGTGTATTTGATAATTTTTCTTCTATGCAAGCATACAAGAAATTTTGCCCCTGTTGTAGCTCATTGATGAATATATTCCCTTATTTGCTAAGGAAAATTTTTAGAAGTTAATAGATAGTTAGCATCTTTTTAGCTTTTTGTTTTCCTGTAATTGAAAACATGTTGATGGACACATCAATCCTTGATTGACAAGAGTGATTTCTGAATGTAGCAATGAGACAATTTGTGATTTTTACATGTGTAGAAATAGTGGTTCAGTTTGTAGTATTTATATAAAATTTTCTTGTTATGGTGGATGCTCAATTTTTCATCTTGTTTCTTTTAAACCCACACCACACCCCCCCCCCCCCCAAAAAAAAAAAAAAAATCGATGTTTCTCTACTGCATAATAGTTCTGGTTTAAAGGCTGAAGTAGGCTGTAGCCTATAGGTATGGAAAGCCTTTTATAATTAGTATCCCTTTCATCCCATGCCAACCTGATGAACCGAGAACTCAATCCAAAATCCTAACACAACTCCCCAAAACATATACCAAGAAACTAAGCTGGCAAATTTTTCTGTGATTTATAATGTGTTAATGTTCTTAATTTTATTCTTTAGGTCAAAGTTATCTTTTAGAGGAGGGTTAAATATTTCTCTTAAGCAATTTAAGAAAGAGTACACCCAGGGGCGGAGCTATGTTGTCCCTTGGCCCCCCCAAAATTTTGATTTCTTCTACTGTTCGGCTATGAGTTTGATAGCAAAAAATAAGTAAAAGGCTATGGCTCCCTGGAAAATAATGACCGGCCCCCCCAATTCTTTCTAGGATCTCTACTTATTAGTCCAATAGATAACTCAAAGTCCTCAAATAAAATACTAGTTAGCTCTCCCAATTGTCCAAATGATTTGTTGTCAATCCAAATATCCAATAGACAATAATCCACACTCTCAAAATATCCCATAATTGCTTTCAGTTCCAGCTTCTTCTTGTGTCTCAGTATTTCAGGTTTGTTTGTTTCTTCAACATCATATGGGCATTTAGATTTATGCTTTTTATATATATGATAATGGTCATTTAGTTTTATGAATATGCTTTGTTTATTAAGTTGTTCAATTTGTTGTATTGCTATATGATAATATATTATATCTCTTTCCATATCATCATTTTTTTTTTTAATTTGAAATTAGGAGCTGAATAATTCATTAAAAAATATGAAAATTTTCAATATTATGGATAATGATGGGTTGATGGTGCTTAAAATAATAGTATGCAAATTTTTGTATGAGTATGGTAAAATAGACTGCCTTTTGTACTTCCATTAATATTTAAGAGTATGATAATATATCAAAGTTGATAATTTTATATTTATAAATTTATGAATTATGATTTTTCTATCAATATTGCAACTTGGCCCCCACAAGTACGAATTCCTGGCTACGCCCCTGATACACCAGTGATCAATTATTGTTAAGCAAGGGACTACAGCTTGCTCATCAGACGGATTGAACACAGGGTTTTTTTTAATATATATAAATAAATAAAAATCTCTTAACTCAAGCCACGGATGTATTTCTGAGAGCGTCTTGTAGGATGATACAAACCTTGACTCATAATTGTGTTTTGTGGTTGTCTGGTTGGCTTTGGCTTTAGTTTGAAATGTTTTGTTTTTGTTTTAAAGAACAGTTGATGATGCCATTCTGTATTTGTGTTCTTTCTTGTACTATGAATTTTGCAATATTTCTATTTTCTTTTGGAACTTGGTGTCTTCTCATACAGGTATCTTTTGTTAAAGAGTAAGATCTTATTATAATAATTTCTGGCATAGGAATCTGCTTAGATCATTTACCCTGCCCCCCACTCCCCCTTGTTGTACATGTTCATGTGGTATAGGCTTGGGTTTTTCATAATTTCTACACTCTGAAAACAACATATCTTGGTGTAGGTTTTTCCTATATAATTACAAAACTGATTAGTGTTGTTATATTTTCATCTGGTATTAAATCTCAAACAAGAATGCACTTATAGTTTTTAAATTCTTGCAGGACCTCATGCAATCATGGTTGTCGATGAGCTGTAAATAAGTTAGAGATTTCAACTCAGCAAAGAAATGATTTAATAAAGCTTTTTGATGGTGTTTTGTTTCTCAATATTGTCATTAGAGTATGGTAAGAACAAAGATGGATTTTAGTTGTTATAACGTTACAGGAGTTTATTATGTTAAACTCATTTGTGGATATGCTATTTTTATGTTTAATTGCAATTTGGTTTTAGTGTGTTTATAGAAATTATTAATCACTTAATTGTGTTTGCTATGCTTGCATTCTGCATGTGTATTAAGTTTGTCGTTGCTGTGTCAACTAGTTGGCAGTTATACCTATCTAATATATATATATATATATATATATATATATTAATAACTAAAGCTAAGAGAAAATCCAATTAGATTCTTAATTGGATTCGCAATTTTGCGCCACATGTCCCATCTAAGGTTTTCAATCTTTGTGCCGAGTGAGTTATTGTATCAATTTAATTTCTTAATTTTGCTGCAGTATTTTTTACACATTGCAATAATCAGAGAGTCAAATTTTTGTTTTTAATGAATGCAATGAATTTGCCACGTGTGTTAATTTTGTATAAAGATGGAATGTTGAGGAATCACATTTGTGATTGCCAGAATTTATGCAACTTGAGTAGCAGCCATGGCTGAAGCCTGAAATCCAAGCATAAAGTCAATTTGATTCACGCGTAAGAGTCCTCCATGAACAAACGTATCAGTCCCCTCTATCTTGCTATCTAATTGCTAATATTTCTCTCTCTAACTTTTCTTTTTGATTTGTTAATCTTTGTTTGAAAAATTCCATATATCTTTGTAGCGCAAAGGCTACCTTGTCCGTTTAATTTGATAATATGCTATCTAATATCTAATTCTTCTCTCTCTAACTTTTCTCATTGATTTGTTAATCTTGCTTTGAGGAATCTCTCCTAGTCCTTTTAAAAAGCTATACGAGCTTCTAACTACGTGAGAATTGGTAGTTAGTCAGTCTAACACTCCCTAATAGCTCAAGCTCCTAATTGACCACATGATGGATAATAGTTAGTCACATGGTTAATTAGAGTTAGTTAGCTGCATTACAGTCTAGTACTTTACAAGTGTCTACCAATTTCTGCCTGAATAAACTGAGTACAAGTATCAATACATTGCAGCAACTCCACTCATGCTGCAGTGATACAGCAGCAGCTATGTAACAGCAACACTGCAATTCATTAACTCAACTAGCTAACCTGATGCTGACAGCAGGTAGCAGATTCTGCTGCAATGCAACCAGCAAACGGGTTATGCAGCAACAGACAACAGGCATAGCAGAAGCATAGCAGGTAGGTAGTCCAGTCTTGAGGGTCTTAACAGTAGTTGTTGTTGACGAGGGAGTTAGAAGTAGAGTTCAAAATCATAAATAGTACATATCATCCTCCTTTTGTCTCTTATCACAATTCACAAGGCTAACATTTATTGGTTATAAGAACACAAATTATTTCACAACTTTTTTGTCACAACTCTGACGTGACAGATTGTGAATGGTTAATCATTATTTACACATGTACCCATTATTTTTCTTCACCAATTCCACTCCGCCAGTTTAACAGCAACACTGCAACTCATTAACTCAACTAGCTAAGCTGATGCTGACAGCAGGTAGTAGATCCTGCTCCAAACAACAGCAAACGGGTTATGCAGCAACAGACAACAGGCATAGCAGAAGCATAGCTGGTAGGTAGTCCAGTCTTAAGGGTCTTAACAGTAGTTGTTGTTGTTGATGTTAGAGTTAGAAGTAGAGTTCAAAATCATAAATTGTTACATATCCTCCTCCATTTGTCTCTTATCACAAGGCTAATATTGAGTGGTTCTAGAAACACAAATTATTCCACAAATTTTTTTGTCCCAGCTCTGACGTGGCAGACTGTGAGGGAGTAGTTAACTATTATTTACACATAGACCTACTATTTTTCTTCACCAATTATACTCTATCACGTCACAATTGTGGCAAGAAGTTGTGAAAGATGTTGTGATTCTAGACTTTTTCAACATTTAAGCTTCCCTAATTTTGACTTTCAGTTTCTCCATGAACATTTTTCCCCCTTTTAAAACCCTTAGGTTGTCACCACTTGATTTAAAAACTTATCCATCTAATTTTTTTAAAACGGTTGCATTTCCTCTTCCTTTGTCCAAACCCTGTGACATCTTTTCTCTCTCAATCTCAAATTTCTCTATGATAAATAGAACTATGACCTACTTAATGCTAGGGCCCCCATGATTCGGAAACCTTTACTTCCTAAGAGATATGGAGGTGCTCTATTAAGTGATTTTTTTCCCTATATTTTATGAAATTTAGATAAATTTTGTTAGTTTTGTTAATTTTGATATTAAGGAGAGTTTGGAATCTGATGTGGTCTAAAAATAAATAAATAATTGAGTTGAGGCTTTGTTAGGCTTTGGACACTGAAAGTGCATGTTTCAAAATTTTTTTTTTTCTATGATTACAAATTTTGAGACACGTTTTCTTTGTTTTGAATGTTAGAGAATGTTGTAGAATACACACAAAACAATAAAATAACAAGCACGACAACAAACTATGTATATATATATATATATATATATATTTTTTTTAAAGAAAAAAGAAAAAAAAAAAAAGCATTGCAGCAAACTAAATTTAATGTGATTCAGTTTACTCTAACTCTACATACACAGCCAACGCAAACCAAAACTCAATATTAATTATATGAATTACAACCACACATAACCTCTCAAATATAAAATTAACCCAATACACCAGAAAGTGCCCTCAAATAAACATACTAGACACAAAGCTAAGCTTTGCTCATAAGTCATAACTCTCTCACACACACATCGTAAAGCTGCACCACCATTCTATTTATAGGAATTAGTGTATATAATTACTCACCGACTCACGACATCTATGTACTACTTATCTTCTTTTAGTCATTCCTACCAACATGTATTGTAACTTGTTTTCATGCATCTCCCTTGTTCTATATAAAAGATGTCATTCAATTCATTTGGAACAGACCAACAAATAAAACTGTAGCTTTCTTTTTCCATATAATCTTCCTTTCAGATATTCTGTTCTTGTTTGTGTGACTTATATCAGGAGTACTTTATCAAAATAATTGGGTGTTTCTAATTCTATTTTCCTTTTAGGCACGTTCGATTTATCATAAATCTCTTTCTCTTGTTGGTACTCAAACATCAAGGTGCATTGACAATATATAATCAATATATAAACCTAACAGTGTGTTGGTACTCAAATTTAAAGAGAAGGTTTTCTTATTGTTTTACTTTTTCAAGGGAAAAAAAAAAGTATTGTAAGGACGCGTTTCGTGTCGGACCGTAACAGTGTCGGGTTCGCACGTGAAAAGGCCCCTAACAATATCATTTGTAGAGCGTGGGTTTGGAAGGCTAGGCCTTGGTTGATAGGCGGTGGGTTTTTCGCGGTGTTCGTACCAGTTTAAGTTTTCCTACACCCTTGGAGTCTTTCTCCTGGAGGTGGGCTGGGAGGCTCGGGTTTCTGGCCATTTTTCCCAACCCCTTTTTTGGCGCACCTTCCTTTTTATTATATAGTCTGTCTTGGCTGATCCTGACCCTCCACTTGTAGGTCAGGCAGGAGCTTGTTTCTGTATCCATCCCATCAGCTGTCCTGTCTAACTTTCTATTAGTTGCATGGATCGACGTTCGCACCGCCCAAACGTCTTTTCTCATTAACCAGCTCTGGGTATTGGCAGGTGCATTTACTGAAGGGGGTCGGACGCACTTTCCCTGGTCCGAGTTCACACCCTGCTTCCCCATGGGTCCCATTCCGTTCACATCCCTTTGAGGGGGCTGTTTGGGGATTGCCTATACCAAGGTGTTGGTCTTCCTGTTGAAACTATGGAATGCCGAGGACAGGGTAAGTTCTCAGCCGTCCCCTTGCTACCTCGGCCACTGAGCATTTGTCTTCGGCAAGGTACCTCCTCGGCACGAGCCCTGGGCCCAGATAGAGTTTGGGCTGGACTGCAGAACTCTCGGACCCACAAGTATAAAATAAAATAAGTTGGTAAATCGGGTACCAATCTTTGTTCCAGAGATTATATTATTATTAGAGTGTATATATATCACAAGAAATTCTCCACAAGCTGGCCTAAAAAAACCTAACGAAACCAATTTTCACCAGCCATGTCCTGCAGCTTTTGACATTTTCCTTTCGTTTTAAGATCATTTTTTTGATGTGGATGTTAAATTTAAAAAATAAGTTGTCTTTGCCAATGCCATATTGTCAGCACCACATCAGGGAAAGTTGAAACTTAAACAACAGTAATCCCTTTTATATGCCATATGAATATGATTTTAGCATAGTTTATTCCTACAATATACAATATTTTTTTTTCCATCATATAATATTAAAGAGATTTATATATATGACAGACTAGGATAGGCATGGGATTTAACTTTGACTAATGTTAGAGATATTTTTTTCACAAAGGTGATAAGTTGTAATTTGGTCATTGTAGTATGTTTTTAAAAAATTATTAAAAAAAAAATGGAAGAAATTATAGTTAGAGCAAAAAAAATTTGAGTAGACGATTATTTAACTTTCCTTTAAGAGAAACAGGATTTTTTTTTTTTGAAACCTTAAGAGAAACAGGATTTTGGTTCATCTCTAAAGCAGAGACAGAATAGAATAATGGTTTGATCATTGATGTAACAAATAGGGCATGAAAATGGATCCATTAGTTCCATTCCTCAAGCCTACCCCTTTCCCATTCGTTACTCTTAATTAGTCTTAAGTAAAAAAAATTTTATTACAACAAGTCTTAATTAAAAAATTAGAATGTGATGGAAGTAGTATTGATTTAATTACAAAAAGTACTTGAATTTGGGGAAGTTTTTCATTGGAAGAGTAATATTATTTATAGCTAACCCCAATACCTATATGATTTCTTCTCTCTGCCTTTTTGGGATTTTTTTTATACATTGCCGTTTCCAATTATTTTTTATTTTCTTACTCTTTGTTTCAAATATTGGTTAACAGCTCCTTTATATCTGTTCTTTTACATTATTTGTCAGTAGTCAAAAGAGATTTCTTACTAAATTCAAATTTTGCCCACCAAAAAGGCTAATGAGTTGCAATTAGTGGTAGAAATAGAATCAATCCTCCCACCAAAAATAGAAATGGAAAAAAATCCCGTTCAATTGATTCCTCCTATTCTCTTTTATTTTTAGCCGGACATGCAACATAATACATAATATGCTTTTAGACGAGAGAGCTGAATCTTACCGTACAAATTAATATCTGGTGGTCTACAAGTGACCTACCATGCATGATAATGACAGATGATTGGTTTTTCAACACGTTTCTTTTATCTCATCTACAAGAGGAATGGAACTGTAAACCCAATTGAATGATCATGCTATAGATCTTTAGCTGGCAAACTAGTTTTTAGCTTAAAAACAAAGGAAAAAAGATAGATAGTAAAGAAACCTTCTCAATTAAGGTTTTATTATTATTATTATTATTATTTTATGTATAATTCCAGATTTGCTTATTCAAGCATTACTAATAATGGGAATGGCAAATTGCTGCAATCTTTTCTGTTATATTCTGAGATTTGATTCTCAAAATTTAACAATATTCCAAACGGAAACCATTATGAAATTGTGATATATATCTCTCATTATGTGGGATTTTTTTTTTTTTTTTTTTTGGAGGCTTGCTTTATGGCTTGTTTGGAAGTTAAAAAAAAGAGGGGAAGTAGAGTAGAGAGAGGGAGAGTAATTTAATTACTTGTTTGGAAGTTTTTAAAGGAAGAAGGGGGAGGAGTTTGGAGGGATTTCAACCACATCTAACCTCTCATTTTTAATTCTCCCAAATTGGAGAGATTTGGAGGGAGAGTAGAGTAAATAAATTACTGAGTAGATAAATTTCCCAATTTACTATTTTTAAAGTAATATTAGACCAATGTTGCAAGTCCATTTTCAAATAAGGTAAATTTGTCTATTTTAATCATTACCTCTCCTCTTCATCTTAATTTTTAAAATATCTAAATAAGGGGAATTGCTAATTATTCCATTCCCCCTTACTAATTTTAAAAACATTCAAACAAGGTGAAGGGGAACCATTCCCCTCTTCTCTCCTCCCCTCTACTTCCCTCCACTCTCCTGCCTCTCTAAACTTCTAAACAGACCATTAGTTTTCTCTGTTGCAAGTCTACTATAGTGTTCATGTTTTTAAATGGAAGGGTCTTTCAACTTTCAAGTAATCACCTCCAAAGTGGAAGAAGAAAATGAGAATCATGGATTTTGGATACGCTTATTGCTGAAAATTGAAAACTGAAAACATTATAGTAAAATAATTTTTAAATGTGTGAATAGTGTTGTTAGACCTAATTTTAATGAAAATTTTGTTGAAAAGAGTCTTGTGAGTTCCGTAAATAGTGCATGAGATCCACTAAAAACGCCAAATGCAGGCACTGAAATAATTTTAGTGCAATCCAAACGTGGGTCTGTTTGGATATCATTTATTTTGCTGAAAACTAAAAACACTGTAACAAAATAATTTTTAAATATGTAAATAATACCGTAAGACCTATTTTTAATGAAAGTTTTGTTAGAAAAAGAGGTTTGTGAGTCCTATATACAGTGCACGAAACCCACTAAAAAGCACTAAAACGTGCTTCTAATTAAAAAAAAAAAAAAAAAAAGGCTAAAACACATACGCATTGCATTTCAGCTGTATCCAAACGGGTATGTAAGCAAATGTCATTGATTATCATTACCTAACTTCCATTAGGACCACGTAAATAATAATAAATAAATAAAAAATAAATAAAAAAGACCGACTCTTTACAAGGAGATTTACGAATCCTCCTAATGATGTTAGGTTAGATTTCATAAGTTAAGGATTTATCCAACAACGGTTAAGCATTTGGCTTTTCTAAACTGAGGAGTGATGAGTGTATTTGCTTTTCCTTTAGTTGCTCCAATGCTTAATAGGGATGCCAACTTAGTAGTAAGAAAATGGGCTCCAATGCTGATTAGGATGCCATTGCAATTTGGTAAAAAGTGTTTGCTAGAGCTTTCAAAAGATTTAGACAGATACTAGAACTTGTGATTTGCTCTTTTTCCCATTTACGCTTCAATGCTAATTTTACAGTCGATTTCAATGCAGATAGGGATGTGCCAGCATACTCAAACAGGAATCCAAGAACAATAAGTCAATAACATCGGGCTCCTTACGTATATGTAAAAATTTTCCAGTAAAATTTTTAAGCAAGTAGATTCATTATTGTTTGATTTTCTCTCGGAGATGAGAACTATGGAATCCCCCTCCCACTTTATTAAAAAGAAGTACATGCTCAACTGATGAGATGATACTTGAGAGACATTACATTCTTAAGCTCTTCAAGTAGTTGGATCGAATTCATTTAAATGAGATTACCGAATTCTATTAAATTTTGTTCAATACTTAATATTGGACTGTAAATAGAGAGGGTTTCCAACTAAAATTTTATGAAACTAAAAAGATGTAATTGATTATACTCCTCGCGGAACTGGACAAGAAGATTAATTGAGTAACCATATATAAACCCAAAAAAAAAGAGGCAAGCATCATTAGGAGGATGCTAATGTTGGAGTACCATATAAATAGTAGTATTTGCATGATATGAGGTCAATAGCAAGACAACTAGTTTTCACATCTGAATTCCAGCTGATACAATTTCAATGCAAATTCTTATACCACCTGTGCTGTGATATCATTTGTGCCTTGCCTTCAATTGCCAAAGATGTTGGTTAAAATTGGATCATTAAGCATATATATGTACATACATACACACATACATACATACAAACGATTGTTCTAGAATTCTTCGGTCCACTCATGAGCTGTCATCATGAAGAATTGGACCAACTCCTCTAATCCTTGAAACCCAGTTGTGTCCACATGCTTGTGGTTCATATGGTAGACCCAGAAGAACTCCTTTTGATTTATTTATTGAATTAAAGCCAACAAGTCTCAGAACACGACAAATAATCTTCCAAACAGAATCATGAACTAAAGGCAAATACCTTTAAAGGCAAATACCTTTAAATGAAAACAAGGAGACAAAAGATCTCAAATCTCTGCCTATCCTTAATTTCCTGTTCAAGTAACCAAAAAAACAAAAACAAAAAAAACCCACCAAAAGCAAATTAAAATATGTAATTTAGGGAAAAAGACAGTGACACAAAATTAATCATACAAACAAAGACCCAACTTCAATAATATTAAAACCAAAAAAGTCTCATATTCACAACACTTTCTTGCTTTTTAACCTTTTCCCCTACCATTATCTTAGCCCACCGCCAGATGATGAGGATGAGCCCAAAACTTTCTAACCCATTGACCCTAAATGTTCCCTGAAAACCTTTAACATTTCACAAAATGTGACAATTCCAACCAAGCTACAATCATCCTCGATAACCCAAACATAATTCACACGATGAGCAATTGCTTGAATCATCACTGCCACCAAAGAACTCTTGGGGTGACAAACTATTGCCTCTGCCCTCCTCACCATCCTGGCCGAGTAACTCATAGACCTGCTATACTTTCCTGACCTTGGAGGAGACAACGAAGACTCATCATCAGATGAAGATGAAGTGCTACTTGAATAAGCTGATTGAATATAAGCTTCCAACATGCCATCTAGATTCTTTTCCTTCAACCTTGCTTTAACCAACCTGACTAAATCTTCTGGAGGCCCTCCACAATCAATGTAAGCCATTAGGTCCCCAGAGGACAAGGTTGTGATGGCTGCAGCAACCGTTTCGTCGCAGCAGGCGAGCGTGAATGGCGAGATCTCCCCTATCAAAGTTCCCTCACTGTCAACAACAGCAACAGAAGTTTGTTCAGCTAGTGAACGTGATATAGATTTTACTGCTGATGAGGCTGGAGAGTGATAGTCAATGGCTAAGATGTCAGTGTTGATAATGCCAAGAGTGTCAATAGAGAGTGCTGGAATTGGAGAGAATAGGCCAATAGAGCTGAGGAGGAATCGGATTATGTCCTCCTGAGTTAGCCAACAGTATTCAAAGCCGTTGTGGATGGTAGTTGCAAACCCTGTGGTTGATGGCTTTTGAAGCTGTTTTCTTCTTGAATAGTTGCTTATTCTGGTTTGTATTGGTACCACTAGGTTCTGGGTTCCTTCAAGGATGAGATCAATGGCTTCTAATAAGCTGAAAAAGAACAAAAATCACAGATCCATGTTATGCAACAAGAAACAGAGGAGGCTAGGATAAATTGGGTCAGATTATACATTAAAACTAGAAATGTTACATAGAAATGATTTTTAATTCATGAAATTAAACAAACAAAGAAGAGAATTATCTTAACGGGTCCGGAAAAAATTTAACTTCAATTAGAATTTGCTATAACTGAAGAAATGAAAATTAAAAATTGTAAATTAAGCAGTTTACTTCTATGAAATATTTGATGAATTTACTACCCTACTTGATCAACAAAGTACCATCAAATATATTAGTAAAAAAAATAACCACCTAACTAGTGTGAACACCCCTTAAATTTCAGCAAAAGAACTAAATCACACAACGCATGAACTTCAATCAAGCATTTAAAATCATAGAAAAACTCCTATAGGGACATTGAAACCGAAATTTAAGGAAAACCCAGATGAGGCCTCGTATTGAAAAAGGTTAAAAAAATCTCGAAAAAAAATTAAAAATTTTGTTAACATCAAGAACATAAAATAGACAAAAGATCCAAAATTTGTGACCAGTGTCAATAAATAGTACCTTGAAGATGGTTCCAAATGCATCACGAGTCCCGGAATCTTTGGCAAGATTGCAGAGACAGGTGCCTTAAGAGCTGTACAAGGAGACAACAAGCTGTCATCTTTGCAAAGATAGCATATCACATCTACCATGCACACCTTGCCAACACATTTACATGTACAGCTCCGGTGATCACCACCAACATTAACTGAGACTGAGTGAGCAGCGTGGTGATCAGCACAGTCCCATATGCTGATGAAGTTGTCTTCAGAGTTTCTCAAAGCAGCCAAGGCGTCAGCAATGGTGGCTGAGATGGGTAAGGACCTCAAGGCCGGCTTGCCAAGGCAGAGGTCTGATATTACCACATGTGCCAACAAGCTCACTGCCATGCAAAAACTAGCTAAGTGATATATCTGTTTTTGTTTTGTGAAAACAAAAACTTCAGCTAAGAGAGAAACTGAGAAGTGGGTTGGGTTGCTTGTGCTAGCTTTTAGAGCTTGTGGTGGTGGTGCTGAGTTGTTGTGTATGTAATGAGAGGCAGAGGGGGTATTTAAATAAGAGGGAGGGTGAGAGACACTTGGGTGCAATATGTGAGTACGGCAAAAGTACCAAAATTTGTGGGGTCGTTGATTTCTTTTGGCCTCATTTTATTTTCTTTTTGATTTAGATGACTCATAACAGCTAAGATGGCTACTTTTTATCTTACCAAAAATTTGGAAAAAGGGAAAAAAAAATGTAGGATTTAAAAAAAAAAATTTCACAATTTTTTGACTAAGCAAAGTATGATAGGTGAAGAAAAAATAGTAGTTTTATATGTAAGTAATTGCTAACTATTTATAGTTTATCATGTTAAAATTGTGATAAAAAAATTATAAAATAATTTCTAGTCCTAAAACTAAATCAAATTAAAACAAATTTATATTAGTACTTTGAGTGGGCAAAATTTGCTAAATAATAGCTTTTTAGAAAAAATTTTGCTATAGAGCATGCGGATGAAACTTATTTGTAAGTTGGATTGTTTTTGGAACTCGAGTTTCAACCCAAAATCGAGTTCCCCAAACTCGATTTACTCTTGCATTTAATCTAACGTGGATTAAAAAAAAAAAAAACCAGAGTTTCTCAAGTTTTCCCTTGCAGGTAAACACAGAGGTACTTGTTGGCAAATTTTTTTTAAATGGAACTCAAGTTTCCCACACTCGAGTTCCATATGGCTTTTTTTTTTTTTTTAAAAAAAAAAATTTAGATGAATCAACAGTAAATCGAGTTTTCCAAACTCAATTTTGGGTTGGAACTTAAGTTTCACAAACTCGAGTTTCAAAAACAATCCAACTTACAAATATGTTTCATCCACACGCTATGCATCAAATTTTTTTCTAAAAAGCTACTCTTTGGCAAATTTTGCCACTTTGAGTGAGTGCAGGTGGGGAATTGATTGAGTGCTGGACTTATCTGGTCTGTGTATGCAGTATGGAAAGTGTAGGGTTCTTTTTATTTTATTTTTTATTAGAGATCATATCATGGCTTAAAGTGTAGTAGGTTTCTAATTTAAATTTTTTTGGGATCACATCAAAAATAAATAAAAATTTGGATGATAATTAGGATAAAGTCTTTACAGACCACACTAACAATTGCCACCAGATTAGTCGAATGTAAACGAAAAGGAAAAATTTATTCTTGCTTATCAGACTTACAATATTCAAACTGACCTAGAATTAGGACACCAGGAAGTTGTTCACAAAAAATTTTGGCTTGATTGTAACGTCAAGCTTCAATCCATATTTAAAACACTTAATAAATCAACTCAAAATTAAACATAATAATACCAGTTTTTTTACAATAATTTGATAGTTTTACAATAATAAGGAAAATGTAAATCAACCCTAATTCTCTTTCTAAAGGAGAACAAGTTACACTACTAAATTCTTCTAAAAAAATTATACCACTAAATTATAAAATTTCAAAACTCTTGACCCAAAAAATGCTTATTAACACTCCCTATACATTTAAATATCGATTTTTTTTCTTTTTTTTTTGAGAAACTAGACATTCATCCTGAGACTTTAATTATAAAAAAAAATAATGTCAAGGAGCATCAAAAGTCAAAACCAACTAGCTGGGAGATATCTTCAGGTAGGCCACCCAACCAATCCTAAGACCCCACTAAGTTTTTTGCCTTCTTAGCTAAATGCGTCGGCAACAACATTACAAGTACGATGGACATGAACAAATTGAAAAAACTGAAAGACAAAGACTAAAGCGCGAATATCGTCCACAATATTCCCAAAAGAAGTCAACACTCTACTCTCCTGAGCGATGGCGTTGATAACTGAAGCTGAGTCCCCTTCGAAAATAACATTGTGAAGATCATTTTTAGCAATATACATCACAGCGCAGCGGCAAGCTAGAGCTTCCAAGTCGGCAACTGTCGAGGATAACGGGACTAGCATTGACAGAGCAGCAGAGACTTCTCCACGCCAATCGCGAATTACAACCCCTATACCTGCCGAGTTGAGAGTCTTGAAAACAGCAGCATCATAATTCACTTTGAAGGAGTCCTGTTCTGGGGGCTGCCACTAGTGTTGGGTTGGGGTAGGGGTGGCAATTTTTATTCATATCCATGAACTCACCTATTACCTACCTTATTTGAATAAGTCTTAACCCAACCTATTTGAATATTTGGGTTAAATGGGTAAAAACTCATTTAGTTATTTAATTAGATGGATCTAAATAGATAATCTCACTAATACCCACTAAACCCATCTAAAATTTAAATAAACAATATAAAATCTAAATTTCTAGAGAATAACTAAAATACCCCTGAAACTTAAAAAATGACCAAAATACTACCAAAATCCAAAAAATGACCAAAATACTCTCGAAACCTAAAAAATGACCAAAATACCCCCCAAAACCTAAAAATGACCAAAATACCCCCAAAACCAAGAAAATGACCAAAATATCCCTGAAACCTAAAAAATGACCAAAATACCCCCAAAACCCAACAAATGACCAAAATACCCCCGAAACCTAAAAATTACCAAAATACCCCCAAAATCCAAAAAATGACCAAAATACCCCTAAAACCTAAAAATTACTAAAATACCATCAAAACCCAAAAAATGACCAAAATAGCCCCGAAATCTAAAAATAACCAAAATACCTCCAAAACCCAAAAAATAACCAAAATACCCCTAAAACCCAAAAAATGACCAAAATACTCCCTGTGGGGCCCAAATAATTTATGGGCCGGGCCCATTTACCCGTGAGGAGGCCAGAGGCCCAAGCCGAGGAAGGCTATGGCCCAAGCTCGGCAAGATAGCCCTGAGATTCAGTCGAGGACAGTCCAGTCCTCGGCAGACCCAAAGTCCCACCAGAAAGAGGGGTAAAAACGGTATAGGACTAAAACTAGGAACAAAAATCTAAAATATCCAGGGAAAGCTGCCTTTACTGCCATTTAATATTCTGAACCTGACAGAGCCGTATTCTTTGGCTTTTACAACCACCCCTAACGACTTTGGGTATGGGCTGATGGGACAAGTATCAGTCTTGGAAAGGTTGACCCTATACGTGGACGAAGGACAATGAACGCAGGCAGATATAAAAGGAAAGATAAGTAACCTAGAGAAGGGGCTGGGAAAAATGGCCAAAAACCAGAGCCTCCCAGCCCACCTCCAGGAGAAAGATTCCAGGGGTGAAGAAAACTTAACCACGCATGAATACCACGAAAAACCCACCACCTGGTGACTAAGGCCTAGCCTTTCAAACCCACGCTCTACAAATGATATTGTTTGGGCCTTTTTACGTGCGAACCCAACACTGCTACGGTTCGTTACGAATCGTGTCCTTACACTCCCAAAACCCAAAAAAAGACCAAAATACCTCTGAAACCTAAAAAATGACCAAAATACCCCTAAAACCTAAAAATGACCAAAATACCTCCAAAACCCACAAAATGACAAAAATACCATTGAAACCCAAAAAATGACCAAAATACCCCCAAAACCCACAAAATGAGAAAAATACCTCCAAAACCTCTAAAATGAGCAAAATAACCCCCCCCCCCCCCCAAAACCTTTAAAATGTCCAAAATATCCCCAAAACCCAAAAATTACCAAAATACCCCCAAAACCCACAAAATGACCAAATGCTTCCTAAACCTAAAAAATGACCAAAATACCCCATAAACCTTAAAAATGATCGAAATACTTTGAAACCTTAAAATTACCAAAAATACCCCCTAAACCTAAAAAATGACCAAAATACCTCTGAAACCTATAAAATGATTAAAATATCCCAAGACCTAAAAAATGACTAAAATAACCCCAAAACCTAAAACAATGACCAAAATACCCTAAAAACCTTAGAAAATGACTAAAATACCCCCAAAACCTAACAATTACCAAAATACATCCTAAACCTAAAAAATTACCAAAATACTCCCTAAATCTAAAAAAATTACCAAAATACTCCATGAACCTAAAAAATGACCGAAATACCTCTAAAACCTAAAAAATAACTGAAATACCCTAGAAACCTAAAAAATGATCGAAATACCCCCAAAACCCTAAAAAAATGACCAAAATAATCCCAAAACCTAAAAAAATGATCGATAAAAACCCCTGAAACCCAAATTATGACCAAAATGCCCCTAAACATGTAAGATGACCAAAATACACCTAAAACATCTAAAATTACCGAAATAGAGGTTTCAGGGTATTTTGGATGTTTCAAGGATATTTTTGACAAATTAAAGGTTCTAAGAGTCTTTCATTCATTTTATAGGTTTCGAGGGAATTTCGGTAATTTTTTAGGTTTTGGGGTTATTTTGATAATCTTTTAGATTCTAAGGGTATTTTGGCCATTTTTTAGGTTACAGGGGGCATTTCTGTCATCTTTTAGTTTTAGGGTTATTTCGGTAAATTTCTGGGGTTCAGAAGTATTTTGGTTATTTTTAGGTTTTGGGGTATTTCGGTAATTTTTTAGGTTTCGGTGGTATTTTGGTCATTTTTCGGTTTCGAGGGTATTTCGGTCATTTTTTGGGTTTCAAGGGTATTTGGTATTTTTTTTTTGAGGTTTTGGGGGTATTTTGGTAATTTTTTGGGTTTTGAGGGTATTTTGGTCAGTTTTTGGGTTTCGGGGGTATTTTGGTCATTTTTTAGGTTTCGGGAGTATTTTGGTAATTTTTTGGGTTTCAGGGGTATTTTGGTAATTTTTAGGTTTAGGGGGTTATTTTGGTCATTTTTTTGGGTTTTGGGGGTACTTTGGTCATTTTTTGGGTTTCGAAGGTATTTTGGACATTTTTTGTGTTTTGGGGGTATTTTGGTCAATTTCAGGTTTTGGAGGTATTTTGGTCATTTTTTTGGGTTTTAGGGGTACTTTGGTCATTTTTAGGTTTTGATGGTATTTTGGTCATTTTTTTGGATTTTGAGGGTATTTTGGTCATTTTTTGGGTTTTGAGGGTATTTTGGTCATTTTTAGATTTTGGAGGTATTTTGGTCATTTTTTAGGTTTTGGGGGGTATTTTGGTAATTTTTTGAGTTTTTGGGGGTATTTTAGTCATTTTTTGGATTTCAGGGGGTATTTTGATCATTTTAGTCGTTTTTAAGCATATTTGGTGATTTTAGAGATATCAAGGGTATTTTTGTCATTTTAGAGGTTTCATGGGTATTTTACTAATTTTAGAGATTTTGGGGATAATTTTGGATGTCCAAGGGTATATTGGTAATTTTGGAAGATTAGGGGTATTTGCATCATTTTAGGTATTTATGGGTATTTTGGAGGTCAAGAGGGTATTAAAGTAGTTTTAGAGGTATTTGGGTCATATTGGGTTAAATGGGTGGGTTATTAATTAAATGGGTTGGGTTGGTAATGGATAATTAATTTATATATAAACGGGTCATAAATGGATAAATGGGTAATTATACACCCAACCCATCTATGACCCAACCCGCCCATTTGCCACCCCTAGGTTGAGGGTAGAGGCATGGGCAAATCGTCTTCTTCCTGAGCTGCTAGGAATTCTTGCAGCAGGCTGCTCGCCATTGAGCTGATGGTCGCTATGGGTTGCATCGTTCGCCCAAAGTGAAAAGCGTTCCTTCGATTCCATAAGTACCACGCCGATACAGTAAAGATTTCCTTCTGAAAATCGTTTGTAACCAGCAGAAAACAATCAACTAAATCGCAAAAATATTAGGGGAGGGGGATTTAAGGCTTGCCGGGACCAATTGGGACTACTCCACATGGCTTCCACCACTTTACACTTCCACAAGGCGTGTAAGACATCCTCAGAACCTTCATTGCAGAGCTCACACAACTCTTGAGGAGATTATTTTTCGCTGAGCCAGATTGCACTTCGTAGGTAGTGCATTATTGCATGCTCTCAAAACAAAATGTTTAATTTTGTTGGGCACACACAGATGCCAAATCGCCTTCCAGAATCTCTTTTGTGGCTGTGTTGGGGAGATAAATAGCTTGGAGAGCTTCCTTGAGTAATTAATATAACATATAGAGGTACACTTTAACCCAAAAGGCCTAAGCCCAATAGATATGTTCTCAATTATATTGTATTAACCACTTATTCTTCTCATCTTTATTCAATGTGAGACTTTATTCAATGTGAGACTTCACTCACACATGTAACCTAACAAATTCTCCCTCACATGTGAGTCTGCCTCTTTATGGGCTTCAAGACCTCTCTATGAGCCATGAATAAGTCCTACTCACTCCTCCTTGTCTAGTGGGCTTTTCACTTCATCAAGGCGTCATCCATGGGTCTCTCGTACGCCATCCATGGGAACCACATGTCAACCCCGCATGCACATCCATGGGAACCCCACACGTCCATGTTCATGAGAACCTCGCATCACACCATTATTTAGCACCATTAGCAATATTCATTTGTTAGGCTTTTTTTTTTTCTTTTTTTTTTTCTCCAAGATATTTGAACGTGGGCCATTTAGGCTTTATCTGTCCCCGTTGGATAAGGACTATAAACACCTCACCACCTTCGCCACACACTACCATGGGCTCTGATACCACTAGTTGGGGAGATAAATACCTTAGGGAGCTACTTGAGTAATTAAAATAACATAAAGAGACACACTTTAACCTAAAAGGCCTAAGCCTAATGGATATGTGCTCAATTATATTATATTAACCACTCGTTTTTCTCATCTTTATTCAATGTGGGACTTCACTCACACATGTAATCCAACAGGCTGTTGATTGGAACTCCCAGTCGTGGTACTCGCAATCAGTAGCTTGTAAGTGCTACTTGTAGAGAACACACCCATTGGAGTATAAGCCCAAACCACCCGATCAATTGTGTTTCTAATGCTCAGCGGGATTCCCATGATAACAAAGGCCTCATTAGGCAAAAATAGCTCCTAAATTAGCTCAGTTTTCCTCTCTTTCCAATCAGCATCAATTAAGGAGCTAACTCTTGTCTCGGGCAAGAAAGAAGGTAGAGGAGAAATGATGGAGCTGCTAACTTTCATAGGTAGCCACTTATCTTCTTTAATCCGCACTGATTGCCCATTCCCGATTCGCCAAACCATACCTTTCTGAATCACGTCTCTAGCACTGAGAATATGTTTCCAAGCATAAGAGCCAACTACAGAGTCCTTAGCTTTTAAGATGGAACAGTTTGGGAAAAACCTGGCTTTGAACACTCGAAAGCATAAAGAATCCAGATTGTTTATCATCCTCCAAACCTATTTTGCTAAGAGAGCATCATTAAATTTTTCAATTACTTTGAACCCCATACCACCCACTTCTTTTGCTTCACAAAGATTTTCCCAGGACACCCAGTGCACCTTCCTCGAATCGCCATTATAACCCCACCAAAATTTTTTAATAAGGATTTCTGGTTCCTTGATAAGCCCCTTGGGAAGTTTGAATAATAGACTTGATAAGGATTTCTCTACCAGCTTGTGACAGCAGCTTCTCTTTCCACCCTTATAATTTCTTCCATACTCTCTCCTTCAAATACACAAAGCTTTGTTTTTTAGCTCGGCCAACTAATGCTGGCAGACCCAACTATTTTTTATATTGGCAAATTACTGGTACACCTAATAAATGCTAAATTCGAGCCTGCAAAGGGAATGGGGTATTTGAACTAAAGAAAATATTTGTCTTCTCCCTGTTTATTTTTTGACCGAATCCTCTCTTATATACCTCCAAAATGTCCATAATATTTTTGCACTCAGTTTCTGTTGCTCTACAAAACAAAACACTATCATCTGCAAAAAATAAATGGAAAACTTGAGGTCCATTTCTACATATAGCAACACCTCGAATATGGCCATCTACTCCAGCTTGTTCAATCAAACTCTGTAACCCCATAGCACACAATTGGAACAGGTAAAGGGATAAAGGATCTCCCTGACAAATCCCCTTTGTTGGTTTGATGTTACCCACATGTTAAACATTAAGAATGACTGCATAAGAGACAGATTGCAAGCAAGACATAATAATTTTAATCATCCTTTCCTCAATACCCAGATGGCGCATTAACCTCTCTAGAAATTCTCATTCCACCCGATCATATGCTTTGCTCATATCAAGTTTAAGTGCCATATATCCCAACCTCCCTTTTGTCTTCCTTTTAAGGAAATGAAGAGTTTCAAAAGTCACAAGAATATTATATGTAATAAACTGACCTAACAAAAAAGAATTTTGAGAATCTGGAATAGATTTAGCCAAAAAACTTCTTCAAACAATTAGCTATCACTTTAGCAATTAATTTATAAATGACATAAGCTAATAGGCCTAAAATCCAAAACTTTCTTTGGATTTTTAATTTTGGGTATCAGAGAGATAAAAGTGGTATTAAGAGATTCCGGAACAATACCTGAATTCAAAGCCCGAAGAACAACTGTTGTTACATCCTCACCCACAATATGCCAAAAAGACTTGTAAAAAATAGGAGACATACCATCAAGGCCGGGGGCAGTGTTTGGAACCATTTGGTTGAGAGCCTGCTTCACCTCACAAGCTTGAAACTCACCACCCAAACTTGGATCCAAATCAACATCAACAGAACGCTGAATACCATTTAAGATACTATCAAATCCGGATGGGTTAGAGCTAGAAAAAATGTCCTTAAAATACCTACCCACCACTCCTCCCATTTCGGCTTCATCTTCCACCCACACACTATTTTCATCTTCCAATCCTAAGATCAGGTTTCTTTGATTAGCTCTACAATGGAAATATGTTGTGTTTCTATCTCATTTTTTAAGCCATGTATTACGAGAACTTTGTTTCCACATACATTATTCCCTTGATTAGAGGATGTAAATTTCATTCCTATGCTCTTGAATTCGGTCTGGGTTAATTCTGAAACAGCCCACTTCCTTGGCATCCTTCAAATCTACCAGTTTTCTTCTAAGGGTAGTCTGAACATGGCCAAACATGTTCCAATTCCAAACCTTGAGATTTTCCTGACAAGACATTATTTTTTTTATTAAACCCCCAAGCCGAACCAGGTTGCTGCCCTATATCCTACGAATCTCAAATCACCTCTTCACAAGATCTATCCTTCAACCACATAGCTTCAAAGCGAAAAGGCCAACCCTTTTTGTAAAACCTTTGAAATTTAGAGTCCGAACATAGCAACAAGGGTTTGTGATTAGAGTGAAAAGCATCCAAGTGATGTATGTAAAAGGAAGGAAACCACAAAATCCACTCAACCGAAGCCACACCTCTATACAAGCTAATCCATACATTTTGATTACCCAGCCTTCTATTACACCACATAAATGGATAACCTAAGAACCCTATATCCCTCAATCTACAATAATCAAGTGCATCCCTAAACCCCTGCAGTTGTCTTTCCGGTCTACATAACCAACCCTGTTTCTCATCAGCAAGCAAAATCTCATTGAAATCACCAATAAAAATCCATGGTAAATTAAACCAGTGGCTTAAATGTCTAAGTAACGACCAGGAGTTTTCCCGATTGACGGTATCAAGGTCTCCATAGAAACCTGTGAATCGCCAAGAGTCATTCGCTCCTTTGTCAATAATAGCATCAATGTGGCAAGCAGAGAAAGTTTGAACATCAACACTCATATCCGCTGGCCAAAACAAAGCCAAACCTCCCCCTATGTTATTTCGAGGAATCACAGATAGATATTAAACTGAATCTTACGGCCAATTCTTTCTAGAACCACTTTTTCAAACCTTTATTTACATCAAGAACACCAATTTGGGATGTTTATTGCAAACTAACGCAACTAGCTCATCTTCTGTTTGTGGGTTCCCAAGCCCACAATAGTTCCAACTAAGGCAACTAATAATGGCCGGTGGCGCTAGGACCCAGCTACCACCTCACAATTCTCTTTATCCAAAGAGCTACAAAAACTCTTGCATTGTTTTTTCCCAATATTCATCTCAGCATCCTCTAATACAGGCCGCCTATCCACCTTTGTAGGCGAGGGGGACACCGAAGGCAGCCCTGCCACCCTAGCTAATTTCTTCCATTTTTTCGTAGAACCCAAGGGAGTGAAATTGGTTACCTGAATAATGCAATCGCTTAAGGGCAATGAGAAAACCTTCATTGGACTGTGATCTGGTCACAAGAGTTGTTTTGGGCTCACTGTATCAGTCCCTCCCACATGCCTTGCAAAGAAATCCTTGATAGACAAACCCACCACTACCTCCTCCAAGAGCTGCTTGTTCAGTTGTGTCACTAACATGTTTCTACCCCTACGAACAATCACCCAGTTCGCCCATAGTCAAAACGCCCACACCGCGAATATTGTTTGGCCTTGAAATTTCGAAGTTATCCATCACTATATCTGCCTCCATTGCCGATGAATAAGCATACCTTGTATTATCCAGATTCAATTCACTGTCACTGTTGCTTGTGTGGTTTTTTAGTGGACCCCTAGGATTATCTTTTTTCCTCCACCATGGAGCTTGGCTATGAGAGCTACCTGAAACAACCACCACTAATTTACGACTTATCTGCAAAGGTTCCGCTCGAAGCCACTCCATGTACTGTTGATCATCCCTTCTCAATGACCCTTTGCCTTGAAGCCAAACTTCACAATCCCTCTTTCCATGTGTGAATCGTCCACACCAGTAACAAAAATCGGGCAGCCTTTCATACTTGAGTCCAACCCATCCCACTTGTTTTCCTTCAGTACGCAATTTAGAGCACCAGACTAAAGGTTTAGAAATATCAATGTTAATTCTAACCTTTAAGAACTCACCATCTTCACCATCGTCCTCCGAGTCAACGACTTAGAGAACCTTCCCAATAGCCTTCCCAATCAATTCCCCTGTTTCGAACTTCAAACTCCTCTTTAGGATTTTATGGAATTGAACCCAAAACGTAGCACATGAAAAGTCCAGGTAAGGCGTCGATTCGACGTCGAGGACTCGTTCAAACGCCACAAGATGCTTATCATACGACCATGGTTCAAACTCAAGAACACACTCGAGATCCAGAATGTCCTCAAATTCAAACATCAAAATATGCTCTCCAATATCTCTAATCTTAAGTTCACCAATAGTTCTCAAAAGAGGTTTGAACATTTGGGCCATAGCATCCACGTTCAAGACCCTTTTTTGTGTAAAACCGACCTACTAGTCGATGAATCAACTCTTCCTCCTCTTTTGGAACCTCAGCACCGCCCTTTTCTTCTTCCATGAGGGAAAACTGAGCCTACATTTCGTCCAAGCACGCCATGATAATACCAAGGAGAAAAGACGAGAAAGCAAACCAATACTAGCACCCCACCATACGGGAAATTATTGTGTACTCCCGAAATACCATAAATGCGTACTCTCTCCTCTCATATGAATGGTGGGTCCCACTAATTAAATTCATGGTAGGACCCACCATTTATGTGAGAGGGGAGAGTATGTATTTATGGTATTCCGGGAGTACCTAATAATTTTTCCCACCATACACACTGTCCTATCGACCCAAGGGAGGTTGAAGGGGACAGATACCTAAACTAGGTTAGGCACACAATTCAACAAGCGACTAAGGTGAGAAAACCTAACCCTAGCACGTAAGAGAAACCCCTTCAGATATTTTTTAATAAATATATTTTTTTAAATATCGATATTTATAAATACAGATTTGGGGATGTGGTTGGTTTTCTTAAGATTAAAAACAATGCCATAAAAATAGCTAAAATTATTGTGTATATATATATATATATATATATATATGATTCATTGCAACCAAGAAGATAATAGTAATAAAAACTTAAATCTATTTCATATAAATAAAAATAAAATAAAATAAAAACTTAATCTATTTAGTAAACTCAATTAAGAACATCTTAAATGTAAGTTAAATAAATAATAAATAAAGTTTCAAATGGATTTATTAGTGGATACAAAATCTCAAATATAATATTTACATTAAGAATAAATTCAAACTTGTTAAAAAAATTAAACTTGAACTTTTTAATAATACTTAATTACGATTCCAAGCTTAACTTATACTCAAAACAAATTTAAACAAATCAATATGGAAATTTGCAAATTATCTCAGCTTGAATTTGCGTGTTTGAATAGCACTTTCTAGTTGCAAGAAAGTATCCAAACACAAATTAGAAGAAGGCTATACACGTGAAGCTTTTTTGGGTGATACGTGACTGTCTACGAGGGACCATAGTCAAACGGAACTCCTAGTCACCACGTTCCTCAATTGTAGGTCTTTTCACGTCAAGACGTAATGAATATGAGATACATTTATCCCAACGCAAATTACAAGAAGGCTGTGCACGTGAAGCTTTTTTGGGTGATACGTGACTGTCGCCACGTTCCTCAATTGTAGGTCTTTTGAGTTCAAGACGTGTAATGAATATGAGATACATTTACCAAAACAAAGAACCCATCTCTGCAGCTGACATTTTATACGTGTTCTGTTTTGTTTGTAAATAAAAATTATCCCAACTGCTGTCGTTTTATTAAAAAAAAAAAAAAAGAAATCCCAACTACGTGTGGTATTTAATTTTCCAATATTTCATTCCATTTAATATTTTGAGGAAATTTTTCTTACATTTAATCTAGGCTTCTAAACCTAATAGTTAATTAGAGTAAGCATCCATTAATAAATAAAAAAAATCCAAGTATGCCTTTGAATAAGGGTTTTCTTGATTTTTTTTTTTTTTTTTTTTAATGGGAAGACTGGAGCTTTATTCAAAGAGAAAAGTGGATACAATATATTGGATAAAAGTTTGTTCTAAGAAATAACAATTCTTTTTAATCCAAACAGAAAAATCATCAATGTTGATTTGCTTATTGATTTCTTGATTTATTGATTTGCTTATTTGTTGAATCCCTATCTTGAGAAAATATCATTTTGATCCTTACATTTGGGTATCATTATTAATTTAGTTTCTATATTTTAATAGCAGTGAATTTTGTTCATGTTATTTTTAACTTGCAGTTAATTTAGTTAGTAAGTTAATATTAGTAATCAAATTAACTGTAAATTAAAATAATATAAACCAAATTAAGTACACAAAAATGATATATTTTTTTTGTCTTGTTTATCATTATTAGGAAAAGACCACCGATAAAATCAATGAAAGGACAATGGAAAATTTCAGCTTATTCTACCCTTACCAAAGGAGGTCTATTAAGCCCAACCTAAATATACTTTTCCCCGCTATATAATTTCCATGGCAATTATTTTATTCATAACTCATGAGATGTGGTTTGAAAAGATAGCTTGATGCTTGCCTCTCGAAAGCATTTCTTCTTTCAGAGAAGTTTATTTTGTTTTTAAGATAAGCAAAAGCAATCTTGAAATCGACATTGTCCCCTATGGTCATGAGGATCCATTAACGTTGGCAAGTATTTCAAACATTATAGGCTTTATAGCATAGGCCTGGAAGATCAACTTTGACAATTTGTAGAATGGACGGTCTAGATTTATTCATATAGTCGGGCCATACATATAGTTTCAGAATTGAACTCTAAAGCTGTTTAGCCTGTTTGGGTTTGATTGAGTGTGACGAACGATGTGAAGGAGAAAGTAGTGCACCACATTGATGTTTGATTTTTACTTCATAAAATTTGTAGCCACTTATTTTTAATAATGTCTTTTCTTACGTTATTGGGTCTAAATAAATTGTAATTGATGGAACAATCGGGATAAGCACAGCCATTAATTTGAGGTTAGTGAGTAGGCTGATCAATGACTATAGTGGGGGCCACTTAAGGACCCTTTTTAAACTAGGTTTTTTTTATCAGCATCCAAGTATTTTTTATTTTTTTTATTTTTTAAGAAATAATTACAATATGCTATTAATCCCACAACTCGAACCCTTTTTCTCATAGACCCTCAAGCACTTTATATATAGTGAGATGTTAATTCAGCTACAAGGCCTTTGGCGCATTCTAGTACATTTTGAGTGTACTTTTTCCTTCACTTTTTTTTTTTTTCTTCAATCCCAAATATATATATATATATATATTTAAAAAAAAAAAAAGTGGATAGTGAGTTTTATCTTTCTTTTTTTTTTTTTTTTTGGTATACGAGTTTTATCTTTCACTTGCAACTTTGCAACTGCATTGCAACATGTTGTGTTGATTGCAGAGGCAAGAGTCACACTTAGATAAGTGGCACTAAAAAGGAAAAAATTATATATAAAAATATTCCTTTAACTTTGGATTAAATTTAAACGGTCAGATAATGCTAATACCATAACAAAATTTACAACTTTTACTCTAGTACCATTCACAGCTTATCACGTAAATAAGTAATGGTAAAATTGTGTGTTTTGTTGTAGTACTAGCATTATTTCTAATTGACATCTTCTTTTAATTTGAAATACTAAGTCCTTTGCTTTTTATAATATGAAACATCATCACTATGGAAGCATTGTTTGGAAGAGAATTGTAGAATACCACGAATATTCGATACCACTTGTCATAATTGAGTGTCAAGCAATTAAGAAAAACTCTTAGTGAGAATCGAGTCCAAGAAGTCTAGCTACACAGTCCCACACTCCCACCTGTCAAAATTGTGTATCAAGTAATTCAAAGAAACTCTTAGTGATGATCACATTCAAGATGTTTAGGTCTACAACTTATCCCAAGTTTCCAATAGTCCAAACACTAGACTTCACCCTAATGGATTTATCTTGAAAAGTTAAGAAACGTCTTAATTCATCGGCAAAAATGGCCCATTACCATCAATTTTGGAAATAATTTACTCAGAAACACTGTTTCCGAACTATATAGCAATCTACCACTTTTTCGGGCCTATAGCGGCATTTTCTTGAAAAAAAATTTTATAAGTCCCATAACAGGTTCAAGGGGCCCTATAGTGGCGTTTTTAAGCCCTATAGTGACGTTTTTGGGCCCTATAGCGGCGTTTTCCTGCAAAATTTTTTTTGTAAATCCCATAATAGTTTCAAGGGGCCTTATAGTGGCGTTTTTAAGCCCTATAGTGACGTTTTTGGGCCCTATAGCGGCGTTTTCCTGCAAAATTTTTTTTATAAGTCCCCATAACAGGTTCAAGGGGCCCTATAGTGGCGTTTTTTAAGCCCTATAGTGACGTTTTCGGGCCCTATAGCGGCGTTTTCGGAAAAAGTGGTATTTCCCTAATTATTTCCGAAACAGTGCTCTGTTGCTAAATATTTCAAAAATTATTGCTAATGGGCCATTTTTGCCTTAATTCATCATTTTGTTACTATTCTATTAATAAATACAAATAATTTTTAATAAAATTTATTAAATGAATTACATACTCCTCATGTGATGTATTTTCCATCCAATCTTGTTAATAGAATATAGTAATAGAAGTTCATCAAAAAAAGAATATAGTAATAGAATGGTCAATTTAAACATTTATCAAAGTTTAGGCATTTATTATTTCAAATTAAAATAATTGGTTCAGTTTGATTTTGATCTAAAGTTTAGGGGATCTTTTTTATTTTTCCCTTTAAAAAATTCCTCTTGTACGTAGTACATATAGAGGGAGTATATATGCAAGGTTTGGGCTAGGTAACTCCTCAATTTCTAATTAATTTATTTTATAATATATAAATCTATTATTTTTAAAAACAAATAATGTTTTACTAAAATATCTAAGGTCATTCGTGATTTCGTGTATAATATTAGGATAACGTCTAAAATTTATTATTGATAGAATTATATTTATATATATATATATATACACACACACACCACATTAAGATTATAGTTTTCTTTAAAAAAAAAAGTCTAAGATTTAATTTTACATCGATATTCACTTTTGTATTTTTGCTTCTTTTCAATATACCTAAACACCGTGTGATAATTGCTTAAAAATAGGTATAAAATATACTCAATCCTTTTGTCAGTCGTTAGATATTTCTCAAGTTAAATAGATACATATTTTGTTCTGCGTTATAAATAGTAAACTGAATTTATATGTGAATTGTGTTTATAATATTTTTCTGTACTAGCTAGTACATATATATACTATGAAGCACGGGTGCGTTTCGGGACTTGGGTGCGGGTGCGGGACTCGGCAATTTTTGAAAAAGTAGGGTGCAGGTGCGGCGGGACTCGGCGATTAAAAAATTATTAAAAATATTTTTGTTTATATTTTCTATATATTTTTACTATTAAAATATTCTTAAAAAACACATTAATATACTTGATTCACAAAACAAAGAAAGAATAAGGCAAGAAACGCATCTGAGGTCAGAATTTCGGCCACTCCGGCGATTTTTACGGCCGATTTCGGCCTGTTTCAGCCGTATCGGTCGTCGGCCGATATTGACCGATATGGCCGATACGGCCGATACGGACCGAGTCGGCCCAATTTGGGCCGCGTCGGCACCGATTTCAGCCGCGTCGGCCCGATTCGGGAGCTGCCACGTGGTGGGACGCGACACGACGCGGCACGGACGCGCGGTCTGCGGCGTCCCTCCCGCGTCGCCGCGTCGGACGCGGGTGCGCTGGGCTGGATGCCGCGTCCGTGCATCCCAGTACATATATCATATATTATATATGGCAGAATTCATAGCATATAACCATCATAAATTCATAATATGGGTCTCTCTCAAAAATAAATTCCTGACTTTATTATTGTTCTCTTATAGTTGGGTGATAGCAGATTGGTGTGAAACTCCCTACATGTCAGCAAATTGGGAATATAAAATTCTCATGGAATTAAACTAAATAGGCTCATCTGCATGCCATACTTTCCGATGATAGGATTTAAAATTTTCTCAGAATAAGCTAGCTTGTGTTAATTGTGATCTTTAACCATTATGAAAAACCAATATTCTACCAAACGCAGAGAGAGAGAGAGAGAGGGAGGGAATGTGTGTCATGTTTATGGCTTTATGCAGTGTTTTACACCTTTGTTGTTATTATTAATTTATTGTGACTAATTTAAAGTTCAAGGTTAAAGTATTTTCTTTTTTAATCATTGATGATAAGTAACTCCTAGTTGTTACACAAAATAGATCAAAAATACATGAGATTAAAAAGTAACTTCTTGATTTTTTTAATGTTTGATTTCTTGACCAATGACTAGTTTCCTCCACACACACCCTAGGTTTCCTCCTATATAATGTTGACAAGATTTTGAGATTCCCCTTGAAGAAAGTCTTGAGCAACCTAGTCTTGAAAAAGAAACAAATTTGGCTCCCTCTTAGTGCTGTAAATAAGCCGCGCTTTGTCGAGTAGTGCATATTCAAATTTGGCTCTTAAGGAAAAGTCAAAAGCTCAAACTCGTGACAAGCCTAAAAATAGTGTTTAAGCTTGAAGTCGTGAAAAAGCCAAAAAACTTGAGCTTGGCTTGGCTTGATTAATTAGTCGAGCCAAGCTCAAGCTTAATATCAAGCTAAAACTTGAGCACAGGTAAAGCTTTTGAGCTTAAGATCTAAAAAAATTATATTATTAAATACTTAAATCTCTAAAATTAAGAAAAAAGAAAAAGTAAATAGTATATTTATTTTATCATACATATAATCCTACTTATGATTAGTCATTGTGGGGTCAAAGAATTTGGCAACCCCGACCTACCTTATACTAAGCCCAAGACCCACGCCGAGGAGGAAAAAATGCCCGAGGACAAATTAAGAAAGCTCAAATTACCAAGAAACATCGCTGAGGACAATCCTGTTCTTGGCCAACCGAGATCCTAGAAGGGAAGAACAACACGCCATCGAAGGCAGCCTCCCAGAGCATCCCAAGAAAAAGGACAAGTACAGTAGGACAGCCATGAGAGCATGGTGGAGGAGCAATTCAAGGAGAAACTGTCATCTCCGCATTAAATGCCCACAACTAATGTTCTGGCCGCATTAATGAGAAAATGACCCTTGAACAGTGTTGTCTTGGTTGCTGCAACGCATAGAAGGTTTGGGAAGGTGGCTGATGGAACAAGCACCTGAGTAGTGACCTGCATGATCAATAGATGGAGGGTCAAGATCAACCGGAAGGGGGTATATAATGTGAGAAATCCTCCTGTAAAGGGGGATCGAAGAAATAATAAGAACAACAAGCTCCTCGGATGAGGGCTGAGGACAGAATTTCACACTTCAGTCCATGTCCTTCTTATTCGATCCACTCATAACCATATCCAGTTGTTGTAACCCTCATTAAGGCCTAGTTCTTAAACTCATTCTCTATAAATTTATTGTATTGGGCTAGTTGGACCTGAGTCCATTTATCTAATAGAAGAAGTGCTCAAACCCAGTCCCTACAATTGGCGCCGTTTGTGGGAAAGAACTTGTGTGTTGGTAAGGGCAACAATCAAGCATGGTAGGATCAGGCCCTCATCAGGCAGGCTCCCATCAGCCTGAACCGGCTAGATCCCAACAACAGGGTAACTTTCCTAACCCTGAGCATGACCGAAACGAAGAGAATGGAAGTGTGCACACCACTCAAACCAGCAGAAGAGACTCTCGTGTGGGTAGTTACGTGTTCCAAAGACAAAATAACAACCAGACCATACAACCAGAAGAAGGTAGGAGTCACGTATCCCAGAGATAGAATGATAAGCAGGCCATGCAGCGAGAGATAGACGATTTGAAGAGAAAGCTGCACCATGCACAACGAAGGCGATCTCATTCTGGCTCTGACCTGCCCTCCGATGATGAAAGCAATGATGACTATAGGTAAAGATCGAGAACTCCTCCAAGCGAGACCTTCTCTCATGAAGAAGAGCATTACCGGAAGCGTAAACGTAAAGCCCATCTCCTAGGGGCTTGGGAAACGATGCCATGTGCAGGGCATTGGATCAACTCTCCAAATCACCTTTCACATGCCGTATAGAAGGGGCTACACTTCCTCGACGATTCCAACAGCCAACCTTTGCCATTTATAATGGCAAAACAGACCCCGTGGAGCATGTGAACCAGTTTAACCAAAGGATAGCTGTCCATTCTAAAAACGAGGCGTTGATGTGCAAGGTTTTCCCATCTAGCTTAGGACCAGTGGCGATGAGGTGGTTCAATAGTTTAAAGGCGAATTCCATAGACTCGTATAGGTAGCTAACCCAAGCTTTTGGCTCCTGTTTCGTTACAAACAGCAGAGCTCCTCGACCCTTAAGTGATTTATTGTCGTTATCCATGCATGATGGAGAAACTCTAAAGGCCTACTCAGGCAGATATTGAGAAATGTATAATGAAATGGACGACAATTTTGACGATGTCGCCATCAGCACCTTCAAATATAGTCTCCCAGTCGAGCACAGCTTGAGGAAGTCTCTGATTGGCAAGCCTGCCATCAGTGTGTGCCAACTGATGGATCGGATCGATAAGTACAAACGAGTAGAGGAAGACCAGCTGCAACGTAAGGGAAAAGAGAAGGTTATCCCTCAAGAGAGGAGGGATTTCAAGTCGAACCGATGTAACAGCAACTGCTCAAGGAGAGATTTCGTAGGGCAATCCAGAGTAACCAACACACAGACTGTCAATACTGTATTCAGAGAACCAGTACATCAAGTGTTGGAGAAAATCAAGAACGAGCCATACTTTAAGTGGCCGAATAAGATGGCGGGAGAGTCCACGAGGCGTAATCAGAACTTTTATTACCAATACCACCAGGACCACGAACATACCACAGAGAACTGCAAGAACCTCTGGAACTATCTGGACCAACTAGTCCTTAAAGGAAAGCTGAAGCACCTTCTGTATCATCCCAGTGGTCATCAAGGCCAAACCCATCAAGAACCCCAGAGAGATATTGCCTTAAGGCCACCCGTAGGGACGATCAATGTAATCTTGGTCGCGCCAAGAAGAACAAGCACGCGCCCTTCACGAGTGTTATCTGTGGCTTAGCAGCCTGCTGAGGAGTCCCAGCCAGAGCTGAAGAGGGCCTAAATGAATTTTCACCCAATCTTGAGTTTTTCAGAAGAAGACAAGAAAGGAACCACCCGGCCCCATGACGATGCGCTGTTGATCACTCTCAAAATCAGGGACTACGATGTGAATAGAATGATGATGGATGGTGGCAGTGGGACTGAGGTTATGTACCCCGACCTCTACGAAGGGCTAAGGTTAAAACCGGAAGATTTGATGCCCTATAACTCTCCTTTGATGAGCTTAGACGGGAAGTTTATCATTCCAAAGGACACGATTAGGCTACCCATCCAAACCGGCCTAGAGATAGTGGAGGTGAACTTTATCGTGGTAGACGCCTACTCTCCCTATACAGCCATCGTCGGTAGGCCCTGGCTCCATACCTTAGGGGCTGTTGCCTCCTCATTGCATCAGAAGGTGAAATTCCCATCAGGGGACCAGGTTCTCAAAATCCGTGGTTGCCAATCCACGGCAAGGCAGTATGTGGTGGCTGCCATCTCACATCGGCTTGATGCGGAGTCCTCAGCCTCTACTAAAAAGAATTTATAACAATCAAGGGCCCCGGTGTCGCCTCCTGATACAGCTGCCGAGGAGGTGAAATGCGAAGATCTAGAGAAAGTGGTCATTGGTGGTGACCCGGAAAAGTTCTTTCAGGTAAGGGCTCAGCTACCTCTTCAGGAGAAGGAAGAGTTTATTAAGTTTCTTAAAAGAAATATTAACGTATTTGTATAGGATGCCTGCGATGCTCCCGGGTTTGATCCAGCCTTCATCTGTCACCATCTCAATGCCAACCCGTCCATCACTTCCAAGAATCAGCCACCCCGTCACCCATCAAGAGAGCACGCCAATGCGATTAGGGACGAAGTGGTGAAGCTTAAGCATGTAGGGGCTATCAAAGAGGTTTTTTACACCGAATGGTTGGCCAACACTGTGGTAGTCAAGAAGAAAAGTGGAAAATTGTGGGTTTGTGTAGACTTCACGGATCTAAATAAAGCATGCCCAAAAGACCCGTTCCCCATGCCTCGGATAGACCAGCTGGTGGATGCAACAGCAGGCCATCCTCGGATAAGCGTCTTAGATGCCTTTCAAGACTATCATTAAATACCACTAGCCCTGGAGGATCAGGAGAAGACAGCCTTCGTGACACCTACTAGAAACTACCACTACAAGGTAATGTCGTTCGGTCTAAAAAACACAGGGCCCACTTATCAAAGGATGATGACAAGAATATTCAAGTCGCAGTTGGGTAAGAGCATCGAAATCTATGTTGATGATATGGTGGTGAAGAGTAAAGTGGTGTCCGAGCATTTAGGAGACCTCGACAGCACCTTTGATGTCTTAAGGAAGCACAACCCACGCCTAAATGCTTCCAAATGCTCATTTGGCGTGGGATCAGGCAAGTTTTTAGGCTACATGGTTACTTATAGGGGAATTGAGGTTAACTCTGACCAAAGCAAGGCTATTAATGATTTAAAACTACCGCAAAACACCAAGGAGGTCCAAAAGCTTACTAGAATGATTACAGCCCTAAATCGATTCATTTCCAAGTCGGCGAATAGATACAGACCGTTCTATCTCTTGATCAACAAGTGGAAAGGATTTGAGTGGTCCGAGGACTGTATTGTGACCTTCCAGCAACTCAAGGAATACCTATCCTGGCCACCTATCATATCTAGTCCTGAGGCCGATGAAGTCCTATACGCATATATTGTTGTGGCCCCTTATGCTGTGAGCTTGGTGCTAATACGGGATGACAATAGTCTTCAAAAGCCAGTCTATTACGTGAGCAAGTCACTGCATGAAGCTGAGGTCAGATACTTACCCTTGGAGAAAGCCATACTAACTGTAGTCTGTGCTACGCGAAAGCTTCCCCATTATTTCCAAACCCACACAGTGGTTATTCTAACCCAACTACCCTTGAAGTCCGTACTTCGGACCGCTGATTACACTGGAAGGATTGCTATATGGAGCATAATTTTGGGAGCTTTTGACATCAAGTACATGCCTCGGACCTCCATAAAAAGCCAGGTCCTAGCTGACTTGGTGGTTGAATTTGCTGAACCACCAGTGGAAATAGTAGCAAAGGAGCGTAACATGGATGGAAAATCGGTTGGAGTAGTCTCTATGCCAGGACCCCTATGTTGGAAGGTGTACATTGATAGCACAACAAATCAAAGGGGGTCTGGAGTGGGGCTAGTCCTAGTATCTCCTGAGAAGACTATCATAGAGAAATCCTTGAAACTTGGGTTCTCGACCACGAATAACGAAGCCGAATATGAGGCCTTGTTACAAGGAATGGCCATGGTGCAGAAAATGAGAGGAAAAGCAGTAGAGATGTTCTCGGACTCGAGATTAGTAGTGGGCCAGGTAAAGGGAGAGTTGGAAGCCAAAGATGCAAGGATGTAAGAGTACTTAAGCCAGGTCAAATGCTTGCAGTCAGATTTCGATCTTTTCAGCCTGTCACACGTCTTTAGAAGTGGAAACACCCATGCAAATTCATTGGCCACGCTTGCTACGGCAAAGGGTCTACCTCGAATTATTCTTGTCGAGCATCTGGATAGAGCAAATGAGGTTGCAAAAGGCATGGTCCATATCCATGAGGTTAGAATGGGTCCTAGCTGGATGGACCCTATAATGAGGTTCCTCAAAGATGATATCTTGCCCGAGGAGAAGTCAGAGGCTGAAAAAATACGAAGAAACGCTTCTTGGTTCCGGTTGTCCAAGGACCATAAATTGTATAAGCGCTCCTATTCTAGGCCATATTTACTGTGTATTTACCCTGAAGCATCAGAATTATTGCTTGAAGAGCTGCACGAAGGGATCTGTGAGAGTCACACAAGAGGAAGACCTCTGTCGCATCGAGCCATTACCCAAGAATATTGGTGGTCGGAGATGCAGAAGGAAGCCCTAGAATATGTTAAGAAATGTGACCAGTGCCAAAGGTTTGCTCCAAATATACATCAGCCAGGAGGGGTCCTTAACCCTTTGTCCAATCCATGGTCGTTCGCCTAGTGGGGCTTGGATATTGTAGGCCCTTTCCCCAAGGTAGTAGGAAATAAGAGATATCTATTGGTTGACACAAATTACTTCACCAAATGGGTCAAAACTGAGCCATTGGCCAACATCAGAGATGTGGATGTTAAGAAATTCATCTGGAGAAACATTGTTACACGATTCGGGGTCCCTTGTACCCTCATTTTGGATAATGGACTCCAATTTGACAGCAAAGCCTTCAAAAGATATTGATGCGAACTGGGGATCACTAACAAGTACTCAACTCCAGCTTATCCTCAAGGAAATGGATAGGCTGAGGCAGTCAACAAGGTCATAATCAATGGGTTTAAGAAGAGACTGGATGACACCAAGGGAAGATGGGTAGAAGAGCTGCCGCACATCTTATGGACTTACCAGACTACACCACAACGGTCAACAGGGAAGACACCTTTTGCCATGACCTATGGGGCCGAGGCTGTTATCCCTCTAGAGGTAAGCTTTCCAATGCTGAGGACGAGCTCCTTCACTCCAAGCCGTAATGATGAACTACTAGGGAAGAGCCTAGATCTGATCGATGAACGAAGAGAAAAGACAGTGATCCAGTCAGCCTATTACCACCAAAAGCTCAAGCAAGGATATGATGCCAATGTGAAGCTGAGACCACTAGCACCAGGGGACCTGGTGTTGAGAAAAGTTGTGGGTGCTACCAAGAACCCATCTTGGGGAAAGTTGGGACCCAATTGGGAAGGACCATACTGAATTACTTCAGTAGCAGGAATAGGTGCATACTACTTAGAAGACTTAGATGAAAAAGTTGTACCTCGTCCATGGAATGTAAATAACCTGAAAATGTATTATTATTAACAAAAGTATTTCTCTAATTCAAATTTTAAGTCTATTATGATTATATGTCTTATTTTTTGCCAATCGTCTAAGTACTAGACAGAACCAAGGTCTTGCATGGTCCTCGGACTCAAACCAGAAAAATCTAAGTACCAGACAGAATCAAGGTCTAGTATGATCCTCGAACCACAACCTTTGAAGAAATTAGCAAGATCAAGCACTCATACAAGTTGCAAATACAGCCTAAGTATACGCTCGGTACCTCGGATCATCTACTCGGCCCCTGCCCCCTAAAAATGTAAGCAAACGCAAACTAAGTGTCCCCTTAATGCCGGTGAGTTAGAATTTAAAGGTCTAATTTCAGATATGGTATATACATAACCATTTTTACCCATTAGGATAACCAACTCATGAGACTCGAGATTCACACTAATAATAATAATAATAATAATAATAATAATAACAATAAACACATAATGTAAATTAAAAATAAAAATAAAAAAATAAAAAAATAAAAAATAAAACAAAAGCTAGCCAAAATGGCCTATTTCTTCAGCTTTATCTTGATTCCATCCTTGGAGAGTTGAGTAGAAACGACCTCAGGATCCTTGGAACCTTCACATGGAAGAATAATATGAAGGGGCTCAACAGGGAGAGTTGACTCCTCAGCATGAGGGGCCTAAGCATCAACTGTAGACTCTACATTCTTCTGGGGCGCCTCAGGGTTCAAGCCTTCATTTTTTTCGGTCGCCCCATAAAGCTCACTCTCTTTGGCTGGCTCGTTAGGAGTGGTTATGGCCAGAGCAGCTTCAGGCCAAGCATTCTCAGCCTCCTCAGGAGCAACCTCGGCCTCGAAGCTAGGGGGCAGTTTCTCAAATGGCAGGGGGTAGTATACATTCTCCACCTTCCACAGGTCGAATGATGCCTCAACCCCAGCTTGTTTAAATGCTTCATTCCAAACTTGAGAACAATAGAGCCTGCATACCCCAGGTACTTGAGCATTGAGAGTGGCCTGGGTCTCAGCCACTCCCAAGGCTTAAGCCTCCTCCTCGGCTTTCTCCTCGGAGCTCTCGGCCACTGTCCTGGTGAACTTCGCCTCTGCCTTAGCCCTCAAGGCTTCGTCCCTGGCCCACTCCATGACATTCTTGGCCCCCTCTGCCTTGACCAGCTTCTTCTTTAGGTTAGTGATTTGCTTCTTGGTAATCTTCAGCTGATCCTTGGTTTCGAGCATACGCCTCATCTGGCCTTCGACCTGTTTTTGAGCGCCAGCTAGGCCTGCTTCAGCGCTATCTCTGGCCCTTGTCATCTCTTTCAGATCCTCCATTACTTTCAAGAGATCGGCCTTGGAGTTTTTAAGGGTTCGTGTAGCATCAAGGCGCTTGTCATGCTCGAGCTCTAGGGCCCTGCTCTGGTCGTTGGCTGCCTCTTCCAATCTATAAGTGGCTTGGATAGCCTGCCAATTGAAACAAGCACACGGTAAGTTGGAAACCAAGGAACAAAAATCAACGAAGTCACAAGTGTTAGAAGTCTTGCCATGCCCAAGTACCTCTTGATGCTGAGGAAGACCTCCTGCCTCCTTAAATTCCCCAACTCGACCATGTCGGCGAGAAGTAACAGGGACCTCTCCAGTGCATCGGCCACGTAGGTACCTTCACCCCCTCAAAAGTCCCTGAGGGAGGCGTTGTCCATCAAAGGCTCCCCATGGAGCATTGGGGTAGGAAGCCAGGCCTAGGGCTCGGACTAAGTGGCAACTTCTTTTTCTTGGCCCTGGTACCCGATTTTTAGTTGTTTCGAAGCTCGTTGGGCTTCATCTTCCTCCTGGAAAGAGTGAGACCTCCCCCCATCCATAGGCTCTTTGCCTTTGGAAGCCCTCTTCCTTTTTGGATTGGCGGGCTCGGGCCGAGGAGGCAGAGTCGACTAAGGAGGAGGAGGAAGTTTGGACTATGGAGATGATGGCTGTGATTGGGTAAGAGATGACCTGGTATGAGCAGGCTGAGGCTTGGGTGGAGGAGGAGGAAGCTTTGATTGTGGCTTCCCTGGCGCGTCCTTCCCCAACTAGCCTTCAATTAGGTCGAGCAAGTTGGTTGGAGGTTTCCTCTTAAAACCCATTTCAGCTTGAGAAGAAGTCGCTACTGATAGGAGATCTGCTTCAGTCAAACTGGGGTCACCTAAGTCACCAAAGGGATTCTCGAATAGATTAACTTGGCCGAATACACCAAATTCATCCTCGGACGGACCTAAATCAGCAACCTCTTCTTCGCTTTCTACTCTTCCTCCTTTGGCCTCTGCAACTTGATGGGATGAAAAAGGGCCTACCTATGTTCTGCTACGGTGATTCTGTGAAGCCAAGGATCTTTAGCTCTGATCATGTACTTCGGAGCTGAGAATGATTTCCGGATGGGATCGTACCCGAGGATCTTGTGAGCGGCTCTGACTTAGTTGTCAGCTTCGTTTACAAAGACCTCCTCCTTAAGGATGGTTTCCAAATCTTCCCGGTTGACCAAGTGAAAGTGTCGTTCAAAGGCGTGTGGATTTGCAAAGAGAAAGCATATTCATATTAGCAACCAAACAATGCAAACTGTGATAGCATAAAAGATTAACCCTCTCCTACTCTGAATACCCCACCTGGTTCCCCCTCTTCTATTGGACAATGAAGGCCATCGTGTCATTCCCCAGACACAATGAGAAAGTCCTTATTTAGCCCCTTGCTGGTCTCGAGGAGGCATTAAATAAGCCGAACCTTATCGTCCCTCATTTTCATATAATAGGATTTACCTTTCAGGTGTTGGAGGTTGTAGCACCAGTTTACATCGTGATGGGTTAACCTCAACCCCATTTTCTCGTTTAAGGCGTCCACACAACCCAGGATCCTAAACACATTGGCGGCACACTAGGTGGGAGCTAGTCTGAAATGCCTAAGATAGTCCCTCAACACTAGCCCCATAGGGATTCTCATACCACCTTCTATGAAGGCGATTATGGGAATCACTACTTCACCCTCTTGCCTCCTAAAATGCCACTCCCCTTCTTCACAGTATCTCAAACCTACATTACGGGGTATCCTATAATCGGCAACGAATTTTTCCATTGCCTTTTCGGACTCAACCAACTTTTTTAACTTACCCATCCTTATAAACAGTTAAAAGACTTAGGGAAGGACGAAAGAAAGAGAGGAATAAGAGGAAAAGAAACTTAGAAGAGAGAAAGCGTGAGTTAAAGAGAGAAGAAAACTTACAGAAATGAGGAAAAGCTCCTCAGACAAGCTTTTTATGCTGAAAAGAGACGTGACTTTGGCTGGAGATTTGACCAAACTCAGGATATGTGCGCAAGAACTCTTGAGTGTAAAAGTAAAGAGGCAAATCGGATCAGATGGGTATTTATACCTCCAATTAAAAATAACTGTGCGGGTTTTCCCACCCATAAAGTTAAAGAAATCCCCACCATTAGATTACCATCACACCGTTGAATGTGGGGAGCACAGAGCCGCCAAAATTTAATGAGGATACGATCCATATACCGAAGCACCAGGAACGTGCCTTAGACAAGTGAAAAAGCTCTGGCGCTGATGGAGGACAAAACTTGACAAGCCATGATAAAGGCCCGAGGACATCAAAATCCTCATCTCCATCCGTGGAGCCGGACAGTAGGATTTTAAGGGGCTATTATGGGGTCAAAGAATTTGGCAACCCCGACCTATCTTATACAAAGCCTAAGACCCTTGCCAAGGAGGAAGTAATGCTCGAGGACAAATTATGAAAGCCTAAATTGCCAAGAAACATCACCGAGGACAATCCTGTTCTCGGCCAACTGAGATCCTAGAAGGGAAGAACGACAGGCCATTGAAGGTAACCTCCCATAGCATCCCCAAAAAAAGGGCAAGTACAGTAGGACAGCCATAGAAGCATAGTAGAGGATCAATTCAAGGAGAAACTGTCATCTCCGCATTAAATGCCCACAACTAACATTCTAGTCACATTAATGAAAAAATGACCCCTAAACAGTGGTATCTTGGTTGCTGAAACGCACAGAAGGTTTGGGAAGATGGCTGATTGGACAAGCACTCGAGTAGTGACCTGCATGATCAACAAATGGAGGGTCAAGATCAACCAGAAAGGGGTATATAATGTGAGAAATCCTCCTGTAAAGGGGGATCGGAAATTAAAAAGAGAGAACGTGGGACCAATTTGTATGGTCTTTGAAACCTTTGTAACCATGCATCTAAGAAATAATAAGAACAACAAGCTCCTCGGATGAGGGCTGAGGACAGAATTTCACACTTCAGTCCATGTCCTTGTTATTCGATCCACTCATAACCATGTCCAGTTGTTGTAACCCTCACTAAGGCCTAGTTCTTAAACTCATTCTCTATAAATTTATTGTATTGGGCTAGTTGGACCTGAGTCCACTCTTCTAATAAAAGAAGTGCTCAAACCCAATCCCTACAGTCATTATTCAAATTAAAATTTTACATAACTAAATTCATTCATTCATCATTCCCTGTCTATAGTTTCAGCAATTGTTCAAAATACAATTTTTACATTCATGTTAGATGATGAAAAACCAGAAAAATATTTGTTTGTAGCTATTATGAATAAAAAAAATACTAATATGTTTCATAATTTACTTTAGATGATTGATAGCGTAGGATTTTATGTGGCCAACTTAATTAATTAATTTATTTTTGAATGTAACTATAGTCTAAAGTGGTTCTTGGTCAATTTAGAAAGAAGAAAAAAATTAAGGTAATAGGTAGTGGTCCCATGTTGGCCATGTCATTATTAAAATATGTGTAATGAATATATTTAGCCAATACATATAAACTTATACATAAGTCTATACTTGAATTGTTTTGTATTAAGCCTAAAAGCTCACAAGCTTGTTCATGAACAAATCTTTTTGCTTGGACTCGTAAACAAGCCTAAAACTAAGGTTCAAACTTGACTTATTTATAAACAAACAAACATGAACAAGTGGTCCTTATTCATTCATTACAGCCATACTAGTCCTTCTTCAATGCCAGAGATCAATTGCATGCACTAATGCGTACTAGCTAGTGGTCCTTATTCACAAATTGTTGGGCCTACAAATTAATGCTTCCCAATTCATAATTGAATTCTGATCCCTATTTTCACCTCAATTTATTGTAATAGTGACTACAATAGCAATGATTCTTCATGCAAATCCTAAGTAGATGGGAGTTAGTGATCAGTCACCAACCCAACATTAATAATTACTTGTGATATTTATTATTAGGTCCATAAAATTATATGCTTATTATATTGGGAGCCCATCAAACTTTATATATTATTGAGCTGATTGGACCACCAAATTATTGTGAAAATTAGACGAATTCTCTTGGTAGTGTACAAAATATATAGCCTTTCAAGGCCCCTGGTCCTAATGGAATGCATGCAGACTTCTATCAGAGAAACTGGAAAGTTGTGGAAGATGTGGTTGTGAGGGAAGTTTGCTCAATCTTTAGCACCAGGTCATGCTTAGCCATCTAAACCAGACACTGATCCACTCATACCTAAGTGCACACTGGGAAACTGTCTTAGCTTATACAAACCAATCAATCTCTGTAATGTGACAAAAATTATCGTTCAGAGACTTAGACCAGACTTAGACCATTCTTAGACAAGCTGGTTTCCCCCTTACAAGCAGCCTTTGTCCTGAGGAGGAAAGAGCTTGATAATATGATCATTGTGCAAAAGCTCATACACACGATGAGTACAAAGAAGGGTAATCAAGGTTATATGGCAATAAAAATTGATCTTGAAAAGGCGTACGATAGACTTGAGTGACACTTTATTCGAGATGTTCTTACTCTCTACAATCTTCCTCAGGACACTATTAAGCTTATTATGAGCTATATCTCGAGTTCATCCATCTTAGGCTATGTTTGGTTCGTGTAAAAGCATTTTCAGGAAAAAAAAAATGTTTTCATGTGTTTGGTTCTATTTCAAAAAAATTTCTTAAAAATATTTTCTGGTGTTTGGAAAAGAAGAAGGAAAAGACAAACCTAGAAAAACACGGACAAAACCGAGAAAAAAAAATCATCAATGATCGACACTCGACTGGCTAGTTCGACGAGGGGCGAGATCGCGATCGACGCTTGACTGGGTTCGACGGCGTGCTTCGCGAGCTCCAATCCGACGACCGCGCCGTTGATCGCGATCGGCGCGAAGGCAAGATCGCAATCGACGGGGCGATCTCGCAAAGCGTTGATCGCGATCTCGCGAAGCACCCTGCCGATCGCGATCGGCGTGAAGGCAAGATCGCAATCAACGGAGCTGGTGCGTACGAACGGTGAGGACTGGAGCTCGGGGTTCGCCGGCGATCGTCGGACTGGACTGGAGCTTGGGGGCCTCTTCTCTAGGGGTGTGCATGGGTCGGGTTGGGTCGGGTTGAGGGAATTTTTTGACCCAACCCACCATGGTGGGTCAAAAAAAATTCAACCCAACCCAACCCATCACATAAATTCAACCCAACCCAACCCAACCCATGTGGGTCGGGTTGGGTCGGGTTGAACCCATGGGTTTGACAATTTTTTATTTATTATTAAATTGAGTAGAAAAAAAATATAAATATTAATATATTAAAAAAACCTAAAGATTAGTATCAATGTAACTCCTTGAAGGCTCAACACTAATGACTAAACAACAATAGTAATTTATTAGAAATTATGTGAACTAATTGGCTTTTATATAGGATAGGAAAAATTGGTTATTTAAAAAAATTTATTAATTATATAATATATATATATATATATATTAAATTAGTATTAGTAGAAGGAATTGAGGAAATGAAAATTATTAAATATATAATATATATTTAAATATATATGTATATATATATATATATATATAAAAGTGCCTTACAATTGATTTTTTTTAAAAAAATTATTAAATATAAAATATATTTTAAATATATATTAAATATGGGTGGGTCGGGTCAGGTTTGGCGGGTTTGTAATTTTATGACCCAAACCCAACCCGACCCACTATAATAATTTTTTTGGTAACCCAACCCAACCCAACCCACCAAGCCTTAAAAACCGACCAACCCGGTGGGTCGGGTCGGGTTTGGCGGGTCGGTGGGTTTTCTGCACACCCCTACTCTTCTCCCTCTCGCGCGCTCTCTCTCTCTCTCTCTCTCTCTCCAGAATTCATTTGAAGTGAAAATAGGAATAGAAATTCATTTCCGTAGTCAAAGCCTTTTTTTTTTGGTCAACGGAAATCAATTTCCTAAAAATTCTATTTTCCGGACCAACCAAACACTCGCATTTCCGGAAAATCATTTTCACCCAAAACAAACACACGCTTAGTCCTTTTTAATGGAGGAAAACTTGATTCTTTTCTTCCATAAGAGGAATCAAGTAGGGGGGGGCCCTCTCTCTCCCTATCTTCTCATCTTGTGCATGTAAATTCTGGGGTTTTTAATTATTGGTCAGTGATCTTCGAAACTTTAGTACCCGCTCAAATCCTCTCAAAGTGGGCCAGCTTTCTCACACCTCTTTTTCGCAGACGATCTGGTCCTTTTTGCAAATGTGGATGTGAAGAACTGTCATAGCATTCAAGACACACTAGACACTTTTTGTGAACTCTTAGGTCAAAAAGTGAATATGACCAAGTCGAAAGTTTTCTTTTCCCTAAACATTGATGAAGAGACTCGAGACTCCTTATGCAGCATCCTTGGCTTTAAGTTAACTCCTAATTTGGGAAAGTGTCTTGGGTTTCCCATTCAACATAAGAACTCCTCTTCCCGGGATTTTGATTTCATCTTGGGAAGAGTTCAAAATAAACTCCAAGGCTGGAAAGCTAATCTGCTATCCATGGCAAGTAGACTAATTTTGACAAAAGTAGTTATCTCAGACAATCCATCCTACATTATGCAAGGGTGCATTCTACCTAGCAGAATCCATTCCAACTTGAATAAGATTAGTAGGAATTTCTGATGGAGCTCCACTGAAGAAAAGAAAAAGCTACATATGATTGGTTGGAATAAAGTTACTAAGCCAAAAAATAGAGGGGGGTTGGGCTTACATGCTGCCAAGGAGAGAAACACCATACTAGCAGCAAAATTATGTTGGAGAATGAGGGGAGAAAGTGGTGAGCTCTAGTCCAATGTCCTAAAACACAAATATAGAAGGAGGGAAATTTCTAGCAAGGCTTCTAAATCCAAATCTTGGAAGGCGGTGATTCATGGCGCAGCTGTATGTGAATTAGGTTCGAAATGGTCCATTGGTAGTAACAGTCAGCTATCCTTTTGAGATGACAAATGGCTAGATATGGGCATAGTCAGAAAGTGTATCAAAGGCCCACTTCATAAGGGAGAGGCTGACATCCAGGTAAGTGACATTTACTCTAATGGTATGTGGGAGTTGCATAAACTATCCTTTATCTTCCCTCCAATCCTTAGCCAATCCACTAAGGCAATGCTGATAAGAACAGCCTCGTCAAGTGAGAACCATTTGTCATGGATCTCCAACCCTAGAGGGGAGTTTAATTCTAAAAGTGCTTATCTTATTGCTTGTGGAGCCAACACCAGAGGAGTGCTTTCGGGTAATTGGATATGGAAGCTTAAGACCCTGCCTAAAATACACATGTTTCTTTGGAAATGCTACCATAATAGTATTCCAATTAAGACTATTCTCGCCCATGGGGGCATCCAGCTATCCCTAGCATGTGATATCTGCAACGACCAACCTGAAACCATAAGTCATGTGCTAAGGGAATGCACCACAGCACAAGAATTCTGGGCTGAGTCCAATCAGCCCGATGACATGCAACATACTTTTGGTCTAGAAGTAATGGAGTGGATCAAAGCTAATGCGTGTTGCACAGTGCTAGCAAAGGGGAAGAGCTATCCATGGGCACTTTTTTTCCTTTCCGGCATTTAGTACCTAGGTCTCGGGTTTTGCAAGGGCTATTGGTTTCACTTCAAGCATAGCCGCTGAGCTCTAGGTTGTACGAGATAGACTAACTCAGTGCTATAATCTCTCACTTACGGCAGTGGAAGTTGAGATTGATGCCTCAGCCGCGGTATCCTTGTTATCCCAAGCCACTCATACTAATGGTGAACTTTCCTCTTTTATTGATGATTGCAGGAATCTAATGAAGAGCATTCCTCAGGTCCGGTTGAAGCACTGCTTTAGAGAAGCAAACCGCTGCGCAGACGCCCTTGCAAAATTTGAAGCCAACATGGAGGATGATTTTATTGTTTTGAATCCCCTCCCTCTCTAATTGTTAGCTTTTTGTATTTGGAGAAGATGGGCTCGATCCAAGATCGTATTTGTAATACTGTGGTGGATACCACCTAGTTCGTTAATATATTATCCAGTTTACCCTCCAAAAAAAAAAATATATATATATATATATATATAACCATTAATTTCTAGCGTCGAGTATATACATATTTAGCATCACTTGTGATCTTTATTGAAATGTTACTACTACAAGTACATTCTCATTTGCAAACAAAATTTAGTATTTTATCTTAGTTGCCAAATGAAAAAGAGGGGGCACTTTAATAATCTACATATCAAATACTGATTTATATAGCTTGGAATGAGTCGCACCTGCAGCCTTAATGCAATTCTTAGGATGTGATCAACCAGCACATGGAATCCAAGAAAGAACGAGGGCAATTAGAATAGGATAATGCTAAAATAACACATTCAACCATAACCTTTTTCTTCCATCTCATTCTTCCTTGTATTCAAACCATACTATATGGCTAAAACCATGCTTTCATTATTATATATGTCACATGGCCGATGGCTCTAACCACAACGATTTTGTTTTTGTCTTAAGCTTATCCTGCTTATACAGAAAAATTGTGATCCTTTTTCCCATGCTATGACATTAAAAAATAATCTTCATAAATATAATAAGTCAAATCTGTTAAAGAAAACATTTTCCATCAATTTCATGAAAATTAATTTATATGTGAATTGTAACTATACATTCACTCCTTTGTTCTCTTTTTTAATATTTGGTTTTAAAACACAGTACTTGAGCCCACCAAGAGTATGAAATATTTGGTCCCAACTACCAATAATATTTTATGAATTCAACGACCAATACATAGACCTAACTGTGAAAAATCTGAATTCACACATCAAGACTAAATGCAAAATGGTACCCACCCATGTGCACAACACCCATGGCTTTGAACAGGAGGGCTATTTACTTGCTGCCTTTGTCCTATCACCTTTAGATTAGGGGCAATATTACTGCAACTTAAGAACGATACAGGTAGTTTTCACCCAAAAAAAAAAGAAAAAAAAGAATGATACTGGTACAGCAACCTCTAAGTATTTAGCCCCAAAATTTTTTAGATCGATAATCTTTAATAAATTAATTAGAATCAATCACTTATACAAAAATAAGGACAAAATTTATGTACAATATCTTAAGTACAATACATTATATACCCAATCATATTCAAACATATGGGTGTATTGATTTTCAAACCAATCCGGGAACTAATTGTCCTTGTTTTATAATAAATAAATAAAAAGAATTTATTTTTCATAAAACAAAATATTATTTGTGTTTTATTGGTCAATACGATAACGTGTTCGTGTTTTATTTGTGTTTTACTTAGGTATTGTCCTAAGAATAATACTAGTAAAACAACATATTATATTGATTTAATATATTGTGATTTATGGTATATGAAAAAGGCTGGTTTTCAGACTGATTAGTTAAGCCATTCCCTAAGGCGATAAGGCCTCATTATAAAAATATCCCAAAATTTTAGGGTAATAATTATTTTTATTAGAAAAAAAAAATGTATGGGTTGTGCCCCACAAATTGTTATAAAATATGTTTTTAATAGAACAATTTTTCAAAAAAAAAAAAAAAAATGAAGTCATTTTTAAGTTAAAAATGATATATTAGATATTTTGAGGGGTATTTTGGTCATTTTATAGGTTTAGAGGTATTTTGGTCGTTTTAGGGTCTTCAGGGTATTTTTGGTAATTTTAGAGGTTTCAGGGTATTTTTGGTAATTTTAGAGGTTTCAGGGTATTTTTGGTAATTTTAGAGATTTCAGGTTGTTTGTGGCCATTTTAGAGGTTTTGAGTTTATTTGGGTCATTTCAAAGGTTTAGGGGTATTTTCGTCACTTTATAGGTTTGAGCGTATTTTAGTCATTTTTTAGGTTTCATGGGTATTTTGGTAATTTTTTAGTTTTAGGAGGTATTTTGGTCATTTTATAGTTTTAAGGGGGGGGTATTTTGGTCATTTTTAGGTTTCTAGATTATTTTGATCAATTTTTAGGCTTCAGGGTTATTTTGGCCATTTTTTAGGTTTCGAGGGTATTTTTGTCATTTTTTAGGTTTCGGGGGTATTTGGTCATTTTTTAGGTTTCAAAAGGATTTTGGTAATTTTTAGGTTTCGGGGGTATTTTGGTCATTTTTTGGATTTCAGGGGTATTTTGGTCATTTTTTGAATTTTAGGGGTATTTTGGTAATTTTTAGGTTTCGAGGTTATTTAGGTAATTTTTTGGGTTTTGGGGGTATTTTGGTCATTTTTTGGATTTTGGGGGTATTTTTGGTAATTTTTAGGTTTTAGGGGTGTTTTGGTAATTTTTAGGTTTTTGGGGGTATTTTGGTCATTTTTTGGATTTCGGGAGTATTTTGGTCATTTTGTAGGTTTTGGGGTTATTTTGGTAATTTTTAGGTTTTTAGGGGTATTTTGGTCATTTTTTGGGTTTTGGGGGGGTATTTTGGTCATTTTTTGGGTTTCGAGGGATATTTTGATCTTTTTCTTGGATTTCGGGGGTATTTTGGTCATTTTGTAGGTTTTGGGGTTATTTTGGTAATTTTTAGGTTTTGAGGGTATTTTGGTCATTTTTTAGGTTTAAGGGGTATTTTGGTCTTTTTTATGTTTTAGGGGTATTTTGGTCATTTTTAGGTTTAGGTGTTATTTTGGTCATTTTTTAAGTTGACAGGGTATTTTGGTAATTTTAGTGGTTTTGGAGCTTTTTAGAGTTGGGTGATTTGTAGAAATGATAGTTGGATCATAATTGGGTCTAATGGGTATCCAATTAAAACCCGATAAATATTAATGTTAATTGGGTGGGTTTGGGTCTCATTTAAGTGGGTGGGTTTGGGTGAGCAAATGGGTTTGGGTTGATTTTACCATCCCTATTTTTAACAAGTCAATTAATAAATTGTTAGTAGTTTTATATTCCATTTTGAGATGTTCCAAAATAAAGTCATTTTTAACAAAACAATTAATAAATATTTTAACTTACCATTTACTTTATCTATATAGTCAATGCTTTTTATCAAATTTGAACCTTTTTTTTGAGAAAAATGAAATTTGAAGTTAAAGTTATTTATATAGTCAATACTCATCTTTTATTAAATTTGAACTTAAAGTGGTTAGTTGTCAAAATGCCCTTCACATTACACCTATTGTATCTACTCATAAACTTGGTCAATGTGTACAGTCTTCATGTGGGTCTGTAATCTGATCTGAGTTGAAGTTGCTCTGGACCTTGATAGTTGAAACTTAGGGCACACATCATATTTTTCGGAAGAAAATATCGTGCACATATATATCTGGTCCATTTATTCATGCTAAGCTCCTTTGATGAACACTCCACATCGTAAATTTTCATGTATAAATGTATAGTCAAATATTTATATATGGCAGCTCCTTCCAAAACCTTTATTTCCACAATGTCCTATATATATATGGCAAAATACACCAACATATGAGCCCCCAAAAAAAAAATTAAAACACTTATTATTGGTTAATTATGACATTTGGATCAAGATCATCTTCAAGGGTTTTACTTATTAGTTACTATTAGGAGTGTGAACTGTTATAAACATGCGTGCACAAATTATCACTTCTTGGTGCCATGATGATATATCACAACCTTCTGAAGGTAACTTCATTTTGCCTGTCTAAATAATCCGAACACAGTAGCAGAACAATGATTAATTACAACAAATTTCAAGCACCGACTGGGTAGGGTATGGTGTGTCAATAATGATTTAGATGAAATTCTAGCACATGGTATAATTAATATTGTTTCGCGGTTGTCTGTTACATATGGATCGAATGAAAACTGGTTGGAGCTTAATTAATCGTGGGTTTCAGTTAACTTTATTAGTAATGTTTTTTATCGTTGAATAAGAGATTTGAAATTAGAACTTCGCCTATACCAAAATCAATCAATGTCTTAACCTAATAATAAAAAGTAATCATATTTAGTTGTGTTTTCATTACCCTAAATAGTTATTAATTCCTAATAGTTAAAAATAATTAAAATTTTCAAAAAAACTACTATTAACTGTCATTATCTAAAAAATTTTGCTAATTCTCTCCCTCTTTTATTTTTTAATAATTTGATAATTGAGGGAGTGAATATTTGAACTTTAAACGTTGTTGTTAGAAATGTCCATAATTATCAATTGAGCATTAACGTTCTTGGCTCTTCTCACTTTCTTTGTAATTATAATAATTTAATAAAGAAACTTTTGTCAAGTATATGCCTATTTGAATTCTATAATGATATGAAACCTAATTTAAAAAAACAAACAAATTACAAACTCACTCTTTTGATGTATGTGTGGGTCCTTTTTTGAACAGTACCTAGGCCCAAGTAGAAACAAGAATCCTAGGCCCTTTACTTGTTGTTTGGTGGACTATGTTTGGTTCACCGCAGCTAAATGGGGGCTGATTACGAACTAAGTTGTATGCAAGTCACATAAATCTCCTCAAAGCAAAAATGTGATTCCTCCTAAGCAATCAAATACCATTACAAGTGTTTTAGTGTTTTACTCTTACGAAATAAGTAAAATAAGTATTCATAATATTCACAATGAGAAGAAGATTGAAATAGAGTATTTGAGGCTTATTTTCTATTATGTGAACATTTAAAAGAATTCTTTCACTTGGTACCCCAGGCGTAATATCGTGGTACCTCGGACGTGATGTCGTGGTTCCCAGGAGTACTAGGCCTGTAAGAACCCAGAATGCTGATTTTCTGAACTATACGATCTTTCTCTATGCTTATTATGCAATAGAGTTTTGTCATTTCCCTTTACCTTATAGGTTCTACATTAGAACACACTATACAATACACATATCTTCAAATAATTGTTAATTTCTTAGATTAGGATATACATTTTTGAAAGTTCAAAAATGTGTTAAAAACACAAGAGCTGTTTAGACCCCCAAGTAAAAGTTACGGCTCGATAAATTTTACACTAACTTAATTCTAAGTGCGGAATAGTGTAAATGTGAGTGGATAAACAAACAAACAAACTACTTTAAAACATATTCATATAATCACAGCACTAAAATGAAATGTAAAAGAATAGGGAAGAAAAATGCAAACACAGATAATACGCCGATGTGTTGTCGAAGAGGAAACCAAAGAATCTCGATGAAAAACCTCTATGCCGTCCTCCAAGCAGTAATCGATCCACTAGACAATCAGTTGGGATACATGGGTTAGCAAGAGACCCTCCAAGCCTAATCTACGTGCTGTACCTAAACCCTCCAAGCTCCTACTCCAACAAGGTTTCTTAGAACTGTGTCTTGTCTAACTCTCTGGATCCCGCAACAAGCTCCATGTTGCATCTGCCATCCTTGGCTTCTTCCAATACTTCCCAGCAGCACCAAAACCTTACTTGACACTCTGAAAGGGTGTGGTAAGTGTTTGAGTTATCAACATCTCAATGATATGGAAATTGAGAGGTATGGAGAAGAGGTTACAATGATTTCTCACTAAGGATGAGTAGTTCTCTCTCAAAAATATGAGTGTGTGTGTTGTAGAAAACCTAACTATGGTTTTTCTCTCTGAATGGCCTCTTGTACATTTATGGGTAATGAGGGTATCTATAATATGGGTGAAGGGGTAAGAAAGTAACACTGAAAAATCCTCCAGGCAGAGAGTCTCGCGGGTATCTCACAGGAAGGTCTTACTCGCGAAATACTAGAGAAATTGACAACCTGGCACGACTCTTCAGCTTCCAATCATGTGCTTCTCACATGCCTTTTCGTGGGAACCTTTCTCGTGAACTTCTCACGAGCTAGTCGCGAAATGCACTAATCTTCAAATAAGCTTGAGTCTTCACCAACTTAATAATAAACTCAATACAATAAAATTCCACAAAATACAAGGAACAAAATTAAAGCAATTACAACACTTTTTGTCATGAAATAAATCCAACATAAAACATAGTTGTAAATCATAACTTTACAATTTTAATACATATACATATATGTAAATGAATTCCATGAGAATGAATTAGCCACGAGGATCTTGGCCCCAATTCTCACAGACTTAGTGCTTTTGCACAAGACTTGTGGGATTTGGATCTCAAGTCCAAGTGGCTTTGTTTGGGCATTGCCTTCCAAGATAGTTAGGTGAGGAGGATTTTTGTAGGAGAGAGTGATATTTGATATGTGCATGTTTTGGCATATATTTCTTTGGAGGCTAAGTGATATTTTGAATGATCTCAAGGATATGGGACAAATTCCTTCACCTTGGCTCTCTTATTTTGTTTCTTTCTTTCTCTTCCTTGCTGGGCTATTAAAGCTTTAAGAATATATCTTTTGAACCTCTGAACTCTCCCCTTAAATCCCCATTTTTCTCCCCCCTTGCTGCTATGCCTTAGTATTCCTTTTATAGTGGACATGGTCTGGTACCTCGGGTGAGGGCATCCCAGGTCTGCTGGGTAAAACCATGTCCTCTAGAACCTGAAAATGTGCATTAAGCAGAGGTTTAGCTTATTTAGGAAATTATAACTCAAAATGGGCATTTGGATTAGCTATAAATGAAAGATTCATTTTTGGAAAGTCAAAACAGTTGATGGGCTGCTCAATGTACTTGATGACAGCTTTAATTGAAAATGACAATTGAGAGGAAATTGTGGGAAGGTGTCATGCACATGGGGGAACTGAGTTTTCCATTATTTCATGCATTCCAAGCAAATATATGAACCAAGGGAAACCCTCGGGATCCTCCTTTCACCAAAAATCACTTCCCTATCGACCAAATCATTTCTCCCTTACTATCCACCCGAGATCCCACGGGTTTAGACCATGGGTTACAAAGATAATACCTGGTTTTGTTGGATTTTTTAATGGCTTTTGTTGGAAATATGAACATACATCTTGTTGCATATCCTCTGGTCTAACTGGGATCCTTCTTCTTGCTGCATATCCTCTGGCCCAACCGAGATCCTTCCTCTGGCCTGATCGAGATCCTCTTCTTTTTTCTTTATTATTATTATTATTATTATTATGATTATTCCTTTCTTTTTCCTTCTTTTTGGGATTTTGGACTTTCATGTTAACTTCATGAATTGGGCCTTCTTTTGTTAAGGCCCATGGTCTTTCCTTACTTTTCATTGAATGAGCTTTCTTGTGAAATTTTGGTCCTCAACAATGTATTAATTATATTTTATAATGAAACATGCATTATTGTTTTTTAAAAAAATGAAGATTGTTTTATATATGTTGAGGTCCAAAAAATCACAATGTTGTACCAAGCCCCAAAAACAACACAAATGATTGAATCCTAGGGAAAAATAAAGCATTTGGGCTTTCAATGTAAGAAAAAAGGGGAGAGGTCCAAACCCATTAAGGGTCCATTAGGAGGGACCCAAATCCATGAATGAGCAAGTTTTAGGCCCCATGAAATATAGGAAAGAAAAAGCCTAGCCTAGCCCTCAATGGTCAGAAAAATCGCTGGGGATCTCGAGAAAATAACACAACCAAGATACCTGGGGATTTCTAGGAGCCTGGGATCCTCGGGACATGCAGCAAAGCCAGGGTTGGATTAAGACAATTCTAGGGGGTGCCAAGAAACACAAGGAACAAGAACAGATATGTCCCTATCAGCAAAAGGGTTAGAGGGCTTGGGAACCAATAACTCATGAGCAAGAGCCTGGTACCTCTGGGAACCTAAGAAGAAGAACCAAGAAGGAAGGTGGCTTGGGATCTTTCGGCCTGGCAGAAAGAAATCAGCTCACTTGGGAAAAATGACAAAAAGGAAAGCAACCAAAAGGTGGGTCTGAAAAGGTGGAATCTAGAAGCCTTGGAGAAGGAAAGAACACAAGCTAGCCTTCTAGGACCCCTCGGAATGGGAAAGTCAGCAGGAGGCTTTTTGAAGAAGGAACCTCAAAAGGAGAAAATAACAAGAAATGAGAAAGGAACAACCACCAATGAGGCTGGCACAACATTGATTCTGGTACCTAGGGGAGCAAATGGAGGGAATTAGTGATTCCTTCGAAACCCTAGGATGGCACTATAAAAAAGGAAGCAGCCAACAGTGAAAGGCATTCAAAAACAATGAATTAGGGTGAAAATCCTAGAGAAAACTCTGTGAAAATTCAAAAAGAGAGAAAAATGAGGGAAATACCGTTCGGTATCCTCAAGCAACCACTAGAGAACACACTTGGATTCAAAGGTATTTAAACTTTGCAAGTCTCAGAGCTTGAAAAGCCATCTAAGTCTGTGATTTTTGAACTTATTTGGACCTTGTAACATGTCCTAGTGAGCATGGTGTATTACATAATCAAGAAAGTAATGAAGTATTTTACATTATTTTAAGGATCTCTAACGCTTTATTTTATTTTCTTCTTTATCATTTCGTTCCTTTGCTGTTTCTTGCTATTCAACGCATATATATTTCTCGTATGTTGGCATGTATATGTAGGATTCGTGCTCTATGTACCACCTGATTTGAAATCAGCCAAATTTAGTTGCGATGAACCAAGCCTAGTCCCTTAAAACAATAAGTATTAGGTCCAGGATCCTTGCCTGTGTCCTAAAAAAAAGAACCCACGCAATATATCAACATATATTCAAGCATGTGAAATCACTAATTATTAGAAAATATTTAGGGGAGATGCGATTTTCATTTTTTAAAATATTTATAGAGATAGTAATTTTAAACAAAGCACAATGATATTAATTATTATATAATATATTTTTCAATTTATACATAATTGAATGACAAAAGACCCAAAAATTTTGCAAAAATAATTTTTTTAATAGTATTTTAGAAACTTTGATTAGAATATGATCATTATATCATTTTATTATGTTGTGTCAAAATTGTGAAAAACAAATTATTTAGAATTCTATTTATATTTCATCACCAAAGATATGGATACAAATCATTCTTCTATTAGCCAAGAGTTTCGTAATTTAGTGGCATTGCTCAATCTTCCTTGCTATAAAAACTAAAGCTTGAATTCCCTTCCACCAATTATCGTAATAATTATTATTATCATTTTATAATTACATCTTCTTGTATTTCTTATAATAATTATTCCTATCACTCCTATGTCTAAGTAAGAAATATTTCTTTTTGCTAAATCAAGTATTATTTTAATGAAAAATATTATCTAAATCTCAATTTACATCCATTGCTTTACATGATATTCACAATTGATATATTGATATACACATTTTAAAAGACGAAAAAAAAAATGTTCACATTTAAAATATAAAATAGGATATGAAAATATGGCCTTGTGAGAGTACTATTGCCCTTAATTAAATGTATCAAGAGCATTCATAGTTGAATAACAACAATGATTTGGTAACTGGGTTTTGATGGAAGAACACAACATAGATAAGGGGCCGCCCAACAAAAATGGCTTGAGTTTGTGGCTTGGCTTGATTTGGTGGGATTGAGATTAGGTGCAATTTCAACTTTGGTGGTAGTGACTAGTGCATCGATTTGGTGGCTGGGATTTGGCTCTTTTGGGAGAAAATGCGAAATTGGGAAGGATGAGGTGAAAAAAAAAATGATATTTGGAGGAAGGGAAAGTAATATTTTAATAAACAGTGATAAAGTATTAAATCTTCTGTAGTTGTCTCTAAACATGCACTTTTTTTTTGATAATCTCTCTAAACATGCACTTCTAACATCCTTGACTACACCCTAGCTTCAAGCCGACTATTCTTCAAAGTGCACAGCTGTCTATCCATTCCTATCTCTCTCCCCTCTATTTGTCTATAATAGAAAATTTAGGAAAAAATGTATATTTATTTTATTGTTAAAGTTTGTTTATTTAAATTTCCAAATTTTAATTCCATGCCAAGTTGAGGGCTGCATTTCAACTTTCAGATAAAATGGCATCAAGCCATCTTTGAAAAAACGATAGGACTTGTCGTAAAGTCTAAATGAACCATGATGAGTTTTAGGGTCCCAATGGATATTCCCTTTTTGGACAGTAAAAACTGTAAGGGACACATTTTATCTAAAGCAATCATCTTCTTTGGTCTCTCTTATATTATTTTCTTTTTCTTTGGGTTACTATATTCCAAGAAGAAGAAGAAGAAGAGAAGACCCTTTCTTTGGGTTTCATTAGCCATTCCTGGCTTGCAAAATTACCTAGAAATCCTGTAGTTAAGGATTAGGAACTACAAAAACATTTTTAAGGGAAACTGTCATCAAAAAAATGAAAACTAGAGTAATTTGTGGTGTTTATTTTGATTAAATATATCAAGTTATTAAAAGCATTAGCATCAAGTGTGTTAAATGATAAAATTTTAGCATTTAGCACACCAAGCACCAAAAAACTAACTACATCACATGTTCCAAATGTTAAAAAATTTGTATAGATGAATAGTACCATTCTACTAAAATAATATGTAACAAATGCTAAAATTTTGTTCATTTTTTTATTCAACTCTCTCTCTCTCTCTCTCTCTCTCTCTCTCTCTCTCTCTCTCTCTCTCGTTGCTTTCCTTCCTCTCTCACCCTCTTCCTCCCTCTTATCGCCATCGATCTCATCACTACGCTACTGACCTCAAGTTGCCATCTAGATCTCTCTCTCACTCTAAGCCCCTTTCACTCTCTCACTTTCGACTCTCTATTTCTCTTCTGGCCCTTTATCTCTCTCCCTTTTGCCTACTGGTTAGTGGTTGTGGGTCAGCTAATCGTGTTGATGACGGTATTCAAATTTTGTGTTTTTTTCCCCTCCGATGGTGGTGGATTTATTTAATTTTTACCTGTGGTTGTTTTTTGAGATGATTTTTGTTACAAATTTAGTTGGATTTTGGTGGATTTGGGTTGTGATCATGGTGGCCAGTGGTTATGGATGGAATTGGGTTGTGAAATAATTTTTTATTGGGTTTATGGGTTGTAGAGTAAAATGAATTTTATAATTGGTTGAATATATTATGTATTGAAATTTAAAATATAAGATCTGTTGAGATCCAAAATATCACAATATTATACTAAGGCCCAAAACAAAGCAAAGGATCAAAACCTAGGAAAAATAAAGCATTTGGGCTTCCAATAAGAAAGAGGAGAGGTCCAAACCCATTAAGGGTCAATAAGGAGGGACCTAAATCCATGAATGGGCAAGTTTCGGGCCCCATAAAATAAAGGAAGGAAAAAAAGCCCAACCTAGCCTTCAAACATCAGAAAATCACTAGGCAGCCTGGGAAAAAAAACTAGGCCAAGATACTTGGGGATTCCCAGATGCTTGGGATCCTCGAGACATGCAGTAAAGCTAGGTTGGGATTGAGACAATTCAAGGAGGCATACCAAGAAACATAAAGAACAAAAATAGATATGTCCCTATCAACCACATAATGATGCAGAAAGGGGATCAGAGGGCTTGGGAACCAACAATTCATGAACAAAGGGATAGTATCTTGGGGAATCCAGAAAGAAGAACCATGAAGGAAGACGACTAGGAAACTTTCAACCTGACAGAAAGGAATCAACTCACCTGGGAAAAATGACAACATGGAAAGAAGCCAAAAGGTGGGTTTGAAAAAGTGAAATCTAGAAGCCTTGGCAAAGGAAAGAACAAAAGTCAGCCTTCTAGGACCACCCCAGAATAAGAAAGCCAGCAAGAGGCCTTTTGAAGAAGGAACCTCAAAAGAAGAAAATAATGAGGAATTAGGAAGGGACTAACCACCAATGTTGCTGGCACAACATTAGTTCTAGTACCTAGGGGAGCAAATGGAGGGAATCAGTGGTACCCTGGAAACCCTAGGATGACACTATAAAAGGGGAAGCAACCAGCAATGAAGGGCATTTAGTAACAGTGAATTAGAGTAAAAATCATTGAGAAAACTCTGTCAGAATTCAAAAAAAAAAAAAAAAAAAAAAAAAAAAAAAAAAAAAAAAAAAAAAAAAAAAAAGGGAAATACCATCCAGTATCCTTAAACAGCCACTAGAGAACACACTTGGATTCAAAGTGATTCAAACTTTACAAGTCTTAAAGGTCTAAAGAGCCATCTAAATTTGTGATTTTTTGAACTTATTTGAACCTTGTAATACATCCTAGTGAGCATAGTGTATTACACAATCAAGAAAGTGATAAAGTATTTTACATTATCTTGAGGATCTCTAACGCTTTATTTTATGTTCTTTATTTATCATTTCATTCCATTATTGTTCCTTGCTATGCAATGCATATTATTTCCTATATGTTAGCGTGTACGTGTTGCAGGATTCGTGTTTAGTGCACCACCTGGTTCGAAATCAGCCCAAATTAGCTGCAGTAAATCAAGCCCAGTCCCTTAAAACAATAAGCATTGGGCCCAAGATTCTTATTTCTACTTGGGCCTGTGTGCTAAAAAAAAAAGAACCCACACAAGATCTAATGTAGGGTGTATTATAAAGTCATGTGTAAAAATAGATAAAGTAGATTTTGCTATGTTAAAATGGAATTTGGAATAGAACAGCTAGAGCATTCACATAAACTCGTGCAAAAATTCTTATCTTTTTTATCATCAGAACATACTTTTTCTATTATACATACTCACTTTTTAAAACATCTCACAACAAATTATTTATTTTATACTTCATTTTATTAAAAATATCAAATTTTCTTTATTTTTTTTAATTATTTCTCTTTTTTCACATATAATAATCACCATCCATTATCTTCATTCGTTCTTGAGAAATGTGAAAAAAAGAATAACAATTAAATGTTAAATAAATAATATTAGTATAAATTTATATATTTTCTCTAATAAATTTATAAATTTACATAATTATACATAAACAAACGTGGATCATTTAAAAATTTCTGCATTTTTCTATTATATCCAGATACATGTGAATGCTATAAAAATTTTCTTATCCACTGCATCCGTGTTTCACGCAATGTGTTGCATTCATTACCTGGCAATACAAATGCACAGTTTCACGTTTTTAAAGTGAAAAATTCTTGTGCACACCCAAAGTCACAACATTATTCACGACTCGTCATAATGATGATACCTTTTGTGTGACAAAAGAATTACTCCTTGAAAGTACATCGTTATTCACATCCTTGATAAGACATTTTTGGCCATATTTTAGTTCTACCAATATGAAATCCAGCTCATACACAAATTGTCGGACCCACTGGACTGTGTTTGGTAAAACGTAAATCGAAAATAACAAGAGATGGCATGGGCTGGGGGACCCAGAAATTTAAGTGCCAACATTTAATGAAAAAGGAGCCAAGATGTATGGTATGGTGACTCTTGTTTTTTTCTCATTGATTATTTACGTATTGAAATTGACATCTTATCGAATCTCTATTTATAGCGTTTGGTTGAATGGAAAGAAGGGAAGAGTAATGAATTTTTGTTTGTTTGGTTGAAGGGAAAAAGTGCCGACAAAAAAAAAAAATTTAAGAGATAAGGGACTAAGGATTATACCTTTTTACGTGATGTTTCCACCCGTGTGGAAGGAGAAGGGAAGATTTAACTCTATATATATAAATATCCAATATGATAAAATAAATAAGGGTAACAGTATCCGTTAACAACAAATTTTTTATAGTTTTTTGTTTACTTTTTATAGCTTTTAATCTTTTTTGACAATTTTTAGTAGTTTTTTTTTTTTAATCTTTTTAACAACTCTTTTAATAATTTTTTGTCCTTTTTATTAAGTGGGATATAGAAAAATGTGGTGCTTGTTAACATTTTTCAATAAATAAATAAGATGGAATTTCATTGTCTCTAGCATGTGGTGACAGCATAAATATAGGCAAGTGCTATCATTTAAAAGTTTAAGATATATAGTTTCACCCCAAAAAAAAAAAAAAAAAGTTTAAGATATATACGAATGGGTTGGCTTAATGGTTTTTTCTTTTAAGGTCTAATGATATTTATAAAATCATAAGTTTTAATTAGTTCAATTAGTAATGTGGGGCCAGAGAATTTGTGATCCCGGCCCACTTTTCATTAGGGCCCAAGTCCCACGCCGAGGAGAGTCGTTGCCGAGAACATATAGCGAAAGTCCAAATGGTCTAGAGATGCAGCCGAGGACGACCTTATCCTCGGCATCCCAAAACCTAGAAGGGAAGAACGACACGCCATCAAAGGCAGCCCCCAAAGTGCTCCTAGAAGAAAAGGCTAGTGGAATAGGACTCGCACGAGGGTACAGTGTGGGAGCGGTTCAAGGAAAAGATGTCACCTCCGCGTTGAATGCGCCAACAAACGTCCTAGCCACATTGATGAGAAAAGACCCCTGAACTGTGTGGTTTCGGTTATTGCAACTAACAGAAAGTGGGGGAAGGCGGCTAATGGGACAAGCACTCGAATAGTTACCTGTCTGATCAACAGATGGAATGTCAGGATCAACTGAAAAGGGCTATATAATGTAAGAATTCATGCGCCAAAAGAGGGGGGGAGCATTATGTATGGACTCTTGAACCATTGTAACCGGAGAAAAAAGGGATAATAAGAACATAAAACTCCTCGAACGAGGGCCAAGAACCAGAGCCACTCAGGCCGTGCCGAGGAGAACGTTTTCTTGGACAAACTTAGTTCACCTCTGTGCGATCATCATGAACACAATGACTAACTATTGTCCAATAACTAAGGCCTAGCCTTTTAGCTCATTCTCTACAAATTTATTGTTTGGGCTTTTAACGTTCGAACCCAACAAACCAATTTGGAGTTGTTATAAATTGAGTCCTTACAAGTAAAATTTTTGTTCTCAAATAAATCTGATGATAAAAATAATTATCATGAAGTAGACATTATAAGTTAAGGGTTTTGTGTGTGTGTGTGTGAAAAAGCAAACATCATAAATTAAGTTAAAATCTCATCATATCTATAAAAAAAAATGGTATTCATGAAATCTTGTGGGTTCAAAACCTCTAATCAATGTCTTTGAACCATTCTCATTGAATTTCTCTCTATAATTATATACACCCAAAAGAATAATAAATAGTAAAAGAACTCTTAACACTCTCATTAGCCCCCCCCCCCCCCCCAAAAAAAAAAAGATACTGACAAAATATATTGACCAAGATATATTATTAGTTCTTAAAATTTTACTCATGTGTGATTTTAGTCTTTAAAGTTTAAAATGATCATTTTTTTCATAACAAACTTGAAAAGTTTTTTAAGTTTTGTTCTTATATTGAATCATCTTTGGGGTTAAATGGCATGGGCAAACTCTATGGGGGTGGCAGCTGATATTTTGGAGATCTGTACCGCGATTGTATGCAACTAATTAGTCTCACAACATATTGTGTTTTATTGGTGTGTGGTCCTATCAGTTATGAGTAAGATAATTCTTCAATATCTAGGGTTTGAAACCCTGTAAATTTCTTAAACAAAGAAAAGAAAATAAATTGTCCCTACTTCTTTTTTTTTTATGGCTTTTATCTTTTTCCTACTTATTAAACTTGATAAGTTCCTCATTAAAAAATATGAGTTGATAGGCTATCACTTATTAGTGTATAACCCACCCCATTAGAGTCTGCTTACGAATATTCTCACCATTCCGAAAGGGAAAAAACGAATATTCTCACATGTTTTTATATAAGCCATCGTAGACATTTCTTTCTTGTTTTAAAAATTAAATATAGTGAAAAAAAAATACAAAGCACTTGGAAATATCAAATATTCCCATGTGGGGCCCAACGATTTTTGGGCAAGCTCCATTTATTCGTTGGAGCCTAGAGGCCCAAGCCGAGGAAGGTTATGGCCCAGGCTCGGAAACACAAGAACAAAATAGCCTTGGGATACAGCCGAGGACGATTCAGTCCTCGGCATGTCCAAAGCCTCCCCGGAAGAAAGGGTAAAAATGGTATAGAAACAATTTGGAAAAAATCTAAAATATCTGTGCCAATAGAAAAGGGTATGCTGGAAAGTGTAACGACCAGGGAAAGCTGCCCTTACTGCCATTCAATACTCTGCACCTGACAAAGCCATACTCCCCACCTTTTTCAACCACCCCTAACCACTCCGGGTATGAACTGATGGGACAAGTATTAGTCTTGGAATGTCGATCCCACACGTGGACGAAGGATAAAAAAACACAGGCTAGTATAAAAGGAAAGGTAAGTAATTCATAGAAGGGGCTGGGAAAAATGGCCAAAAACCAGAGCCTCCCAGCCCGCTTCCAGGAGAAAGACTCCTAAGGCGAAGACGACTTAACCATGTATGGATATCACGTAAAACCCACCGTTTGACGACCAAGACCTAGCCTTTCAAACCCACGCTCTACAAATGATATTGTTTGGGTCTTTTTACGTGCGAACCCAACACTGTTACAGTCCGTCACGAATCGTGTCCTTACAATTGGCGCCGTCTGTGGGGAAGGTTTGTGTGTTGGCATAGGCGGTAGGTTGAGAGAATTCTCTTGTCATTTCTAACAGTTGGTTATAGAGTTCTAGTGTAAAGTTCCGCTAGGGGCTATGGTTCTTGATTAGGGGCTACGTTTAGTAGCGTCAATCGCATGGATGGTTCTAGGGGCTTGGCCGAGGAGATAATTCCCCTAAAGCCAAGATCCCACTCCAAAAAAACTGAGTTTTGGACAGAACCAAGGTATTGCATGGTCCTCGGACTCAAACATATGGGGAAACCAACTACTTGGATGAGAAAACTGAGTTTTGGACAGAACCAAGGTATTGCATGGTCCTCGGACTCAAACCTATGGGGAAACCAACTACTTGGATGAGAAAACTGAGTTGTGGACAGAACCAAGGTATTGTATGGTCCTCGGACTCAAACCTATGGGGAAACCAACTACTTGGATGAGAAAACTGAGTTTTGGACAGAACCAAGGTATTGCATGGTCCTCGGACTCAAACCTATGGGGAAACCAACTACTTGGATGAGAAAACTGAGTTTTGGACAGAACTAAGGTATTGTATGGTCCTCGGACTCAAACTTATGGGGAAACCAACTACTTGGATGAGAAAACCTCATGGTCACTCAAACCTATACTTGGATGGAGTTTTTGACAGAACCAAGGTATTGCATGGTCCTCGGACTCAAACCTATGGGGAAACCAACTATTTGGATGAGAAAACTGAGTTTTGGACAGAACCAAGGTATTGTATAGTCCTCGGACTCAAACCTATGGGGAAACTAACTACTTGGATGAGAAAACTGAGTTTTGGACAGAACCAAGGTATTGCATGGTCCTCGTACTCAAACCTATGGGGAAACCAACTACTTGGATGAGAAAACTGAGTTTTGAATAGAACCAAGGTATTACATGGTCCTCGGACTCAAACCTATGGGAAAACCAACTACTTAGATAAGAAAACTGAGTTTTGGACAGAACTAAGGTATTGCATGGTCCTCAGACTCAAACCTATGGGGAAACCAACTACTTGGATGAGAAAACTGAGTTTTGGACAGAACTAAGGTATTGCATGGTCCTCAGACTCAAACCTATGGGGAAACTAACTACTCGGATGAGAAAACTGAGTTTTGGACAGAACCAAGGTATTGTATGGTCCTCGAACTCAAACCTATGGGGAAACCAACTACTTGGATGAGAAAACTGAGTTTTGGACAGAATCAAGGTATTGCATGGTCCTCGGACTCAAACCTACGGGGAAACCAACTGCTTGGATGAGAAAACTGAGTTTTGGACAGAACCAAGGTACTGCATGGTCCTCGGACTCAAACCTATGGGGAAACCAACTACTTGGATGAGAAAACTGAGTTTTGGACAAAACCAAGGTATTGCATGGTCCTCGGACTCAAACCTATAGGGAAACCAACTACTTATCAATATCAAAATCAGGTTTTGGACAGAACCAAGGTATTGCATGGTCCTAGGACTCAAACCTATGGGGAAACCAACTTCTTGGATGAGAAAACTGAGTTTGGGAAGAAAAACTGAATTTTGTAAGGTCGGTTACTTAACAAAAATTCTAAGTTATTCAATCCTCGGCTCAAATACCATAAAAGGTTAAAGCTGTTAAAGTTGTTAAGAAGATGGTGAAGCGCCCCACTACTCGGCAACCTGGAGGGGCTGTTCATTTTGTGGGTTGTATGTCTTCGGATGATTACTTCCTACACCGCACCGAGCATTCAGTTGTCATCTCGGCTATTTTGGGGTAAGTGTTGTTTTCGCAGGTCGGCATTGTTGTGCCAAACAATTCTATTAAAGTCGTAATAACATCTTTTCCTTAGCAAGAATTTTAACCCTAACTGTCCTTAGTTCAAGTCTGTATTATTGCGCTGAACGGCACTCGTAAGTTCATAATAAGCGTCTTTTTCTTTGATAAGGGTTTTCGGCCCTGAGTATTGTGCTTTAAGGTCGGCAATATTGTGCCAGGCCGCCTTAATTAGTTCACATAATGTTCCTTTCTTTTTCTTCTTAATAGGGGTTTCAACCCTAAGTATCACTAATTCGATTCAATAGTATTAAGTCGGATAGTGTTTATAAACACGGAGTAAGATCTTTTCACTAGCTGGGATTTCGGTCTTAGACATCGGTCAAAGTGTAAAAATAAGAAGAATTCACAAGATAGTATGTCTATTCACGGCATAACTATTTCAGGAATGAAGAGATAAAGTGTGTGAAATAAAGCAATAACAACTTTTATTAATATAAAGAGATATTACAACGTACAAAGAAGGGCTTAAACAAGCCTATACAAAAGGTGGATCACCAAAACAATAAAAATAAAAAAAAACAAACAACAACAATGCAGACAAATAAACAGTCAGATGCCTTTTTAAACTCATCTTCGAAGCCCTTCCAAACTCTGCCTCAGTAGCGCTCATATTGAGAGAAGGACCTCCTTCAGAAGAAGATGGAGGAGATGAATGAAAAGAAGGAGGAGAAGAAGAGGGAGGAGATGAAAAGAAAGAAAGAGGAGTAAAAGAGGGAGAAGGAAAAGTACCAGGATGGATCTGGTGGTGGAAAGAAGAAGAAAGAGAGGCAAAAGGAGACACTAGTGAACGAAGAGAGGAAGAAGTAGGGACACTTAGTCCCTGCCTCAGTCCTGACTCCTAACACACTGGTGCCATGTTAGTTATGCTCATGAGAGAGCGGCTGGTACTGATAATAGGTGACCCCAGCTTAGTCACGCCGAATGTTTGACGTGACGAGCCCCTGCTTCGGATTTTGGCTGAGAGGAGGGTAAAAAGGATTTTGAGTCTCCGCCATCCTTGCCCTGACCAAGCCATTTTAAGTTTTGTAAGAATGTGGAGTTTCTGGGAGGGGCATGGTTCTTTCATTATTTGCTCTTATCTCGAGTGTATCACGAGTTAGGATACAACTAATGAATAAAGTAAATTCTGGAGGAAGCTAAAGGTTTCAGACTTCAGAAGGGTCAAAAGGACTCTGTACAAAAGAAATAAACTCTTGCCTTCTTTCTTATATGAAGGGTGGAGCGGAAGGTATTTAATTCGTCCAGATTTCCAAAAAATCTGTAAACGAGAATATACCCGTTCCGCTACCCCACATCGTCAGCAAAATCGTCGAATTTAAATAGTCTCGTAACGGTAAGTCATTAAAAGCACATTTTTTGGATAACCAAACTGCAGGAACGCCTGGTGAATGAGTGTAGAAGAATGTCTCGTAGACCGGTACATTTCCCAGGTAGATAAAGAAACGTCAGCATTAAATGAAAAGCTGAGTTAGACGAGCCGTAATAAAAGCTTGGTATTACCAAAACCCTCCTCTCCAATCAAGAGGTCGGACAGCAGGGTTTTGAGGGGCTATTGTGGGGCCCAACGATTTTTGGGCCAGCTCCATTTATTCGTTGGAGCCCAGAGGCCCAAGCCGAGGAAGGTTATGGCCCAGGCTCGGAAACACAAGAACAAAATAGCCTTGGGATACAGCCAAGGACGATTCAGTCCTCGGCATGTCCGAAGCCTCCCCGGAAGAAAGGGCAAAAATGGTATAGAAACAATTTGGAAAAAATCTAAAATATCTGTGCCAATAGAAAAGGGTATGCTGGAAAGTGTAACGATCAGGGAAAGCTGCCCTTACTGCCATTCAATACTCTGCACCTGACAAAGCCATACTCCTCACCTTTTTCAACCACCCCCAACCACTCCGGGTATGGGCTGATGGGACAAGTATCAGTCTTGGAATGTCGATCCTACACGTGGACGAAGGATAAAAAAACACAGGCTAGTATAAAAGGAAAGGTAAGTAATTCATAGAAGGAGCTGGGAAAAATGGCCAAAAACCAGAGCCTCCCAGCCCGCCTCCAGGAGAAAGACTCCTAAGGCGAAGACGACTTAACCATGTATGGATATCACGTAAAACCCACCGTTTGGCGACTAAGGCCTAGCCTTTCAAACCCACGCTCTACAAATGATATTGTTTGGGCCTTTTTACGTGCGAACCCAACACTGTTACGGTCCGTCACGAATCGTGTCCTTACATCCCACTTGTGACTTGTTTTCAGTAATGTTGATACATCTAATGTAGTCATCTCATCCCGTGGAAAAGTAAGGTTATGTCTAGTAACAGCTTTTATTTTTTATTTTTAAAAACTTATTTTTGGGAATATAAAGAAAAAACAATTTTCTTGTACTTTTGAAATAAAAAACATGTTTGGTTAGTTGAAATTAAAAAAAAAATAGTTTTTTGAAAAAAAAAATAAAAAATACTAAAATATGTTGTTATTATGATTTGAACTCTAATGCTAACTAATTAAATAAGACAGATTCATTAAATCAAATGCATGTTTTTCTTGAATTTTGAAAACTAGAAACTGAAAACAGCATTTTGCATGTTTTCAGTTTCCTTCACAAATAGAGTTTTGAGAACAGTTTTTATTTTCTGTCCATTTTAAGTTGTGAAACAAGTTTTTTAGTTTCAAAAATAGAAAATTATTTTTGAAAACAGAAAATAAATAAAAAAAATAGTTACCAAACATATCATAAAATTCTAAGACCTATAATTGAATAACCTCAAATGTGGTCGCCAATTAGCTATGTTCATTTCATTTATTAAGATCCTTATGTATCATTCTGGTCCTTTTTTTTTTATTTGCCTTTGTCACATTTTCAAATACAACATAAAGAATCAAATTTTGCTAAAAAAAACTGGCAAAAAGTGTCAAAAGTTTATGCAAAAGATGAGGGGGACAGTTTAACCACATACAATTTACTTTACAGTATATGCCCCAGTGGCACCCGGATCTGTAGGATACCGTGAGCTCCGGGGTTCTAGCCCCGGTAATTACGAAGCAAAAAAAAAAAATTTACTTTACAGTATATATCATTGATCTTCTTCAAATCTCATACACAAGGACAAATGTTTTTAAAAATATATAATTCGAAAACGGCTAAAAGCTCCTTATCATTGTTGAACAAACTCACCCTCATCAAGATTCAATATCCAACAAAACCTGACCAAGATATATATATTTTTTCTATTGTTATTGATTGATAAGGACTTGTGTGTAGTGACAGATCATAGACACGTCCACAGGTGCCATTGAAGAATCATTCAAAAATTAGTTAAATATATTTAATTTTGTTTAAAAAAAATATGAGATTCCCATTCATCATTTCATCACATGTTCTCTGCAATTTCATAGCCTTGCTAGTACTATCTCTAAAACTACTTATATATAGGTAGGTGTACCTTTTTTCTTTTTGAAATCATAGCTAATATATATACGACATTAAGAAAGACACACCAGCCTACTTGCTTTGACATTAGAAAAAAAAAAAACACTGGAATCTAAAAATAGGGGAAAATTCAATCTTGGCCATGTTGATATGACCCTTCACACCAACGAACGTGCTTGTAGGAATTGTATATGTTTCTCTCATGTGTGCCCACATGCTTAGAAACAGCTCGTGCCCTTTATATATATATATATATATATATATACAATTAATATAGCAGCCCCCACAAGATTATGGCAACTTTTTTTTCTTTTTCTTTTTTTTCGTTATAGTGAGTAATGTGGAAGAGAAGAGAGGGAATTTGAAACCATAAACACAAGGCATTACAAAAGATTTAATTGCTATTGTGCTATAAATTGATACCTCTAGATTATGACAATTCAAGAGTACTAAAGTGTATCTTCTTTAGCTTAAAAGTTTAAAATAAAAAACAACAAACTTTTGCAGTTGTTAAGAAGTTTTTGCTTAAAAAAATATTTGATTAAGTTATTGTTTTGGTTGCTAATTTATGTTAAGAGTTCAAATTTACTTTAAATTATAAATTGAGGATAGTGGAACAACCAATTAAATTATTATTTTGTTTCCTAAACTATAAGGATATTATTAAATTGTTTTTAAAACTTATGGCATGTACTGAATTGACACAATTGATAATTCAAACAATAAAATGAACTTTGGCACATATATAATTTAATTTAGGGAACAAAATAGTAGTTTATTGAACAAATTTCACAACATCATAAAAATAAAAACATATATAAGTTGAGTAAATAAAAATAAGGAAATATCTAAACTCAAGATTCCATAGGTACAATTGGGAGAGTAGCGTCTTTTGGAAATATCGAAACCAACATAATAATTAACTAGTATCAATAGAAATAGGAGTTGCGCTCCAACAAAACAAAGTCGAACTTCGACTTGTGCTCTTCCTGGGGCAGCCAGGTCGAGTTGGCCAGCACACCTTAAAAAAATCATGCTTGACTTAGGTTTGAGGGTTCGTGCATGCGTGTATAGATAAACCTACAATAATCATTCACAAGTGGACTCAACGTGAGAAAGGAAATCACAACAATAGCATCAAACTCTACATCAACCAAGGAAAAGTCCAAATATACGGTCTCGTCACACAAATTCAAAGATAGTTCTACTCATGAGTTGGTATAAAAGCGATAAACACAGCTAATTATAATGTATTATTATGTAAGATAATTATAAAAATGAGGTTGAAAATTTAAATATTTGAATAATTCTAAAAGTAAAAAATGGATATTCGAAAAGAATAAAGTAGTGAAATAGAGAAGGTTTGACAATATTGTGCAGACAAGCACATGACGATCGAGCTACCGTGGTTGCTATTGCTAATGAAAACAAAAAAGAATGAGCTGTATGAACCGTACGTCTAACATGTGACAGATAAGTCTACGAGTGAGGTGATAGGTTTGTGTGTATTCATTTTCAGAAGTTGTTGGCATCACTCTGACATATATGCATGTGGATGTGGTGAGTGATGTGCATGCGTGCCAGTTTTTGTATGAAAAAATGACACAATGATGAAATGAAAGGTAGCTTATCTACTGCTGTTGTTGTCAGTACTTTTTTTTTTTTTTTGCTGAATATGTTGTTGTCAGTACTTGCCTTAGTGTAGTCATGGCTCTTATATATGGAGAGAGTAAAGCTTGGTTGTTTTTAGAGATTTAATAACACGTGCCGGGTATAAATTGTTTTGACAGTATTTTTAATTTTTCATAATTTTTTTTTCAAAATGAATGATTAATGCCTGGGATACACATTAACCGAATCTTTTTGTATTGTGGTTTCTCTATATGCCTAGCTAGGCTGGTCTGTTATTTCATCACCTTATTATTAGTTGTCTATTTATTTTCATACCACCACACATTATTATAAGTGGTTCTCGCTTATATATGAGATAAGTGGGTAGTACTGAAACATTAAAAACTCAGATCCAACTTACTTTATGAATGAAAAATTAGAATTTCTGTTTTTCTTTTTTGGGTTTTGTTTTGTTTTAAGTGGAAGTAGGCTGAGAACTTGTTGGTGGACAATCATGCGCGATCTAATCTTTTGATTGACACTAATTCATCGACAAGAAGCGTCTTGGGGGGAAGAACCGAAGAACTAAAGAGATACCTACAAACCTTCAAACAAATACATATTGACTGAGAGCTTACCTCCAAATCAATTTGGAAGAAAATTTCTCTAACTTACTACGTGACAAATCAAATGAATCATGAGTCTTGTTTAAATAATTTACTAAATTATCGAATTTAATACACTTAGATAGACTATGATACGCCCGACCAAAATGGTAATCGTCCATACACTGCAGGATAGGGACGACCTTACTAAAATCGTCCAGAGGGAAAAGGTCGTCTCTCAAAGACTTGGACACTCGTTCCCACTCTTCGCGGAACCGTTACAAGACATTAATCAACCTTCAGACCGTTGGGGATGGCAGCTCATCATTAACACCCAGCAAGGGCGTTACCAAGCAAGATTAAAGCCTCCATCAAGACTCCACCAACGGCTAGAAGAAATCACCTGCAAGCACACATATATAAAGACTGAACCCCAAAAGGGGTGGGGTAAGAAAAACACTCTAACACTTGATTCTCATTGCTCTCTTTTGTCAATCTTTCTGACTTTGGCATCGGAGACCTTTTTGCAGGCACAATGCCGGCGAACTATTTCCTTTATTTCGTCCACGAGTTGCAGAAGATTGGATTGGTGAGGGACGACTTCCATCTGGACGATCAAAATAATCTGACGATCAGTTCGTCATCAGTTTGGCGCCGTCTGTGGGGAACGACGATTCAACACGTGATCTGTCTCCAGTCCAAATGGAATCCAGTACAAACCCAGATCCTGCTGCGCTGGCCCTATAAATCCAGTCACTATCGGCAACTGTGGAAGAACTCACAAGACAGAACCAAGAGATGAAGCAACAACTGCTGCAGGAAAGTAATCGTGCAGACAGGGGAGACGACGAAGATAGCAACAGAAGGCGAACAAGCACTCCAGAGGAAGCAAGCTCAGATCTTTTAAGAGAGATGAGGAAAGAGATGAACGAACTAAGAAATGCCATCAAAGGAAAGACGGACCAAAGTTTGGAGAGAATCTTCCGGAAGACGGATTCACCCTTTACCATAGCCGTCCAGGAGTGCCCTGTTCCCTCAAAGTTTCGTCTACCCCAGCTGGAACCTTTCGACGGGCTGAAGGACCCCTTGGATCACCTGAACACCTTCAGGACGACCCTAGGCCTCCAACAGCCGCCTGACGAGATCTTGTGTCGTTCATTCCCAACGACCCTCAAAGGAGCAGCCAGGGAATGGTTCAACAAGTTGCCAACATCGTCCATTGACAATTTCGAGCAGTTGAGCAGTTCCTTTGTCCGTCATTTTGTAGGCGGGCAGAGACCAAAGAGAACTGCCGACCACCTGCTTACCATCAGATAAGGAGAGAAGGAACCACTGAGGTCTTACGTGACACGTTTCACCCGAGGAATGCTGGAAATAGACGAGACAGATGATAAGGTACATCTCACGACTTTCAAAGCAGGATTGAAGTCCAGGGATTTTGTGGCATCCTTGGCAAAGAACCCCCCTAAGACGATGGCCGAGGCGCTGTTAAAAGCTCAGAAGTACATGAACGCGGAAGAAGCCCTGGCAGCTATTGACGGAGCAGATAAGAGTAGGGAAAAGAAGAAAGAAAAGGAGGACGATCAAAGAGGGCTAAAACGAGACTGGGCTGACAGACGAAACGACGATGGAAATCGAAGGAGGGAGGACAAAAACCCTCGTCCATCAAAATTCACCCCACTGGTGATGCCAGTCGATCAAATTCTAACGGAAATAAGGGACGACCCGTCCCTAAAGTGGCCAAAACCACTCCATTCAGCACCTGGATTGCGCAATAAGAGGAAATACTGCCGCTTCCACAAAGATCACGGGCATTATACAGAGGACTGCAGGGACCTAAAAGAACAGATTGAGAAGCTCATCCGTAACGGGAAGCTACAATAGTATGTAAAAAGGGGGGGATTTCGGCAGGTACGGACAGAAAAGCCAGCCAGTTAATACACGGAGAGACGAAGATCGCCCCCAACCTCGTCCACAAAGCGCACTGGGGGAAATAAAGACCATTGTTGGGGGACCGACCATCGGGGGATCATTCAAGTCTCTCAGGAAATCATACCAAAGACAAGTAAACAGCGTCCACAGCATACCTCCATCAAAGCAAAGACGCACCAGTAAGGACTTGCATTTCTCTGAGGAAGATGCCAGATGTGTGAAGCAGCCCCATGATGACCCACTCGTCATTATGATCATGATCGAAGGGTTCAACACGTGAAGAGTCCTGGTCGACAGCGGAAGCTCAGCAGACATAATCTATCTTCCTGCTTTCCAACAACTGAAGCTGGACCCAAAAAGGCTCCGTCCTTTTGAGTCTCCCCTCGTCAGTTTCAGCGGAGACAAAGTATACCCCAGAGGAATCGTGGCATTGACAGTAACGGCCGGGTCATACCCCCTGCAGGTAACCAACCAGCACAATTTTCTCATAGTAGACTCACATTCGTCCTACAACGTGATCATAAGGAGACCAATGCTTAATCGTTGGAAGGCTGCTATCTCCACCTACTGCTTAAAGGTGAAGTTCCCAACAGAACATGGTATCGGGGAGATTAAAGGAGATCAAGTACTAGCAAGAGAATGCTACCATGCCGTCCTGGCTTCAAAAGAAAATCATACGTGGACGATTGAAGAGAAAACACCAGAGATCATGGAGAAACTTGAAACGGTAGAGCTGGCTGAAGGGAATCCTCCAAAGACGACCCAAATAGGGACGAGCATGAGTCAAAAGACGAAAGGTGAAATCGTCAGCTTTTTGAAGAGTAACCTCGATATATTCGCATGGAGCCACGAGGATATGCCCGGAATCCCAGCGAGCCTCATCCAGCATCACCTGAATGTTGATCCAAGGAAGAAACCTGTCCAGCAGAAAAGGAGAGTCTTTGCTCCCGAGCGAAACAAGGCAGTGATGGACGAGGTAAATAAACTGCTTGCAGCAAAATTCATCCGAGAAGTCCACTACCCAGAGTGGTTGGCCAACATAGTCATGGTCAAAAAAGCAAATGGGAAGTGGAGAATGTGCGTCGACTTCACAGATCTGAACCAAGCCTGCCCAAAAGATAGCTTCCCACTGCCCAGAATCGACCAGCTAGTAGACTCCACAACAGGGCACAAACTTCTCACATTTATGGACGCGTTTTCGGGATATAACCAGATACAAATGGCTGAAGAAGACCAAGAGAAGACTGCTTTTATCACCAGCCAAGGACTTTACTGCTACCAAGTCATGCCTTTTGGGCTCAAGAACGCAGGGGCCACCTATCAAAGATTGGTAAACCAGATGTTCGAGAAGCAAATCGGGAGAAATATGGAGGTTTATGTCGACGATATGCTTGTCAAGAGTAAGGAGGAAGAGAACCATCTGGACGACCTTAGAGAGACGTTCAATACTCTCAGGCGGTACAGCATGAAGCTCAATCCGTCCAAATGCGCCTTTGGAGTTTCCTCGGGAAAGTTTCTCGAGTTTGTAGTATCGCAGAGAGGGATTGAAGCAAACCCCGAGAAAGTCAGGGCCATCCTGGAAATGTCTTCACCCAGGACGGTCAAAGAAGTGCAGTCCCTTACAGGGAGGATTGCGGCCCTAAATAGGTTCGTCTCAAAGGCCACGGACAAATGCCTCCCATTCTTCAAGACTTTGAAGAAGGCGTTTTCGTGGACGGAGGAATGCGAAACGGCGTTCCAAGAGCTGAAATGATATCTTAGCAACCCGCCCCTCTTAAGCCCGTCCAAAGAAGGTGAAGATCTATTCCTGTACTTAGCCGTCTCGATCACGGCTGTCAGCGCGGCATTGATTAGAGAAGATGATGGTTTGCAACTTCCCGTGTATTACGTCAGCCAGGCCTTCCAGGGTGCCGAGGCGCGGTACCCTCATATAGAGAAGATCACCTTCGCCCTGATTATGGCTTCGAGAAAACTTCGTCCATATTTTCAAGCCAATCCCATCATCGTGATGACGGATCAGCCTATAAAAAAGGCAATGAACAAGCCCGAAGTGGCAAGAAGAATGGTGCAATGGGCAGTCGAGCTCAGCCAGTTCGACATAAAATATCATCCAAGGACGGCGATAAAAGCACAGGCACTGGCCAATTTTATAGCGGAATTCACCATCCCTAGAATCGTAGAGAATATCTGGACGGTTAATACTGACGGATCGTCCACTCAACGGGGAGGCGGAGCAGGCATCGTCCTCACTTCCCCAGAAAAGAACGTCCTTAAGTATGGTGTCCAACTTAAATTCCCCGTAACTAATAATGAAACAGAATATGAGGCCTTGTTGGAGGGATTGAGAGTAGCCCGGGCCCTAGGAGCTGAGAATGTTGTACTCAAAAGCGATTCCCAACTCGTCATTGGACAAGTAAAAGGGGAGTACGAAGCAAAGGAGGCTAGGATGCAGAAATACCTCAAGCTGACGAACCAATTGATCAGCTCCTTTAATTACATAGAGTTCGTCCAGATCCCAGGGATCAGAACGCAGAAGCTGATGAGGTGGCCCGAAGTGCCTCGACGGAGAACGAAAGTAAAAGGTTTGATTGGAAGATAGAAGAACAAAACTATCCTAGCATACAGAAACTCCAAATTTCCTCCGTCCACACAGACCATGGATGGACGAGCCCGATATTCACATTCCTTCAAGAAGGACGACTACCGCCTGATCCAGAAGAAGCTAAAAAGGTACGAAATCGAGCAGCCAGATTTACGATCCTTAATGACGAACTCTACAAAAGGGGCTACTCCCAACCGTATCTGAGATGCGTTGAAAAGGAGGAAGCCAGGTACATCCTTGAAGAAGTACATGGGGGAATCTGCGGAGATCACACGGGGGCAAAGTCCCTCGTCAGGAAGATCATGAGAGCAGGCTACTTTTGGCCAACAATGCAACGAGACGCAGCTGATTTCGTGAGGACGTGTGACAGTTGCCAAAGATATGGGAATGTTCAAAGAATCCCCGGGGAAAAGATGACCACAATATCGTCTCCATGGCTATTCGCACAGTGGGGGATCGACATCGTGGGCCCCTTACCTCCGGGAAAGAGACAGGTGAAGTTCCTGCTCGTCGCCATCGACTACTTCACAAAATGGGTGGAGGCAGAAGCTCTGGCAACAATCACCGAAGCAAATGTACAAAATTTTGTTTGGAAAAATATTGTTTGCAGGTTCGGGATACCAAGGACGATCATATCAGACAACGGTTGTCAATTTGACAGCCAAAGCTTCAGGTCATTTTGCTCGAGCTTGGGCATCAAAAATAAGTACTCATCACCAGGTCATCCTTAGGCCAACGGACAGACGGAAGTAACCAACCGGACCTTGCTCAAGATCATCAAGTCCCGGTTGGTGGGGGCAAAAGGAATATGGCCTGAAGAACTGCCAAGCGTCTTGTGGGCATATAGGACGACAACACGGACACCAACTGAAGAAACACCGTTCAATCTGACATATGGCATAGAAGCAGTCATACCAGTCGAAGTTGGTCTCACAAGCTTAAGGAGAGAATTTTTTGACGAGCAAACCAATGACAGCCAATTGAAAGAAAACTTAGATAGTCTAGACGAGATTAGAGATCAGGCAGCTGAAAGAATGGCCAAGTACCAGCAAAAGATAGCCGAATATTACAATCAAAGAGTGAAGCTCAGAAGATTCAACATCGGTGACCTCGTCCTCAGAAAAGTCACCCCTGCAACAAAGGATCCAGCACATGGCAAATTGGGACCGTCCTGGGAAGGTCCCTACAGAGTTGTCCATTATTCGCGTCAGGGCAATTACCACCTGGAAGACTCCGAAGGAAAAAGGCTACCTCGTCCGTGGAACGTCGAACATCTAAAGAGGTATTACGAAAAGGAACTGTAAACTTCATTGTAAAACCAATTTGATACTTCTATCTTATGTAAGCAATTATTCGAATCATAAGTATCGTCCAGCCTTTCTTAAGTGTTATTGAGCAAATCATGCGCCACGGTTTTCAAAGAAAAGCAAAAATGAGATCGTCGCTAAAAAGCTTAATGACAATAAAATTCCTTAAATGGATGCACATCGTCGCCAAAAAGCTCACTGACGATAAAATTCCTTAAATGAATGTACATCGTCCCTAAAAAGCTTAATAACGATAAAATTCCTTAAATGGATGTACATCGTCGCTAAAAAGCTTAATGACGATAAAATTCCTTAAATGGATGTACATCGTCGCCAAAAAGCTCACTGACGATAAAATTCTTTAAATGGATGTACATCGTCCACAAAAAGCTTAATGACAGTAAAATTCTTTTAATGGAATTATATCGTCTCTAAAAAACTTAATGACGACTAAAATCCCTCCACGGGATACACGCCGTCTCAAAAGGTAAAATTCCTTAAGCGGATATACAAAGCAAGAGGATCAAACTCCTCAAGATGACCAACACGACCTCGTCCATGCAGGACGTCCAAAAAGTCAGTAAATGAGGAAACCTTTCTAAAACCCCTAGGAAAGGACAAAAATCCTCGCACAACTCATGCAATCAGCAAAAATAAACACACAGACATATATATCCAAAAATCAAACACAGAGTTAAATTATTCTGAAGACAAAAATAGGGAGGGCCCCAAAAACAGGAGGGGCATCCAAACATTAGTTGTTCTTAACTTAGTACAAAAAAAAAAAGGAGAGAAGAAATTTTCTTTAAGCAGAGTCAAGTTGTAGGGGCAACGTCATCGTCCTGAGTAGCCTGAGATGGTTCACCACCAACAGACGCCACTGCCTGGTTCGCTTCGTCCTCCTCAATCTCCTTGTCGATGGCCTCAAAGTCTAGATCTTCAAGGTTCACACCAGGACCATGCTTGAGCAAGTACCTCCGCAGCAGCTCAAACCCCTTGAAGTACCACTGGAAGAGGATGGTGTTATACTCTTCCGTGGACTGGAAGGCAGTAACGGCCTTGGCCACAGCAACCTTCATCTTTTGGGCGGCTGCAGCCAGGAGTTCGTCCTTCTGCTTCAAAGATTGCCTCTCAGCGTCCAACTGCTCCGTCAGTACTCGAACCTGCTCCTTGGAGACGTTGAGGGAATCCATGGTCATGATCAAATCCTTCCGCAGGCCTGAAGCCTCAATCTCCAAAGCTTCCACCTTCGAGTTGGCCACGACGGCCTTCTCTTCGTTCGCTAAATACTGCGTGGTGATGTACATGGTCTCCCCCAACACCTATGGACAAGAACAGAGTTATTAAAAATTAGCACAATCAAAAGCAACCAAAATGGTGAAGCAATTAGACACGAAGAAAAAGACAAGAAGTATGATGGGTCACCTGCACGAGCTTATGAACGTGACGGCTCACCATCTCGTGCGAAGGAATGCTCATGACTTCCCTCATCTCACCAGGGGTAAAAAGCTCGTTGGCACGGTCCATGGCCGTCCCAGCGTCCGACCAAACGCTGGCACCGACCTTCTCTTTCCCCTTATTAGCAGCCTTCTGCTTCGTCAAAGGACGAGCCACCTCCTCAATCGAAATGCCAGGAGATGCAGCCAGACCCTCGTCCAGATCAAGGGTAGGTGTGGACGATCCTCTCTCCACCACCTCTTTCCCCTTCTCTTTTTCTTTATCTGTGATTCTCATCCTTTTCTGGCCTATGCTAGAAAGGGGCTCATTCTTTTTGCCCTTAATTTTGTCATACATCTCTTTGTTAAACTTCGACGTCATTTCTACACAAAAGAGATCAAGGACGAATAAAAGAGGGGTAAGGACGAATAAAAAGAATGCAGATAAACACGAAGAAAAGAGATGATTTGAAGTACAACTTACGTTTTCTCTCTTCACGGTCGAGGGCACTGAGTAAATAGAGGGAAGGTTCTGGTCCCAGACAGTGACGAGCTAAGGTACGTGGATCAATCAGCTCACCAAAATCTTCAATCGTCCTTGCGTACTTGGTCGCAGCCTGCACTCGCTCTACAAATTTGGCCTCAAGCTCTGGACGATCTTTCACTGCAAAGGACGACATCAATAAAAAAATATAAAAAAATAAAAAATAAAAAAAGGGCCAACAACATTGGGGTAAACGCACCAATCAAAGGGGTCTCCCATCGTCACAGCAACCTAGGTACGTTCCCCCACAGATCATCAGGAAATGTTTCCCAACCGTCCCCAGATACGAAGAAGTATCTTGACTTCCAGTAGCGAAAGGACGACGGAAGGTCAACTACCAGACGAGCCTTCCTATTCCAGTGTACGAACTCATAGTACCCAAATTCTCTGGACTCTTTCAGACGATACAGATGGACGAACTCATTAACTGAGATCATATCCCCGTCAGCAATGGTCGTCCAAATCACCATACAACTAATTACTATTCTCCAGGAGTTAGGCATAAGTTGCCCCGGTGCAAGGTTAAAATGGTAAAGAAGCTCCATTATGAACGGATGGACGGGAAATCGAAGGCCACACGAAAAAGCAGCCTCGTAAAAGCAAACTTCTCCGTGGGCAAAAGCGCAAGCCTTTTCGCCCTTCTTGGGTAGACGAACCTTAGTTCCCTCTGGAAATTGGAATCTGTCCTTAAATTTACTAAAAACCTCAACTTTCAAGGAGCAATTTTCCTTGAGGGCATGAAATTGATGGACTGTCGCTGGAGCAGGAGAATGGGAGGACGAGGGAGCACAGGAAAGCGCGGTGGTCGTTGCATCGATCCCGGCCTCTTCCTCAACCACGTTTGAGGACGAACCCCTCTCTAAATCACCTAACCCTTCTTCTAAACCCATATTTTCCTCTCTTAGGAGCCCTCTAATAGACCGAAACCAAGCTTGAGACTCTAACAAAAAAGGGTATAAAACATCCAACGCCGAACCTAACCCGGTACCCTTACTAACAAATTCCTCAACTAATGGGTACGAACCGGCAAGCGAAGGCGCACCCAATAGGTCACCGGAAAGCTCTACCAAGGAACCTAAGCGGGCAAGGAGAAAAGCTACGGAAGGGAAGTTACGCCTAACTTCGAAATTATCCACCATTAAAGAAAAAAGAGAAAACTAACACCACCACTCAGTAAGAAGAGAGAATAGTACAGAGAGGAAAAGGAACTTAAGTGACACAAATGCAAGGAAAAACCAGAAAGGAAAGAAAAGCGTAAATGGGGGTGGGCGTACCTGGAAGTTAGGGAGAAAACTGAGGAGGTGAGGAGCAAAATACGCGTAGGAGAGATCGACCGCACAGAGAATGGGGAAATGGAGAAAGGAAAAACCAAAAAATCAAAGGACTCTACCTTGGAAAGTGCGGGAAAACTGAAAAGGCACTCACCGGAAACGAGGCACTCCCACCAATAGAAATCAAACACGTGGCACTGAGAAGAGCCACAGCCGCCACTACGCAATCAATGCGGAGCAGAACTCCAAGCGCCATAACTGAAAAAAATAAATAAATCAAAAATAATGATAATAACAATCTTTTCATATTCCTATAATCGTCCAGGAAATGGACGACCATGGAATAGGGGGGCAGCTAATATGCCCGACCAAAATGGTAATCGTCCATACACTGCAGGATAGGGACGACCTTACTAAAATCGTCCAGAGGGAAAAGGTCGTCTCTCAAAGACCTGGACACTCGTTCCCACTCTTCGCGAAACCGTTACAAGACATTAATAAACCTTCAGACCGTTGGGGATGGCAGCTCATCATTAACACCCAGCAAGGGCGTTACCAGGCAAGATTAAAGCCTCCATCAAGACTCCACCAACGGTTAGAAGAAATCACCTGCAAGCACACATATATAAAGATTGAACCCCAAAAGGGGTGGGGTAAGAAAAACACTCTAACACTTGATTCTCATTGCTCTCTTTTGACAATCTTTCTGACTTTGGCATCGGAGACCTTTTTGCAGGCACAACGCCGGCGAACTATTTCCTTTATTTCGTCCACGAGTTGCAGAAGATTGGATTGGTGAGGGACGACTTCCATCTGGACGATCATAATAATCTGACGATCAGTTCGTCATCAGACTACATAAAGGGTTGAAGGAGATTCCTCCCAACTTTAGAAGTTGATATCCCAAACAGAATTTTTTTCTATTGTGCTTGTAATTTGCAAGGGTCCCAGAATTGAAATCATGAAGCGTGCTTCACGGGCTGACAATAGTGTCGAAATTGCCAGTTTGGCCCACTACTATAAGGCCTCTTTACTAAGTCCATTATCTACAAAAATGGCATTTGTTTCTATTCTAGCTTGGGCTTTTCTCATGTAAAACAGCAACAAACCTCAAGGGACCAAGTTTCTTAACACGACCACTGGTACACATTTATACATAAGTCAGGATCACATAATTAATGCACCAAGGATGATACAGACCTGAAAGTATCTAAAACCTTTTTTTTTTTTTTTTTTTTTTTTTGGAGAAACTCTAAAAAAATATAGACTTTTTGTATAGACTTGAGTATCTAAAAAACATAGTGAAGATAGACTTTTTGTACCACATTTCTAGAGGAATTCTATAGGCTATTGTCCAACGCTCGTTGTCTTATGCATGTATGAAGTAGCAAGGATTTCAAGCTATATATGTTTCGAAGTTCTCAAGAATTTAAGATGAAGAATCAACTCTCTGATTTACAAAATTTCTGGTTGTAAGAAATGCAAGTGATTGCCATAGTGGAAAAAAATAATAATAATAAAATAAAATAAAACTTTTTTTTAATTTTTTTTAAAGTTTATTTTATGGGAGAGAAATGCGAACTAACTAATAATCAAGTTTATAACCCTAAACTGCAGAACATCTTATCAGAGTTGTAAAACCCAAACATTATAAGCCAGGCTTCAGCCCACAAGTTATACAATTGTCTAATTACTGGTAAAGCCTTATAGGCCTAATGTAAGCTGTTAATATTATTGGTCTACAAACTTTTGTCACTTCAGGCCAACCTTCTTCTATTCTCTTTTCCAGCCCAAGGAGAGGAGCAGTAAGCCTGATTCAAACCAGGCCTATATTATTATAATATTTATTAAGAGTGATACAGATTTTAAATAATAGAATAACATAATCTAATTTATCAAATACACTATTGTAATTTCACTTACTAATATAATCACCTAATGGCATAAATCAAGATAAATTCAACACATAACTTGATAAATTAATACAAACTAAATCAAGATTAATTTCATAATAAAATCAAATATCATAGTTTACTTATAAAATTTAACAAAAATGAATAAAAATTAATTATGTCCTTCCTTCCATGATTGTTAGCTTTTATAAGAAGTTTGGTTTTCATCCTTAATCCATTAAAAACAAATCGTTTTTCATCCTTAAACTTTTGCAATCGTTACACTTTTTATGTCCTTCCATGTATGCCCATTAGTTTTTATCTTATGTGACTTACCTAGAAGAAAGCTTATGTGCTATGATTCTTTAGCATTAGGTGATATGACTGGGACACATTATTTCTAATATTTAAGTATGCTTGTAGCCTTTAAAGTTTGAGGTTATTTTCACTTTGGCCCTTCATATTTAATTTAGTTTTCTTTTTTTTCCCTACATGTTTGATTCTGGTTTTTATTTGGCCCTTCATGAAAATGAAAATTTTGAAATATAAATGGTCAATATAAAAATGAATCAAACATAAAGGTCCAAAATGAAAATTTGAAACATAAATAATGGCCAAATTGAAAATAATTCCACCAAAAAAAATCAAACCAAAAGTTCTAGGTTAGGGGTTAGACTGCCATTGATTCATAGGATGACAAAAGTTGCATCCAAATTTCTAAACCAAACTAACAATAGGATAAATTCTCTCCATGTTCTCCATAATTCATGCAAAATGCGTCCTCAGCATATAGTTATAGCTCAACCAATAAGATTGGCTTTTCATTGATGGCCTTTTCGTTTCTTTCTCAAATGCTATAAATTATATGTTGATCTTTTCTAATTTGTTTTCAAACGCTGTGAATCCTTAATATGGGAATTGTTGTTTATATTAATTATATATTACCAAAATCACCGATGGGCTATTTTCTATTTTGATTAGTCAAAGTAATAAAAGAGAATTTATCTCTAATTTAATCTCATTAAAAAAAGATGTCAAATGCAATAGATTCTTACATTATTTATAGGCCGTCATATCTGGCCAAAATTGAAGAAACAGAGGAAAAGCTATACAGTTTTGTCTTCTCATCCTTAAGCAGCAACAAATTATTCTTCTTTTGAGAAGTAATATATATGATATATCTCCATTGTGGGTTTAAGAAAGTAGTATTTGTGAGTTTTTTTAATCCTAAAAGTAGTGTAAAATTAGAAGAGTATACAACGTAGTGGTTGGATTTGCTTTATCTTGGCAATAGTATGCAAAATTGTTAGTCTATTACACCAAAAAATTCCATAGATGGTGCGTATCATCTTGTAACATTGAAAATAAATTGTTACTATCACTCTCAAGACAATACGTCATCTACTTGAATTTTTCAATGTAATAGACCAACAATTTTGTACTCCTGTCCTTGGGATATAAAAAGTCCAGCAGTAAGTTGTATTTCTTACAAGTCTACAAAGTGAAAAGCTCTGTTTCTCAACAAAAAAAAAAAAAAAAGTGAAAAGCTCTTAAAGACTACAAAAAAGTAAAGTATTTAGCAAAATTGTTGTGGAGGGAATAAGTTTAAGGATCGGCTGTTGGATTGTAAAGGCCACAAAAAATGTTCTTCTTAAAGAATATGCTCAACAGATCATATTTATATGGGGTGAAGCGAAGCCTTTACATTTATTTCATATTTTAAACCAAATTCAAGAATGTCTGTATGTTTAAAGCTTATAGTTAAGTTTCCTTGATTTTTGAGTAGAGTTATGATGTGCTTTCGTGTTAGAATTTCTTTTTTTTTTTTTTTTTTTTTTTTTTAGTAACAAACACACTCAGACAAACAAAGGAGAGAGAAAGATATTCTAACCATGTGAGCATTTTTATGCTCATTGAACTGAGTATCTAATGGGAGAAAAAGAAACAAATTTTGAAGCTAATAAGAAGTAAAAATGACATAAATATTAAATTTTATGAACCTTATATGCCATCAAAATTATATATATATATATATATATATAACTCTAAGTGTCTAAATAATATTAAACAACTCAATAACTTTTTATTGAATTTATATTTTGAAAATTCCATAGATTACATGTTTTATATTTTTTTAACATATATATAAATTTTCATATTAGTTGGATATTTTTTACCATTCGATCCATAAATTCATCTTTTATGGATTATTTTAAATTACAAAAACTTAAATTTGAACAATTAATTAATAATATGACTATTAATTTATAATTATCTTAAAATTTTATAAGAATGAAAAAATATATATAATAAATTTATCAAAATTTACATTCAATTAAAAAATTCTTGATGGTCAAAAGGCTGACAGATTGGAAGCAAGGGATGGGTCAAAAATGAAATGGCTAGCAGCACTATCACATTGCATCATGAGGTGGGCGTCCATCAAAGAAAAAACAGGAAGCCAATGTCATATCACATATCCATCTTGTTCTTATTTTGCTAAAGTGATAAACCTCCCCTAGCTATCTTCAAAATTTGGCCAAGAATGACAATCCCACTATTGTTACCCACAGAATACTCAAAATACAATGGTTATGGCCTGTAGTATGGGCGCTGAGCTGACTCTATCTCTGCCGCCTTTGCCAGTTTTCGATAAGACCAGTACCCAGCCATACCAAACCATATATATCCCAAATGCAAGTTGTTGTCAATTTACTACACTGATTTAATTTATTTGCTTCCAGATAATATATAATAAATAATACAATTTTTTGGCACACATGTGACATGTGAGTTTGATTAGTACGAGTGTACGACCGATTATTAAAGAAAATTGTCAAGTGTTTTTTTCTTTTTCTTTTTTTGAGAAAAAATTGTCAATTGTATTTATATGAATATTGAACACCTCTTACTCTTAGTTATGTCCGTTGATTTTGATTTTTAATTTAAATTTATATATATAAATTAAATGTAGTAATGATGCAGATAGATTACAAGTGTAGAGTATCTATATTTAATTATGTAAAATAAAATAATTTATTATGATATCTTTTATTGACACAAATTTTTTTAGTGGTCTCAAGAGTCTTATAGTTCAGCTAATATTTTTTTGTGTTTTCAAAAAAATAAGAAAAGAATCTAGGGTTTAAATCTTCCACCCATATATTGATGTATCCAAAAAATATATCCTTTATCATCCAGTCATTTTAAGGTATCGTTTGGATTGTGTCTACATGTCCAAATTTTAGCGTTTTGCGGTTTTATTTTTACTAGTGCCTCTTGCACTATTCATGGGACATGAATAGTGCATTAAGGTAAATAAACAGTATTTTCATTTGTGAATAAAAACCAGAAATTATTTTTTTATTATTTTCAGTTTTCAGCAAAATAAGTGGTATCTAAACGCACCATAAAATACCAATTTTACCTTGTGTAGACTTGAAATGAAGAAAAAAAAAAGTTTTAAAAACCTAAATTTATGATGAAAACGTAATATCACCCAAATTTATAATATCCTTTTTACATGGTTTTTGGTATTAAATGAAGGTTAATTATATTTTGACACAAAAGTTTTTTTCACAAAAGTTTGTTTCTCTAATTAGTGTTCCTCCATTATAATACTATCAAATTATTTAAGGGAAAAAAGAAAAAGAAAAAGGATAAGATAAGAAGACGTTAAAGAAAACCACTAAAAGATGTGAGAATAAAACCTCCCTAAAAAAATTAAAACAAAGAAACCAACAACTGTACCAAAAAATTAGTCAAAAGAGAAACAAACAAATATTTGTCGTACTCGGAAAAAAAATTAAAATAAGAAGGATAGTGATAGCACTTGGCCTCTTTGATTATTGACATCAGTAATTCTAGTAACAAAAAATAATTATTATAATTTTCATCACAAATATATAAGAAAATAAAGTTATATATATATATAAACCGAATCTTGGTATAAACCGAATTTGACTTTTAGTTGAATTCATAATACTATGATACATATTTAAGTTTTTTACTCCTCATAATTTTACACATAATTATTTTAATATATATATTTAATTAAATTTAAATTCAATTCCATAATTAAACCATGTATTAAAATCTTGGTATATTATATTTTCTTTAAATAGTTAAAATTTAAATATATGATTGATGACATAAGTCACATAACTATTAATCATCTTAAAATTTTGTAGACAGAATATAAGAAAAAAAAAATCTAATCATGAATTTATCAAAAAACAAATTTGAGTAATATAACATTATTATAATTATTAAAAAAAAAAAAAGTTTGCTAAATTATTTTATCACTATCAGGGTATCTCTCTCTTGCCCCCCTCCACGAGAGTGGCCAGGTTTGGCTTCCAACGCCTGTGGGACTCAGGCATGTAGATTTTAGAGGCAGAGATATCGAGCCATAGAGGGTAAATATTATTATGTCTATGTTATCACTTATCAATTGGGAATCCATACATTATTTACCAGACAAATAAACAAAAATGATTAAGTGGGTGACAGGAGTCGTCACAAGACTTCTTTTTTTTTTTTTTTTTTTTTTTTTTTTGATGAACCGTCACAAGACTTCTTGTTCTTCTTCTTTTGAGTAGGTAAGAACTTAAAAAAATGATACTAATAAAGTTAAATGACAAACATGTTACTACTACTTCATCTTGAGGTGAATATATTATATATTATCTTCCGTAAAACCAAAATAAATAAAAGACAAAAAAAGATAAGAATATCTCGGAATAGGAGAATCCTTATCCATCAATCATCATAGATGAGTCAGACTAAAACCCCGCCCACCATATAAGAAAAATCTGCCACCTTAACAGCACCCTTTTATGTCATAAAGGTAACAATATAAATAAGACAAAGGACCCTCCATGATTATCTCTTCCTCACATTATTCCATTATAACAACAAAATTGTAGTTTCTTCTACAGAAAAGAAAATAAAAAGACATGTTGGCTATATTTCACAAGGCTTTTGCTCACCCACCTGAGGAGCTTCATAGTCCTTCATCTTACAATAGTACTAAGAGGCCTAAGCTTCCTGAGGAAACTCTCAATGAGTTCCTTTCTCATCATCCTCATAAAACTTTCTCCATGACCTTTGGTGATGCAGCTGTGCTTGCTTATGTTCTGCCTGACCGCCCTTACTCACTTCATCAAAGGTAATCTCTCTCTCTCTCTCCAAGTATGTGGAATTTATAATTAATTGTGTATGACCATTTGTTAAAAGGGTCAGTTAACAAGTGGTGTAAGGTTGAGTTTTTTATTGCATTCAACTAGCTTTTAGGGACTCGATGAACTTCTCAATGAGATCCACTCGATTCTTCCTTAGTAAGTATAATCGACCACCTGTTAAAATATTCCTTAAGCAAGATGAGATCTAAAAATACAACACTCAAATGTCTGCCTATATATAATGACAGTCCTTGTTATAGTTTTACACACAATACAATACAGAGATTTTTAGTCTTGTCACTATTAAATGTTTTCACTTTTCAAATTTTCTTTAGGACTAAATTCACCCTTTTTATATCGGTTTATATTTTTGGAACACGCGGTAGTTTATCATAATATTAGAATATATATTACCGAATTTTGGTTCATAGGTAAAGGAAAGTGTTAGAATTTAAATTTATCATTTTCTATCGGTGTACGCTTTTGTAACAGGTGATAATTTATCATTAGGTGACATTATGATCTTGGTTTTTATTCTAATTTTTTATTTTGATAACCAACTGAGAAAAGACTTTATTAAAGCACAAAAGCAACACACAAAGAAATTCTAGGCCTTCTCCTTCTCAATAACATTTGCAAAAACAGAGGGAGAAGCACCCAATACAAAACAACTAGAGAAATTGTTACTTAGAGACCAAGTAGCTAACACACGAGCAGCTCTATTAGGATTCTCTAGGGGTCCACTAAAACTAAATTTTACTGGTTGAGGAAGACAGTTTTTAAGGTATCCTGAGTTAGAACTGTTACCCTCCAAGGGTCTGCAATGCTAGGTTTTGTAAGAGCTTCCACACATATCTTGGAAATTCTAATGGTTTTTATTCTAATTATTTAAAAGAGCTCATATTGTATTTATAGTATGCATGTATAAGAAAAATAAAGGGTTTGGTTTTTGGGTGATTGCAGGTTGTTCTGTGGATTGGAAGATATATATTGCCTCTTCTTGGGGAGCTTGAAAAACCTTTGTTCACTGAATAAGCAGTATGGTCTATCAAAGGGCGCTAATGAGGCCATGTTTGTGATCGAGGCATATCGTACACTTCGAGACCGGGGTCCATACCCGGCTGACCAAGTTGTCAAGGATCTTGAAGGGAGCTTTGCCTTTGTTGTCTATGATAGTAAGGCTGGAACTGTCTTTGCTGCACTGGTAATATATTATGAGTTATAATGATAGTCAAATACTTGTTATTACACACTCCTCCTACAAACACAGTCACGTGGACAGAAATCAAGTTTTAAAAATACAATTTCAAAAGGAAGTGTGTATAGAGAATTTTCACAAATGTTCATAATGGAATGGTTGCAGGGTTCTGATGGTGGAGTTAAGCTGTACTGGGGCATTTCAGCTGATGGCTCTGTAGTGATTTCTGATGATTTGGAGGTCATAAAAGCCGGCTGTGCCAAATCATATGCTCCTTTCCCAACAGGTACTTTAGGTCATTTTGGTCATACATACTATTGTAACTTCCTGTCTGTAGTGTCACTTTCACTTTCTTAACTTCATAAATAGTTTTCAAAAAAAAAAAAAAAAACTTCATAAATCATGTTAATAATTGTGAATAAAATCGTGAAAAATTGAGTGAATATATTGTTGCATTTAAAAGTATGTATCACCATCACTTTACAACTTTCCAAAAAAAAAAAAAAAATCACATTTTTCAAAATATAATTGCATTTTTACATAATATTATCACATTTTTTTAAAATATAATTGTCACTTTTATACGATAAACAAAATTACTTTAATCGGATGAATATATATATATATATATATAGTAATGTAAACCATCATAATATCATGCGAAAAGATAGCATGGTCCTCACATGTATGGTGGTGTGTGCAGGGTGTATGTTCCACAGTGGGGGAGGAGGATTGATGAGCTTTGAGCATCCAATGAACAAGCTGAAGGCAATGCCAAGGATAGACAGTGAAGGGGCCATGTGTGGGGCCAGTTTCAAGGTTGATAAGTACACAAGGGTCAACAGCATTCCTCGTGTTGGAAGTGAAGCTAATTGGAGCCTTTCCGACTCTCAATAGCTTAGCTGCTGAATCATATGTATATATATAAATATATATATATATATTCATGTTGTGTGTCTGTCTCTCTCACCATAACTAAAGTCTTAAACCACTGGTTTTGGGGCATTTTGTGACAAAAATTGTTGTTTCTTTATTAACTCTTTTTTGAAAAATATCACAATTTTAATATATATATATATATATATATGATTTTAAAAGTCTTATATGACTTTAAAAAATATGGTATTTTTCAAATAAGTTATTAAAAAATAGCAGTTTTTGTTTTTTTACAAAAGCCCCACACTAGACTAGCCTTTTTTTTCTATGCTTTTTTTTTTTTTCTTTCTTTCTTACCTTTGCTTCTCTCCACGAATGAATGAATTTAATTTTCGAATGCTCTTCAAAAATGCTCTCTCTCTCTCTCTCTCTCTCTCTGTATGCTAAGGGTGACATTTTAAACAGGCCTGAAAATCCAAAAAAAAAGAAGACAAAAACAAAGTGAAACTAGTAAATAATAATAAAGAAATAAATCCCAAAAGTAAATTAAATAAAAACAAATGTGATGGATGAGTGGATGAATAGTTTTTTTCATTTTTTTTTTGTGGCTTTATTATAAATAAATAAATAAATAAGGTCAAACAGAAACCTTGTTGGGTATATTGCTTCTTATATAGTATCAACCGAAGATTGTAGAACAACAAAGGGAATAGAAGAAAACCGACATGAAAAAGCAGACCACTCATTTTTGGGTCACGATCGAAATACACCGATTCAGCTAAAGCTGTAACTTGCATTGGGTGGGCCATCTGACTGAGCACAGCACATACAGCCTGCTGACCTCATTTCTATTTTTTTTTTACTTAGCTAGGCAAAGCGCAAGCTATGTTAATGTTCCTTGTCTACCTGAAAGCATCACAAGTTATATTGGCCAAAATAAGACATGTAAGGTACACCTGATTTTCATGACTTACATGGTTCAAATCAGGCATGATTGGCAGAACAAATTAACCCAAATAGTTGAGTGAAAGTACTTTGTGGAAGATACTGCCTATCAAACTCCATTCTGGAAAGCATTCTACATGGTCTAGTGGCAAGAAAAACAGGGATGAATGTTAATAATTAACGAAATGATTCAGTTTGACTCCAAAGTTGAACACAACTTAGTTCCTCTAGTCTTCCTTACAGTACCTAATTGGCCATCTTTTATAATTGTTTCTGTTTCATACTTCCATTCACCCCACTACTCTTTTGGGAAGAAAATAATGGCTTTAGCTTCTTCACAAGCTCTAGTTAGTACACAACCGAATCTGGTTACAAATATCATTAGTATTTGCAGCTCAGGTCTGACTGAAATCTGCTAATTCCAACCGAATCTGGTTACAAATATCATTAGTGCTGTAGAAGCACGTAGACCAGTAATCATGGCATTGAAAAGTCCACATTGTGTAAATTTATTCACAATTTTTTCCCACGAACGATCGAGTGCCTTTTTGGCAGTGGCTTGCTGAAACTGTTTTTGGTAAGGACCGTCAGCAACGCCTACTTTAAACTCATTTTGGATATGGTTCCAAGTCCAACACACGCTAATGCAATCACGCATTTTAAACCATGCAAAACAAGAAATGACACAATATTCCACAAGAACATTATGATTCAAACTATAAATTTAGTGCACAGTTTTGATAATGCTCATTCTTACTGCAAATTGAAATGAGATGACACAATGAATCAGTGGATTATGTTTCCTGAAACCATGTAATGCCAAGAAACAGGATTCTATGACGCAATGAATCAGGAGATTATGTTTCCTGAAACCTTGCAATGCCAAGAAACAGGATTCTATCTGTTCTGCTTTGAATTTACAGGTTAACAGTATCACACAGTTGCAAAGCAGAGGCACTTAGACAACTATCCAAGAACATTTATGTTTGATCTGTAGCCACTTCAGGTCCATCCTTACCTTCCTCAGCTTTCAAAGCTAGGCCAGCAGGTAGAATCGACAAGCCAGCATAGCTTGGTTAGTGTCATAGTTGAGGACATATCACGCTGTGGTAGCAGAATTTAGCCTTTCAAAAGATACATAGAAATAGAGACTTGTAAAAGCTGCCTATGCCATGCTGTCATGGCATGTGCAGGGTCGATGTTACAAAACATGACTACAAATATTTGATATGACTACATAGGCAGACACTAATCCTGAGCTGAAAGATCTACGTCCTGTTAACTCCAGTTGGCTTGGTTCGGCAGAACTTTATTGGCAACATTTCTATTTTTCAAGGTGTTACTTTCTACATTAACAAATATTTCTGGTAAAGCCAACAAAATGGCGTTACAGAGGGCATCTACTGACTACTGGGGTGACAATTTTTTAAAATTCGTATGTTATAATGGAAAGAAGGAAACTCCACTCCTTTAACAAAGTAATATGTTGCAAAGCCGCTCAATAATTGTTATATTACCTTTAGTCAGAGCTAAACTACTCCATCAATCTCACAACCCTCTTCACTTCTAACTTCATGGTAGACATTTATTCACCAAGGATGTGTCACAGATTCCCTCAACATGAATTTACAGAAAAGTAATTTTTAAAATGATAAGCCATAAATCTAGGAAATAATAATTAACCCATTGATGAAAGCTATGAAGCACTACCAACATTATACATTTCCAATGGAAAGAAAGCATAGATGAGATTTTAAACCTTTCAAAAATGATATGATATGTGGAAGATCACACATCAATGATACATGCATCTATTGGTTTGGGACACAAAATAGGAAAAAATAAGAGATCCTAACAAACAGAAGCAAGAAAATATAGATGATGCAAAAACAAGCCCCAAGTTGAATACATAAGCTTATCAGTTGAGGGGCAATCCAAAAAGAAAGGCACAAGCTGTTAACCAAAATCTGCCACTTTAAGCTGGATACAAGATGGCAAGGAAATTCTGTTTGGTATTACCAAAAATGTCAAGGCCTTCAAAAGTATTACTCTTTCCACATATCTGCAAACTCATCAGGCTCCAGTGGATTAGATAACTCATGCATCTTCCTCCTTGTCTTTGCTTTGACTTTCTTTGCAAACTTTCCAGCCTTTTTCCTTTTCTCCAATGCGCGAATCTGGAAGCAAAAAAATGAGAAGCATAATGCACAATTATTAAGAAGAAATTTAAACGATAAAAGAGAAAATAAATAAATAAAGAAACAAAACAAAAAAGTTCAAACGCTAGAGTCCAGGATGAAAGATCAATGAATACCTGATTTGGTGATACAAAAAATGGATTCTCATACAGTGTAGGGCCTCCAAAGCTGCCACCAAATATCTTGATAGGGTTCAAGCAGAATCGTGGACCAACCTATACACAAGTGTATTCAGTGTTAAAACTACCATCACAAGTATCTTATAAAGCACATAATTTAAGAAGCAAATCTCTACTAACCTCAATAAGGGTCATTTTCTCTCGATCCTCTCTAGGCCCTTTATCTGATATCTGCATTATAAGAAGCAGAAAATAAGCATTGATATTATTAGTAACAATCTTCAAATAAGAGACAGCTCTGGCACAATAATCCAAAGACACAATACAACACGGTATTAGAGAACGCTCTATTAAATTATTCTTCTTCTTTTTAAAACTAATATGAATATTTTTTTAGAAAATAGAACCCCAGTATACAGAAAAAATATAAAGGATTTCCCTAAAAATAAAAATGGATTGCATCACGGAATATGCCAAAATTCAGCACTAATGAACCAGTTGTATTTTTTGGCATGGGAGGAGGGGGTGTCGTGTTCCTGCTTCTTTCACTTAATTGACTTCTCCAGGAGAATCTTCAAAGTTTTTATTTTATTTTATCTTCTTTTTATTTTTTTCTGAAGACCATAGTTACTGCTGGAAAATTATAAATGTATTATTATCACCTTGTATTGCTATAGCTGGTGATTTAGGAATTTACAAAAGCAAGATTGCAAAAATCACAAGATAAATGAATTATGTCATTAACAGCATTAATTAATTCCTTCTTAGAGTATACCTCAAAAACTAACCCTTAGAGAGGACATAACTCCTGACCAACAATTTATCAGCATAAACATCACTATGATCTTGTGGCATCATGCAAGACATCTTATCAACAGCAGTTAAACTGACAACGATATCAACAGCAGTTAATCTAAAAATTAACCCTACATGGTGACTGGTAATTAACGGACTGTTTTGGAATTGAGGAGGCAATATTTTAAGACGCTGTTTAACTGGATTCTGGTTTCAGGGACTCAATCGAAGAGGACAGTGAGCACAATGTCAACTCCTATAAAGACTTCAAAAATAAGTACTTCAACTTCAACATGTTGAGCTCTTGGCCCTCAAAGCACCTCGCATTCTGTTCTCGTCAGAGACACCACATGAGACACAATAAAACCACTGACCATAGTCCCCCATTGCCTCTCCTCCCATACCTCCCTAGCCAACTCATTAAAAGTTCCTAAACTGAAAACAGCATCACCCAAGAAACACTGAACAAACATAATATCATGGGCCACAGTTCACAAGCCACCACACAATATAGGAATAAATGATTCACATCCTCAAATCAAGAGCACCATTCCAAGAGTCGTACCAAAGAAAGAAAGCCTCCCTTGGTGGAGTACGAGTTTTCCATATAATCTTCCTTCTTTCCTAAAACCTCAAATCAAGCTCTTTTTTTCCCTATCAAAACCCTAACCACATACTTTCTTCTACCAAATAGCCATCAAATAACTCTTTTTTTATTCCTAAGTTACACACTCAACCAATAGTTGGAGAAAGTTGACTTGATGAGATCCAAGGTTGACTTGATGTTGAAAGTGGAGGGATGAAACTGACAAAATTAATATGTGAGGAACTAAATTGAACTTTTCCCCAATAATTGGCAGAGCAAATTAGTAATTTAACCTAAAATATTTTTTATATAATATCTATCCCAATGTAAATATATGATAGGACAAAGGCAGAACCAATCTTTGAATTTTAAATTATTGCCTTCATTATGAATCCTTCTGCATAATTTTATATCAAATTAATAGGAATTTACATTTCAACCAACCTGGTAATTCCGGAACCATATGTGGTCATCAACAATGGAGAAAACAAACACATGATCATGATAAGGCTTAGATTTCCTGTGTTCCTTTGGTGTTCCAAATATCTGGAAAGGTGAACAAAGAATATGTCAGTATTATGTCCCACCCCAAAAAAAAAAAAAAAAAACAATAAATAAACTGTAAAAGAGTAGTATCATAAAATGACAAAGTTAAGAAACAATAATATTGATCAGAAACAAACTTAATTTATTATATAGGTCCCAATTAAAAATCCAATTTATAGCAATACTGGGTCCACATTCAAAACAAAACATTTTATGTAATTAGGCACACAAGCATGAGGTCAAGCCTTGGTGCAATGGCAAGTGCCTTCCACCAAAGAGGGATAGGTTGCAAGTTCAAGTCTAGGAATCAACCTCTCAAAAAACAATTTGAGTTAAGGTTTCCTACCAATAACCCATCCTAGACGGCCCCACAAAAGTGAGAGCTTTGTGCAGTAGGTATGACCTCTAGGCACAAGCAACAAGCACGTTCCCTCAACATCTCAAAATCCAAGAGAAATGAGCCAAAATATTGTAGTAACAAACTCTCCGTGGGTAATTTGAGAAAAGAATGTGAAAAATCAAATAACAACAATCATCTGTCCAAATTATTTTGATGGCTTCATGATGCTGGTTAGTACCATTTTTTGAAAGCTACCATGTATATCAAGATATAGTACATAAGGAGCTGCAGTGGCACCTTGCATCACAAAAGCAAATATCATACGGATTTGATTTTTAGATTTGCCTTTTCTCTGGGCAGATTGAATTTCAAAATGTCATTTATAAATTAATTTGACAGTGAGAAATTGACGGTTTCTTCCATATGAAAAATTAGATTAAAAAAAAATTATCGCTTCATGTAAGGAAGCAAAACCTCAATACCTGTATTATCATCTCCTTCAAAAGTTTCCAATGTGCATCTTTATCAAAATTGTTTGAGAAAGTCAAAATAGGACGAGACCCTTTTAGATGATTTCCAGTAAGCTTCAATTCCTCCATTGTGTACACTGGAAATGAAAAGGAAAAAAAATACATTGATAGCCCATACTTTTCTAAATTTCTATGAAAAGAAAAATTAAACATATTTTTTAGGATGAAATTAATTGATCTGCAGTCCTTCAATTATGGGTAAAGATTATTTCTATCAGGCATTAATACATAACAACCATGTAGTTAGAAACCAAAAGAGAAGCTCACCGGCATTAACTAAAAATTTGACAGATGGCCCATTGGGACATTTTGCCATCCATAGATAAAGATCTTTATGTTTCCGGCACTGAAAAAGAAAAGGGGTATTCATCCACACATGATAACTGAAATACAGAAGAGTAAAGCTTTAAATTTTAACAAGGTCTATAAATCTATCCAAAAATTAATCTTATGATATGGACTTCGCTGGGTTTAGCCCAATGGGGAGTTGGATTTGTTGGCTTGTTGAAAAGAAAGCTTTAGTAAACACCGAAGTGCTGATTTATTGGGGGGCAGTTCCTTTACATGTGAACTGGACCACTTGGAGAAAATGGAACCAATGTAAATTTGAAGGGGTTGAACGCTCAACATTGGATTTGAAATTTCTTCTCTTATGCACTGTGTATGATTGGATGCCTGCTTTGAGTGGTCATTCATTTTCCAATTTGGAAGAGTTCTTAGATATTTGTAATGTTCACTGATATTTTGTAGCTACCCTAATACACCTCCTATGTACATGGGGTGCATTGATTGTCTTCATTTCAATAAAAGTTTACTACTTATCAAAAAATATGTAATCTTACGATAAACCCAATTCAAAAAATAACATACCAATGTAATCACCAAAACAAGTAAAAAAAATCACCTCAAAAAACAGACAAGAAGAGCAACTCCGTAGCTCAACCAGCTCATTCATAGTGGCGCCTTTAGTAGCCTTCGACTCAACCTTGTTATCCTTCTTACAGTGTGGCAAGATAGAAACCATATTCAACATCAAATGACGGTACCTACACACCACAGCGCAGACGGAATCAATATACTAGTGAAACCAAAAAACACAATTCACATAACAAGGGGTGTGCAATTTGCAAAGGAAACTAGATTTTCGACCTGTAGTTAATGCGGCGCGAGCAAGTGATAAGAACCTTCTCTTTGTTCCTGAAAACTTTAGAATCAGTCTCTTCGTCCGGTACTTGACTCTTGTCTTTCCAACCCAAGAGCGTCCTCTTGGGTCTCTCTGGAATCTCTTCAGGTTCCACCACCTCAGCCTCAATTTGTTTTCTCTTCTTTCCCATTGATTTTTCTTGCAATTATAATTATTCTCTATAGACAACAAAACATTCACAACAAGCAAAAATTGTCAACATTTCTCACAAAAAGTAATGAAATTGAAGCATATTATAACAAAAGCATCAATACCCAGAAAGAATTATGATCAAAAAAAGCTAAAACAACATGCTAGGAAGAGTTTGGGATTCAAAGAAAAAAATCAAATTTTTTTTCATCAAATTGTGTCCTAGGACTAGGAAGTGTTTTCTAACACATAATTTCTATCAAGTTGAAGAGTAGAACCTCCTTTCCACTGCCACCGGACTCTGAAATCAAGCGCGGCTGTCCTTAGAGAGAGAGAGAGACAAAAACCCTTCTGTTATGAGCAGAATAAGCCCTAAAACCCTAATGGCCGAGGAGATGGAATCTTCTGCGGGTTTGGATCAGGCTCATGCGCTTTTATTTCAATGGCTCAGGCTTGTCTTTTTTTTTCTTTTCTTTTCGTTTTTTTGGGTGAGCAATGGGCTCGGTAATGGGCCCAAACACACACCTACACCCAAAAAAAAAAATTTCTACTTTTGGGATATATTTTTTACTTATGACATTTTTTTTTTTTTTTTTGAGAAAGTTTTACTTATGACATTGACTCTTATAATAATTATTTTTTTATCATTGATTTTAGGTTTTTGGTATAAGCAAATAATCAAATCTCAAATATCTTATTTGACTATTAAAAATTTTGCCAATTGAGCTAAGTTTAATTACCAACCAAACCTAAAGAAAATCGATGATTATTCACTCACACTTGATAGGATATGTCATTTGTATACATCACTCATTTAAAATTTGTAATGTACATACATCACATGTTCAATTATAAATATTGTAAGGACGGTACAATAATATCGCTTTTGAAATAAATAAAAAAACATTTGACTAATAAGAAAAATGCTCTAGTCACACTAGATGTTTATGTAAAATTCAAGTTTTATCCATAGTTTTTTTTTTTTTTTTTTTCAATGGGAAGTCAAGTCTTATCCATCATGTTTTTGTCATGTGATGCATTATAAATAATTAACATGATATTTTTAAAGAATTTTGAATATTTCTGTGATTAAAATTTATTACTAAAAGTTTCAAAATTGTAAGATGGTTTTTAATATTTACTATAAATTATTTTATTCATTTATCTTATTTTTTTGGTTTCGAAAAAATTTTTAGTCTCACTCTATGTGCTTTCAATCACGTGATCAAAAGTAATTTTTGTTTATTTCATTTTTTTATCTGTTTTATTTTTTAATTTCAATTATAGTATTGAAATTTTTTCTTTGATTTATATACAATTTTTTATAATATGTGTGTTGTATGAGTATAATACCACTATACACACACAACAGCTCAAATGAATATCAATAGATGAAAATTCCAATTCCTATAAAGTTTTCTAAATTTTTTTAAGTTTTTCAAATATATTTTAGAAAATCTTGTATCTTGCATTTTTCTGGATATTTTGAAGAGTAAGACCATTCACATCAATATATATAAAAATTTCTATTTATTTTAACCTAAGAACCAACTTTTTCTATTTTAACATAACCACTTTTCAAAACTACCCACATCAGTTTATCTATTCTACACTTGATTCTATTTAAATAATTTTTTTATTCTTTTTTATTATTAATTTAATCTCTCTCTCTCTCTCTCTCTCTCTCTCTCTCTCATCCCAAACCACAAACACTCACATAGTTTTCCTCATTTCATCCATTCACACAAAGTCACCTTCGCTCTTTCTCTTAAGAATTTCCCTCATATTCTCTCTCTCCTTTGAGCTCTCTCTTACATTGAGCCATGACCTCCACCTCTCTATTCCTCATCGGATCGCTACTCTCCTTTTTGAAACGATCATTCAAAGCAACAGAGGCAACAACGGCATACTTGGTGTCAGTGACAATTTGGGTTTGATTTTGGGTTTGGGTTGATGGGATTTCTATTGAAGGTTTGATTTTGGGTTTTCCATTGATGGGTTTGGGTTGATTTTTTATTTGATTTTCCATTGATTTTGGATTTGATTTTCCTTTGATTTTGGGTTGATTTTGTGATTGGATTATCGTGTAATATAATGGGTTGTGGTGGTGATGGTGGGTGCATTTATAGAGAAATTATGTGTTGTTTAAACAGAGAGAGAGAGAGAGAGAGAGAGAGAGAGAGAATAAAATATTTAGAGGGAGAGGTGAGGGGAAGAGACACAAACATAGAAGTGAGTGAGAAAGAGAAAAATTGATAATATATCAAAGACAAAACTACATTAATCGTGTATATTTTACACGATTATTGTAGCAATTATGTAAGTTTACACAATTTTAGCTTAACCAATGTGAGAGAATTTTGGGACTAAATGTGTAAAATTAGACACATTTTCTATTTTACATTCAGTGATGTAAATGCTCTAACTCCTCTCTTAATTAATTATTCTCTTAATAATATATTTTTAGTACATTTTAAATTAAATATGTTAAAACTCAAAATATCTGAAGATGAATAAAGATATGAGTTATAATAAAATTTGTTAAAGAAAGAGTTACTTGTATGTAAGTTAGATTAAATAAATTAAGAGAAGTTTTCTAAATTAATAAATAACATGTAGGTTATGTGAAGGGTTGGAAGACTATATATATGGCTATGCTATGGACTAATTTCATATCAAGAGTGAATGAAGAGAAATAGTTAAAAGCAAAAAGTATTGTGTGGGAAAGTGAATTCAATAATATTCCTAAATACTTGAGAGATTTCAGGCCAAAGAAAAGTCTTATGGTGGAGTTTTGGGCTTGAACACTTTGTGCAGAAGCTGTTCTAGCCATACAACATTTGTTGGGCTGTTGTATCCTGGGAGAGACAAATCAGAGAAGGTCTGCACCGGTTACAAAGATTATCCAACCAAGGGTTTGAATCTCCTTAAAGAAAGCGAGTGTCGTGCCTCAGTCCAAATAGTGTTGTGTAATTCATCTCTTCAAATTAATAATATTCAGCGTATTATTCAGTTTCTCTTTGTGTTGTTTCCATTATTATTATGTTTGCACCAACAATTTTAAGAAGATTCAACACATGGAGCCTACACAAGAGAAACCAAATGAGCCTATTGGAGATCTCAACAAGCCCTTTCGCTTTAAGGGAGCCCACTTCAAGAGGTGGAAAGGAAAGGTCCTCTTTTACTTGAGTCTTCTCAAAGTTGCCTACATCCTCACTGACAAAAATCCATCAAAGGTTTCTACCAATGAGATGAGTAAGGAAGAATTTAGTCTCTATCAAGAAAAAATAGATAAGTATACAAAAGATGAATATAATTGTCGCTCTTATCTTTTGAATTGTCTTGCCAATCATTTTTATGATTATTATGATACAACTTACAATTCTGCCAAGAAAATTTGGAAAGCTTTACAAAGCAAGTATGATACCAAGGAGGCTGATGCAAAGAAGTATGCTGCTAGTAGATTTTTCAGTTACCAAATGGTGGATGGAAAATCGGTGGTGGATCAAGCACAAGACTTCCAAATGATTGTGGCAGAATTGAGATCCAAAGGCATAAAGATTGGAGACAATTTGGTAGTATCTGGCATAATTGATAAATTACCACAATCTTGGAGGGAGTTCCAAAAGACTTTGCGGCACAAACAAAGGAGACATCCTTGGAGACTTTGATCACATGCATTCGTGTGGAGGAGGAGGCTAGAGGACAAGATGCACTCATGACACAAGAGAGCAATGGTAATTCCACCACAAAGGTAAACCTTATTTCAGCTAATAATAATATGCCCAAAAATTATTTTTCTAAAAATGGTCAATTAAAGCCTAAAAAGAAAGCTTTTAAAAATAATAATTGACCTCAAGAAAGGGGAAACCCGAATAAAAATTACAATAAGAACCAAGGACCCCCTTCACAAGATCAATTTAATAGATCATGTTTTGTCTGTGGCAAGAGTGGGCATATTGCTCGATTTTGCAAATTTCGGAAACATGAATCTGTCCTGCAAGCTAACATAACCGAAGAGCCTTTAGTGGCTATGATTATAGACATTAATATGGTGCAATATGTTGAAGGGTGGTGGGCAGATTCTGGTGCTAATAGGCACGTTTGTAATGACAAAAATTGGTTCAAATTGTACACTCCTTTTGAAGAAGAAAAAACCGTTATGCTTGGTGACTCTAGTAAAACCAAGGTTCTTGGGAGTGGTAAGGTTGAATTGAAATTCACTTCTGGACGTGTGCTAACATTGAAAGATGTTATTTATACTCTATCCATGAGGAAGAATTTGATGTCAAGTTTTTTGCTTAACAAGGCTAGCTTCAAGCAAACTATGGAATCTAATAATTATGTAATTACTAAAAAGGGATTATTTGTGGGCAAGGGTTATACTTGTGATGGAATGTTTAAATTGAATGTTGAGAATAATAAAGCGTCTACCAGTTCAATTTATATACTTTCTTCTATTAATGTTTGGCATGCTCGTTTGTGTCATATAAATAGTAGATATGTGGGAATCATGAGTAGTTTAGGATTAATTCTGAGACTGTCAAAAGATTTTGAAAAATGTGAAACTTGTAGTCAAGCTAAGATTACAAAATAGCCTCATAAAAGTGTTGTAAGAAATACCAAATTGCTTGAGTTAATTCACTCCAATTTTATGTGAATTTGAGGGAATTTTAACTCGTGGAGGAAATAGATATATTATCACTTTTATTGATGATTTCTCAAAATATACAACTATTTATTTGTTGAAAAATAAAAGTGATGCTTTTGAAAAATTTCAAGATTTTTTAAAAGAAGATGAAAATCAATTCGATAGAAAAATAAAAAGAATAAGAAGTGATAGAGGCCGCGAGTATGAATTAAGCGCATTCAACTTATTTGTTCAGTCTTTGGGAATTATCCATGAAACTACTGCACCATATTCACCTGCTTCTAATGGTGTGGCTGAAAGAAAAAATAGAATTTTAATTGAGTTAACAAATGTCATGTTAATTGAATCTGGTGCACCTTTACATTTTTGGGGTGAAGCTATTTTAACTGCATGTCATGTTTTAAATAGGGTGCCACATAAAAAATCACATACCACACCTTTTGAGATGTGGAAAGGACATAAGCCAAATTTGAGATATTTGAGAGTATGGGGTTGTCTTGCTTATGGAAACCTTACTGACCTTAAAATACCTAAATTAGGTATAAGAGCAACTACCTATACTTTTCTTGGTTATGCGATTAATGGTGCAGCTTATAGATTTTTTGATCTTGAAAATAAAATAATTTTTGAATCTAGTAATGCAATTTTTCATGAAGAAAAATTTCCTTTTAAATTGAAAAATAATGGGGGTGAAGAAAATATTTTGTCACAATCTAGTTCTTCTACTTCACATTTATGAAATCAAGAAAATTTTGAAATGGAACCTAGAAGGAGTAAAAGAGCTAGAGTTGAAAAGGATTTTGGTCCTGATTATTATGTTTTTAACATTAAGGAAAATCCCCAAAATTTAAAAGAGGCTTTAACCTAACTTGATGCTATATTTTGGAAAGAGACTGTAAATGATGAGATGGAATCTCTAATTTCTAATAGAACTTGGAAATTAGTAGATCTTCCACCAGGTTGTAAGACTATAGGTTGTAAATGGGTCCTTAGAAAAAAGTTGAAACTGGATAGATCAATAGATAAGTTTAAAGCTAAACTTGTTGCAAAAGGCTTTAAACAAAAAGCTGATTTTGATTTCTTTGATACATTTTCTCTGATAACAAGAATTACATCTATTAGATTGTTAATTGCTATTACTGCAATTTTTTATTTGAAAATTCATCAAATGGATGTAAAAACTGCTTTTCTAAATAGGGACCTAGAGGAAGAGATTTATATAGATAAACCCGAAGGCTTTGTAGAGCCTGGACAAGAAAGCAAGTTATGTAACCTAACTAAATCCCTATATATCTTAAAACAAGCACCTAAGCAGTGGCATGAAAAGTTTGATTCCTGCATGATTGAGAATGATTATAAATCAAATGAATGTGATAAATGTATTTATTCTAAATCTTGGAATAATTTACATGTTATTATTAGCCTCTATGTGGATAATATGTTGATTTTTGGCTCAAATTTGCATGTTATAAATGAGACAAAAAATATGTTAAAAAGCCATTTTGATATGAAAGATCTTGATGAGGCTAATTTCATTTTGGACATGAAAATTACAAAAACATGTGATAGAAGATATCTTGATCAATCACATTATTTTGAGAAAATATTGAGAAAATATAATTTTCATGATCACAAAAGTGTAGCTACTCCTTTTGATTCTAGTGTTCATTTATTTCCTGTGAATAATGATGATGAGATTTTCAATCAAAAGGATCATGCTAGTATCATTGGTAGTTTGCGTTATGCTACTGATTGTACTAGATTTGACATTGCATATGCAGTAGGAGTGCTTAGCAGATTTACTAGCAAGCCTAGTAAAGATCATTGGCTAATTATTGAACGAGTCATAAGATATTTAATTGGTACCAAAAACTATGGCTTATTTTATAAAAAGAACCCTGCTTTGATTGAAGCTTTTAGTGATGCCGATTAGAAAACTTTGTCAAGTGATTCTTTCTCTACCACTGGTTATATTTTTACCTTAGGTAGTGGTGCTATTTGTTGGAAATCTAAAAAACAAACAATAATTGCTAATTCAACAATGGAAGCTGAATTAATAGCATTAGCTTCAGCTAGTAAAGAGGCAAATTGGCTTAGAGATTTGTTATATGAAATTCCACTTTGGGAAAAGCCAATTTCACCTATATTAATTCATTGTGATAGCACGGCCACAATTCGTAGAGTTAAAAACCGTTACTACAATAATAATCTAGACCTATAAAAAGAAAGCACAGTACCATGCGATCTTTTTTGAGTAGTGGCATCATAACTGTGGATTATATTAAATCTAATGATAATCTTGCAGATCCATTTACCAAGGCCTTGGCAAAAGATAGGGTCTGGAATACATCAAGGGGGATGGGACTAAAGTCCATAGAATCATGAGCCATGTATGAGGATATCCAATCCAAGGACCAGAGATCCTGAGAATTGGGTTCAATGGGAAAAACGAATCATACAATGGTCGTAAGAAATGCACTATTCATTTTTTTAAATTATTTATTTTGTAAATAATTTTTTAATTGTTCATCCCTATGATGTAAGTGCATTTATCCTGTAATGTGGAAATGTTGAGTAAAAAACTCTTAATGAAATTTGTAGCTCGTATGAGTGAAGTGTCAGAATTACAGGAGCACTCTTGACAAAATTTCACCTATGTGAGTGTGGGGGTGGGGCCGCTCCCTATGAGATTTGGACTTAATCTCTAATACATTCATGAAAATGGGATCAACACACGGCCGTAAAGTGCTAGCTATAAAAGCTCATGTCAACACCTAGATCATTATGTGTGAGCAATAATATTTTATTTCCCTTAAGCAGTCATAGTTCAAGTCGGAGACCAATACTGACTCTGGAGTAGAGATTGTTGTTTCACTAAGTGAAGGTTCAATGCAGAGCACACCTTCATGATACATAATAATCCATCTTTGCCTAGTAATCTCTCATTTTCCAAATTTAATATTAAATGAGTGGGGGAATGTTAGTACATTTTAAATTAAATATGTTAAAACTCAAAATAATTGAAGATGAATAAAGAGATGAGTTATAATAAAATTTGTTAAAAAAGAGTTACTTGTATGTAAGTTAGATTAAATAAATTAAGAGAAGTTTTCTAAATTAATAAATAACATGTAGGTTATGTGAGGGGTTAGAAGACTATATATATGGCTATGCTATGGACTAATTTCATATCAAGAGTGAATGAAGAGAAATAGTTAAAAGCAAAGAGTATTGTGTGAGAGAGTGAATTCAATAATATTCCTAAATACTTGAGAGATTTCAAGTCAAAGAAAGGTGTTCTTCTGGTGGAGCTTTGGGCTTGAACACTTTGTACAAAAGCTATTCTAGCCATACAACATTTGTTGGGCTATTGTATCCTGGAGGAGACAAGTCAGAGAAGGTCTGCACCGGTTACAAAGATTAGCCAATCAAGGGCTTGAATCTCCTTAAAGAAAGCGAGTGCCGCGCCTTAGTTCAAATAGTGTTGTGTAATTCATCTCTTCAAATTAATAATATTCAGCGTATTATTCAGTTTCTATTTGTGTTGTTTCCATTATTATTGTGTTTGCACCAACATACACTACAACAAAATGTATTTTTAGTGACGAAAAATTTGTCACTAAAAGTCCAGTTTTTCGTCACTAAGAACCTTTAGTGACGAAATTGGACTTTTAGTGACAAAATTCGTTTCGTCGCTATAGCCCCGTCGCTAAAAGTCCTGGCAACGAAAAATTTTGTCACTAAAAGTCCGATTTATTTAAAAAAGAAAAAAACTTTTTCGTCGCTAAATGTTTTCCTCGCTAAAAACAGTATTTAGTGACGAAAATATTTCGTCACTAAAACCATTTTAGTTTATATAGGGGTCTTTAGCGACGTAATATTTCCGTTGCTAATGCTCATTTTGTCATCGCAAAAGGTATTTTTTATGTTTTTTAGTGACGAATGTCAGTTTCGTCACTAAAGAACCCAAGCTTTATTAAAATTTAGAGACGAAATTCATATTTCATCACTAAAGCATACTTTTAGTGACGAAATGTGATTTCGTCGCTAAAAACATATAAGTGCAAAACTATTATTATTTTTAGTGACGAAATATAAAACATACTTTTAGTGACGAAATGTGATTTCATCGCTAAAAACATATAAGTGCAAAACTATTATTATTTTTAGTGACAACTATTTTTCATCACTAATTCTTACTTATAGCGACGAAAGTATTTTCGTCACTAAAACTATCCACAGCAATACCTACAGTGACGAAATATTTCGTCACTGAAAATTTCAACTTTTAGCGACAAAATATTTCGTCACTATAGATTAATTAAGCTGGCGCCAAAATTTCTCTCCGTTGGCGATCATTTTCCAGATCACAATAGCGACGGAATTTATTTTTCGTCGCTAAATGTTATAATTTTTTTTCATTATTAGTGACGAAATTCATATTTCGTCACTAAAGCTGTATTTTTAGTGACGAAAAATATTTTCTCACTAATTTTTGTCACTAAAAATACATTTTGTTGTAGTGATATATCAAATACAAAACTACATTAATCGTGTATATTTACACGGTTATTGTAACAATTATGTAAGTTTACACAATTTTAGCTTAACCAATGTGAGAGAATTTTGGAACTAAATGTGTAAAATTAGACACATTTTCTATTTTACATTCAGTAATGTAAATGCTCTAACTCCTCTCTTAATAAGTATTACGCTTCTATAGCACCACATTAGCAGACACATCATTCACCTATTTCCTACACTTTCTCTCACCTTACAATTACACGTCCTCAACATTTTCCCTTCACTTTTACATTTTTATCTCCCAACTACTATATACCTTAATATTACAACTCATTTATCACTTCATCTTCCTTTTATTTTGATTATTCTTCTCCCCATTTTATTTACTATAAAAAAAATCGTTATTTTCTTTTACATTCAATCAATATTTTGCCCACACAAAAGGTAAATACTCTCTATGTCTCTATTTGTTTTTGGTGGATTTTTAATTTTTTATTGCATATTTACTTTAGGTTGATAAATTTTGTGTTGAACTCTACTTTAGGTTAATGTAATTTGGTTATGTTTTAATTTTTTTTTTTATCTTTTTTTTTTCTTCTCTTTAATTAATAGATGTTATCCTATAACATTATATAGTATACAATGATATAATGTTATTCTAATATGTAACATAGCTTGGATAATTAGGTGTTTACAACTATACATTTTTTTAGTTAATTTTTAGATATTTTGGAAGTTTGGTATTTGAATTTTTATCAAAATACAATTTACATGTTGTTGTGCGAATAGCACCCCAAGACTCAAATCAATAACAGCAAGTTAGTGAAAATTAAATAACAATCACACACAAAGAACACAAGAATTTACGTGGTTTGGCAAACTGCTTACCACCAAGGAGACGACGGAGAAATTTCACCATAAAAAATGGGGAAATACAATAATGCATAAGAACACTTTTAAGAAACCTAAATCCCAATACACCCTAACTCTCTCTCACCTACAAGACAAGAAAACACTATTCTTCTTCTTATGCGGTTGCTGCTAGGTTTTTAGGAATTGTCTAACTCTCTCTTGCCCTACAACACAAACCTAATATATATATATATATGTGTGTGTGTGTGTGTGTGTCATAGGTCAGCTGTACTTGGATTTATATTCCTAGTTGTATTCGGTTTTGAAGACCGAATTGGGCTTGGTAATTCAAGCCACACGGGGCCAACATCAACACATGTCTATATATTTGAATGTGCCTTTCAATTATTTGAGTAATATCAATTCTAAATTTGTGATGAGATTTGACTATAATTCTAGCTTCTCTTGCCAAACTCTAAAGACATCTTATTCAATGGCATTTGCCAAGTTGAAGCGGTGGTTCTTCATAGTTTTTTTTTATAGCTTTAGATTCCATTTGGTAACGGTGTTTAAATAACGAAAATTGTTGTTTAAATATCACAATACGTATTTTTCACACACGTATTTCTACAAAACTTAAACAACGTTGCTAGAAATATCTTATCAAATGGGTCCTTAATTTTCTGAAATATAGTATTAAAAAGGTAATATTGAGTGTGGTAAGCTCTATTCATTAGTTTGTGAAATTGCTAATGTGTCTTGTTGTTATTGGAGGCTGTAAACAATGTGTTTTACACCAAGACCAGACTCAATTTAAACTGTAACCTAAATCTTGTTCCAAATAAATTAATTGAATTAGATAATGGGTATTATTAACTATTTATCATAATTAGATCAATTATATACTTGACCCGATTCTCAAAAAAAAAAAAAAAAAAATACTTGACCCAGTTTTATGACTCGATACATAAAATTTTAATAAATGTATGGTATATGTTATATAGTTACCCCTTACCACTTAAAAAAAAAAGCTCATAAAAACACATAATTATATTTTTAAAATATATATTATTAGAAATATGATTTTTTTAGTTGTATTAGAAATATGATAGTATAATACTAAATACTTTAACCCAGTGGGGTTGGCCAAGCGGTTCGGCGCTGGGTCTCAGAGTGCTTGTACTTGGTTCGACTAGGTGTGCTCCCTAGTTCGAGTCATGCTACCTGCACTTTGAAAAGAATCCCTGGGCCAGTGCTTTACCCCCTTCGTGGGCCGACCCGACATGAATAGTGATTAGTCTCTGGTTGAAAGTTTTGAGGATACACTGTGGGAAACCAAAAAAAACAAATAATACTAAATACTTTTATTTATTTTTAACATTATCAGTCATTTCACAACACCTTTTAAAACACAATTTTTACATTATTTTAAAAACTCAATTGTTAATAGGAAAAATTCTTACGAGGAGCATCCTTTTGGCACTTACGGTTGGGACTTTGGGAAAAAGGCTTTGATTAAAGTTTGGTTCGAGAGAACACGAACAACGGCAACCTTGCACAGCACAACGCACCGACTCAAAGAAGTAAAAGTGCAGAATTAGAATTGAACATCCTCAGTTAGAGAGAGAGAGATATGGCGGACCGTTTCTTCCCAAACGAAATGCCAGACTTCGTAGCAGAGGACGAAGCATCCTCAGCCTCTGGAAGTGGAGGACCCAATGACTCACTCACGAAACTCCTCCATCTTCCCTACAAAACGCTCTCCCACAAACTCCAAAAATCAGCTCTCGACCTCAAACAAATGGTATCTACTCCACAACACACCACTCCACACAATTGATTTATGGGGCTATTTTGGTTTATGGGTTTTTGCTATTTTGGGTTTTTAGGAATGCCCACCAAGTCTGACAAGACTTTTGCTTTTCATGTAAACTATGGGTTTATGGTACTTTAATTGGGATTTTGGAGATGGGTTTAAGTGAAGCAATACGTGGTTGTGGTTTTATGGTTTCAGGTGGTGAGGGAGACATGGGGACTGAGTCCGAGTGGGAAGCGTGTGAATGATTTCACACTGTACACTGGTGCTCTTGGGACTGCTTTTCTGCTTTTTAAATCTTACCAACTCACCAAAGATGCCAATGATCTTAAGTTGTGCTCTCAGATTGTCAAGGCTTGTGATTCAGCTTCTGCAGATTCAGGGTACGCGTAGCTTCTTCTTTCTTGAAATGGTCTCAAATTGGCTTTCAAGTTGAAACAAATTCTCTAGAACTGCCATTTAAAAATGAACATTTTGATCAACCAAGATTGTGTAGGATCTCAACTTTTCAGCTTTATTTCTAGTTTACTCAGAATTTGACATTGCCCAAAGTAAAGGGAATTGTGCGGCCACTCATGTCATGTGCTAGATTTTGCCCTATATTTTTTTGGGTTTGTATTTATGCTCAAATTGAGTGGAAACCTGCAAACGATGATTGGTTCACTTGTTGCTTAGTCCATTTTGATGTTTTTGTGCTGATTTTTATTTTGTATTTCTTTTGTTTAGTATTGATAGAAGTGTGCGACAGAAAGCAAGATTTTGTGTGACATTTATATAACCGTGAGTGCAATTGTAGCTTACCATTTGCTTGAAATGAGGTAATTAGCTCAACTAGGGCTGTCCTATGTTGTGCGAAATTTCTTAAATTTATTGAAAGAGTTTGCACCCAACTGAAGATTCTAAAACATAGCTTACTGCCATGAATAATGAACAAATCAGATGAAGTAGGGTTGTTATGTGGTCTACTTACAAAACATAGAAGAAAATTTCTTTTCAGGTTGTTATGTGATTCTTAATTTGAATAGTAAATTGCACGCCTAAGTGCCGTTTCAGTTCTAGCTTACCTGCCATTGCAGATGAAAAATATAACTTGATTAGGTTTGTTACATGATGCTTGGAACTGTAGGCGTGTGACATTTATTTGTGGAAGGGCTGGTGTTTGTGCTCTTGGGGCTTTGACAGCAAAGCATGCTGGTGATGAAAGACTGCTTGGGCACTACTTAAGACAATTTAAAGAGGTACTTAATTGCATTTCAATACATTGATTTATTTGTTTCCTTAGAATTTACTATTAATAGTTATTAAAGAATTTTTTTTATATATTAATCTTGAGATTCATTTTTGCCCTTGCAAGCAGATCAAACTGCCTAGTGATTTGCCAAATGAATTATTATATGGGAGAGTAGGGTTCTTGTGGGCCTGTTCATTCTTAAATAAGCATGTTGATAAAGATACCATATCAGCTGCCCGAACAGTAAGACATTTTTGCTCTATGATATCTTTTGATTTAAGAAATTCAGAAGAATTCTTCCCTAATTAGATTTCTCATTTGTGTAGAAACCTGTTGTGGATGACATAATAAAGGCTGGTAGACGAATGTCAAGCAAGGGAAAATGTCCATTGATGTATGAATGGCATGGGAAGAAGTACTGGGGTGCTGCCCATGGACTTGCAGGGATTATGCATGTTTTGATGGACATGGAACTGAAACCAGATGAGTTGGAGGATGTCAAGGGCACACTGCATTATATGATAAAGAATCGTTACCCTAGTGGCAATTATCCTTCAAGTGAAGGAAGTGAATCAGACCGTCTAGTGCATTGGTGCCATGGTGCTCCTGGGGTTGCCCTTACACTTGTGAAAGCAGCTGAGGTAATCTTTTTTTTTTTTTTAGAGGAGGGGGTGGGGGGGGAGGGGGCAGTTGGGGGATAAGTAAGGTAATCGTTATCAAGCTTACCATTTTCCACTACTAACTAATAATACAAAGTTATTGAATACAATAGTCATGGTCGTTCAAAGATCTTGCTGACAAAAGCTCTGATAGGATCTGAAATTTATATTTTACTCTTGGTTTGGTAAGCAGGTGGTTTAGCATACTGCTAAGATACCACTTCTTTTGGGGGTTTGAAGATTTATGATGAAATTTGGTTTAATTTCAATTTTCATCCCTCAAATTTATGTTGCAATTTCATCCTTGATATATATATTTTTTTATTGTTGATTTCGTCCTTCTGTCCATCTATTGATAAATTAGACCAAGCTATATCAGCTTTTTTTAACATGCCAACTTAACGTTCCATGCATCACATATGCAATTTCTTTAACAGCAGATGATGGAAGGATGAAATTGATACTTTTAATAAAAAAAACTTAGAGATGAAATTGCAAATATTTAAAATTGTGATGAAAATTGATCTTAAACTAAATTTTAGTGACCAAAATTGTGTTTTACCCTAAAATTTATATAGTTGGTAATATGATGCAAGTGATGAGCTTGTAGCTGGTGCTATGCTGTGAAAGTGAAAGGAGTCTTGGTCATTTGGTAGACAAGCAATCCATTTTCAATGCCAATAAAAAAGTTCAAACACCTACAGTTTGATTTTTAGGGTTCTGTTTCCTAAATGGCCAAATAAAATCTTCTTTAATGACAGACTTGGTGTGTGCATTAATTCTCTAGCCGTGTTAGGGAAACAGCTTTTTCAGGAACTCATGTCTGTCATGTTTACAATCTTTAAATTATCAGGTTTTTGGAGATAAGGAGTTTCTTCAAGCAGCTGTGGATGCAGGGGAGGTTGTATGGAACCGGGGTATACTTAAGCGAGTGGGAATATGCCATGGCATAAGTGGGAACACCTATGTGTTTCTTTCTCTCTACCGATTAACAAGTAATGTCGAGTACTTATACAGGGCAAAAGCATTTGCTTGCTTTCTGCTTGATAGAGCACAAAAACTTATATCAGAGGGAAAGATGCATGGAGGTGATCGCCCCTATTCACTTTTTGAAGGTATTGGAGGAATGGCTTATCTTTTTTTGGACATGACTGAACCATCTGATGCCAGGTTCCCTGCGTATGAACTTTAAGATGCTTTTGATATAATAAATGAATCGAAGTACATGTAAATGTCAACTTTTGTGTATATTGTGACTCTTTAGATATGAAAATATAGTTAACTTGTAAATTGGCTCCTAATTTTCAATATTAGTTTCTTTCACTGAGAGACAATGCATTAAGAAAAACAATGCAACAAAGATTTTTTCCGTGTATCTTATCGGAATGTGTATTATGAATTTATTGATAATTTTTTCTTGAGTTGTAGACATCATCTGCAACTATTTGTTTTACATTAGTAGGGGGATTGTTTTGTGCGTAAGCTGAGGCTATCTGTGTTTGTTAATGTACATTACCTGAAATAAATTTTGCCATTTATAATTATGACGATGATGACAAAGTTTGGTATTTGAATTACACCAATGCAATTCAGGGATATAAATTTTGTGGGCTCCTGTAGAGACCACTTGTCGCCCACAGCTCCCTAGTCTAATTTGGGAAGATTACATAGTAAGATGTAAAGGAACCTTTGCAAGTTTCTGTTTCAATAATATGAAAATGGACACACACACACACACAATGAAGAATACCAAAATTCCTTTCCTGTGCCTTTGTGGTTATTAAAATCATTTGGACTAGTTTCTCAAATTCCTTGGCAGAAAATGGTTCATTCAAACGTAACCGGTGAATTCCTCTCTCAATTTTATAAATCACTCAAGGGGTATTTGGTTCGTTGTGATATGCCCTTGATGTGATGCACATTATGATAATGTGATATTAATATTTTTGATTTATTTTATTTTTGCTAACATTATCATAATTTAAAATTACAAAATATATTACATCATTTTAATCTCATTACATTCCTAAACAATGTAATGTTTTATTCTTGTATTGAGATTATATTAATGTAAGATTATAATAACGTAATATTACGACATAATGTAATATCACGACAAACCGAACACCCCCTCAGAGTGGTTGTACAATATTAGAAGATGAGTAAGAAAATCACAACATCCGGTTAACTTTGCAATGGGGTGAGTAATATTACTGACACTTGTAATAAGTAATATTACGGCGTAATGTAACATTATGATGAACCAAACACCCCCTCAGAGTGGTTGTACAATATTAGAAGATGAGTAAGAAAATCACAACATCCAGGTAATTTGTACTTTGCAACAGGGTGAGTAACTTTATTGACACTCGTAATAAGTAATCTACATCTACAAGAGAAAATTAGTTGCAACAACATGGCATTGGAATCCAAACTCCACGCTCACCAGTGGACCCAGTCTCACTGATATAATCCTCTCCCACAGCAAAGATTAGTTGAAAGGACCTCAAGGCTCTTGGTTAGGCCAATCCAACAAGTTTCTCACTGACTTCCCAGACCTTCCGAGCCTTCTCCGCATCACTAGCTTCTTGAGACAACCGATTCTCAAATGATGCCGAGTCCTTGTTCCAGCTCCAGTAAACACCAGATTTCGTTAAGCTTGGATCATCCACAACCTAAATTACAAGCAACTTATTAGAATCATGCACAATAGAAAACCACAAAACATATGCATTATGGAGAGTAACAATCAGTGCTTTTTTCTCTACTTCCTTTACCTGAGCAAGTCTTTTCCCTGCTTCATCTTCAGAGACGTAGCCCTTAGTGATGTACTTCTGGAATGGAGGGAAGAGGAGCCTGAACAAGGGGATGTGCTCCCTAAACAAGCCAGTTGTGGCAATGCAACCTGGGTAAAGGGAAGCAAATACAACGCCTGTATCCTCGTGGAAGCGCCTGTGGAACTCTTGCATGGTAAGCATATTGCAGACTTTGCTGTCCTTGTAGGCCTTAGCCCCATCAAAGTCTCCTCCATCGATCATGGCTGAGCTGTTTAGCCCATTTAAGCCCCCTGCAAGTCCCCTCAGGTCCCCAAGGTTGGCCTTAGGAGGTACATTTCCAGCCAGGGTATTTGTGTTCCCTGATTTATTTTACAGAAATACCACATTCAGTATATAATTTTGTAAGATAGTTTGGAATCCAAATACTTTAGAAAAATAATAATAAAGAACTTGCAAAATTGAGAACTGAATTAAAGTTGGAGAAGAAATGCACTCATGTTTGAAGAAAAGTAGCCTATGTTGTCAGGAATAAAGTCTGAGTTCAATAGCTTTGTGAAAGAGACGCAGAACCACTAAAAAACTGTACTATTCAAAATGAACTAGTACCAGTAATTGAGCCAACGATGATGAGGCGTCTTGATGGGTAATCAGATTTCTGCAAGTCCTCAAGTAGCAACCGTGAGAGAAGGAAGTGACCAAGGTGGTTAGTGCCAACACTAAGCTCAAACCCTTCAGCTGTAAATGTAGGCTCCTTAGCAGTTGGCAAATAAACAGCTGCATTGCAGACTAACACGTCAAGTGGCCGGCCTGACCTCTTGAAGTTATCTACAAATTGACGGACACTGTCCAGCGAGGCAAGGTCCAAGTGCATTATGGTATAATTTTCCTTGGGAATGCCAGCAGATTTGGCAGCTCTTTCAGTCTTGAGGAAATCCCTGCAGGCCATAATTACATGCCATTTTCCGGTTTCAGCTAGAGCCTTAGCTGTGGCTAGACCCAATCCAGAGGAGGCACCAGTGATCACAACACTACCCTTTCTTAAAGTTTTCTTCCCCTCTGGTGCAGACCTGGTCACTGATGGAGTCGCAGTCACTGTCTGAGCTCTAACCGCCCCAACCCTTTGGTTGAATTCCCTCTGCAATTAAACCCCAGTTGTATCATACGCAAACCAATAAAGAATAAAAGGTCCAATCTTAGTTAGCCAAGAAAACAACAAAACACATTCTTTGACATGAAACCTAAACATCAGAGTTTAGCGTGTACTCCTACTCAAGTTAACAATTCATTCCTTCTAGCCTAGTTCTGTCTCTTCCCATAACATTTGCAGCATTATTGGTTAAATCAGTAACTTCAACCACATTTCCTATAAGATAAATTAAAAAGTATTCATTTCCCATTACCAACGCTCATAAACATAAATGTGCGTGCTGATTTGCTTATTTGTAAAAAGCGAGTAAAAGTACAGTTGTAACTAGAAAAAGGAGACTTTTACAATGTTGTATATAAACAAATAAGCTAAATAAGCTAGTATAAAAGCTAAATCAAACTAGAACATTAGTGAGAGACAAACCAATTATGTTCTCTTTTAAAAAAGAAAAAAAGAAAAAAAAGAGCAACTGATGCTGGTGTAAGTAACTACCTTGCACCTCAATCCAGAAGAGTTGAAGTCAGCTTTGAGATGGTCTGAGAATGAAACTCCAAAGAGAGTTGAGTCCTTGGAGGATGAACCAGACTTTCCCTGCAATCATGCAGAACTCCCAAAATATCAAACCCACATTTTCCTTTGCCGATATTAACAAAGAAGAAAAAATTCCCTAAGCGTGGCAAAGTTATAACATACCTCTTTAGGGATGGAGAATGCAGAAGGAAGAAGAGAAGTAGCCTGGAGAGCCATTATCACTTGCAAAGCAAAGCTCCTCAACCACTTTGACTTGGGTTTTCAAGTACTTTTCTTGCAACTTAAGAGGATAGACTTTGGGGTGACAAAAGTGAAGTTGAGCTTAAGCATTTGAAAAACTATGCTAAGTATGTATTTATAGAGGTAGGATTTGGCTTATTTGTGACAAAAAAAGTAACGTTTTTGGATACGAGGCAGAGGGGATAAGATAATTAGCAGCATGTGAGTCTGCCACATCAATTTCAAGCAACCAATGAGGGTTTGAGTCTTGGATTTCCATAAGATATTTTTATGCTTTCTTCTTTGCTTAGCTTATGGTTTGTGGTCACAGCAAAGGATATTTTGGTCCTATCACTAAAATGTTCCACTCCCTACAGTTAGGGGCTGGGGCTGAAACTATTGAAAAGGATAGGGTACGATATGTATTGTGGGGGCATTTTCTGAATTTGTAGAAGTACAAGTGGACAAGATTTTGGCATATTGGCTGTGACTAATTGGGGCCTTCAGCCGGGTATTTTTCTAGAGCTAACGATAACTTAGAAAGGCTCGTGACCTCTGGGGGGGTCCATGATAGCCCGTATAATATTTGGCCCGACTTAAGGCTCTAGGCCATGAAACTACCAGCACATTAGACTATTAATACTATTAATATTAATGGCTCATCATACCAGGCTAAGTCTTGTCGTGGTTTTCAGTCTTCCTGTTAGCTCAACAATTTTCCATTTTTAATTGTTGAGTAAGAGATTTAGGATTTAAACCCACTTATATCAAAAAATAGATTGGTGTTTTAGTTTGATAATAAAATAAAATCATTCTAGAACGGACGCCACATATCGTACCTATTAAAAAAATAATAAGGAAGATTGAGTTTTGTTAACAAATATCTTAGTGGTAGGGTTCAAGTAATAGCTCCGTAATAATAACATCCTTTGTAGTATCTCGTAGCTCAAACTCTATCTCCTCTCTCACTCACCATCTACTTATCTCCAAAATAATAATAATAGTAGTAAATAAATAAAATTAGAGACACAAATCAGTTAATTTTTATTAAATAATTTTAAAATAAAATAAAATAATATATAAATAGTAAGAAAAATACACACCACTTTGATTACTAACAAGTATATTTTTTAGGGGCCAACTCCCCTCCAGTTTAGACTTCTCATGTTTCTCCTATTTTTGTCCAAATGAGTAACACGTAGCAAGTAACACATCCAAAGATTATTAAAAAAAAAAAAATGCAAACGTCAACTATAGATTTTCTTCAATTTCTGGGTCTCTCTCTCTATCTCTAAGTTTATGCCCTTCTCTCTCCAACATCGTCACAGGAGCTTGAGAATCAAAAGCGCCAAGATTATAACTTGCCAGAAAAAAAGGGGGTAAGAGTGAGACAACAGACGAGAAAATAAAAGAAATGCAAAAGATCTTTTTGCCAAAAGCCAAGGAAGCTCTATTGTGCAAGGTGGGTGTGCAAGTTATTGTCCTTTGTATTCAAAGTCATGTTCATTTTGATGTTTAGGTGTTTGTGATAACGTTAGAGACCAATGGAGAGAGAGCTTTTTTTTTTTCTTATGTCAAAAATTCAACCTATAGCATCCACTCATAATAATGGCTCTTTATCATCAGATCAAGACACTAATCAATTTTTGGTGTAGCGGGGATTGAATTCCAGTTCTCTTATACAACCATCAGAGACTTTACCAATTGAATTAATTGAAATCCACCAATGGAGAGATAGCTAGAAATGGGTAGAGAGAGAAACGAAGACCCAAAAATTAAGAAAAAATTCATAGTTGACGTGGGTGGCTTTATAACCTTTAGATTTGTTACTTTCCACATGTCACTCATCTGGACAAAAACTGGAGAAAATAGGAGGAGTTTAAACTGGAGGGGAGCTTAACACTATCTTTTATATGTACATTACAACTCAATTAAATATTTATCAAACTCTTATGACACTCGTTAATAAGACCTACTTATATTTGATATCCACGTTGCTAAAATAAACTTAACTAGCTTAGAGCTAGAATTTAATTTAATTAAATCATATCCAAAATCAATTTTTAGTCCGATGATTAAGAGCTTGATTGGTAGGAGGATTTTTGTTTTTATTTTTAAAACAGTATGAAAACAATTTTCAAAAAAATTGAAAGTAAAACTAGTTTTTAGGTAATAGTTTTTACATTATACTCCTATGTGTTTGGCTCCCACTTTTAAGAATAATGTTCAAAATACTAAGAAAAAAAAAAGTTTGGGAGATCATTTATATTTTTGAGATTTTTTTTTTTAATTATAGAAAAGTAACATGGAGAATCTATAGATTACTTTTTTTTTCTTTTTTTTTTTTTGTGATAATGATAAAAGATTAGAGCTTATATAAATATTTTAAAATATTTTTAATAATGATATGTTTCAAATTTGAAGTGCAAGAATTTTTTTTGTGATAAAGATAAGGTCCATAATTTAAGAGATAGAAGAATTTGGACAAATCTATGGAGTCCACTGTTTTCAATTTATTTACAACTATGTCATTAAAAACATTTTCTACATCTTGAAAATATTTTTTCAACTATCTTTAAAATCCCGTATTGAACCAAGAAATTAGAATACAATTTTCTAAAACTTGTAGCCAAAAAATATATTCAAAGGTGGAACCCACCATTTTACGAATTGCAAAACAAAAAACTATATTTAAATACTCTTACCAAACAAGCTCTAAGATTTATTATAAAATCCGAAATAGAAATATAAATGAAAAGAGCTTAAATTTATTGTAATACGGTACAATTAGAACCTAAGTCCAATTATACACACACACACTAATATTATTCCTATGTGATGCATGGCTTGATGAATATTCATATGTAAGCTAATTTAAAAAAAATAATAATAATTTAAACAAAATTATTAAATAAATAGTAATAATAAATTATAAAATAAGTAAATAATTTTAATAAAAAATGGCTTTAAGTTCTAATTGTTTAGAGTTTGAACTTTAACTTAAATAGGTGTTTATTGCTTTACTCTCTTTTTTTAATAGAAAACTCCTTTTGGCATAATATCCTGCACACAAATTCAAAAGTAAAGAACAATAAGTAACATGAATTTATTAAATTAAAATATAAGCGTAGGTTGCATCTTGGGAAAAAAAAAGTGAAAAAAAAATACAACAACGTTGGGTGTATTCTATGGGATTTAATTATATGGATGACTTTAAAGGTTAAGAGATATTATATTGAAAAGTCATTGCTTAATATTTTATATATATATATATATATATATATATATATATATATTGTAAGGTCACAATTTGGGTCCCTAGCCCAAGTGATGGATGAACTTAGACTCAAAAAACCCAATACAATGAATTTGTAGAGAGTGGGTTGGAAAACTTGGTTTTAATGAGTTGGACAAAAAGTAAAATGGATTCAGATGACCAAAAAAGGAAGATAGACTGATTTGAACTAAAGAAAATCGTCATCGGCAAAGTTCGAGGAGATTAGCTTATATTATATTATATATATGAGGTTTACAGGTAAATAAGCTTTACCAACCCAAGGTAACGCCAACCAGCCTTACCAAAAATTGGTACCCTAGACCAACACCTCCAGACCTCCAATTTGAGGAAAGAACCATGCAATTCACAGTGTCCAGTGGTAAACTTTATGAATGGAACATAGATGGTTTATCCGAACAAGAAATCCAAAACAAAATCCAGCATATAACCATGGTAGCCAATAACTATCTTAATGATGGTATTCCAAATACTGAGGTTGTAGAGCTCATTGTTTTAGGATTTACTGGAAAATTGTTGAATTGGTGGAACCATTGTATGACAACCACTTCTAAGGAAGACATTAAGCATGCTGTCCAAAAAGATGAGGATGAGAACCCTATCTTTGACGAACGCATAGGCAGAGGAGTTCCCGATGGAGTCAATACCCTGATCTATACGATCATGAAACACTTCATAGGTAAACCCAGCAATGTCACATCTAGGATTTACGATCAGTTGAGTAATCTTAGATGCAAAAACCTTGGAGAATATCGGTGGTATGAAGATGTGTTCACCACCCGTGTCATGCACAGAAGCGATTGTAACTCTCCATTTTGGAAGGAGAAGTTTATCAATGGCTTACCCACACTGTTTGGACAAAAGGTCAAAGAAACTCTTGCCAGCTCCTTAGGTATCATAGACTATGATAACCTAACCTATGGAGACATCTCTAGCACAATCCGAAATGAAGGGATGAAGATGTGCAGAGATCTCAAAATCCAGAGCCAAGCCAACAAGAGCAAAGCCAAGTACGAAATAGGGAATTTCTGTACCCAATATGGCTTACCTTCCATCATTTCCAAGAAGAGATCCAAACACAGAGGCGAAGAACCCTCTGAGAAGCCCCATAGGAGAAAACCTACCTCCAAACATCATAGACGTCAGAAGTTCAAAACTGATGATTTCTATAAAAAAGGAAGATCTAGCCTTCCAAAGAAGTCCACACCAAAAGCATCAGAAACATGCTATAAGTGTGGAAAGCATGGTCATTTCCAAAGAGAATGTAAAGCTAAGGCCAAAACCCTTATCAATACCCTCATTAGTGACCACACGAGTAGGCAAGAGATCTTCAAACTCTTAGAACTCGATCACCTAAGCAGTGAGTCTAGTGACCAAGAGAAACACCAATTGTTTAGGACATCCTCTGAAACCTCTAGAGTATCTTCTAGTTCCTCTAGTGACTCAGATGAAATCCTAGCTTGCCAGGATAGTTGTTGTAGAAACAAAACTCTCCATGTTCTAACCAAGCAAGAAGAGCTGCTCCTCGATCTCATAGAACAGATCAAGGACCCTGAAGAGAAAGCTCAAAGGCTTAGTGAGTTCCATAAAACCCTAGTCAAGGAAACAAGTACATCCAAACCTAGGTTTCAGGAACCCAAAGTCGATTTGGAAAAAATCTACAGCAGGTTTACCAAATCCAAGAAAGAAGTTACCATCCAAGATCTCCAGAAAGAGATTAAGGATAACAAAATTGAGATGAGAAACCTTAAGCAGGAATTAACCATCCTTAGGGTTGATCATGGTCTCATGGACCTTAGGGTCAAAAATCTGGAGTTTACTTCACACCAAGGCAATGAGGACAGAATCTCATTACAGAACCCTTCTGATAACGAAGTAGATGAAACAGTTAATCCTACTGCAAATATGGAACAGCTAGAACCATCCAATGGATCGTTCTTACAAACCATCAGTAGTATTAACTTCCAGAAATGGCATTCCAAAGTTAGGATTGTCATAAGTAAGGATTTTGAGTTTGAGGTTGTTGCCCTAATAGATTCGGGTGCTGATCTCAATTGTATTCAAGAAGGTATTATTCCCCCTAAATACTTCCAGAAAACCAAAGAAATGTTAACTTCTGCAAGTGGCGGAAATATGCAAATTGAATTCAAAATCCCAGATGCACAGGTTTGCCAAGACAATACGTGTTTTAGAACCACTTTTGTCCTTGTCAAAAATATAACAGATAGGGTCATCTTAGGAAACCCATTCATGTGTCTGTTGTATCCTTTCATCACGGATAGTGAAGGAATCACTACCCATCCTTTTGGCCAGCCAGTCAAGTTTAAGTTTCTTAGGAACCCTGAACCGAGAGAGATTTAGTGTCTCCAGAAAGTTTCTGTTTCTAAAAATCTTGACCTCTTCAAAGCCAAAACATCTTCATTTGGTCCATATCAAGCCAAGAACCTTGATCAAAATGTACCAACCATCACATTTGATAATTCTTTGAGTCTTCTTCAATCTCATAAATTATCATCCCATCACATTGCATACAAAAGAATTTGCTCCATGACATCCCATGATTTTAACAAATATGTTTCAGAAATTAATCACATTGTTAACACATGGCAGGTCAAAAAGCAAAAAACTTTTTATAACTCCACTAGTAAGTGGACAATGGCATCCTCGAGCAGGAACAAGGGGAAAGCCCCTATGCATGAAGGCGCTTCTCCTGGACCAGAACCCAGAGAAGTAACATCCCTTCTAGAACATGTTCCGCTTCAAATAACATTTTCAGGTGGTAATAAAAGAATCACCTTGCATGAAGTTTTATCCAGGAATTTCCAATTTACAAATGGAGTCTATACAGGCCTTCCACCCTCCATCAAAATTGTCCTCGATAACCTTCAAAGAGCCTTTACCCAAAATAACAATCGCCTTTTCCAAAGAACCCTCAGTGCACTAGAATTGCACCTAGTTAACCTTGAGGCAGAAATTGAGATTGGAAAATTGTCCATTAGTCAACTCTTTGGCAAAGAGGATATCCATTCAATGGATACAACGACTATCATGGGCACTGACTACGCCAGGTTGAGTCTTAAGATTCAAAACCGGCTTAGGAGTGCTATTGCCAACTTGCCTTCTGATATACAGCAACGTATACTTAGAAGCAAGGCTATGTCTGAATCATGCGACCAGTGGTTCACACATTTTGAAATTTTGGTCACCACTCACTTCCCGGTTTTAGGAGAGGAAGCAGATGCCACAGAAATTGCACTCATCCGCGAAACCTGGAATCAATACTTTGGGAGCAGCCACAGAGTCTATGAAAAGCAACATCCTTTTCCTGGTCTTCTGGTTAATTATGAAGACGGTGCAGATGATGTTGACAGAGACCCTAGCTGGCTTTCAAGAATGTTTGAATATGGTTTCCTTAGACTCATTAAACTAACGAACCATGTTCAGATCAGCCAATTCCCTCAGATTATCCAACAGGTCGTAGCAAAGATCAAGAGTCCTTTTGTATCCATCAGATGCTGGAGCACTCTCCCACAATGGGACGGTAACAATTGGATGACAGTTCAACCTGCCTACCACCTTGTACTCATCAATGGGTACACTCACAATGGCCCTTGGTATGAAGGTGATTCCTACCTCTCCTATGCTGATCCTTTGGCCCTCGTAGAATGTTGGAAAAACTACTTCAACAATGAACTACGGAATGTCACCGGAGAACTATGGGAAAATTACCACTTTATAGGAAATACTGGCAGAATTACAGTATTCACCACCAAACCATATTCAGAGGCTTTCAACACAGAAGGAATTATCTGCCTTGATCCTCCTCATTATACAGCTCAGAAAGCAGACTACGAACCTCTTCTCTATTGTGGGTTTTGTAACCTATTTGACAGGTACCATGAGCACGATCACTATGATGAGCCTCCTGCATTTGATCCATATGAAGGGTATCCCTCTGGTTATGATACAGACTGATATCTTCCCCAGAGTAGTTTCCAGACGCTCCAGAAGCACCAAGAATCACTTTGCTAAAAAACCGGTTACTATTCCAAGTACAGTACCCGCACTAGCAGAAGGAATTATCTGCCTAAAGGGTGGACGTAGATCGAAGGATCTAGATCTTGGTTCCTGGTATGTATCCTGGTGCAGATCTAACGAGGATCTGGGCAAGGGTTCATCATACTCTAAGGGTGATCTAAACCTAGACTGGTCAAAGCTAAGTCTAACCGAACCGTCGGCTAGTTGCTGGACATAATCTAGATCTGGATTCCTAACAGGATTCTGGATCTGTAGAGGATAATTTTCATTCTCTAAAGACCATTGTGCTGGAAATGTTATTTCAGACCATTTCAGGGTTCTTGGTACCTGAACGGTGGATCTAACATCTGAAGTTTGGATAAGAGTGGTTTCACCTGGTTTTCTCTTATCGAAAGCTTGGACGGACATGTTTGTCCTCATGCACTTATAATACACTCTGTATATAAGAGCAAGCTGTTTGGTGCCATGTAATACAAAGATTCCATGGGTTTTGATGTTGAGGGTGAGGACCTTCAAGATGTGAGGGTCGTCAAGTGCAACTGTGAGGTTTGGAAAACAGTCGAAATGAATTGGACCGTTACTCAAACTGGATTCTATGGTTCCTAGGAGACTGTCTCTAAATCTGATGAGACGAGTATCCCTAAGGGCCATAAGGACCGAGTTGTCTAAACCTTCTCTGATCAATGGTTTAACTCCAACTTGGACAAGTCCTATGTGGAGGTATTTGTGACCAGATTCCCTGTGAGCTTTTATGGCTGCAGGGGACAACAAATAACAGGTTTCATATTCCTTGTTAATGCTGTAGACTTGTTCTATAGTCCTAACATGGTAGTCGTTCTTGAAAGACTTTTTCAAAGACCATGACGAAGACTTATAGACCTGGGTTGTGGGAACTTTGGGTATGTTCCAATCTCCTAACTTCTGATCTAGATCTGAAAGCTGGTACGACTCTGAGTTGATTGTTCCATCTTCTTGTGGAATCTCAGGTGGGTTTGTACTGCTAGATCTAATTGAAGTGGAAGAGTCACTCCTTCTAAACATCCTATTTATCATTCTGGATTATAAGCCTAAGAAATCAATTACAACCTAGACAACCTTTATCTTCCAAATTTCTGGATCTAACCTTAGATCTGAAACAGGGTGTGTATGAACGCCTACTGTGTCTTGTTACCAACTTACGACCGCTCGGACACCTTTCTATAAATCTTGCTACTGCTTACACTGTTCCCTTAGTATGAGTGTACTTTCCCTATCGTTTCCGACCCTCAACGCCTAACGCTCTCCTGGCTAACGGCTAAACGGGCATTACAGATTGACTCGGGCTTCCTGCTCAACCTTGGTACTTAGATTTCCTGGGTAGCAAACGATCACAGAACCGGAATTACTCCTAGATTTACCGGATAACAACTTGACACAATACCTAGCATAATACACATCTGCAAAAAAGAAAGTAGAGAAACCAGTCTCTCCTTTACCAGAAGTAAATGTCTTAAAAGCTCACATATCTTCTAGTAGTTCTAATGAACCCTCCTCAGAAAGTGAAAAGGAGAAAGAACCTCTAGACGATCAGCTTGGTGATTCACCTAACCCTCCACCAAAGGTTTGGAAATCCAAATACAGAGGAAACCCAGCCTTTAAGGATTTCAAAAGGGAAAGGATTGTTTCCAGAGAATATAGACGCCTGAAATTAGAAGCAAGAGGCATCTATAGGAAACCCAATTCCTTAAAACTTCTCAAACCTAAAGCAAAAGGAAAATGCTTTAAGTGTGGAAAGAAGGGACATATCAAGAAAGAATGTCCAGGCAAATCCCCTACCCATTCCTTAGTATCTGAAGATATCTCCAAAATCCTAGAACTTGACCATCCAGAAAGGAGTCTCCCAATAGTTCTATTGACCGAGAAATCTGTCAGATCTACCAAGATTCATCCTCTCCTAGAGTTCCAGATAGCACCTCTAGTAGCTCAGATGAAACCATTTCATGCACAAACAGCTGTTGTAGAAACAACACTGTTGAAGTTCTTTCTAAACAAGAAGAACTGCTCCTAGATCTCATAGAACAGATCAAGGACCCAGAAGAGAAATCTCAAAGACTTAGTGATTTCCACAAAACCCTAGTCAGAGAGCCCAGTGCTTCCAAGCCTAGGATTCAGGAACCAAAAGTTGACTTGGAAAAAATCTACAATAGATTTACTAAATCCAAGAAAGAGATAACTGTCCATGATCTCCAGAAAGAGATTAAAGATACCAAGTCTGAGGCTAGAACCCTTAGGCAAGAATTAATCATCCTTAAGGTTGATCATGGTCTTATAGACCAAAGAGTCAAAAACCTTGAGTATACTTCCCATCGAGGCAATGAGAACAGAATCTCATTACAAAACCCTTCTGATGACGAAGTAGATGATAAAGTTAACCCTACTGCAGACATGGAACCAGAATCATCCAATGGATCGTTCTTGAAATCCATCAGTCGGATTAACTTCCAGAAATGGCATTCCAAAGTCAGGATTGTCATAAACAAAGATTTTGAATTTGAGGTAGTGGCCTTAATAGACTCAGGCGCTGATCTCAACTGCATTCAAGAAGGAATCATTCCCTCTAAATACTTCCGGAAAACCAGAGAAAGGTTAACTTCCGCAAGCGGTGGGAAAATGCAGATTGAATTCAAAATCCCAAAAGCACATGTTTGCCAAGACAATGCGTGTTTCAAAACCACCTTTGTTCTTGTCAAAAATATGACAGATAGGGTCATCCTAGGAAACCCATTCATGTGTCTGTTATATCCTTTCACCACGGATAGTGAAGGAATCACTACCCACCCTTTTGGCCAGCCAGTCAAATTTAAGTTTCTTAGGAGTCCTAAACCTAAAGACATCAATAGTCTCCAAGAGGTTTCCATCTCCAAGACCCTTAATCTGATTAATGCCAAAACCCAACACCTTAAGTACCTTGGCCATGAACTAAGTTACAAAAGGACTGATGAGCAATTATCTTGCAAGAGTTACCAATCAGATATCAGAAAGTTTGAAGAAGAACTCAAGCACGAAGTATGCTCTGATCTTCCCACAGCCTTTTGGCATAGGAAAAGGCACGAAGTTGCACTACCGTATGTCAAAGATTTCCATGAAAAGAACATCCCTACAAAAGCCAGACCTATCCAAATGAGTCAAGAACTTATGGATACTTGTAAGACAGAAATAGAGGATCTTCTTAAAAAGGGAATCATTAGAAACTCTAGGTCACCATGGTCTTGTCCAGCCTTTTATGTCCAGAAAAACGCTGAGATAGAAAGAGGTGTCCCTAGACTTGTCATCAATTACAAGCCCCTTAACAAAGTCTTAGAGTGGATTAGGTATCCTATCCCCAACAAAAGAGACTTAGTCAACCGGCTTAGTAAAGCAGTGGTTTTCAGTAAGTTTGACATGAAGAGTGGTTTTTGGCAGATACAAATCAGTGAGTCTGATAGGCATCTCAGAACATTCTTCCAAACCATCAAGAAAAATGGTCTTGTTGTCTCGGCCCCGAAGATTAAACTCTTTCAGACAAGTGTTAGGTTCTTAGGTTTTGATATCAAACATGGAGTCATCAAACCCATAGATAGAGCCATCCAATTTGCTGAAAAGTTCCCTGATGAGATCCTAGAAAAGACCCAACTCCAAAGGTTCTTAGGATCCCTCAATTACATTTTTGATTTCTATCAAAACCTTAGGCAACAATGCAAGCCCCTTTTTGATAGACTCCGGACCAATCCCCCTCCTTGGACACCTAATCATACATTGGTTGTTCAACAGCTCAAAAAATATGTCAAGACACTCCCTTGCCTTGGAATCCCCTCTGAAAATTCCTTCAAGGTAGTCCAGACAGATGCCTCTAATATTGGTTATGGTGGCATTCTCCTTCAGCGTGTTAGTCCCACTTCCCCAGAACAGATTGTCTGTTTCCATTCAGGAATTTGGACTCCCACTCAACTCAACTATAGTACTATTAAAAAAGAGATTTTATCTATAGTACTATGCATTTCAAAATTTCAAAGCGATCTTTTGAATCAAAAGTTTTTAATAAGAATTGATTGTAAATCTGCAAAACATGTTTTAGAAAAAGATGTTCAAAACATTGCATCAAAACAGATTTTTGCACGTTGGCAAGCCATTCTTTCAGTTTTCGATTTTGACATTGAATTCATTGCAGGAACTCAAAACAGTATCCCTGATTTCCTAACCCGTGAATTTTTGCAGAATCCAGAACAAAATGTCCGGGAAAAAGCCCGTACAACCCCAACCTCCCAAAATGCCTAAACAGCATAACACTAGGAGTACCAGTCAGGCACAGAACCCTGGCCCTTTAGTACCCTTTTCCAGTTCACTAAAGAACCCACCTGTGTCGCCATCCATTGTCGCCAATCGTTATTTGGTTTCCACAATCCCTAAACCAAACTACCAAAGGCCCCAAGGACAACACAGTTACAGTTCTGCCCTAGCCACATTACCTCCCAAAGCAATCGCTTCTCCATCCAATACAGAAGAACCCTTTGGTCAGATTGTGTCTAAGCAACCTTATGCTCTCCCTCCTAGAACAGGCAGAGCCTCTTACCTCAAAAAACCCTTTGTCCAGCACATCTCTTATATTGAGCCACACTTGGCCCACATAACAAATCCGTTGGCATTAGCAATAGAAGTATTGCCTCATGAATGGCATTTCCTTCCCAAAAGCCCAGAAAAAGGTATTAGATTCTATAAAGGCATCCTTCTTCAAGAAAAGTCTGCCAGAATAGAAGACATCAGAGAAAGAACTAATCCCTCAATTGTTCTTTACCATAAGTTCATAATCCAGAGTTTTGTCAGTTGCAAAGATTGGGGACATCCCTCCACCCTCAGAAAACTTACAGTACTCAAGGGCTCAGAACCCCTGTACAACTATTATGACTATATGGATGCATTTGAAAAGGTATTGTTCTTTCAAAATATGACCTATGATCATTCATGGTTCATCCAATTTGATAGGAATTTCAAAGGACAAATCCCTTCGTGGTTCCTCAAGTGGTGGGAAATGTTTGGATCAACTCCTCAAAACTTCCCAGAACCTCTACAGGATGCACTAAGGTATTTCAGTACCAATTTCCAGACTGATAAGCATTCTTCCCAGTTCCCAGCCATCTTGCACATGACAGTCAAGTACAAGATCCACTGGATAAGCATGTGGAATTATGCAATCAACCAGAACATACTCGATCGGGAATTCTTTACAAAGTGGTGGGATAGATTCAGGCCTACTGATGCTATCACCAAAATGTATAATGACTTTCCCCTTCCAGTTCAGAAGACTATAGCCCATCGCACAAGATCACAGTCTAGCCTAGATTCTGCCCAGTTCTCCGGAAAATCTAGCAAGGAACTTAAAGATCTTGCCCAACAGCTACTTCTCCAGTCAGCTCAGCTTGAGTCAGTAGAAAAGAACTCTCCTGCCTCTTCTGAAGCTTCTTGCAATCGCTACCAGTTTGACCCATTCCAGGATTCTCAAGATCCTTATGATGCCTACAACTTGGACAGCGACTAAAAGCATCACCAGAACGGACTCCTGAATGCTCCAGAACAGCCTCCAGAAGCCCAGCTCCCAGAATCATCTTTTCTAAAAAACCGGTTACTATTCCATGAACAGTACCCGCACCAGCAAAAGAGACAAACAGAGCACTATTCACTGCACAGTCCAGAACACTATGCAGAGTTACTATTCCGGAAAAGCATGGGGACAAAACACTGTTCATAAACAGTGACCAGTTACTGTTCACTCTACAGTACCCCAGCAAAATCATTGGAATTACTATTGCTTTCGGCTGAAAAGATATTCACCTGAAGGTAAAAGCATTTTCACCTCCCGTGATTCCAGCGGTCTCCTGTCCTGATCCGAAGCTCCCTCCAGCTATAAAAGGGACCCTTCCCCTCAGTCTTCAGAAGGCTCAGTTTTCACAACTACCTCAGAGCTTTTTACTTTGTACTCAAAACTACAATTGTAATCAGAATGGCTCTCTTCTCCCCTCTTCCCTTAGCTTACACTTGTAATAGCACTGCATTTGTAACCTATACCCTCTTCCGCTCCCAGTGCCCTCTTAACGACGGCACCTCTTTATTGTAGCTTACCCCCATTTGATATATATATATATATATATATATCTCAAGTTTGATTACCAATTCAGTTCTTGATTGCTACAATGTTTTTCTCTTAGTTTCTCGATCCACTTCATTGCCTCTCTTTTCTTTTATACACTCTTCCCCTTTTCATCTTTACCCTCCACATGCAGGCTAGATGGTTAGTGTTGATACTTATCCCATCAGCATCTTCCTGAAATTTTTGTGTAATAGCTGTAAGGCTGAAAATCACTATTCAGGTGTCACTTCCACGTTAATGCGGCCAGATGGTTAGCTGCAGAGTATTCAATGCGGTGGTAGCATCTTTCTCCTTAGATATTTTAAGACTCCTCCATGTCCTATGTTTCTATAATGCTTATTCGTATCAATAGAATTTTCTGGAACATTCCCCTGGACGGCAGACTACCCCTTTGGACCTCGGCTTTGGTTAGCCGAGGAGACAGTTATACACACACACACTAATATTATTCCTATGTGATGCATGGCTTGATGAATATTCATATGTAAGCTAATTTAAAAAAATAATAATAATTTAAACAAAATTATCAAATAAATAGTAATAATAAATTATAAAATAAGTAAATAATTTTAATAAAAAATGGCTTTAAGTTCTAATTGTTTAGAGTTTGAACTTTAACTTAAATAGGTGTTTATTGCTTTACTCTCTTTTTTTAATAGAAAACTCCTTTTGGCATAATATCCTGCACACAAATTCAAAAGTAAAGAACAATAAGTAACATGAATTTATTAAATTAAAATATAAGCGTAGGTTGCATCTTGGGAAAAAAAAAGTGAAAAAAAAATACAACAACGTTGGGTGTATTCTATGGGATTTAATTATATGGATGACTTTAAAGGTTAAGAGATATTATATTGAAAAGTCATTGCTTAATATTTTATATATATATATATATATTGTAAGGTCACAATTTGGGTCCCTAGCCCAAGTGATGGATGAACTTAGACTCAAAAAACCCAATACAATGAATTTGTAGAGAGTGGGTTGGAAAACTGGGCTTTAATGAGTTGGACAAAAAGTAAAATGGATTCAGATGACCAAAAAAGGAAGATAGACTGATTTGAACTAAAGAAAATCGTCATCGGCAAAGTTCGAGGAGATTAGCTTATATTATATTATATATATATATATATATATATATATATCTCAAGTTTGATTACCAATTCAGTTCTTGATTGCTACAATGTTTTTCTCTTAGTTTCTCGATCCACTTCATTGCCTCTCCTTTCTTTTATGCACTCTTCCCCTTTTCATCTTTACCCTCCACATGCAGGCTAGATGGTTAGTGTTGATACTTATCCCATCAGCATCTTCCTGAAATTTTTGTGTAATAGCTGTAAGGCTGAAAATCACTGTTCAGGTATCACTTCCACGTTAATGCGGCCAGATGGTTAGCTGCAGAGTATTCAATGCGGTGGTAGCATCTTTCTCCTTAGATATTTTAGGACTCCTCCATGTCCTATGTTTCTATAATGCTTATTCGTATCAACAGAATTTTCTGGAACATTCCCCTGGACGGCAGACTACCCCTTTGGACCTCGGCTTTGGTTAGCCGAGGAGACAGTCATCCTCGGCCCACCCTCCTAGGCCCTTATGACCAAAACTAACTTCTTCATTTACTAACACGGACTCCCCTGACAATGTTTACTCCTCCTCGAACAGCTTCATATCCTCGGATTGGACCTCGGGCCCAATTTATACATAGATAATGAGCTCCTGGGCCCAATACCCCTACATATATATATATATATATATATATGAAAATTTTGATAATAGACTATTAGTTGGAGTAGAATATAAATTTCTAAAATTTAGATGATAAAATTTATCTAAATTAAATTGTTGTTAAATCTTATCTTTTAGTCAAGAGTCTTGTAACTTAATATCTTAATAAAAAATTAATTTAATACTGGATGCAACTTAAAGATAAAAACAAAAACAAAAATGTAAGTTGTGTTGGATTTAAGTTTAGAAATTTTTTATTATAGACTTTTAGTTTTATTTAAATTGAACAATTGTTAGATGATATCTCTTAATTTTGAAGAAATATATCATAACAAATAGTATAAAATTAATTTACTAATTAGTTGTTCTTAAAATATTGATAATTGACTTTTAGTTGGAGTAGAAGTCAAAATGTTTTTTTTTTTTTTTTTTTTTTGAGAAAGAAAACATGTATTGTTGTCTGAGATTTAAGTTTAGATTTTATTTAATAATAAACTTTTAGTTTGAATAGAATTTAAATTTGTTTAAATATTTAAGTTTAGAAAAATTTGATGATAGACTTTTAGCTTGAATAGAATTTAAATTTGTTGAAGTTTAAATGATAAAGTTTTATCTAAATTAAACAGTTGTTAAATATTATCTCTTAATTTGAGAAAATATATCGTAACAAATAATATAAAATTAATTTACTAATTAGTTTTTTTTTTAATATTGATAATAAACTTTTAATCGGAGTAGAAGTCAAAATGTGGGGTTTTTTTTAAAGAAAGAAAACATGGGTTGTTGTTTGGGATTTAAGTTTAGAATATTGATAATAAACTTTTAATCGGAGTAGAAGTCAAAATGTGGGGTTTTTTTTAAAGAAAGAAAACATGGGTTGTTGTTTGGGATTTAAGTTTAGAATTTTTTATAATAGACTTTTAGTTTGAATATAATTTAAATTTGTTGAAATTTAAATGATAAAGTTTTACCTAAATTAAACGGTTGTTAAATATCATCCATCAATTTGAAGAAATATATCCTAACAAATAATATAAAATTAATTTACTTTTTTTTTTAGTAGGATAAGATTAATTTACTAATTAGTGAGAGTAGCCACTTGGCGCAACCACAGTTTATAAACCTAATTTTATTATATAATAACTAGTAAGTTATCCGTGCGATGCACGGATAATATTGTATATATATTATAACATAATTGTTATAAAACTTTATTAGTAATAAGTTTATCATAAAAAGCAACAATTATAAATTGTATACACATAGTCATTATAATTATTCAATTGAAAAAAAAAAAAAATTGAAGAAAAATGAGAGAATAAAAGTTGATATAAAATGTGTCTTTCTCATTATCCTTAATCTAAAACAAAATACATATCTCAAATACCCACGGTCAATCACACCATATAAAAAACTCACAAATCTACAACATCCGACCTTGACATCAAAATCGTAATCGACATTGTCACTCAATATAAAATGCAAGCCCACTTTCCTTGGTTATAACCAACTCAAACAGGGTAGGATTAAATGAAATAACAATGTTAGAACTAGGTAGGTGTCATTAAAAGATTGAAGATAAATGACAATATTTTTTGTCTACATATATTTGACATGTGATGACATGAAGGGCTATGGGTATATATATATATATATATATATATATATATATATATATATATAAAGGGATAGAAGTGCAAGAGGTGAAAATAGTGAATTAAAATGTAAAGAGTTTTGTGTGTATGTGTGAGAAATGAAAAGTCTTGAAACATTGAACCAAAGGATACAAAGAATATTTATTTTTTTAATTAGAAAAGTCTTAAAACATTGAACCAAATAAAATAAAAAGTCAGTAATTAATTAGTTCTTATCTCTGATGTGGCTTAAGAGAATTTCAATTCTCTTCATAGAGTTGCTCGTGCAATATATGCACAGATAATATTGTAATGTTTTATGTAATTTTTTTTGGGAAAATTTTATACATATATTATTACATATTTATTATAAAGCTTTGTTAGTAATTATAAATTGCCCACACATATCTATTATAATTATTTTGTTCAAGTAATGAGCAATAATTAAAACAATTTTGGAGTGATATTACAGTATAGTGATGCTTGTGAAGCTTATTGAGGGATATGTTATCATCATCTATTTTTTTATCTTCAATGTTTGAATTTTAGTCTATCCATTTTTGTTCAATTTTTGAGCTTTCATCACTTTTTCCTTTTGTTGCATCATTTGTGCTAATCACTAATGAATTGGCACCGGGAAATTCTTGATTGGATCTTACAAAAAATTTCAATGATGTAACAATTTTTTGTAAATGTTTTTATTTTTTATTTTTGTTAATTTTTTAATAGTGCAGCAAAAAGAATTAATATAGCATATTGAATTATGTATTTATATATATTTTTCTTCCATACCTTTTTGTCGTTTGAAGGTGCATCAAAAATCTTAGCAACTATGTAATTTTCAAAAGCATTCTTTAGACTGAATTCATTCAAATGAAGTAGGAAAATCCATTTTTTGTGCTAATTTTTTTTTTTTTTCAAATCATGTGGGATTCCTTCTCCAATATCAATAGTTTTACAATAATTTAAATAAGTTGTACCTTGGCTTGTTTTTCAACAAGATCTATTGTAGATTTATTTAAGATTTTCTTAGCATCTCAATCAAATATCACAAAAGCTGTTTTGTCAGTTGCATTAAAAACTTCAATTTGAATCTTGTATCTAAAGTAGTTTGCAATTGTATATATATATAGTAGTTATAGTAAGATGAATATATTATAAATATTTGGAGGGTATGTAGCTAATGTGAGTGCCTCTCACCTTGGGATAGAAAGATTTGTTTTTGTTTCACATTTTGCAACTCAAAATGATCCTAGTTGTGGTTTGACATTCCTTTAACAAAGCACGCACAAAATTTAATATCAACCCATTATTGTATCAATGTTACTTATTATTGCAATACCCTAGCAGTTTGCATCTTGCAATGAACTTTGAAATTAATATGTACTATTATTTTAATGTAAATAATATGATGTATTTTTTTTTTTTATGTAAATGATGAGTATAATTTGAAATGATTAACAAACTTGTTTTGTAGGATCGTCACATTTTATCTTTACTATTGCTTTCATATTCTTTAAAGATAAATCCTCCTATGGAAATTGTTTTGCATATACTTTTGATATTTCTTGTATAGGATCATGTTTTTGACCATCCCTATCATTGAATTTTTTTAAAGAAAATATTAAGTAAATGGAATTTTGTGAGATAGTATATGTTATTTATTAGCCTTTTTTGTTATTATAAATTTGAAAAATATGCATTTATCAATTATTTAGCAACCTTAGGAATCTCAAGATTTATATATATTTTTGTTGCACTGGTTGATAACAAAGAGAATTTGTCTGCATAAATTGCATAGAACATTATTAATAGACAAAAACATATTGAATTGAAATTGGGGAAAAATGAAGACATGATTTAATAAAAATGAGATTTTCTAGAAGTATCATCTATACATGGAGGAGGAGGAAGATAGTTTGTAAGTGGGTAAGAGTTTTGGCTTTGATTTACACATGGAAAAGGTCAAACTTAGGTCATAACATGTAAGGTAATAACTGGGCTTGGGTTTTTCATAAGGTTTGGTCTATTTTAAAATGGTAGTCCATTTTGTAGAGAATAACTTTTGATCTAATTGTCAAGAGCAGCTCATATTTTATATAATAGTCAAAAGAAATTACTATAATCTATTGAGTAATAGTAAAAAAAACTTAATAAAAAGAGGTAAAAAATGCTAAATTTATATAATAGTAAAAATAAGTTACTATAATCTATTAGGTAACAGTTAAAAAAACCTTAATCAAAAGAGGTAAAAAATGTTAAATTTATATAATAATAAAAAGAAGTTACTATAATCTATTAGGTAACAGTAAAAAAAAATTTAATGAAAAGAGGTAAAAAATGCTAAATGTAACATTAGAGCGCCACATAACAGGACCTCATGCACTCCCGCATGAGGTGCACATGAAGTTTCTGCTTTTATATATATATATATATATATATATATTAACATTTAACCCACGCTATGAATGGAGTTATTTTATTTTATATTTTTTGAAACCGCGTGGGGTTATTTTACATATTAAAAAACAATCAGCTTAATATAGCAATACAATGTACTATAATTCGTCCTGGGCATGAAGTTTAATTTAACTAATTGTTGAAACAAACTAACGTTAGAATTTAATTACAGAAACATTATATTAGCCTTTAAGGCAATGTAATCATAGACATGACCAAATAGTCAAATAAAGGCAAGAATAGGAGTGGGTGTGCTAAATATGTTAAAAATGCTTAAATATTATTTTATGTGTTTTAAAATGTCCAGCGATTATGCTCACCACTTTAAACATATTTTGTAGTATGGAACAAACTTCTACACGGTGATATTCAGGCATTAGCTTTCATTTTGCTCATCTAAAAATGTAATTTGATTTCATTTGAATGGAAGAATTTAGAACTTCATCCTTGAGAAAAACTGATTCATGAAATTTGGTGTGAAGATAGAATTAATTCAGATGTATTCCCTGAAGCTAGAGATCTGAATTAGAATTTAAAAATCGAATTTTAATGCTAAGATAAAAATCTAATGTAGGGTAATTCCTCTAAATTTTTTAACATTAGATTACGATATAAACAACCATCCAGACTCACAAAATGTTCATCCAACAGCTACAAAGTGTCAAACATGATAGAACTGCAATGACAATACCAACTTCAAGTCCATGTGAAGATGGTTTTCTAGCACCTATAGTGAGGTACACCAATTTAAGTTATTTCATCAAAACAAAGACAAAATTGTATCATAATTATCTGATTTTGAAATTATGTAGACGCAAATAAAATCAGTTTTTCTTATAATTATGAAATAATCTTGGAAAACACATGTAGTTTTTGATACTATCTCAATCACTCAACAATCTTTACCCTTCTAGCAATTTTTTTTTTAAATTATTATCCTCAAACCCAACCTAATAAGCGAATCTTCTTTCTATTTGTTTCAAAATAAAAGTATAACATTAATCTACCATATGCTTCTACCAATTTTATAGTAATATTCCCCTATGTATAATCATTTCTATTATGCTTCGAAGTATTGATGAAGTCTCATCTATAATTTCCGATGCAAAATATTAGCACACAAAACCAAACTCTCCAATCAAAGCATCGAAACATAAGAACATATGGAAAATGCTAAAAGTATTACCAATTTTCAACAAAAAGCTTACACAACTTACATAAATAAATAATATATATATATAAAAAAAATAAATTTAAAAAAAAAAAAAAAAAAAAAAAACTTACATCAAAAAAATTAAAGCGGGTGCGTTTCATGAATTTGCCCATCCATTACAGTGATGACTCCAATTTTTCTAAAGCCTCATCCGATATGTTGGATTTATGAATGCAATATTATATGAATTATGAACATTTTCAATTAATATGCAACCAAATAGGTTCAAGAGATACACATAAAAAGAGAAACATGAAAAGAAAAAATTATTGTCAGCTCAAATTTTATTTGCTTTAACATTGTATCGTTCAAATTAAAAAAAAGGTAAACACACATTACTTACTAGTGGGTGCTTAAGGTTGTTTTTAATTCATGATTGAAACTACCAATGATTCTGCCTTTGGAGTTCATGGATGACACTATCACAACCTTATTAAAGTAAACAATTCCGCCCTGCAAATATGTATAAACTCAAAATTTTAAGTGATGCCAGACATCCAAAAGAAGCAAGAAGCTTCAGAGATTTTGCAATATACGAAAATATAAATGATCAAGGTAAAGAATTGAGTGACCATTGTAATAATTTGAACAGATGTAGAAGCTGAAATTTAGGTATAGATGTGAAGAAAATGTAAAAGACATACAAAAAAAAGCTCACGTAGGTGTGTTATTATTATTTTTTTCATATCTAAAGTTTGTTTGAAATCAAATCAGACAAACATGATAGAAAATCAACACAAATAGCAAACACCAGTATCTAAAACCTATAACACCTAAAAAAAAAGAGCAAGCAATAGACTAAATAAAGCTACAACTAAGTATGAGGCAAGAAAATCCATTGACAAAAAAGAGTAAAGAAACTAAATAAGAAATGAGTAAGTAGGTTCAAGATATCTCCCAATGCACTGAAATTTTTTTCAAGAGAAAGCAAAAGCAATTACCTTTAAATCAATATCTACAAACATTATTTCATGATACTGTTATATGAAGGGCATAAGCAGTAAGCCTGAACTCAAATATTCTTATATGCTTGTTTCCATATACCCATAATATATTAATTCAAAATAAAGCTTATTTCAACATCAAACTTAGCAAAGTACACCAAATCAAGTTTAAAGCATAATTTTAACAATTATAGCAGAAATATCAGCTACAAATCAAGACAATAATCAAGAATACATATGTACATCTCAAAGTGGCGAGGATCAAAACATGTGCATATCTCTAATTTTAACAATGAGTATATGGATTAAACAAACACAGTAAGGATAAAATACACACACACACACACACTCACATTGAATCATTAAAATCACTATTATTTCCATGGACGTAATTCATTCTGCCATTAAACTTAAACCCAGAGGATGTTTTATGGGCCTTTTGGACTTATGGTTATCTATAGGAATAGAAAGGCATAATTGTGTTTCTTTTTATCTATTTTAAAAACATCATTGACAAATACCCAAAACCAATTAACCCAAATACTCTAAACAAAAGCAAACCAAATGTGACACAAATATCCTAAAGAAAGCAAATTCTAACCAAATACCTTTATCAAAACAAATTCTAACCTAGAAACAAAAATCAAAGATTTAAAATCAATCTGACCAGAATACCCAACACTAATCATATTTAATACCATTTTTGTAAGATCATAAGTTCAAAAACAATCCAACCAGAATACCCATTTTAGATTTCAAAATCCCACAATTTCAATCCCAAACAAAACCTGAAAATTAAAGTGAAATGATTTAGATTAAAGAATTAGAAGGATTTCATTTTGTGGAGGTTTTCCCTAAATTAAACAAATAGAGAGGAAAAGGGAAGAGAATATTAGGAAAAGAATTGGTACATTTGCTTTGATGAATTTAGAGACTCTAGATTGAAGAAAGATTCCACTTCTTCTGATGCGGGAGATGCAAGAAAATTATTATTTAATATTATTTATATTCGCAAGTCAATTGTATTTTTATGTTTTAAGTCCTAGTAATTTATTGGGCTATTAGTATTTTAATTTGGGAAGTAAGGTTATTTTTGTAATAAGGCAATTAGGGTTTCCTAGCCAATTAGAACTAGGGTTTAGCAATCCTTTATAAGCAATCTATTGTACTTCTTGAGAAGATAGTTGATATTTTGATGAATGAAAATAATGGCCGTTTGGTCTTTCTTTGGTTTGGTGCTGACTCCAGGTCTACCCTATATGTTAATTCCTAATGGTTTCCCTGCTTGGTGCTGACTCCAAACAAGGCCTAAGTGCTGACTCCAAGGTCATATCTTTTATTTTTTCCGTTCTTTCAATTTTATTTTGGTTTTCCTGCGTCATCATCTCTACAAAGAAAGAAATTGAATGATAAATTCGAAAGATAAAAATTCAAACAAACCCATTGCTGTAAATATTTAATAAAGATAGTGACATATCAGAATTTCGATTTCCTTAACCCTAATTTGTAGAACCAAACTCAACTGTAATTATAAAAGTTTGAAACATACCACAAATCTAATTTGTGGGGAAAAAAGTCAGAGAATGGATAGGAAGTCCGTTGGAGGCGTTGTCAATAGGTAGAGGGGACTGATCTTCCATCCTTTGCTTTTTTTTTTTTCGAACGAAGGGTTTTTGAGAAGAAGAGAGACCCTTGATAGAATGTTGTTGTTGTTGTTGTTGTTGTTTTTTTTTTTTTTTTTTTTTTTTTTTTTTTTTTTTTTTTTTTTTTAACTACAAACTGTGGATATACATCAATCGGAAGTTTTGGTTTTTGGTTTTTCCTTTTTAGTTTTTATCGGGTTGATTGGGATTGAAGTGGGGGGTTTACACTTTTCATTGATTTTTTTGTTCCTTCCAAAAGGTAATAAGTGGGCCGAACAAACGGGTTTGTGCTGTGGAAAGGCTTAGTGATTTCTGTAATCCAAAATAGGAAGAAAAAAAATCGAAAAAATTGAGAAAACAAACATTTTCATGGAGAACCCAAAAGCCCGAAACAAAAAAGGAATCAAAACCAAAATCAAATCTAAACCTATCCAACAAAAAAACTCAATAAAAAGTAATATTTCATACCCAAATATTAAAAAAAAAAAAAATGGAGGAAAACATATCGGAGCCGGTTCCGATGATCTGATGGTGGTAGATATGTAGCCTAACGGTGTTGATGCCCATAGATTTTTCTTTCTCTAGGTGCTTGCAGCGATGCTCTAAGTCTAAAGAGGGAATGGAGAACTCACTCCCTCTCTCTCTATATCCAGAGTGTTTTTTTTTTTTTTTTTGAGTATTGCAAGCCTTTTAATTGTATTTTGGTTGGTTATTTTTCTTTTTATACTAAGAGAGTGAGAGGCTCTCACATGGTGTGTTAAAGTTGGGAAACAATATAATTTATCGTTTTTTAACTTATACGTGGCTGAATTTTAGATGGGTTTTTTTCCTACATGGCAGCACCTTCTTGCAGGAAAAGACTTCTGCTATTATATATAGTATATGATATGATATTGATAATAAATATATGATATGATATGATATGATGATATATATATGATATGAAAGACTTAGCGTTATATCTTCTTTTACATTGAACAATTATACCTTACATGATTATGGAAGACATTAAAGACATAATTCTTATTGAAATTTGAAAGTATGATTATTTAGTAGATTTAGTTTTTCATGGGAACCATGATTCTAATAACTTGTTGGGTTCTTGGTTTTTCGTTTTTATTGTTTTTTTTTTAATTAAAAAAAAAATTGTTTGAGATTATTTCTTAATGTGGAAGTTGAGGTTAAAAATAAATACTGTAATAAGAAATTTGTAGTCGAATTCATACTAAGAGTTGAATTGAATTCAAACTCGAATGTACTATGCTAAGAAGTATCGAATTTCGATTTGAACATATTATCAATTTGAATTTGAACTCCCCACCCAGTTTTAATCCTAACCCTCCTTAACTCAATATATTTCATCAATTAAGCATTAAACTAGCCTCTCATATATATATATGGCAAATGAAAACCCATGCAGAAAATGACTATGACATGTCTAAAGCTCATCGCGTTCATAAGATAAGAAGATGTAGCTGTTATGATATTATCATATTAATATGACTGGACCTAACCCAAGACCAGGTAAGTTTTCCATTGCAATAATAAAATGTTTTGATTGGTAAATTGATTTCGCATGCATGGTATTGTGAAAAATATTTGTGATGAGAGCATGCAATCTTGCTAAGGGCGTTGTACTTACTACTTAGATATTGTCGAGGCAGCAGCCATTGAATACTGTACTGAGAAGCCTTGGTTCGCTAACCCCAAGTTAATCCTCGGATCATGAGCCCATTATGGCACAAGACACTTACCGAACAACCATTAAAATAACCCAATAGCTCAGATAAAAAATGACCAAAAACCCAAAATTGCTTTGCAATGCCAATCCCCAACCTACGACCCAAAAGGTAGGCCATCGTTGGTGACAAGGCCGGCTCAATTTCTTTTTTTCTTTTTTCTTTTTTTTAATATTATATATATATATATATATATATATATACACACGTACATACATATATTTAAAAAATTCATTCTTCTTACTTTTTTTGCATGCAATTGCTAATTACCTTTTTCTATTAAGGCATTGTTAGTCTTCTGGTACTGAAAAACTGTATTTTATCCTAAATTCTATCAGTTATATTTTAATTAGTCATAGTTAAAAGTTTGACAAAGAAAATCTTTTTAAAGTTTAAAATATTCCATTATTAATATTAACAAAAAGAAAGAGTCAAACGTCGGCAAAAATGAGTGATTTTACCCTTCATTTTTGAGATAGAATGTCATTCCATTGAAACTTAAAATGGAAGAAAATGTAATTACCCAAATATGCTTTATATTTTTATTAGTGAAATTTTTGTAGTTTTTAAATAATTTAATTCATATACAACTAATTTTTATTGAAAAAATATATAATATATATTTTTAATGACTTACATTTAATTATACATGTATGAAGAGACCGTATGGATGAAAAAAATAGTAGTAATATATATTTATTATATTATTTGAATGTTTTTTTCCCCCTGATATATTTAGCTGGTTATATGTCGGACATATAGAAGTGCTCATGGTTTCTAATATGCTTCCGCGCCATATTCCGAGTTTGGACAATGGGATTTCTCTTTCTTAACATTTTCACCATATAATGTTTGTACAAACCAAGCTTAGCTGATCAAATTTTTATAAATCTCTAAAAGCGTCTCACCATAAGCAAGCTTTAAACAGACTGCAATTCCTCCTCTAACCCCAAGTCCATGAATTTGATGCAACAAGACCAGTGACAATGAATCGTAAAAGAATTTTAATTTTTTTAATTCAATAAGCTTTTCCCATGCTTATAACTCTACAATTCCCGATTACACAATTCATCGGTATCTAGATCCAAGGTGTATTTTTTTTTTTTTTTCTCTCTTTTAATAAATCTATTCGTCTTTTTTTTTTTCTTTTTTCTTTTTTTCGGAATGCTAAGTCGGACTGGCTCTTCATCTGCACACCAAATCCGACTAGCAAAGCACAAGAAGAAATGGAACTCCGCTAATATTACAAATCTCACCCAATTCTCTGTACAAATGTAGCCATATAATGGGGGAAATGGACCATACTGCCTTTTGTAGTAAAACCGACTTGTTTCCCCCAACCTCAAGCCTGACGTTTTGTCCCTTAAATTCGAACCGGCAACCCAAAATTTTGAAAAGTTCTAATTTGCCCTTTACGGCCAGCAGTTACAATCACCATATCCCAGGCTGACGCATTTTGGGTTAAACCATCCACACTCACACGAGGGCTGCTCCGATTCCAGGTAGTTGGAACAAGTTTTTCCTCTGGCCATGTTGCTGAGATTCTATCAAAAAAGTAACTATCGGTTGCACTAGAAATGGTTCCATGAAGTGGACTATTTGTGCAGCCGGATGCAGATTGTGAACCATCATTAATGTCCTCAACAGGCGTAGGAGGATGGTTGGCTGTGGAGACCTCATCAAGATTGTTGTCAAGCCCATTTTGTTCTACACAGCAGTCATCTTGTAGCCCCAAAGTATCAGCCAAGCCAGGCCATGGGATGGCCACAGATACATCTTGACAGTGAAAAAGTTCATATGAGCTCGTTACAGTGACACCTTTGCTTCTACTAGGTCGGGAATCAGCTTCCTGTTTCCACACATACACATAAGAATCCTCACTGGCCGAGACAACATATTTTCCATTTGCTGTTAGGGAGGCCGATATTTGGCTATTTGTGTTACGAAACCCTGTCACAGAACCAACACCAACTTCTAGCTGTCAAAATTGTTCAAGGCTGGAAATGCATATGCCAATATAGTATAATACACCATTCATAAGTCTCAAAATATGTATGTAAATATACAAGAAAACGTCTTCTTCACAAGTATCCAGCAGAAACAGAGATGCCCTAACAAATTACTTTTTAATGGAGCACATAACACTGCTCAAACATTTTATTGTTGAACAAACATTTTCACGCAAAACTTCAGTACCAGTTCACAGAATTCAGAAACTTGCATTTACATACGATTAGAATGTGAATTTAAATTGTGGATACCAGCTAACTTAACCAGTAAAGTCTCCAAAGTATCTTGTTATTGAACAAGAGACTTGATATCCCTCCTACACCAGGAGAAAGGGAATTTAAGGGAAGGGAAAGGGCTAACTGAACCCACACGCACCCCTCAAAAAAAAAAAAAAGCCCACAAAAGGATGTTAAATAAAGGAAATATGTTCACCACATAAAACAGAGAATAAGCTTGAAGCACTCAAGTTCCAACTATTTCTTAACTGAAGATGTAAATTTTAATTTAACAAGGGAGTTAATGACCTTAAGAAAAAATTCAGTGAGTAAACTTCATTTAAATGTATGCCTTAAACACTGTGATGTTAGTACAAATGAATAATAAAATATATGATCACTTGCACCTGCGTTTTAAACCTTAAGCATTGGTTCTAGGATAAGTAGTGCTACTTTTGATGGTGATACACTACAAGATGAGCTCATATAAGAACAAACGTGAAAACCCACCATACAATCAATAAATTTGCACAATCTAATCAGAAGAATCCATCACAGTATCAATACCTACCTAAGTATTGTCACATTCCATTTATTGATCACTTCAAAACAAGAAGACTGCCATGCATTCTTAGATACCATTGCAAACCAAGAACCTTGTAGCTCAACTAATACCTCCTGGTGTTTCTAATGGAAATATCCAAAATTCAAATACCCCCAGAATTATCAAATTTAAAAATTAAAAAAAAAAAAAAAAAAAATCATTGCAGACTTCTAAGCTGCTGAAGAACCTTGTAAAAAGGCTAAATTTATCTTTAATCTATATCATCTTTGTTGTTTCCCACTTAGCCAGCCCTACAAACTTACTCAAGTCATCTTTAGAGTTTACCAACTGATTTCAAACTTTATAGGTAAAAATTCATAAACTTTTTTTTTGATAAGTAAAAATCATGAACTTAATATTAGTATAAAGAAAAGTTCCTCCTAATGTAGTTTATGATTAGGAAAAAAAATTGAAACAGTACCTGACATCACCTTGATTTCAAGTTAAACTAATTTGAATTTCTTTATTGGGCTACCAAAGCTCATCCTTATTGGACAATTGACCCACTCATCTGGCTCTTACAGACCTTTTTTTTTGGGTGTGTGTGTGTTTCTTATTTTTCAAGATATGCTGCATAACCTGCATTAGGGCTTCCAGTTATATAGAAACACTAATATGGTTAGAGAGCCCAAGGAAATACATAAATACATCTTCCTTTAAATTTCTCTCTTTCCTTAGCCACCTCCATTAGCTCTAACAAAAAGAAAATATCTCTATCTTCAACAGAAAATGCACCAATTTAGCTAAAACAGACCTTTAATAAAATGTTTTCAACCCTTACTCTTGAAAAAAATGTCTCAAAAGATTAACTTGCTCAATTAAGAGAGAATTTACTAAAGAAAGACAGTGGCATCGCAAGTTTGTAATGAAGCAGTGTTGAAGTCCAGGATGCAAAATAAATTAATCATGTCAAACAAAAGTGGGAAACACAAAATCATTAACCACAAAATTAAAAAAGATGAAAAGAAAATCTCTGTCCAGAAGCACATGAAAATACATTGACAAAAATTTAATGCACACAATTATGTTAAATCAAAAGGATAAAGTCACAACTATATCTGCCCCAAATGGTGCAAATGGAATTAAAGATCGTAGTGGGCCTCATCTCTGTCGACCATAATGGCATAGTGTAAATGAAAGATTGATCTAATGTTTAAATTGACACTGAACATAAGAAGTACCACATACAAGTCCAACTCAAAGATTCGCACCTTTTGACAGCAAGTTTTTTTCCAACTAAATTGTTGATTTTTTTTTTTTTATAAGTAATTTTATTGAAAAGTTCAACTAATTTATTATGTAGTTTCTTTTATAGGTAAGTTCTACACATGCCTCTAAAGAGCACCAAGTCAAGCACATCCGTGCTACACCATATTTCCAAAGGTCAAAGGTTTAGCATATTTTAACTAAATGGCTACGAAAATGGTTTATAAAAAAATTTTGTGATCCACAGTGGCGTTTCACCAGAAAAGTTAACAATAAGTTCTTGCTCTCCAAATTAGTGACTTAACCATTGTCCTTCCTAAAGATCAAATATTTACAATATTCTCTAATAGTTGCAAGTCAGAACTATAACAACCTAAATCTAAGAGTTAGTCATAGAGTACAAGGGCCATTAAGTTCAAAGCAATTTTTAAAACTTTGCATAATGAAAGTACCATTGAGAACTTCAGGAAATGAAGAAAGGCATCAACTTTTGGAGGTAAAATCATATTAATCTTGCCAGTCAAGTTTAAGACAAAAAGTTCATGTATCAAGCATTTTCATGTTAATATAAAGAAAATAAAAAATAAAAAGAAAGAAGAAGAACAATAACAACAACAAATGAAGACACAATTTGGTGTATTTTATTTATACCTTTAAACTTCTGAACCAGATCAACACCGTCAACAACCCGAATTCGTGAATCTGCAGATGTGATGAGAACTTCTGATGAACTTCCTGGAGCAAACTGTTTAGATAAACTGATCAGCAACTGAAAAGTGTCAACCAAACTTGTCTCTCAAAGTAAACATACAAACCATCTTTACAAGTGAAAATCAGCTGAACAAGGAGAGAGGAAAAGGGAAAGAAATCGGGAAGCTAATCGTAGTTGAATTTATAATAATCTCATAAAAAGTACAGTATGGTAGAGCCACCAGATTACCTGGAAACCAGAGATTTTCTTGTGATGAGATTTCTTCTTCTTGTTCTGCAGATTGATTTGGCTTTTTGGTTGCAACTTATTCTCTGAAAGTATGAATGGATAAAGAAGTTATTAACAGTTAGTGCACAAAAAACTTGACTAAACCAACCATGCACACACAGAGAGCTTTACTAGTACCAGATGTATTGTATAAACGGCAACTCCCCTTGTGTGAACCAACTAGTGCACCCTTCAAAAAACCAACAAATTTCTTGAGCCAATTGAAGAATTGAATTTTATATAACTTGAACTTTTGTCTTTGATATAAAAAACTAGGCATATTAACTACGACCAACCTGACCATCTGGTGTATAGCAAGCTGCTGTGACCATCTCATGCACATCATTCCAGTCAACAACTTGACGATCAGGAATGCTCCATATCCGAACCTTAGCATCTAGCGATCCACTGATGAAGTATCTATCATCAACAGGATTAAACTGGATGCAAGTTACTGTGTCAAGGCAGATCCAAGAAATGAAATGAAATTAGCAGTATGCAACTAGTTAACTTAGAGGCAAAAAGGAAACAGGAAGAAAAGGGAAACCCATCACTTAAGAAGCAATCAGAAGTCAACTTTCAACTAATCTGCATTTTAATTTTTTTTAAAGTGAAGCATATTTTCTTTATGAACCCAAAAGTAAACCAGATAGTGTCCTACTTTCCTGCTTCAGTAGAATTTTAGTGAGCCCTTTACGAATTATCCATATCAATGGCCTATAATTTCAACAACTACTAAAGAGAGGCTGAACAAGAAATTAAAGCAAATAAAAAGACAGGTGATGGCCACATTGACTTACCAAAATCACTGTGTGAAAAAACTTTCAAACAAGACTTGCTAGGCAAGTGCCACAGCCGCACCGTTTTGTCCATTGAAGATGAGAGCAAGTGCTGGAAAAAATAAAATATTGATAAAATATTCTGAAAAGTCATATCTTTGGCTCAAAATTCACAAAGATTCAATTGCTGAACTTAGAGGCACACATTCAATTTTACAGTGTCAAATATAAAACAATAATTCAAGAAACCTCCCTTGAGAATTCTGTAAATGCCAAAGCCACCTGCTAAAGGTTGCAAGAATGCTAGAATCTATTACCTTTCCATGTCAAAGATTCAAAGTTTAGTCACACTAAGTTGTTAGAATCTGAGTAACTGAGAACTTCAGGCTAGCTGCCTGGGCATACACATGTTAACAGGTCACTACCTGGGTCAGGGTCTGGCTACCAGTCGCTTCAGGATGATGGTCATTGGAAAACAAAAAAATACATCAAATGAAAGTCTACTTGCACCAAACAGCCATTCCCAAGTTCATAACCTCTGGTGAACTAACCATTAGTGATCAGTCCCACACTTAAGTTAAATATTAACTACAACAGGAACAAAGAGGACAGATTAAAACTTTAAATTACTTTTACAATTTAAGTGTTAAATAATTTAAAATGAACTAAAAGTCTTAACAATTATGCATAAAGAAAACCTCAATGAAGGGCAGAAAAGAGACAAAAAGTACCATGTCAAAATAAGACATAATCACCACAAAATGGTCTCAACAATTATTTTATTTTGTTTTTTGTTATATTGAAGGGGGTGGGGGAATAAGTAACTGAAATTCATTTAAAAAGCACAAAAGGAATGCCATCCTAGCACACAGGGAGTATACAAAGAAAGAACCAAAAGAACAATAGAAAATATATACAAAGGAAAAAGAAACCAAGAAATTAGCATCTAAAGGACATATCATCTAGGAAGTCCAAAATACGAAAAGAAGAAAACTAAGATGTCAATTCATATAAGGTCTTGAGATATGCAACCAAGATATCCCTCAAAAGTACATAAGCTCCTTTCCCTCCAAAGACACCACATTAAACTCGAGGAACTACCATCCAAATTTCCCCATTATTGAATTTGCCAACATTCCCTTTCCAAGAAGGGAATAAAGCCATAAATGCTTTTAGCATTACCCAACTAACCCCAAAATAACAGAGAACTAAAGCCCATAACTCCCAAGCAATATTAATGTAATAGAAGATGATCCACAGACTCCCCCATTGAATTCACATATGGCACCTATCCACAACTATTATCCCTCTTTTTCTCAAGTTATCTGTTGTCAAAACTTTCCTCAAACAACTATCCATGTGAAAAAGAACTCTAGGTGGAGCTCTTAATTTCCATATGCTCCTCCCCGGGAAAATTTTTAGCCCCCTTGACCTCCGTTTTTAACACCCTATAGTAGAATAGTCTCAATGATTAAAAGAGGATATTCACAACACAACCGTTAATCTTTGTTTGCTTCAACCCTATAGAAGAATTTTTAACAAAAAACATAAACACACCATCACAAATCACGGTTCATATGATACTTAAGCCAGAATACAACCAATTCCCATTGGGCTCCATTTTCAGAAAGCAGCCAAATTATAAGCTGATCATTTGAGTAGGTAAAGTTAGCAAGCAAACTAGAGAACTTTTAAAGAGCTGACAACTGCTCACTTCTTTTCTGTCTAAATCACACCGCTTACCTCCAGCATCTACTAAAATAAACATTACCATAACTAAAATTCCAAAGCTATATACTGCCATCAATTGCTAATTCTTATAGAGCTTATTTACACATAGGTGTGATTGACATGACATCACCTTTCTTCTTTTGTATCTAATGATAAAATCTGAACTTTAACACCTATCATGACCCCTGGTCAAAGGAAAATGACAAAATACCAACTTTCCATGCTACTATAACAATAAAAATCTTGTTCTGTAAGAGTGTCAAAGGCATTTTATAATTACCTTTATTTTATTTTATAAATTATTCAGTGCTCTACGAATCAACAACCAAATATGAAAACGCACAATATGCAAAGAACTTCTTCAATGAAGTACTAATTTAGTGCACAATATGCAAAGAACTTCTTCAATGAAGTACTAATTTAGTGCACAATATGCAAAGAACTTCTTCAATGAAGTACTAATTTAGTGCAATGGAGTTTGCTGTTTTTTTCCACCTTTTTCCTTTGACAATGATTACATATCATAAGTTGTGCTATAAATTTCTTGCCAAGTGCAGCAGTAGATTCCATACACACACACACTCCTCTCCTACAACTTAATGCTGAACATTAAGCATCAATAATTCACGAAGATGTGCCATTGTAGGTAAATAAAAGGTTCTCCAAAACAATATATATTAAAATATAAATCATACAAATGGACTATCAAATCAGCTTTGGCTTCACAGTGCTGATAATCACAGCTGAGATCTGCTTCAGAACCAATTTGTTTGCTGTTTATAAATGTAAACTGCTGGGCGTAGTTGACCAAATGAGAAAGAGATTTCCCAATGACACTTTCAAAAGAATCCCATGGGAAAGAATTTAGCAACAATATGGAGAAGGGTCCCACCAAGAGATACCACCGTTAAATTTCAGAAGACTGCTAATTTAGTGCATCTGCAGCTAGTAAACCCATCAACCATGAGGTATGCTTGGGCACTAAACAGGTTTTGCCTAAAGTATCTGCAGACACCATCGTAACTGAACATTTCTACTTTTAGAAAAATAGTCTTAACCATGCACAAACCCTGGATAAAGTATTCCATTTTTTATTATAATAATTGTAAGTTACATGTGTACCTAGCTGGCCTATAACACAAAACTTCGCCCTAAATCTGGTTCTTACAGGAGAGGAGAATGGGTATCTGAGTTAGAGCTTAATACTTTAGCACTCTGAATGAGAGAATATAACAGTAGAAGCGGAGTTTTCACAAAATTAATTTTGATAATAAAAATAGAAAAGAAGATATCCATAAACCCAACACTTAAATACAGACCCTTATAAACTACCTTAAGACAGGATAAGGTCCTTTTTCAGTAACTGCTGCCTAAAAAGTGAGAATCCTGAAGATACTTTATCCCTTTGTCTTGACATAGAAGGCAGGCATGTCAATGTTCTCATGTTATATAGCTTTCAAAAATAAAAAATCCTACAGAGCCAACTGGTTAATAAATTACCAATCGCTATATCTACTAATCTTTACCTGTTAGTAGAAGTACAATTCCATGATATGAGAATTTTGACTTATTTATGTAAACAAAAGCATAACTAAGAAAGCATGAAGAAAGCAACTAACCTGAGACTTGGACCATGAAAGATCGAGCACATCATCACTATGTCCTTGAAAGGAACAAATGGGTTTATCCGAAAGTGCAAACACAGTGTCGGGCACCACAATACGATCCAAGCTCAACGATTTCCTGCTAACAGATGTCCTCCCCCTTTTCTTCCTCTCCAAATGACTGTCCATAATAGGAGACAACGAATTTGGTTCTGGCGACCCATTGGGAACAAACGAGTAGTTAAAATTCACATCATCCTGTCTCTCCATTGACAACAGATCCCCTTTCCTCTCCGAATCCACGACCTGCCAAACATGGATGTCACAATCCTCACCAGCACTAGCAAGATACTTCCCATCCAAACTAAACTTAATGCTCCAAATGGACCCATTGTGAGCTTGAATCTCCTGGCTCTTATACAACCCCGATAACTCTTTACAAGACTTCCCATATTGCCTAACTCTCACTCTCTCCGGTCCATGATACGAAACATCCTGACTATCATCCGTGGCCGAACTAGACCTCCTCCCTCCACCACCGCCACCCCCTTTCTCCGACGACGTATCCCTCTCGTCACTACTCCGTCTCTCCTTATACCCCGTTACCGAACTCGCCACATTCCTTATACTCTTAAACCAACCCCCTTTCTTCTTCGTCTTCGCCGCGGCCGCCCCCATGTTCGAATTGGAATTGGAATCCAAACCATCCTTATTCCCATCCTCCACATTCTGCCGCCGCATCAATTCCTGAACGATCGGAGAATGCCCTAGGCTCATCTGAAACTCCTCCATGGTCAATTGCCTTCCGGTCTCAACATCCTTGACTTCTTCCCTAATGTCGTTCACCACAAACTCCTTCCCATTGTCAAGATTCTTTATCAAGCACACTTTCTCTCTTTCTTTTTGGCAATCCAAACCCTCGTCGTCAATCTCCTCCTCCTCCACCGCCGACGCCGACGACTTCTTCCGAATCGCCGGAAGCTTATTCGGCGAAGACGACTTCGATTTCGATCCACCGCCACCACCGCCACTAGTACTACAGTTACTAATACCGTTATTACCGTTACTATTATGTACAAAAGAAGAGTAAGAAGAAGAGGAGGAGGAGGAGGAGGAATGAATTGAAAGAATTGGAGGAGGAGAAGATAAATCGTACGCACGATCGGTACCGTCTGATTTGGATCGGACGATTGTGGCGGAGGTGGTCGGGTCGGATTGAGAGGCTAAATGATCGGAGGAAATGGATCGGGTGGTCCGAGACAAGGACGGGTCGTTGATGAGGCCCATTTGGCGGAGGAGGCGAGAGCGGCGTTCGGAGACGGAGGAGGGTTCGGAGATCCAAATATCGTAGTTGGACGAGAGGCCCATTGGGAATTTGGGCGCCCGGAACGACTTTCGGTGGAGGTCCGACCCATAATTAGGAGAAGAAACAGAAACGGCGTCGTTTTCGTTATCGGAATTGGAATTGGAATTGGAGCAGGAGCAAGAAGAGGAGGCGATTCGGTCGAGCGACTCGTAGAAACACTCGCTCTCGTTGCCGTCGTCGTCGTTGTTATTGGTGTTGGTGGTGGTGTCGTTGTTACTGTTGTTGGTATTGTTATTGTGGCGAGTTGTTTTGCTCATGGTTTAGTAGTGGTGGAATGTCAGGAGTGGTGGGCATTTCCCATTTCAATGGAGAAATGCCCGGGATGGATCGATATAATGGGTGAAGTCTATGTTTGGTCGTGAAACGCCGCCGTTTTTGTTGGTGGGTGGGAGTTCGTTCGTTCGTTCGATCTGTGAAAACTGTGGGTTTTGAGAAGTTGGAACTCAGATCCAATGAGAGAGGGAGAGAGAAACAAAATGGTTGGAGGATCCAAGTCCTATGCTGTGGGGAGTTGGGGTTTGAGCGATGTTTTTGTGTGTGTGTACAGTGAATGCAGATACACCCAGAGAGAGAGAGAAAAAGAGAGAGAGTGTGTGTTTTGTTTTCTGTTTTTGCTTTTCTTTTTGTTTTGTTTTCCCAATGGGAAAATAGGGAAAGAAATGGAAAATGGATTACAAGAGGTGGGGTTGAGTTGGGGGGGGGGGAAATAAGTAGGATTGGGTTTTGGAGTTGGAAGATTTTTTAATTTTGATTAATTGGTTAACTAACTCTTTTGAATTTATTGCTGTGCTGTTAGAGGACATACCTTTTGGCTTTTCCAATCTTTTACCAACACTTACTTTTCTTTTATTTTTTCTTATTTTTTGTAGGTTTTGTTTGGTATTTTTCTCAACCTACTCATTACCTCATTGGGATCCTATATATGTGGTTGCTATAATCTCTAGTTTTACTCAAAAAAAGAAACATACTAATGGGTAATGTCCCCTCTTTTTTTTTACCCTTCTTTTTGATCTAGTGTATAAAGTGAAATTGCCACTAGTTTTAATTGTCAGAAACAATGGATCTAATTGTTCATCAAAAACAAGAAACAATGGATCTAAGATTATGAAACTTCTTTTTTTTAATTATTGTAATTGTGATTTGGAGAGAATTTCCTTTTTTTTGGTGGAGATTTATCATTGAAGTATATTGTATTGATGAGCACTTAAGAATTAAGATTACATCAGTGTAGATCAAATAAGCATGTGAGGGAAAGAGCATGAGATGTAAAGCATCAAGATTGTCAACTCTTTCTCTCTCTGTGTGTTAAAGATCAAATATCCCCGGAGCAAAATTTGCTATTTTGACTTTGGCAATTAAAAAAATCGCTCTAAAAATTCGAACCCTTTGCAATTCAAGACAAACCAAACATTAAATAGTTAACCTAGTATAGCTCAAAAATAATTTGAAATAGCGATCACGTTAGAATGATCTACCAATAAATAGAAAAAAAAAAAAAAAAGTAAATAAATATAAATATAGAAAAATAAGGAAGGATATCTTAAGTGAACAGTTCATATCATAGTAGGACAGTAAGAACAAGATTTGTCTACCAAATCAGCACAAAAATTTACTTCTTTTAACTAGAGAGGGAGAGAGAGATGCCAAGATCAATTTTAAGATGAGAGTCTATAATGGAAAAGGTGAAGTTATGCTGAAGCAAAAACATGAATCAGTTTAAGGTTTAAACCTTAAGTGTTTAACTGTTAATTTTTTTTTTTTTTTTTTTTATTAAGGTCGAGTAATATATGTCTTTAAATCTTTGATGTTAATTGTAATTTTGTATACTTTAGTACTAACTTGCTTTTTCTTTTTTCTTTTTTTGAAAAACAAACACATGCACAAAAGAGAGGAAAATGGTTTTAACATAAAAAATTAGATTTTTAAAATGTATAATCCTATTAATTTTTTTAATAGGAGTTATAGTCATTAGCTACAACCAAATTTATAAATTAACTTTGTAATTTCTTTTATTAGTAATGATCTCAGATTTACTTTTGTAAAATTAATTATAAATCTGCAAATAAACCTTTCTATCATCATATCATGTATGACTTTGTATCATTGCCAAATATTTAGCAAGATAATAACTAAAAGTGGCTATTATTTTCTTCTAGATAAACACAACCCATTCATTAATAGAGGGATATTGAATTTGGATTCAAATCCCTCTTATTCAGTTTTTCAAAGATTACTCATGAATTTGAAAATAAATATTTCCTATCACTTATTGCATGATATCATTGCATAATATTTTCTTCTCCAAAAAAAAAATAAAAAAATAAAAAATTAACAACCTTACTAAATAGTAACAATACCATGTTTCTAATTTGATATGACATTTTGTGAGAGTTTGAGAAATAAGACTACTCGGAGGGTATATCTTTTACATCCCCAGTGTTAAATTGAGGGAAGGAAAGAAAACCTTAGTTTTAATAATCAGAATGGGGTAGATTTGGAGTATTATTGATGGTATTGATGTTTGGTAACGGTTTCCTCTCCACATTCTAGTTGTACCATGCTCAAATTCAAACTAGCTCCATCAAGGGGGCCTTCCAAAATAATTTGCCTCTTTTAATGCCACAGATATCAACATATTACGTGTCAGTCAGGATAGGAAAGCACCATCCTGCTCAAATTCAAACCTCATTTAGAATTTTTTTTTTTTTAAGATATTATAAAAGTATAATTTTTTTTAATTATTTATTTAGAAGAATAAAGAAGTAGATCTTAATAGCCCCAAAATGAGGTTTAATAATGGAATAAAAAGAAAAGTTTAAGGGTCATCAAATAGCCCATGACCCATGGGCTGGCCCAGTATCCCACTAGCCCGGTGGGCTAATGGGCAGCCCAGCTCGATAATATTGAAACCCGTGGGTAGCCCAGTAGCCCAATGGGATAGGCTATGGGTTGGTTTCTTTACCCATGGGCGCCCGGTGGGCCGGCCTGTTAGCCCAGCCCAGTAGCCCGACCCGTTAACCTGACTCATTACCCAAAATTTATAACAAAATAATTTGGGATTAGGTGGGTGAAGGATTGAACTTTAGATATTATAAAAACTTTAAGACCACACACCTAACCACTAAATACTTGGAATGATTGCGATAAAATATGCATAATAAATATATATTTTGGTATTAGTCTAGTAGCTTTGATTTTTAAAATAAAGTTACTAAGATGACTGTTGCCCTACCTCTGTGCCTCTGGAAAGAAAGTCATTCTTTCCTTTGATAAATTCCAATTCTTTCCTTACAAGTTACAATTATAGAAGAAATTCCTTAAAAAAAAAAAAAAAAAAGCTTACCATTGGTTTGAAGAAATTCTTTCCTTAATGAGTTGATATTTGATTCTTCATATATTTCCTTTAAGAATTAATATTTTATTCTTCAAATATTTCCTTTAAGAGTTGATATTTAATTCAATGTACTTATTTATTCTTATCAATAAAAGTTAATTAATCTTATTTTAGTACATTTTTAAGAGGTATGTCTTAGTATTTTTTTTAATAAAATCTTTTTAATAGATTTAATTGTTCAATTTGATAGTTTGTAATAATATATAATTATAATTTTTTTGGTTAAATTTTTATAACCCCATTGAAGACTTGTTAAAATGCCCATGGGTAGCCCATTAAACCCACCTCACTAGCCCAACCCGCTAAAACCCAAATGGGCATTGCCCATGGGTAGGACCATAGGCTAGGGTTTTTCCATCTAGCCTGGCCCGACCCAGTCCATTGACTAGTCAACAGCCCGTTAAACCCAGCCCATTAGACTCATAGGCCAAGTAAAAACGGGTCGAGCCGGCCTGGCCCAACCCATTGACAAGGCCTAGAAAATTTGAATCGGAAAACCCTAAAAGAAGCAAAACTCTAAATGTGGTTCAAGAATTATCATATATGTAGTTTCCTTTTTGACCAAACTACTATTTTGATCTTTAAGCTATTTATTAGAGTTCGATATCCTCCATAACCAGTCGATTGTGAGTTGCCACACTATAATCTTTAATGTACTAAACATAATTCAATATGCCAAATGTCTTGTAACTTAACTGGTTCATGTTAGCACCTCTTGTGTTTTTTAATTGAGACATTCAAAGTTCAAATCCTTTACTCGTAATTATTAAATTATAAAAAATAAATTATGATTGGATCCACCAAAATTCAAAACAAAGTTGTTGTGAAAATATTGTGAGATATTATTGTGTTCATAAACTTTCTCAAATTATACATTTAACTTCGTTTTAAGTGGATTCCAGTTAACTCAACTGGTAAAATATCTAATGGTTGAATAAGAGATATGGGGTTCAACCCCCACCTACACCAAAAACTTATTGGTGTCTTGGTCTAATGATAAACAAAATTCCTTTTAAGTTTTTGATCTAATATTATTAAGGATGAAAGGTAAACTACACTTTGCTGAATCACTCTATTTAAAAACTGATTTTACAAGAACCACTCAATTTTTAGGATTAAAGTAGGGCAACTATAACATCAAACTGTTATTAGAACGTTGAGAAATAGATTAACTATATCAAATATTCTTAGATGAAACTAAACTTCAGCACATAATTTAGAGACCAAAAATTGTGGTTTGTCAATTTTAAGGGGTTTTTATATAAATCACTATTAGACTTTGACACTGTTAGGAACCCATGGGTAGAACTCACCCTCAAAAACCAGCTTGCAAGAGGAGGGTGTCTAAGAGCTTATAAACATATAGTTAAACTTATACTTAATCCATGTGGGACATTAGGATTATAATATACCACCACGCTCCATAGCTGACATCCACAACGGCTCACTCTAACAACACTAACCTGATAGTAGCTCTTTCTCTTTTTAGTGGCTCCATTCATCTATTAGTAATTTAAATCTAGCCTCTAGGTCACCCCCTCCAAGATTTGACCACAAAGTCACAACTCATTTGATCCCATACTCAATAAGCTATGTCCAATTACTTGACATGGTGGTTGGCTCTAATACCAAGTGTTAGGAACCCATAGGTAGAACTCACCCTTGAAAATCAACTTGCAAGTGGAGGGTGCCCAAAAACTTATAAACACATGGTTAAACTTACATTTAATACATATGAGATATTAAGATCATAACAGATATAATTGTCAATTTTGTTCTTAAACTTCTAATTTTAACAATTAAACCCTAGATATTAGGTGTGTGACAATTCAAATATGTTGTTAGAATTTTCCATGAAAACCATAAATTTGATTAACACAAAAATGATACTCACATTAAAGCCTGAAGGTCATATTTGTAATTTTGTTTTTGCTACAGTAAGTCGGGGGACATATGTTCCAATGAATTTGAACCTAGACCCTACTTTAAGAAGAGGGCTAGAGGTATCACTTAAGCTAAAAGTTTTGATAATAAATATTTTTTTCTTTTTTCTTGTAAGAAAAAAAATCAAATAGTAATTATATAGATCACAATCACATAAAGGATGGATTAAATATAGCTAGGGAGATGGGTGTGAACAACCTTATTATTGAGCTAAATGCATTGAGCATTGTTTTGCTTATGAACAATGAAGCTGAAAATATCATGATGGAACCTTTACTCTCTAATTGCAAGAGCCTCTTGAAACAAATCCCAAACAAGCGCATGTTTCACGTCTATCATGAAGCTAATCAATGTACAGATGCTTTGGCCAAGCTTGGAGCACAATTCGACTCTCATTTTGTTGTTTTTTGTAACCCACTGCCTGTGGTGAAGAATTTGTTAGCTTTTGATAAAGCTAGCATGTTTTGTAATAGTCTTGTTAATTCTTAGTTTAATATTATATCATAGATTACTGGAAAAAAAAAAAGAAAAAAAGAAAAAAGATAGCCATGTTTCTTCTATATCCTTTATGTCTTATAAATTAAACCTAAAACCTCCTTATCGGATGAAGAGAGGCAGCATTCAATCACAAGGGATTGGGTACAAGATACCATGATCTTCTTGTAGACTGTGAGAAGCAAAAAAGAAAAAGTTTTGAGGACACAATTTTTATACTATAAGTCCATAACTTTAACGTGTTTAACTGTGAGTCTTTGAAAAAAAAATAATTATTGAGTTCATATAAAAGCGATAAAGAACCCCTCACAAATGACCGCATCAAAATTGTTACAAAAATTGTGGTATAAAAGTTGTGGGTGTGGAAATACATTGCAAAAAGATGAAGTATGGATGGGCTACCATTATTACCAACAGTGAATGTAATAGGAAATTTTACAGTTGCCGTATAGTATTGGGCTTGAATTGAAAGAGGTAACATTTTTTTGGGCTATACTAATGGCATAGCAGTACGGCCTATAATTCTGGCCGGCTACTTACAGTTCTCCTTACCCTTCACATGCTTCTCTAACCCATTACTGTTAATTGAAGGTGACACCCCGAAGCCTACTTTAACTGATTTTGAGACCATTCATTACTGTCTGCCAACCTCTCTATATATCTCTCTCTGTGTCGCTTGCTCTTTGTACTTCTACTAGGCTAAGTAGGTGGGTCTTAGAAATGAATCATGCACTCCAAATCCCAAGAAATTTGAATGGCCAAGATTCCGCCTATTTTATTTATTCCAATTACACAATCACATAAATCTTTTTTGGAGAAACAAACGAGAGCAATTTTATTCATATGCTAATAAATCGGATACAAAGAGACACATTACATCCAAACTAGTAAAGAAAACGAAAATTTTGCTCTCTTAAAATTAAAACATGTGCTAAAACATTGTTTTACCTAGAAATATGACAAACAATGGACATAATTTCTTTAACAAAGGTGACTTACGGAAAAACATGGTAAACATTTTTATCGAAAAGAATTAATGACAAGCTCTAAGTCTCCTTCGAAGGAGTATTGATAAAAACTAATCTCATGGACAAACTATGTAGCTTTCTAAGCAGTAAGAATTTCTAATGTAACTACCAAAGAAGGTAGTAGTATTTTTTCAAAAAGATAAGTTATAACTTCACTCTTAGAGTTTTGAATCACCACACCAACACCAACTTCATTAGAATTTTCATTGCAATCGCAAAAAATTCACTTCTTCATTTTTTATTTACTCTTGCTGAGAAAATCCACTTCAATATCTAGCACAAAAAAAAAAAGAATAAGAAAATTATGTGTTGTATCTTAAATTCTTTTATTAAATTCAATTATGTTGTTTATCAACCAATAAACCACAATGGTGAATTTAGTTATTCCTAAAAAAAAAAAATTATTTTTATTGCATTGGTCAAAACAAAGATGTTAAATTCAATTGGAGAGATTTGTCTCATTGAATATTGACTAATGCACTTTCTTGTGTTTGAATATCACAGAGTTGAATTTAATTAAAAATTTAATATATTGTAACTAAATTTTACAAAATCTTTCGCAATAATAACTGTAGGGACGCGATTCATGGCGGACCGTAACGGTGTCGGGTTCGCACGTAAAAAGCCCCTAACAATATCATTTGTAGAGCGTGGGTTTGGAAGGCTAGGCCTTGTTTGACAGGCGGTGGGTTTTTCGTGGTGTTCGTACAAGTTTAAGTTTTCCTTCACCCCTGGAGTCTTTCTCCTGGAGGTGGGCTGGGAGGCTCTGGTTTTTGGTCATTTTTCCCCACCCCCCTTTTAGGTTACTTATTTTTCCTTTTAAATTTGCCTGCGTTCATTGTCCTTCGTCCACGTATAGGGTCAACCTTTCCAGGATTGATACTTGTCCCATCAGCCCATATTCAAAGTTGTTGGGGGTGGTTGTAAAAGCCAAAGAATGCGGCTCTGTCAGGTTCAGAGCATTGAATGGCAGTAAGGGCAGCTTTCCCTGGATATTTTAGATATTTCTTCCAAGTTTCAGTCCTATACCGTTTTTACCCCTCTTTGAGGGGGGACTTTGGGTCTGCCGAGGACTGAGCTGTCCTCGGCAGTATCCATAGGCTATTTTGTCGAGCTTGGGCCATAGCCCTCCTCGGCTTGAGCCTTCGGATTCTCCCCGGGTAGATGGGTCTGGTCCATAAATCATCTGGGCCCCACAATAACAAATTTTATATTTGATGGAGAAATTAGGCTAATTGGTAATTATAAAGTAAGACCATATAATACTTTAATATTTTTATCTAACTCTTTGGTGAGGAGATGTAAACCTTCATCATCTTTTCTTTTTTCTTTTTTTTTGTGAGATGTAACTTAAATTGTTGGCAACAAAAGGTAAAAAAGAACCAAAAGATTTGGCTGCAGTGTAAGGTCACAGTTGTTGGTAATTAGGACTGAATATAGGAAACTTAATGTAATAAGCCTAAGACCTAGGCTGGACTGATTTATCAAAATCCTAGCATACATCCCAAAATCAACGTCTTTTTCTGGGTTGACATTGTCGTTTGTAACTCCGACAAGAAGATCATCAAGTAATTTTTGCAGCTCCGATAAGGTTAGATCAAAATAGATAAGTGCGTCTTCTTTGTCTTTTCTAGTTCAATGCCATCATTTACAGCTTCGCTAAGGTCAGATCACCATTTCTTTTTCTGGCTCCACACTCTAGTTTATTATATATAGCTTTGGCAACCTCCCTCAGTTTCAAATTTTCAATTGCCTATTTTTGTTCCAATTTCTTCATGCAATAAGTAACAATGAATAAATAAATAATATTTTTATTGTGGAAGGATAAAGAGTGGAATACATGGTCTATTTTAAAAATTACTAACTAGAGTAGAGAAAGAAGGGTGACATCTGAAAAAGGCATTTTAGCCAAAGATTATAATATACATGAACGTGAAAGTATATTGCCTCTTATATGACAACAATAAAGTTTTAATTTCAAAAATTTTGAGTTCAGTTATGTGTTCTTAATGTATTAGTTAGGATTCACTATCTTTTATACAAATGAACTTGGCTCAAGTTCCTCCTATACAAAAAATCAATTAGTGTCTTTGCATAGATGACAAAGAGCAATCATAATTGAGTGGATGGTACTAAAAAACCAAAAAAAACCTAGACAATCAAGCTCCTAATTCCTAATGCCACTCGGTATAGCCTCTTGCCATTTCAATTGCAATCAAATTAAAAGAAAATTAATTATATAAATATGTCCTTTGAAACAATAATTCATATGTAATAAAAAGCTAAAAACTGTGGGTTTAAATTAGTTCAATCGTGGAATAAGGTGTAGAAATTTATATGTCGCTTACACCAAATAATGTCTTGTCCTAACGGTAAGTTTATCATGGAATGTCATAGATTTAAATTTTATCTTATCTATAGTGGAGAGAAAATGCAACTGAAACACTCGACTTTTTATTAAGCCTTCTCTCTGTCTCATGCCTCTTAATTTGCTACTAATATTCGGAATTTTGAATTAGAGATTTGATTGGTCAGTTTTTTATTTTAAGTGAGACACAATAATTTTTTTTTTTTTTTTGGAAAAGAAAGTGAGACACTATAACTTAGGTGATACTTTAAAGTTTGAAGTGGGTATGTATAATTTATCCTGGTCCAAAACCTAGCATACAGTTACTACCTCTTTATAGTTTAAGCCTTGTGGGCAAAGTTTATTTTTAGGGTCTGTTTAGATACTATTTATTTTGATGAAAATTGAAAATATTGTAGTAAAATAATTTTTAAATATGTGAATAGTCTCGTGGGACTTATTTTTTATTTATTTATTTATTTAGAATAAAGTACTTGTGAGTGATATGAATAATGCATGGAACCCACTGAACAGTGTATATTGTCTCCTGAAAGCTGAAACGCATGCATCCAAAAAATAAAAAAAATGCAAACGGCAGCTAGTGAAACGCCAATCCAAACCCATACTTAAGCATATATACCAGGATTCAGGTTTCTTAACTTTTAATTGGTTATTTAATTAATTGTTAAACAAAAGGAAGTTGCTTATATAATAATAATAATAATCTCCAGCTAAAAAACGACTTTTGACCTGTTTGAAAAATGCATTACAACTCATTCTTACACAGCCAGGAAGGATCAATGTGGAGCTCGTGTGTGGAGCTTAGAAAAAAAAAGTAAAAAAGAAAAAGAAAAAAAAGAGGGACGGTGGAGACGGTGACAACCTCAGACAAAGAGATCATATACTATACATATACCAGGTACGTGTAAAAATATATGATTGTGACTTGTGAATGTGTTTGGGACAAACAAACATTGGGTCGGTTTTGTACTATTAGGCCAGTTTTGTATTACAAAATTAGTGCAAATTTTGCATATGAAGCCAAAGTGCCTGGTGATTTTTATGGTGCTTTCATGAAGTTTCACCCTCATTTCTTTCGGTTTGATAGGAACTTGAAAGTTTTTTTTTTTGAGAAAGAGGAACTTGAAAGTTGGTTTTGATTCTTTTGAATACCAACAACAGTTTTAGAACTAAGATGCGAAACTTTAGATTACATAGTGTTTATTATTTTTAAATACAAAGTAATTAGATTATATTCTCTCAAAAAAAAAAAAAAAGTAATTAGATTATATATATATCCATGAAACATAGTGTTTATTATTGATAAAGTTGTATGTGAATGGATTGACTTGTTCATAAATAATTTGGCTTGATTATAGAAAAACTTATTTATATTTGTTTATTTAGAAAATGAGCCAAGCTAAACCTTGAGTTTAAGCTTGGTTATTAAACAAACTCATGAGTATGATACTCGATAAGTATATATAATATTATATGTTTATATATGTAAGGACACGATTTGTGATGGACCGTAACAATGTCGGGTTCGCACGTAAAAGGGCCCAAACAATATCATTTGTAGAGCGTGGGTTTGAAAGGCTAGGCCTTGATCGACAGGCGGTGGGTTTTTCATGGTGTTCATACAAGGTTAGATTTTCCTTCACCCCTGGAATCTTTCTCCAGGAGGTGGGCTGGGAGGCTCTCGTTTTTGGCCATTTTTCCCAGCCCCTTACTTGGTGCACCTACCTTTTTATTATATAGTCCGTCTTGATTGATCCTGGCCCTCCACTTGTAGGTCAGGCAGAGGCTTATTTCTGTATCCATCCCATCAATCGTCCCGTCTTACTTTCTACTAATTGCGAAGATCGAAGTTTACACCGTCCCAACGTCTTTTCTCATTAATCGGATCTGGGTGTTGGCAGATGCATTTAATGCGGAGGGGACGCATCTTCCTTAATCCAATCCTACACCCTGCTTCCCTGTGGGCCCCCTTCCACTCACATCCCCTTCAGGGGATTGCCTGGGGATAGCCTCCACCAAGATGTTGATCTTCTCATCGAAGTTCTGGAGTGCCGAGGACAGGGTAGCTTCTCAGCCGTTCCCCTTAACTCCCCGGCCATCGACCATTCGTCCTCGGCAAGAGACATCCTCGGCACGGGCCCTGGGCCCAGATAGAGCTTGGGCCGGATTGTAAACTTCCCGGACCCACAATAGCCCCTCAAAATCCTGCTATCCGTCTCTTCGGACGGATAGGAGGGTTTTGATGACATCAGAGATCCGCCAATACCTGTCAGTCCTTGTCACCTATCGCTTCCCGAAGCTTTTCACCTGCCCAAGGCACGTTCCTAGTACCCCTGGAAGGCGAAACGTGGCCTCATTAAATACGGGCGGCTTTGTGCTTCCCACGTTCAACGGTGTGATGGAAATCGAACGGTGGTGATCTCCTGGCCTCTTTGGCCGGGAAAAGGGTGTGCAGTTACCCTAGAAAGTATAAAAGATTTTTTGGAGATGGATCCGTCTCTTCAGTTTTGCACTTAAGAGTTTTAGTGCGTGTATCCTGGGTTCATCTGAACTTCCGTCCTAATTCAAGTCTCTCTCAAGCACATAAAGCCTATCCGAAACGTAATTCTTCTTTTATGTAAGTTTCCTACCTCCATTAACTCGTGCTTTTTCTTTTCTGAGTTTATTTCTCTTTGGTTCCCTTTCTTTCCCGTTGCGGGTTTAGGTTTGTTTTAGTAAATGACAAAGACGACTAAATTGAGATTGAGGAAGTTAGTCGATACTGAAGAGGCGATGAATAAATTCATCGTTGATTATAGGATTCCCCCCAACGTAAGCCTGGAGCACTGTAAGATGGGGGAATGGCACTATAAGAGGGGAACGGGCGCGGTGGTAATTCCCGTCCTCGCCTTTGTTGAGGGAGGCATGAGAATCCCTATGGGGCCAGTGACGAAGGGTTATCTCAGACATTTCCGTTTAGCCCCCACCCAATATGCCGGCAACATTTTTAGGATTCTGGGGTGCGTGGACGCTTTAAATGAGAAGATGGGGTTAAGACTGACCCATCATGACGTGAACTGATACTATAACCTCCAAAAATTGAAAGGGAAAACCTACTACATGAGGTCGAGGGACGACAGGGTTCGATTGATCCAGTGCCTCCCTGACTCCAATAAGGGACTGAACAAGGACTTCCTTATCGTCTCTGGGGAATGGCACGATGGCGATCCATGCCCCGTAGTAGAAGGAGAACCAGGTGGGGTACTGGGAATGGAAGGGGGATAACCCTTTACGCCATTCTAATCTAATGTTGTTCGATAACTAACCATGCATATGTGTTTGCTTTTGTTTTTTTTGCAGATGAACACGCCTACACACGGCATTTTCACTTAGTCAATCGGGCGGACTTGGAGACCGTTTTACAAGCGGCGGTTTTTGTGAATGACAGAGATGGCCAAGTCCGAGCAGCTCACAAAATACTAGGGTACCCTCCTGTTCAAAAGTCATTTGGGGACGCAAAGCACGTGATCAGTGCCCGCCGTCCTTGGCTTCCAAAAATTATCGTAGTCGAGAAGGGATTTTTAATCTCTCAGGAGCCAGCTGTCCCCGAGAACATCCCCCAGGTGGGCCCCTCTTCATCTCATCAAGCAGCAGAGGACGAAGGTGAGCCAGATCAACCAGAGGAAGGGTTCGGGGTATTTGACTTAGTCTATCAATCCGAGGACCCTCCTGGTGACATAGGTGACCCAGCCTTGTCCGAGGCGGAATTGTCGTTAATCGGCACCTCTTCTCAAGCCGAGATGGGCGTCAAGAGAATACCTTTGACCCCCCTTCTCCAACTCCTCGAGGGCCAACCAGGGAAGGATACCCAGGAAACACCACAACCCAATGCTCCTCCTCCACCACCTCGGCCCCTTACTATCCAAACCAGGTCATCCTCCACCAAGTCCCAGCCACAATCCATCCGCCCCGAACTTCCCACTTCCTCCCAACCAGCTCGGCCTTCTCGACCTGAAGGTGCTGATCCCAAGAGAAAGAGGAGCCCCAAGGGCAAGGATGTTGTGGACGAGGGAAAATCCCAACCTCCTAAGGAGAAGGATGAGACTCCGCACACAAAACAACTGAAGATTGGACATCAAGGCAAGGGCAAAGAAACTGAAGCCCAAACTTCTCAAGGCAAAGGAAAAGGGATTGAGCCCCAGTCCCTACCGAGCGCCTGGCTTCCTGCCCCAATGCTTCACGGGGGTCCATTGCTGGAAACGGCCTTTCTGAGGGACCTTGGAGATGGCGAGGGTGGCTACGTGGCGGACGCATTAGGGAGAACTATGTTACTCCCTAATGACATGGATGAACTGAGGAGAACGAGGATGCAGGAGGTCTTTCTCAGCACTAAGAGGTACTTGGGCATGGTAAGATTTCTCAAAACCTAATACTTTGTTAGCTCTTGCCACTGATCTGTTACTAACCACACGCTCATCTTTCTTGACAGGCTCTCCAGGCAACCTATAGGATGGAGGAGGAGGTGAATAACAGGAGTAAGGCAGCCGAGAACGAGCGCAAGAAGCGCATAACGACCTCGAAGACTCTCGAAACTTCTGAAAATGAACTTGCCAAAGTCAAGGAAGACTTAACAATAACTACCCGTGAGAGGGATAACGTCTCGGCGGGCCTTGCTAGCGCCCAAAAACAGGCCAAGGACCAAACAAAGCGTGCACTTGAAGCCGATGACCAGTTGCGAATAGCCAAAGACCTGATCGAGGATTTAAATAAGCAGCTGGCCGCGGCTGTGCATGAAAAGGGAGTGGCAGAATATGCCCGTGATGAAGCCCAAAGGGCAAAGCAGGAGGCCGAGTTTGCCAGGAATGATGCAGAGGCTGCCAAGAATACGGCCGAGGATGATGGTTACAACATGGGAGTAGCCGATACCCAGGCCACCCTTAAGGCGCAGATTCCTGGAGTGTGTAGGTTTTATTGCTCCCAAATTTGGGAAGAAGCATTGAAGCGAGCTGGGGTGGATGCGTCATCTGATTTGTGGAAGGCGGAGAGCATATTCTAACCGGCGGCCATCCGCGAGGATACTTCTACCAGCTCCGCGGCTACGTGTGATCAACCCGAGAAAGAGATCACCCCGTCGGAAGACTTGCAGGCCAGCGGTTCTTCCAGCAAGGCGCCCAAAGAAGGAGAACTTCAGGATGTGATAGTGATATCCCAGCATACGGATTCTGAGGCACCTAAAGAGGTTACTGAGCCCGTGGTTGGCATTCAGGTGTCTAGTACAGAGGAGCCAACCACACTTGCACAGCCGCCACAGGCCATTCCCCTTGCTGTGGTCCCTCAGAGTACCAGTGCTGGTCCTGTTCAGCCTTCCCCGGAAGGGACCATCCTTCCAGGCATCGAAGCTGATCCTGTTCCCTCCTTTCAGGACGTGACCGACAAAAAAGCAGAAAAGTAGAAGTCTTGGCTAGGCTTTTGTATTCATTTCTATTTGAACGATTAACTTGTTTCTTCTTATTTCAAAAACTTCCTAGTTTATTGATGATTTGCAAGCATTTGAACATGTATATATAAAATCCTGTTTTTCCTTTTTCCTTCTGGTTACATCGTTAGCCGCCCTCGTTGATACGCACTATTTGTTTATGAATTCTGCGCTGATTCATTTTAACATGTACGAATGCCTATGCATGCAATACATTTATCATCATGTTCCCCAGACCCTAATTTACTTGCACCCATAGAGGCTTTAGACTCATTTCTAACCTTCGTTTTACGAAGATATAGGCACCATTTTCGACGTCACGCATAGTAGCTAAGTCTTGCTGATCCCAATTTCCTCATCCAAGTAGTTGGTTTCCCCATAGGCTATGCAATGCCTTGGTTCTGTCCAAAACCTAGTTTTCCTCATCCAAGTAGTTGGTTTCACCATAGGCTTGAGTCCGAGGACCATGCAATGCCTTGGTTCTGTCCAAAACCTAGTTTTCCTCATCCAAGTAGTTGGTTTCCCTATAGGCTTGAGTCCGAGGACCATGCAATGCCTTGGTTCTGTCCAAAACCTAGTTTTCCTCATCCAAGTAGTTGGTTTCCCCATAGGCTTGAGTCCGAGGACCATGCAATGCCTTGGTTCTGTCCAAAACCTAGTTTTCCTCATCCAAGTAGTTGGTTTCCCCATAGGCTTGAGTCCGAGGACCATGCAATGCCTTGGTTCTGTCCAAAACCTAGTTTTCCTCATCCAAGTAGTTGGTTTCCCCATAGGCTTGAGTCCGAGGACCATGCAATGCCTTGGTTCTGTCCAAAACTAGTTTTCCTCATCCAAGTAGTTGGTTTCCCCATAGGCTTGAGTCCGTGGACCATGCAATGCCTTGGTTCTGTCCAAGTTTTCCTCATCCAAGTAGTTGGTTTCCCTCCGAGGACCATGCAATGCCTTGAGTTTTCATCTCCCTCCCATGCAGCAAGTATCCAAGTAGTTGGTTTCCCCATAGGCTTGAGTCCGAGGACCATGCAATGCCTTGGTTCTGTCCAAAACCTAGTTTTCCTCATCCAAGTAGTTGGTTTCCCTATAGGCTTGAGTCCGAGGACCATGCAATGCCTTGGTTCTGTCCAAAACCCAGTTTTCCTCATCCAAGTAGTTGGTTTCCCCATAGGCTTGAGTCCGAGGACCATGCAATGCCTTGGTTCTGTCCAAAACCCAGTTTTCCTCATCCAAGTAGTTGGTTTCCCGATAGGCTTGAGTCCGAGGACCATGCAATACCTTGGTTCTGTCCAAAACCTAGTTTTCCTCATCCAAGTAGTTGGTTTCCCCATAAGCTTGAGTCCGAGGACCATGCAATGCTTTGGTTCTGTCCAAAACCTAGTTTTCCTCATCCAAGTAGTTGGTTTCCCCATAGGCTTGAGTCCGAGGACCATGCAATGCCTTGGTTCTGTCCAAAACCTAGTTTTCCTCATCCAAGTAGTTGGTTTCCCGTGGACCATGCAATGCCTTGGTCCGAGGCTTGAGTCCCATGCAATGCCTTGGTTCTGTCCAAAACCCAGTTTTCCTCATCCAAGTAGTTGGTTTCCCCATAGGCTTGAGTCCGTGGACCATGCAATGCCTTGGTTCTGTCCAAAACCTAGTTTTCCTCATCCAAGTAGTTGGTTTCCCCATAGGCTTGAGTCCGAGGACCATGCAATGCCTTGGTTCTGTCCAAAACCTAGTTTTCCTCATGCGTGGGACCTTGGCTTTTAGGGGAGTTAGCTCCTCAGGCAAGCCCCTAGAGTTTATCCATGCGATTAACGCTACCAAGCACCTAATTTTCTCTTTACGGGGGACCCTGGTTTTAGGAGAGTTAGCTCCTCAGCCAAGCCCCTAGTTAAGAAGTATAGCCCCTAGCGGAACTTTACGCTAAAGCTCTATAACCAATTGTTAGAAATGACAAAGGAAATACCTCGACCTACCGCCTATGCCCACACACAAGCCTTCCCCACAGACGGCGCCAATTGTAAGGACACGATTCGTGGCGGACCGTAACAGTGTCGAGTTCGCACGTAAAAGGGCCCAAACAATATTATTTGTAGAGCGTGGGTTTGAAAGGCTAGACCTTGATCGACAGGCGGTGGGTTTTTCGTGGTGTTCATACAAGATTAGATTTTCCTTCACCCCTGGAATCTTTCTCCAGGAGGTGGGCTGGGAGGCTCTCGTTTTTGGCCATTTTTCCCATCCCCTTGCTTGGTGCACCTACCTTTTTATTATATAGTCCGTCTTGGTTGATCCTGGCCCTCCACTTGTAGGTCAGGCAGGGGCTTATTTCTGTATCCATCCCATCAACCGTCCCGTCTTACTTTCTACTAGTTGAGAAGATCGAAGTTTACACTGTCCCAACGTCTTTTCTCATTAATCGGATCTGGGTGTTGGCAGATGCATTTAATGCGGAGGGGACGCATCTTCCTTGATCCAATCCTACACCCTGCTTCCCTGTGGGCCCCCTTCCACTTACATCCCCTTCAGGGGATTGCTTGGGGATAGCCTCCACCAAGATGTTGATCTTCCCATCGAAGTTCTGAAGTGCCGAGGACAGGGTAGCTTCTCAGCCGTTCCCTTTAACTCCCCGACCATCGACCATTCGTCCTCGGCAAGAGACATCCTCGGCACGGGCCCTGGGCCCAGATAGAGCTTGGGCCGGATTGTAAACTTCCCGGACCCACAATATATATAGTCTATTTGTATAATAATTTTTGTAAGACAAATTGGTGATAAGTTAATATATGAATATTATTTTATCTACTTAACTCAAATAATATAATTCCAATTATAATTTAGTTATTAATGATGAATATAGATTTGTGAAAAGATAAAAAAAGATTTACTTACCACCACACACCCTTGATGTGATGATTACTCACAAATATAAGTGCTTGTGGGGTGTGAGGGGTAAGGGCTGGGGTTCAAGTCTCTAGGAGGGAGTTTCACACACATATACACTTAAATTATGCTAGAGTAGAATTCTATCTTGTATAAAAAAATAAAAAAAAAATAAAAAAGAGATTTACTTATAATGCTTACTATATATATAGGGAAAAAAAAGAGAGAAGTAAATCAATTAACTCGTGAATAAACTCAAACTTGTTCAATAGAAAAACAAATCAAGTATGAACATGTAATTTAATTTAGTGACAAACTCAAGCTTGACTATATTCAAATTAGAATTAAATGAACAAACTTGAATTTTAACATTAAATTCAATTCGTTTAAAATCTATATAAGGAATAAGTAGTTATAAGCATAAGGCTTAAAAACAATTTTGTATAAAATGTTAAGCAATAAATAAATAAATGTATGTTTTTTTTGTTTGTTTGTTTTTTTTTTTTTTATAGGATATATATGTTTTTGTTATTATTGTTTTGTTGTCACATTATGCATTATATTAAACTCCTGATTCTAGACTACTTGATTTTTTTTTTTTCCTTTAAATTTGTTGGAACACAATACTTTTACATAACACGGACCATTATCTCTCTGTTTTGTCTTTTTCTTTTTCTTTTTTGAGGGTAAAAAAAAAAAAAAAAAAAAAAAAGCTATCGTATTTTTCATCATTTACTATTTGACGGTGTGTAACAGTGAACACATTACTTTTACATGACATGGACCATTATCTCTCTCTGCTTTGTCTAAAATCTCAAAAAGCTATCTTATTTTTCATCATTTACTGTTTGACGGTGTAATTTTCCCAAATCATCCTGTTACAAATGCACATTTGGAATTGGACCTCCCATCCCACGTCAAAACATGGAAAAAGTGCATCCAGAATGTACGGGGAAAAGTGTCTCATACGTTCACCCACTTGGAAGCCAAAGAAACCTCAAAATATTCAACCAAAAAAAAAAAAAAAAAAAAATCCATAAAACAAATTTTTTAACAAATTTAACACATATCCAGAGGCCTTGTTTGGCTTTTTTATTTATTTATTTATTTATTTTTTATCATTACTCATCACTCCTTACTCAATTTTTGTCACTCATCACTCATCAATTAAAATACCCCAACTCCTTACACCCCACCTGTTTGGCACCATCACTCAACTTGTCATCAATCAAAATTTTCAACTATTTGTGAGTCTCATACCTGTAAATGGGTTAGACCCTTCTATTACTTAAGCTTATTTATCAGATATCCATACTCACCATCACCACCACCATCACCATCCATTACAAATAGCAAATCCCTAAAAAAGCCCTCCACTGCTCACCACCACCACTCACCAAACCCAGAAAAAACCCACACCCAAACTGGCAAGCAACCCATTGATTCAAGATCGAAATTCAAACCGTCCTTCAACACCGAACTCAGACCGATTCAAGCAACCCACCCCTTTAGCCCTGTTTCTTGATTTTTTATTTATTTATATTTTTTTTTATGGGTCTGAGATGAGAAAGGCAAAAAGGAAGAAAAAAAAAAGAACGAACTGAGATGAGAAAGGTGAAAAGGAAGGCAAAAAAGAAAAAAGAAAAGAAAGAACGAATTGAGATGAGAAAGGCGAAAAGGGAGAAAAAAAGAAAAAGAAAGAAAGACCGAATGGAAGAACAGAGAAAGAAGAAAGAAAAGTGGAGAAGAAAGAAAAAAGAAAAAAGGATGAGAGTGAGTCAAAAGTTGCGGTTGGTGGATCCCTTAGTGTATGTTTAATTACGGAAATGCCATTGAAAACAGAGTTATGGAAATTGAAAACACCTAAAATGTATTTTCAGTTTTCATAACTCATCACTCAAAAAATAGATAATTGAGTGATGGAAACAAAAACTGGAAACAAAATCCAAACAGACTTCTCAGTCATGGGTTCTACCATTTTTGAGTTATGAGTTATGAAAACAGAGTTATGAGTTATGGAAACAGCAAATCCAAACAACCCCTTTTCTATTCAAATTAATAGACCAATTAACTGTAGGTTGTAAAATGAAGTACGAGTTATAGACTTATAATTTAAGATAATAATATTGCATTATGAAAGTTTAAAAATAGTAAGTGTAATTACCTAGTATAAATACCCCCCATCAACCAGTCCAATTTAACTACAGTATTAAGTCTTTTTTTTTTTTTTTTGAATAAAGGAAATTCCACAATCGTTGTATAATCCTTAATGTTGTGAAAACTCTCTCTTGGATTTTGCCTTCTCTTCTATAGTGTTGTGTTCTCTCCTTGACATCGTAAAAACCTAAACTAGAGAAGTTTCAATAGTTTGCAAAACTCATGCCTTTCCAAATCTAGCCTCTAAAACAATGCTATATACACAAAAAAATTGACAATATTTTTTATAACAGTTGAGTTGACAAGTTTGTTCGTGTTCCGGTATTTTCATATGGGGTTATTATTAATATCACTTTTTTATCTATCACTAATGTAAGGACACAATTCTTTGGCGGCCCAATAAGGATGTTGGGCTCGCGCATGAAAGACCCCTCACAATACGATTTGTAGAGAGTGGGCTTGAAAAGCTAGCCGTTGGTCCCGGGGCGGTGCCCGGTCTTGATTTTGGAGGGATTCGTGTAGAAAAAGGATTTGGGCTTGAACATTTAAGCCCTACGGCGTCGCATCCCATGGGATGGGTCTCCTCGGACTTGATCCGAGGACCATTAAGGTCTTACCCCGGTTACCCGACGATGGGTTTTTTCTGTGATCTCCGGTGTTGTTGAGGTGTTCTCACCCATGTAGTTTCTCTTTTCTTTTGAGGTGGGATGGATCCCCCCTAAATTTACTTACTTTCTTCTTTTATACTCGTCTGCGTTAACTGTCCTTCGTCCACGTGTAGGGTCAACCTTTACAAGACTGATATTTGTCCCATCAGTCTAATCCCAGAATTGTTGGGGATGATTGATAAGGCTGAAGAATACGACTCTGTTAGGTGCAGAGCCTTATCTGGGAAGGGTCATAAGGGTGACTTTCCCAAGATATTTTTGATCTCTTTTCAAGTTTAGTCCAATACCAGTTTTACCCCTTTACCCCGGTGGAATTTTGGATCTGCCGAGGACTGAACTGTCCTCGGCTGTATTCCAAAACAGTCTTGTGCTCTATGTTATCGGGCTTGGGCCATAACTCTCCTCGGCTTGGGCCTTCGGACTCTTCACGAGCAAATGGGCCTGGCCCATAGATTATTGGGCCCCACAACTAATATATCAGACAATTATCAATTGACTTGACAAGTTTTACGTGTTTTCATATGTACTATTAGTATCACTTTTTTTAATCTATAAGTAATAACTGTCACGTAGATGTCAAATTTTATTTTTGTGTCTATTAACTTTTTCACAACATGAGTGAACAACAAAACAATACTGATGTCACAACTTATACCGTGGTGAGTTATAATATAAATTATGGCACCGGCTTAATTTTGAGCGACATGGATTACCATTTATGAAAAACCAAGCAACCAAGTCAGGTTGTTGACCCAAAATGGAATATAATAAATACTGCTTTTCTCTAAGGAACCCTCAAGACTCAGACAAGACATCTACGTAAAAGCTAAAGCCTAAAAGAATGGTGATGGTCTTGTCAAATTGGAGCAAAATAGAAAGCTTTCTTTTATGTTTCGACTTGGATGGCCAAAAGAAAAACAAAGCAAATTATGGAAAGGCCCCTCCCAAGTGTCTCACGCTCAGTTCTCCATTTCTTTTTATTATTATTATGCTTTTAACAAAACCATGATTATGATGAGCTTTCAGTTCTATTCTTAAAGGAACTCTCATGCTGCACACCAAGATTGAAACAAATTGACCTCTATATTAAGACAAAATTTTTGGTAATGGCCCTTTTAATTTTATACTGTATGCATATATGGGTACAATTCAAGCTCAAATTTTTTTGGAGTACATGACTTGAAAAGAGGCATTTTAGAGTAAAAGTTTTGCAATGGTTTTGCCCAAAAAATAGTGAAGGAAAATAAAAGGCACTAATCAATTAGACTTATAACCCCGACCCCTCGAAATATGATTAGAGTGGAAATTTAGTAGCAAAAGAAACTATTGAGTATGCCATTTATTGGGTCTACCTTATTACTCTCATGTTTAAATGATCCATTATTTGAATCACTAGCACTATTTTTCACTACAACAACAACAACTACTAGTATTTATATTCTTATTCTTAATTATATTTTGATTTGCATTATATTGGGTAGGGTACGGTCGTACTAGCTAGCTTAAAAATGGTTGGTGATAATTGTCAAAGTAAAGCTCAAAGAATGGTGGAGTTTTGTTTGTGGTTTTGAGAGGTGGGTTGGGAAAATCTTTGTGTTTGTTTAGCGGAGGGAAAATCTTAGAGGATAAAATAAATGATTTCATGACCCACATTAACTTCAATGCCAATCAGGCTATCAACATCATGAATGCCTTGTCAAAGGATTGGGACAAAAGGGTAATCTTAAAAGCAAATCACTAGATGGCCCGCATGGCCTTCAACCTCTGCCGTCCGATTGGATAACCCATTGAATTATTTAGGTGGTAGTCTTGTTAGTGGTTTTCTACCCAAAAAAGAAAAAGAAAAAGAAGTCTTGTTAGTGGTTGGACTGGCGTACATACTAGAGCATCTTTTGATAACGGAAGTTTCACCTTCGAAGGAATAATGAGATGAATTTCAACCATTAGCTCTAGGAATATATTTTAGGGAAATTATTAAGAAATTTAAATGATATAAAATTAATAAAAATAACTTGAATATATCGATATTAGAAAAAAAGAAACTTAATTACATGAAGTTTTATAATTTCTTTTACTAACAAAATTAAAAGACGAAAAAAGACTGATGAGTGATAAAATAAGAACTAAAAATGTTGAGACGAAAGTAATAAAGTGAGGAAGTGTTTGAAAAATGATGATAAATAAGAGTCAAATGGAGAGAGTGAAGGAGGCAGAGAGCTACATATAATAATACATTTTGCAGCAATGAGCAGAGCTATACCGTTGAGGAAATAGAGTAGAGTTGCTGTAATTGCAAAGCCAATGAGAGTAGAGATACCAGCATTTTTGAGGGGAACACATGACCACATTATCTCTCTTGGTATACTTTGGAAAAAAAAAATGAAATTATGAATATTTTTTATATAATGGGTTGAATGAGTTATGAATCTGAATTATTAGGAGTTCTTATTTTTTGTTTTTGAATGTGCTTTTTGTTGAATATTTTGTTAATTTGTTGTTATTTGGCCTAATATTGTATTTGTTTGGGCTATGTTTGCTGTCATCTGGGTCAATTTTTACAGTTGTTATTTGGGGTTTTAATTTTTTGTTGTAGGGGTTAAGGATTACGCTTGGTGAGCCAAGATTATTTTTGTGATTAATGCTAGGTACACAATAAATTGATGACACAACAATTTTACAATATTTCTTAACTAACAATTGAAACAAAACTAGCATAACGCAAAAGCAAATTTAAGATTACAAGCAATAAAAATAGAAAATAATTATTTGTTTAAGTTAATTACAATAATTAATTGTTTGTGAGTTTATTCAAACAATATGATTGAATACTAAATTATATCAATCATAATAATTCACACTTTCTCTCTTTTTAATGACATGTAATATAAACTAATCTTTAAATATATTGTACATAATGAATATCGCTAGCCTCATTGTACACACTTTGTGCATGCATGAGACTTTTTTTTTTTTGGTCTAGTGTCATAATTCTTAGTCTAATAATTAGAGCACTATTATTATGTTTACTTCTCATTTAATTTGTTAGCCCTCTTTCTCAAAAAAAAAAAAAAAAAATTGTTAGCCCATTATTTTCTTCTCTGCCTGGGATTATAATATTATATAAACATTTCAACTATGGTTGATGGACAGAAAAATTATGGGCTTCATGCTTTAGCAGTAATATTCTAGCCCACTCATTGTTGCATCCTTATTCTAGACACATGTATGTGGCTAACAAATAATTAAATGAGGATCATGGCTATATCTAATTCAGTTTAATCGTCTTCTTCTTCTTTTTTGAGAAGGTAATTATGTAAGATCAACTATATAGAGACCATGATTTATGTCTAATCATTCCACTCTCTAGAGATCAGCTAAATGAGTTATCAATTTTATTTTATTAGAAAAACTACTCTCCAATAGAAACGAGAGACCCTTTTATATACATATGAGACACCATATGCAAAAGTGTTTTATGAAGCTCTAGAAAAATGTAAAAGCACTATTTTGGGAAGGACGTGTCTGTGTGCATTTTTTTAACAATTACATTACATCCCTTCTTGGATACCTTCCACTCACTTAGATTAATTTCTATTTATATATAGTATTTTCATTGGTTTACATCATCTGATCAATTTCTTATAATACATAATATATACACTATTATTGGTAGTTTGTAGACTGTGTACTTATGAATGGGCTGGAAGGATTCAGTTGTTCTGTACACACATGCGTGAACCATAGAATCTGTTGTTCACGCATGTATTCAGAATAACTTAATCCCTCCACCACAATATTTTTTTTTCCATTAAAAAAAAACAATATATTCATTTTTTATTTGCAAATTAATCTGGAACTTCAATAGTAGATTGGACCATGTTTGCTCATGAAATCAGCAAATTTCAAACTTTCTTGTAAAAACAGCCTAGATTGTCCCCAAGTCCTTCTTCGTGTATCAATTTGTATCAAAACAATGTCATAAGCTCAAACACTTAACAAAATTATATTAACATACTATGTGGAATACACCCCACCACACAAAACTTTAATAGAGGTGACAACATACATTCTTTGTGGCCTATATACTTTGACAATCAGGTCAAAACACAGCCATTTCGTTTACAAATTATAAATAATTATTAAAGAAAAAAAAAGCATAGTCACTTTCAAGTTTCAAAATACCCCCAAAAAACAAAAACTTTCAACTATGTATTTATATTTGTTAGTGGTGTTTTAATTGGCATTATATTTATATTTGTTAGTGGTGTTTTAATTGGCATTATATTCATGAAATGGAAGGGAACCCTCTTGCCAATAAGCCATTACCTACACATGCTATATGCTTTGCCTTCATGATTTCCACCATTATTATTGATAGATTAGTACAAATAAATCATTACAAAATTCAACACACAAAGAAAATAAAATTAATTTAAACAATTAAGAGACACACCACGTGGCTTGATTCCCAACAGCCTGTTTGAGCTCGAAAAGGATTCTTTGTGGAAAATAGAACAGAGGCAAGAGGAGAAGAATTTTGAACTTAAAAGGTGATTTAACATGCTCCGGGATTTTATTAAATTTAAATTCCCATCATCTAACTGCCATGAGGTTCAATAAGTGTGTAGAATATTAATTTTAATTAAGCAAGTGGCACTTAGTTTAATTTTTGGTTTCATGTATATTGCAAAATCAACATCTTCCAAGAAGCAACAAGTCTTGCTTTGCTGATGATGTGGCAGCAGATAATTGGCTAGTGAAGGATTATGCCTTGGTCTATTTAATTAGCTATCATATCATTAGTAGGTTAATTAACAATGTGATCAAAATCTGATATACAGAAATAATTGCCAAAGACCTGTTGGCACAGACAAATCTTATTTTACAAGAACTAAATTTTTTGTCTGAGTGGTTGATGTTGTGACAGTTCATTGGCTAATAATGAACCTAAGTGAACACGTTTGTTTATCGATCATGAAATGTCTTTGCTTAATTAACTGTAGGGCAATCTTGGTTTAAAAGGGATAGAGACTCATGTAGAATGGAAGTATTAACATAAAATAATACGAAGCTAAAAGTATGTTTCAGTATAGGAACATAAAAACACGTATTTCTGTAATGGTAGTAGCACTGAATGCAGCAATAAAAATTGTCATCATCATCTAATTAAGCGATATGGTAGGGCCTCTGTTTTGGATATGGTTCAGGCTTGAACATGTAGAGTACATCAACATGTTGTCCTTCTCGCTAGGGACTAGTCTTAAGTTCCTCAATAAATATTTGGTTGAGGGGGCGGTGAGTTCCTTTATGTGCTCCATATGTTCAGTCTCTCACACAGAGAGAGAGAGAGAGAGAGAGAGAGAGAGAGAGAGAGAGATTGTTTTCAATTGCATGTCTTGGTGCAAAGAAGCAAAAGAAAGTTAAGGTAGTAACATGCATATTAAAGTCAAACCATAAACATAACACAGAATCCTTCTATATATTCCCTTTAATTTTTATTAGTCAAAACCTTCAATGCTCACATATACACATAATCTCCCTCCCTCTCTCTCTCTCTCTCTCTCTCTCTCGTACTCATCTGTTACACGATTCAAGTGGTGACGTAAAAGAGGCAAGAAATACCCAAAAAACCTAAGATTTAGTTCCAACTTGTCTATAATTTTCTCTTCTAAAATTAGATTGTCACAGTGACTTCACAATGACATAATAACCCTTGTGGTCAGACGGCACCTTCTATCGTCCTTATTTAAGAGGGGCACTTAAATGTAGGGGAAAAATTGTATATTCAAGCTACTTGATAGATCTCAAAAAAAGAAAAAGAAAAAAGACCTAGTTGATGTCAATTTGTGTCAAAAATTGTCATTGTTCATTACCGGCATAAGAACCCTTTTCCGGCAATGTTTTAGCCTTGAACAATTCCTGTTGATGTGACAAAAGCACCTCTATAATTATTGATTAACCCAAAGAAAATTGTTTTGTCTTCTTGAGTAAGACTAAGAAATCCCAAGGAATAGAACAATGGCTCAATCGATGATCATGATTTGTGAAGTGAAGGATATTAGTTCAAATTTTCCATTTTCCTCCCCATCATTTGGTCCTTTAAAATTGGATGAAATGCAAAATAGATAATGTTTTTCATAAAAGAAAAGTGCAAAATTAGCCCTACATCCCATTATGCATCATTATTCAGGATTTTATAAATTGCTACACTATCATCTATTTTTAAATGATGAATGTATCTTATGTATATGTTCGGAGGAGTGTGACTATTGCACCAATAAGAAAGAATGAGTTGATCAAAAGGGAACGAAAAAAAGATAAAATAAGGCTAAAATTCTTATTAATTGAAGTAATAAAAAATGACATAGCAATTCAGGGAGTAACAAAAAGTGTGACTGAGATAAAGTAGAAATGAGGAAAAAAAAAAAAAACTTATGACTAATCCTAACTAATTTGTTGAGGATCCATAGTCGACTCCAAAATTTTGGGACTAAAACTTTGTTTTTTGTTGTTGTTGTTGTTGCTCTCTCTCTCTCTCTCTCTCTCTCTCTCTCTCTCTCTCTCTCTCTCTCTCTCGTGTTGTGTGTATAAAAATTATATTATTTTAATATAATATATTGTAAAATGAAAAATGAGATATAGCATAAATTGTAAAATAGATAAAGTAATTTTTTGATGAGTTAAATAATTTTTTTAGCACAATCAAATAGGAATGCTGTAACCAAAAAAAAAAAAAAAATTCAAGAATTAAATTTCTATTATGACTTCTATATGTTTTTGGTTTGGACAAAGTTTGGTTAAAAGTTTAGTCGTAGCCATTGGTTATAACTCTTACTAAAAAAAAATTAATATAATTATATATTTTGAAAATCTAATTATTAGATTGCATGTTCTTTATATCCTTAATACGCATGTCAAATTTCATTTCAATAAAATATTTTTTGTTTTTCGATTTATAAACTTATTGAATATGTATAATTTTAGACTACAAAAATTTGAAATTTAAATATTTAATTGATGACATAACTGTTAATTTTTTATCTTTTAAAATTTTGCAAATATAGAAGATATAAAAAGAAAATATAATCTAATTTAATAATAAATTTAACAAAATTTATATTTAATATAAAAAAAATTTAGGTAGAGTTGTAAGTTTGTAGCCAAGTCTTTTCCTTTGTACTATTTGAATTTCCGAAAGCTAATTGGATTTACATAATTAATGCTCCGTAGAATAGTACATAAACCCCTCATTTTTTATCGTTGTACCAAAATTTTCATAAATCGAGGTTTGAACCTGATATGACAACATAGAAGTCACCATTTACAACCAAACCAAGGTACACCACAGCCTCCAAAAAAAATTACCTATCACCACAGATATCCAAATTGGATGCCGGATGGATGAATTTTGCAATAAAGAAAGGCCCATTGCGAATACAATTGAAAGCTCAGAGCATGTGGCAGCTATAATCAAGCCTTGTAAGACATTTTCTAGGTTGTTTGCATGTGCACTGTACTATTTCCAATTAAATAAAAAGATTGAAAAAAAAAAAAGAGAGAGAGAAGAAGACACAGTACAGAAACATAATGAAGAGGTTGGATCCTTTTTGACAATTTTAGAAGAACAACTGAAAATTTTTGTTCTCATCAAACCATAATGTCTTTGTTTGACATGAACAAAGCATCAATCATGTCTCAATAATTTTTGTATAGGTGTGAAACCATGATTGTATTACACTGTAGTTGGTTACTAATGGTGCAGGGAATAATTGATGACAAAAAAAAAAAAAAAAATTGATACAGGAATTTCAAGCAACTAAGCTGGCAAGATCTAGGGATGAAAACGATCTAATTAAAAATTTAACTATGCATTTTCTAGATGAAAAATGTTAGCAACTCCAAAAGTGGGAATTTGGGAACATTCAAAATGTAAGTTATATTCAAGTGTAACCGAACACGAGAATAAGAAAATGTGACATGGCCAATTATTAATACTCAAAATTAGCATAATAAAAAAAACCCTCAACATTACCCTTAGAGCTAGAAGCTGACATGTTGTGTCAAAGTGGTTATTTTTGTGGAGCAAGTCTATAGACTAAAAAAATTTCACAACAATTGAAATGGTAGATTATCAGTGTTAGGTAAAAAAAAGTAATATTAGTGATAAACTCAGATAAAAATTAGTAAAATTTGTCGTCAACTTAACTGTTGTAAAAAAAAATTGTGAATCTTTTTTATATTTGTGGCATTGCTCATATTTGTGTCGAAGGGTTTTATGCCAATGCGGGCTGTAGGTAAAACATTGGGACTTTCATATACCAAAGGGTCTCAAGAAGCTTCTAAAATAGATAAAGATTGCACTCCATGGAATTTCAAAGTTGAAACAATGCAAAAGTGTTCATGTGAAACATGTTTGTTTTATACTTAGGTTTAAAAATTGTTTTCCCCCAAACAAAGTTAGTGGGTCCTATATTGCACATTATCATCATGGAATTGATTGAGACACAACCACATTACATGGCATAATCAGCTAAAAGTGCACGAGCCAAATTATATAGAAATATGAGCAAAATTTGAAACGTAAAGTAGGATAGTTTATATAGAAGATTACCACTTAATAATTAAAATGAGAGCTTTTTGTTTACATGACAAAAAGTTCCACTTGGGGCTTGCATGTGGAGATTGCTTGATTCGACCATTAACACAATAAAGGAGTCGTCCTCAAGCTGTACTAGTCAAACCAAGTGGATGATAATAGTTAAGACTAAAGAGAGAATTCCCCAAAGTTGATTCTTAAACAATCACTAAATTCAAGTTCAACCAATCATTATAAATGTTTTTTTTTATTAGCAAAACACCCAGGTTTCATGATAATAGAGCCAATTGATAATGGGGTGACCCCCCCAATGAAATGTAGGGTTGGCCTTGTTTTGAAGAATTTGCTTTTCTTGATGTTCTTTTTGGTTGTGTTATGTTTTTCTTTTGTTTTTGGTTATGTTTTTTAAGAAAATCATCTTTGATGGTGGAGGGTTTGACGTGGACTTTAACTATTTATTAATAAAAAAATGACATATAAAAGACAAAAATACATATAAATGCATTTATTTATTTAATTATTACATTAACAGGTGGGAGGATCTAAACTCTAAATGTCTTTGTTGGAAATATCAAATCCAAAATGTGTACTAGTTGAACAACAAAGTTCATGGCAAAAATAATACTTAAGTAAGTTACAGATAGAATTTTTCGGTAACAAGTTATGGATAAAATTAAGACCTTTAAAAGTAGCGTAATTAGATTGGGACCAAATTTTATGAAACCAAAATTATTATTTTAGTCTTTCTTCCTTATTTTACTGGGGACGAAAATCACTTATCACAAAGACGATACAAGTAAATCAAGAAGAGAGTAAAACTACATTTTACTTATTAATGGTTAAATGGCATGATATTATAATGAAAGTTTAAGTAATTAATACATCATTAATAGGTTCCATTAGCCTTGCGGTAAACATGATGTGCAAATACCATCCATACCTCCATGATCTGCCCATCAGCTCACTGCAATACACAAGGACTAGAACAAGAGTAGAAAGAGCCACAAATATAGAATTTGAGGTGGTTACTAAAAAAAATAACCAAAGTAAAATCATATTCTAGAATAATCATTCTATATAACCCATATTCAATACCATGGATAATACTTGGTAAACAGTACATAACTCAATCGAGTTATTTGTAGTGGAACTTATTGTGGGTTCTTGTTTTGGATGGTACCCAGGTCCAAAGATGACAAAGGATCCTGGGCCTCTAAAGATGGATAATTGATTGTTGGTTGGACTGGGTTCGGTTCTCTGTGGCCTATTGGGGTCGTTATATAAACTGGTTTGTGTGCAAGTCACATAGAGCTCCACAAGGCAAAAAATGCAATTTTCTCCTAAGCGATAAAATATCATTGTAAGTGTTTCAATGTCGTAAAATGTCCTTTTACTCTTATGAAATGAGAAAAATAATTATTCATAATGTTCATAATGAGAAGGAAATTAAAATAGAATATTTAAGGCTTATCTTTTATTGTGTAAACATTTAAAAGAGTTCCTTCACTTGATTCCTCCATGATGATTCATTAGGAAAGATGTTGCAGTGGTTCCTTCACTAGTGGTTCCCAGGATATGGGAAAGATGTTGCAATGGTTCCTCCACCAGTAGTTCACAGGACGTGGGTTCTTGGTTCTTAGAACCATGGGGCCTTTAATCTGGGAACCTGAAATGCTGGTTCCTTGAACTATAGGATCTTTCTCCATGCTTACTATGCAATGGATTCTTGTCCTTTCCCTTTACCTCTATAGGTCTTGCATAAGAATAACTATACAATACACATATCCTCAAATAATTGTTAGTTCCTCAAGGTAGGATATACATTCTAAAGTATTGTCGTGGTTAAAAAAATCACAATGTTGTACCAAGGCCCAAAACTGCACAAAGGATTGAAACCTAGAAAAACATGTGGGTTTTCAATAAAAAGGGGGGAAGCCCAAACCCATTAAGGGTCCATAAGGAGGGACCGAAATCCATAGATGGGCAAGTTTTGGACCTCACAAAACCAAGGAAAGAAAAAGTCCAGCCCAGCCCTCAAAGGTTAGGAAAATCGCTGGGGAGCCTAGGGAGAAAACTGGACCAGGATACTTGGGGATTCTCAAGAGCCTGGGATCCTCAGGATATGCAGCAAGGCTAGATTGGGACTAAGACAATTCAAGGGGGCATGCCCAGAAACACGAAGAACGAGGACAAATATGTCCTTATCAGCCACCCAATGATGCAAAAAAGGGATTAGAAGATTTGGGAACCAACAACTCATAAGTAAGGATATGGTACCTCGAGGAATCTAGGAAGAGGAACCATAAAGGAAGGTAACTGGGGATCTTTCAACCTGGTAGGAAGGAATTAGCTCACTTGGGAAAAATAACAAAGGGAAAAGCAGCCAAAAAGTGAGTCCGAAAAAGTGGAATCTAGAAGCTTTGGAAGAAGAAAGACCAAAGGTCAGCCCTCTAGGACCCCCCATAACGAGAAGGTCAGCAGGGGTCTTTTGAAAAGGGAACCTCAAAAGAAAGAAATGGTGAAGAATGAGGAAGGGACCAACCACTAATGTTGCTGACACAACATTGGTCGGGATCCTTAAAATTGTCACTAGAGAACACACTTGGATTCAAACTTCGCAAGTCTTAGAGACTTAAAGAGCCATTTAAGTTTGTAATTTTTGAACTTATTTGGACCTTGTAACACGTCCTAGTGAGCATGATGTATTACAAAATTAAGAAAATAATGAAACATACCATATTATCCTAAGGATCCCTAACGTTTTCTTACTTTACTTTCTCTTCTTTTTCCTTGTTATTTCGTTCTTTACTATTCCTTGCTATTCAATACGCATATGCTTGTTGTATGTTAGTATGTATGTGTTGTAGGATCCGTGCTTTGTGCATCGCTTGGTTTGAAATTAGCCCAATTTAGCTGCGGTAAACCAAGTTCAGTCCCTTAAAACATAAAGCACTAGGCCCAGGATCCTTGTTCTTTCACTTGGGTCTGTGTGCTGTTATATATATATATATATATTAAAAAAAAAAAAAGAACCCACACAAGCATATACATATATGTAAATGAACTTCATATAATGAGTCAACCACAAGGTCCTTGGCCTTAATTCTCACAGACTTAGTACTTTTGCACAAGATTTGTGAGATTTGGAACTTAAGTCCAAGTAGTTTTGCTTGGACATTACCTTTTAATGCAGTTAAGTGAGGAGGACTTTGTGGGAGAGAGTGATATCTGATGTGTGCATGTTTTTTGCATATGTTTTTTTGGAGGTTAGATGATATTTTGAATGATATTAAGGATATGGGACGAAGTCCTCCTCCTTGGCTCTTTTGTTTTGCTCTTTTTCTCTCCTCTCTCCCTTGCTGAACTCTTAAAAATCTAAGAATTATCCTTTTGAACCTCTGCCCCCCCTTTTTGCCATGTGTTGATGTTCCTTTTATAGTGGATATGGTTTGGGACCCTTAGGCAAGGACATCCTTGGTTTGCTAAGTAAAACCATGTCATTTGACAGGAATTTGAAGGAGTTCCTTGGGTAGAGTTTAAGCTTAGTTTGGAAATTATAACTTAAAAGAGTATTTGACTTTAGTTACAAATGGAAGATGCCAACATTTGAAGTCAAAGGAATAGGTGGGATATTCAATGTAATGGGTGATGACTTTGATTGGTAAGGACAACTAAGAGGAAGTTGTGGGGAGATGCCATGCATATGGAGGAACTGAATTTGGCCTTTGGTTCATGCACTCCAAGTAAATACATTAACCAAGGGAAAACTTCAAGATCCTCTTTTTCACCAAAAATCACTCTCCTACCAACCAAACCACTTCTCCCTTACTACCAATGTAAGATCCCATAGGCTTGGACCATGGGTTACAAAGATAATACCTGGTTTGCTGGGTACTTGATGGCTTTTGCTGGGGATTAGAATATACACCTTGGCTTTTCCATGTGTCAGCCAAGGTCCTATTCTCAAGGTTTTAAAAGGACACATCAAGGTCTTAGGGCCTTGATGTTGACTCTTCTTGGTTTGAAATTTTTCCAAAAATGACATAGAATTTTCCTTACAATGGGTGAGCTTGGAAAGCCTTTGACCATAATCCCATTTGCTGCATGTCCTCTGCCCTGACCGAGATCCCTCGGTTCCTATGTTAGGTACTAAACCCAAGGACACCACTTGTCCCTTTAACTTCTCTTTGCCTTTTGATTTCGACAGGACATCTAATGAGTCTTTCATTCTTTCAAGGATACATGTGAGTGGCTTGTTCCCATACTATCTTCTGGGTCGCCCATGTCCTCCTCAGGAACTTCTAGACTATCCACATCCTTCTCAGGATTTTCACGGCTTTCTCTCAAAGGATCTGCTTCCTGGATGATGGAGATCCTGCTCATGGCCTAAGTCTAGGTCCTCTTCTTTTTTTACATTTTTCTTTCTTTTTCCTTCTTTTGGGCCATTGAGCCTTCATGGTCATTCTTAACTTCACAAGCTAGGCCTTCTTTTGTTAAGACCCATGATCTTTTCTTAATTTTCATAGAACAGGCTTCCTTGTCACATTATGGTCCTCAACACCTATACACATAGAAAAATTTATAATCCAATTTACTTTCTTTATTTTTACAAGACCTCTTGCCCTAGCCCTACCTAGATTTTCTATTACACTTTTATCAATATTAAGTTTTTTTTTTTTTTTTTTTTTTTTTTTTTTTTTTTTTTATAAAAAAAAAACATTTTTTAGTTTTCTGTCACACGTTTAGCATAAAAAAAAAAAAAAAAAAAAAAAAAAAAAAAAAAAAAAAAAAAAAACTTTTGATAAATGTTATGCAATCAACTATAAAACATGAGATACCTATACAGATAATAATTAAAGTTATTTCTTTCATACAAAAACTAATTTTGGTTTGAGTTGGAAAAAAGGGCAACTTTTATACAATAAAATAAGAGTGACGTTAGAATCATAACTTATATAATAATTTTTGTTACAATTTACTCACGTAACAAATTATGAATGATTGAGATATAAACCCACCACTACACTCCATCACCAACAACTTACACTACGAGCAAATTTTGACAAAAGTTATAATTATAGTATTTTCATGAAATAATGTAAAATAATAAACGGTTACTCTCACCTTCCACCCATCATCAAAATGATTCCAGCAGAAAAGAAAGTGTCAAATTGATAAGATAGTCCATACTCCACATACATCCCCTATTTTATCGAAGCAGTCATGTTATTAGCAGTTAGCACATAATAATAATAATAATAATGAAGATGATTTTTTTGGAGGTAGAGGATCTGGTATGTGATCCTATGAATCTTTACAAATTGGCAGCTTTATGAGTTATCCTATGAGTTAAAACAAGAGTATGCTACAGAAGACTTTAAATGCCCAGTACAATTATAGCAATCAAATCAAGTATCAACGACAATTTAGGCCAAGATGGTACAGCTTCAATTTTGTGAAAAAAGTAGTTTAGTACGGTTCTGATTTGCTGCCAGCATCACGGGAACAGTGAATTGTCTTTGTTTTGTGATGCCAATTGCTTTGGCACTTAACTTGTAGATTTTAACGTGACATATCACAAGATGGGAATGTATATTTAGATCACTATAGGTATGAAGGTTTTGTTTCTTTTTTTAGTATCATTTCCTGTTTCAATTGAATAAATTTTAAGACATAGTATATTTTATTTATTTATTTTTACCTTATTTCTCTGTTAAATAAAATAAACTTTACTGTTTAGAATTTATATTTTGAGTAAAGCTTAAGATATTATTATATATTTTTTACTATATTTATCTTTTAAATAAAATTAACATTACTGTTTAGAATTTATATTTTGATTTGAGTTACGCAGTATAAAAATAGTTACTCATTCTGTTTTTTGTTGGATAAATACTCATTATGTGTCTATTGTTCTTTTGTTAGTGGACATTAGTTTGTTGAGATCTTATTGTGAAAGTCTATATATGACAAGCAAATGTGAAACACTGTAGGACTTATAGGTGTGTGGATCCCATACTAAGCATAGGCTTTAGCTGTTATCTAGTTCAGCTAAACTGTTTCTATCCTACATTAATGTAGGAAAGCTATGTTACCTTCACATACATAGCTAGTCTAGTGGCTTATATCCAATTAGTCAAATCAAATGTCTTGTATAAACCAAAATTTATCTATTGTCAAGGTTTGGGTTTTAGTACATTGGAATTGACACGATTTAAATTTGTTGTAAAAATTAAATATGTGTTTGTATTATGTCAGTTTCGATATAATGCACTAGAATTAGGGGTGTCCAGGCAAATCGGAGACCCGGCCAACCCGTCCGACCCGTCGCAGTCCGACCCGCCACCACCCGATCCGACGACTCCGACGGTCGGACTCGGTTTCCGACTTTGCTAACCCGACACCCAGCGGGTCGGTTATCGGTTTTCCAGTTCAAAACCCGTGAAACCCGACCCGAACCAAAGTTCATGCAATATCCGGACATTTTTTCCAGATTTCGGCCATTTTTCCAGATTCCGGCCACTTTTTTCCAGATTTCGGCCACTTTTTTCCAGATTCCGACACCTTTTTTCACTTAAATCCGTCGATTTCTGGCATAATAAACACCAGATTTAGCCGAACCAGTGACTTTTTATCACGATTTGGCAGAAACCTCGCCTAATCCAACTGGATCTCACCGGATTTTGGATGGATCTGGCAAGATCTCGCCGGATCTGGCGAGATCTCACCGCGTTTCGAAGAATTCCGGTGAATCGGTTTCACCCGAAACCGACCACCACCCGCCGGCGACCCGAACCGACGAATCCGTTACTGCTACGGGTCGGTTGCGGGTTGGGCAAAAACCCGGCCCGCCCGACCCATGGATAGCCCTAACTAGAATCGACCTAGTGCATTAGAATCGACATAATACAAAAACATGTGCTGAGTCCCTCTATTTTATTGTCAGCAAACCTTCTCATGCTTGGATTTTGACACCATTGTAATGGAATATATGCTTAGTGAAGGGCTATGACTAGAAGAAAATGAACACCAATTTAAAGATTGGTTATTTCACAAGAAAAGGAATTACTCAAAAATTTCCCTGATAAAATACAACATATAAATTATTATAGTGCCACTGTTGTCACATCTGTTTTTGGAAGTGGATTACTGAATGTGCCATGGAAATATCCCATTGAAGAAAAAGTATTGCCTTCTAATTTGTTTAGGCTAATCCTTGGTACTTGTTCAAGAAAGCATTGTTTTATGATTGGAAGTTCACAATGGGAACAGATTCTGGACTATATTCTAAAATATCATGGATTTAGCTGTAAATGTAAGTCATATCGATGTTAAGTCTTTAACATCTACCATTAGACATATAGCTTAACATCTTTCTTATATGTTTTTGATTTTTTTAAAACTAGAAGCCCATTGTACTTTATAGGCACATAATAAGAGGTAAATACTCTCTACCCTTTGACCCTCTTCAAAATTCAATCTCAAATTTCTTATTCCATATTAAAATGCTTTGCTAATTGAGTCATTTGGCACCTACTTTTGATGTGAAGTTAGATAATTTAATTTGTGTTTGGTTGTGATGTTGGTCTTCACAAGTGGGTGTGTTTTGGGCCTATGCAGAGACTGCAGGCAGAGAAGTTTGTCTTCAATCAAAGTTATTTGTAATTTGGGCCTTTGCAGAGACCGAAAGTCTGAGGAATATGGGCCTCTTAAATACTAGGTTTTTCCATTAGTAGTAGGCAAAACCGAACAAAAAATAATTATAAAGAATTTAAAAAAAAAGAAAAACAATTGTGTGCTGAGCTTGCAAACCATAGGCATAGTCTTAGCAGATATTCAAGAAATCAATGGAAATCATTTATTTATTTATTTTTGAAAATTAAATCTACGGAAATCTAATTAAAGCTTTATTTGTTTGTCCCTTTTATTGGTCTGACCTTCTAAGGTCAGATTAATATTTGAAGCAAATTTTCCACGTTTGACACTTGACGGCAGGGACAAACTTGCCCCATTTTTCTTTATTTTCAAGCTGTGATGATCACTCACAAGAAATGAAAGTCTTTGAAGCGACTTTAAAGAAATGATAAAGATATAATTAAATGCAAACGGTGGCAATGGCATCATTTCAACTACGATCCTGTACAATATTTATATTGCAATTTGCAAAGTTTCCCTTTTCATGTCCTGATCAAATTCCATAATTATTATTTTATTTATTAGGTAAAAAAACAGAATATTATATCTATAATGCAATTAAAAATACCCAGTTTTAAAATTGGGGCCCGAGTGATAATTATCAGACATCATCAATTTAAAATTTATCGTTTTCAAGAAAAATAATACATAACACATATTTTGCTCGGAAATAAAAAAAGAAAATTACATACCCCCTTACATGCTAGTATTAAATGGTTAGCTGTGCTAGTTGTATGCACTATGCACTCACCTTTTTCTCAATATATATATATATATATATATATATTTGGATTATGATGATTTTTATTTTTTATTTTTTATTTTTTATCACCAGGAGAAAGATTATCTATATTTTTTATAGCTTGGGATTGCTAGTTTGTTCCATTAGAACTTACTATTTATTTTCACTGCTATTGGAACTATAATTTTGATCCATGTTTAAGTATTGTGACTTTTTACTCTTTTTTTGGGTAACCTGGGGGTATGGGTGGCAAATGGGCGAGTTTGGTCATAAATAAGCTGGGTTATAAATAGATTGGATGTGTAATTACCCCATTTATCTATTTATAACCCATTTATATATAAATTAATTACTCACTACCCACCCAACCCATTTAATTAGTAACCTAACCCATTTAACCCAATATGACCCACATACCTCTTGATGATGCTTGAAAATCAGTAGGCTAGAATGCTTTGGACTATGGTGATGGCTATGAATTCTGAAAAGAAAGAAAGAACTATCAAAGGTGACTGGTGTGACTTGGCCAAAGACCCTCCGACCGTTAAATCAGTTTTCTTTTTAGGACACAAGGATGGAAAATAGTGAATGGTTAAAACTTACCTTTGATAGATGAGACCTGCTCTTTTTATAGAGAGTTTGATGTGGGTCTACTTGTTTGGGATCCATCACCGTTGTGGGTGATGTTGGTGGTTAATGAAGAAAATGAGGTATGTGGAACGAAGTGTATGGAATTCCTTCCACATACTAAGCAATGTGTCATGTTTTGCTTATGTAGAACCTTTGGAGAAATTCTTGTGGAATTTACCAAGTACAATTTGATTGTTCATGGGTATGGCCATCTATAACATGGTTGTCCATGGACGAGTTCTTTTTGGCGGATCTTGTTATTCTTAATGAAAGGTCTTGTTCATGCACTCTGTCATTCTGCTGTGGTTTTCCTTGGATGTGATCAAGTTGTGGACAACAACTAAGGACGGGCTATACTTAGTTGATTCCCATCAGTTGCCCCCTCATCCTTGTGTTGACTGTCATTATTGTTTTAACATTTTTTTTTAATGGTGACACATTGCGTGATCTTGAGGTTCATCCATCATGTCGTTTTATTTTTCGAGGGAAGTGTCATGTGGCTCAATCAGGGTGGTCACGTCGTTCTAGTGACCAAGTATGTCGCCTATAAATAGTAGAATTCTTTTCCTACCCCTTCACATTTCTCCAATTTTCTTCTTTGCTCTTTGTCGTCTAGAGCCTCGTCTAGAAGCCTCCTCCCATCCTTAGGCCTTCTTCGTTTAGAGCTAGGTATCCTCTTCCTCTTGTCTTTATGTTTTCCTTTAGTTTTTCAAAAATTTCTGAAATCGTAGTCTCTTTGTCCAGTAATAGTGATGATAGGGAGATAGACGAGTATCATGATAGTTCTAGTGGCAGTGGTTCCAGTAGTAGTAGTAGTAGTAGTGGAGGAAACACTACAGATGAATAATACACGTCCAGGGTCCCTGGGGTTCCATTAGAAGTCCTTCAAGAGGAGTTAAGGACAAGGATGGCCTCTGGGTTACATGTTGGTACCTCCACTAGCGCTCCTCTGTCCACATCTCCAAACAAAGTAGAAACAGTTTATAGTTATGCTGTAGGTATCTCTTCTAAGACTGACGAAAAAAGACTTACTTCCCTTAGAAGTTGGTATCAAATCCCAGATGAGCTAAACCCTCAATTAGCCGTCTGTGGCGAATGGTGTTGCGAGCCTCATTTTGGTGCAGGTATATATAAGGCCTATCTTTTGGGAGGACTTAGGCTGCCTTTCAATGCCTTTGCTAGAGACATACTCTTTCTAGGTTGGGTGTAGGAATTTGTCAACTCAATCCCAATGCATGGAGGCTTATCGTCTTTATGCAGATTTTATGGAGGGAAGTATTTGATGGGAAATCGTCCTCTTACTGTGGACGAGTTCCTATATTGTAACAAACTGTCCGAAATTAGCCAATCCTAGGGTTTTTACCAATTCTCAGCTAGGGGCATAAATTGTAGATTATTTAAGTCCCTCCTAATGTCTAATAGGAACTGGAAGACGGAGTTCTTCTTCGTCTCTGATTTTTGGGCTGGAAACCTTGTTGAGGTAGGTAGGGATTCATTTCCTCTCTATATTAGTGCGACAAGAAACCATTCTTCCAGAGGGTATGTCTCTTTCTACTTATTATTATTATTATTTTAATCTTTTGTTGTATTCGTTTAACACTTTTTTTTTAAGCAGTAAGACAACATTCTTTAAGCAAATTCTATCTTGAGCGTGTCCAACAAGCTCATTTGTTTACCGACAGAAGCTTCCACTCATTGGTCACTTTACATCGTCTAGCCATTTGGAAACTTGGACCTAAGCCCTCTGTTGAAGTCTTAGCTCACAAGCTTACTACGCGTAGACGTAAGTTTTTTCTTAGAATCTTCATTACTTGTTTTACTTAGACTCTAATATTATTTTCCTTTACAGGAATGGCAACCATGAAAGAGAACAAGGGGAAGGGCTTGGTAGAAAAGGAGACTATGCAAAAGACTTACTCTCAGTCTCATCCAGTCACTGGAGATAAGAGGAAGACTTTATTTAGGATTTTAGACTTAGGTAGTCTTCCAAGCCGGTGAAGCCACAAGAAGTCAAAGCATGGATCGTCCAAGTTTGGAGTCATCAAGCCTGGTTCTGTTGTTCCTCTTGCCTCTGCCAAACCACCATTTGCACAGGTCCTTAATTTGGACTCATCCAGCCCTGTCAAGGTTACTCCATCCAAGCCTGCTAAAACTACTTTGTCCAAGCCTCCCAGAAGCATTCCTATGACCCTTCTTGAGAGTGAAGATCTTGCCTGGGAAATGTTTCAGCAAGTGGTGAATGATGAGGACATTGCTGTATGCTATGACATGTCCTTAAAAGAGTTTGAACATTCCACAGTTGATGATCTCTTCAAGGTACACATTTTTTTTTTTTTGGCGTCTTAAATCTTTTATACTTAATATTCTTGTCCACTCATCTTTTCAACCAATTTGGTTTGTAGGTTATGTCAAAGTTCATGGCAGCATCCAAACAGGCTACTAAGATGGACCATGAAAGGGTTAGGTTGGAGGCAAGGGTTTGTGAAGTGCGAACGGATTGTAGGAGTCGAGCTGAGTTAGCAGTTAAGGCTATGGACGAGGTGAAGGAGTTGAGGAATCTCATCGAAGAGCTGAAGGCGGATGTTGTTGAGAAGGATACTCATCTTGATCATCTGCAAAAGAAGAATGATTTGGATTTACATAAGTACATTTGGCTAATCCATGTTTTAAGACGGGCTTTAATACAATTGCCTTTTTAGGCTTAATTTTCTTTAAGGATTTTTGGACGATGGTTGTCTACCCTTTTATTTATGAATGTTTTTATCCATATTGTTATTATTGATTTCAATTCCAAGTTTTTTCCGTCTATAATTAGGACTTTGTTTTGGAAAATATATTTATATATTCCCCATCGTTAGACTTATTTTTGGAATTTCACTTGGTTATTCTTGTCCATAGCTTGGATCATATAATTGGTTGGATGTGTCGTCCATGGAATGTTGCATGCATGCTTCTCTTTCGTCCTTAATTTTTTAGATGAGTTTTAGTTGGGAAGTTTATTCTTTCCCTTGGTTGCTACCTTTTTATGGCAAGTTGCCTCCTCTTTTTTTTTTTTTTACCAAGGATGGCTTGTGACGATATATCTTTGCGTCCAGAGATTTTAATCGTCTTTAGTTTCATATTGATGTTAATTTCACAGAATCATAAATACTTAAATTACGAAATTCAAGCTACTTTATATACAATAATTGTACATAATATCGTCTATAGACTTCAAAGATCTTAGTACATAGCATCGTCTGAGCATATCGTCCTTACTAATACTTAGTTCTTTTTTAGGGAATTTTAATTACTTTATATACAAAGGGACTTTGTTCATGACATCATTCATAGCACATGCCAGTAGCTAGTGCTTTTTAGGGAATTCAAATACTTAGAAACATAACATACTGTTCCAAAACATAAACACTGGAAGATAATATAAGCAGACTACTAATAATCACAATCCTTAATCTCGTCCATGCTAACCTTCTTGACAAGTCACCTTCACTAGTAGTACTTCTTCAAATGCTCCACATTCCACGGGTGCTCCAGCCCTTGTCCATCCAAAGCCTCCAATAATACGAACTGTGTTTTTTAGAGTTAATTACTCTGTATGGTCCTTCCCAGTTGGGTCCCAACTTTTCATGAGTAGGATCCTTAGTAGCCAGGGATACCCTTTTTAGAACAAGATCTCCAACGTTGAACTGTCTTGGCTTTATCAGTGCATCATGGTGCTTTACCATTAGGTTTTTGTAACGAGCCACCCTCTGCTTTGCATTCATTCCAACCTCGTCCACAAGGTCAAGGCTTAAACGAAGCTGCTTTTCATTCTCCTCATTGTTATAGTGAGCCACCTTGTAGCTAGTTAGACCGACCTCTGTAGGTATGACCGCATCACTTCCATATGCCAATTTAAAAGAAGTCTCTCTAGTTGGAGTCCTTATTGTCATCCTATACACCCAAAGGACACTAGGCAGTTCATCTAGCCATATCCCTTTTACCCCCTCAAGTCGGGGTCTTGATGATCTTCAGTAAGGATTGATTTGCAACTTCAGCTTGTCCATTGGCTTATGGATGGGAGGGTGAGGAATAATGATTTCTGATCCCCAATTGTTCGCAAAAGTCTCTAAAGGGTGCATTATCAAATTGGTGTCCGTTGTTCGAGATGAGTACCCTAGGAATTCCGAAGCAGCATATTATGTTCTTTCAGACAAAGTTTCAAATATTTTGCTTAGTGATTTTCACCATGGGTTCTACTTCCACTAATTTTGCAAAGTAATCAATCCCTACTATTAAAAACTTCATCTATCTTGTCCCTATGGGAAAGGGACCCAGAATGTCAAGTCCCCACTAGGCAAAGGGCCACCATCGGAGTAAGATACTCTGATGGTTGCCTAAGTATGTTGCTGTACCTTTGACACTTATCACATGCTTTAACATAAGCTTTGGCATCTGCTTGTATAGACGGCCAGTAATACCTTGCATGGATCATCTTGTAGGCGAGGGATTTGACCCTTGAATGGTTTTCATAAGCCCCTTCATGGATGTCTCTCAAGACATAAAAAGTCTCGTCTAGATTCAAACACCTTAGGTAGTGTTGAGAAAAACTCCTTTTGTATAACACCTTGTCCTTAAGGACAAACCTCGTTGCCCTTACCCTTAGCTTCCTTGTTTCTTCTTTATCCTCTGGAAGAAGTTTGTCTTTAAGATAAGAGACGATTAGAGTGGTCCAGTTGAATACTCCGTTTATCTAATGTACTTCTGTAATGTCAATACTTGGGATGTACTAGATTTTGATTTGATCATTCATCACTTCATCTGCAGATGCCGTCTTGGTTAGGACATCAGCTTCCATATTATCCTCCCTTGGTATCTGTTGAAATTGAGCTATTGTGAAGCCTTTAATGCACTGCTTGACTTTGCGCAAGTATTTCTTTATCTGTTCCTCCTTAGCTTCACATGTTCCATTTATTTGTATTATTATTAAATACAAATCTCCTTGGATGAGGACAGAGCCTGCTCCAAGTGATCTAGCTAACTCCAAGCACTGTAACATGGCTTCATATTCAACTTCATTATTGGTTGTTTGGAATTGTAGACAAATTGCATACTCTAAATGATCCCTTTTTAGTGAGCGTAAAACTATTCCAATTCCTCCTGCATGCTGTGTGGACAAGCCATCCACATGGATGACCTACTGCCTTGCCCCTTATTCATCATCTTGCTTACTACTAGTAGGAGTGAATTCAACAATAAAATTTGCTAGGACCTGAGCCTTTATTGCTTCTCTTGGTTTATATTGCACATCAAACTCACTAAGTTCTACTGCCCATTGGATTAGTCGTCCAAAGGCCTCTAGCTTGTTCATGGCCTTCTTTAATGGGTGGTCTGTCAAGATGTTAATCACATGAGCTTGAAAATAAGGCCTAAGCTTCCTTGCTGCTGTCACCAATGAAAATGCAAGCTTCTCCATGGGTGGATATCATTCTTCTACTCCCCTTAAAACTTTGCTGGTGTAGTAGATAGGTTTTTGTATCTTCCCCTCCTCTCCGATCAAGGCTAAACTTACTGCATAAGGAGATACTACTAGGTAAAGATACGATTCTTCTCTAGGTTTAGACAGGCTTAATAGTAGCATTGAAGCGAGATAAGCCTTCAAGCCTTCAAACTCTTGTTGGCACTTATACGTCCATTCAAATACTTTTCTTAACACTCTAAAAAATGGTAAAAATTTGTCAGTAGTTTTTGAAACAAACCTGTTAAGGGGAGCTATTCATCCAGTGAGGCTTTGGACATCTTTGACATTCCTTGGAGACTCCATGTTTAGAATTGCTTGAATTTTATCAGGGTTTGCTTCAATTCCTCTCTAGAAAACTATGAAACCAAGGAATTTTCCTGATGCAACTCCGAAGGCACATTTGCTTGGATTCAACTCCATCTTGTGTCGTCTAAATGTGTCAAAGGTTTCCTGAAGGTCATCTAAATGCTCCATCTCCTTCGTGCTCTTAACCAACATGTCATCAACATATACTTCAATGTTTTGCCCAATTTGTGGACGAAACATATTGTTAACTAGTCACTAGTAAGTGGCCCCTGCTTTCTTCAGGCCAAATGACATCACTTTATAACAAAACAAACCATGGCTTGTAATGAAGAATGTTTTCTCTTGATCTGCCTTGTCCATCTTAATCTGGTTGTACCTTGAGAACGCGTCCATGAAACTTAACAATTAGTGTCCAGCCATTTGAATCCACCAACTAATCAAAGCGTGGAAGAGAATAGCTATCTTTTGGATATGCCTTATTTAAATCTGTGTAGTCCATACACATCCTCCATTTGCCATTGGCCTTTTTAACCATCACTACATTAGCTAGCCAATTAGGGTAATAAACTTCACGTATGAATTCCACGATGACTAACTTATGGACTTCTTCCTTGATGGCATTATCTCGTTCTAGGGCGAACACACTCTTCGTTTAACGAGTAGGATGAGGACACATTTAGACGATGAGTAATCACATGGGGATCAATCCTAGGCATGTCTTCATGGCTCTAAGCAGAAACATCTGTACTCTGTTTAAGGAACCCAACAAGTTCCTGCTTTGTCTTCTCCTCCACACTTATTCCAATCTTGGTAAACTTATCTGGGTTGGACTCGTCCAATGGTATATCTTCTAACATTTCAACTGGCTCCGCCAACGTTCTTCTTTCTTCAATGCTCAATGTTTGCATCTACTCGTCCATGACCATCATTGCTAGATAACAATCTCTAGCTGCTAATTGATCTCTTTGTACTTCTCCAGTGCCATACTCTGTTGGGAACTTCACAGATAAATGATAAGTGGATGTTGCAGCCTTCCAACTGTTCAAAGTTGGTTGTCCAATAATGGCATTATATGAAAATTAACAATCTACAACAAGGAAATTCACTTCCTTATTGATTTGTTGTGAGTAAGAGCCTACCACGATTGGCAGAGAGATGGTTCCCACAGGTAAAATCTTCATTCCTCCAAACCCGATCAATGGTACGTTTACTGGACGAAGTAATTCTTTGTCAATCCTCATCTGTTGGAAGGCTGGATAGTAGAGGATGCCTGCTGAACTCCCATTATCTATTAACATCCTTCTAGTTGTATTATTTGCAATTGTCAGAGTAATGAGAATCGCATCATCATGAGGATGGTGTAATCGTCTTGCATCTTCGTCTGTAAAAGTAATGACGGGTTTGTCTTCTCTAATCATCCTTTATGGTCGTCCAGATATTTGAACATTTTGGACTTCCCTGAGGTAGGTCTTTTTTGCTTTGGATGAGCTTCCTGTTGATGTACCTCCTACAATGATCCTTATTTCTCAGAACGGTGGGCGTGCTAGTTCCTCTGCTTTGCCTTTCATTGGCTCTCTCTCTACCTTGTGGTCTCGCCCAAGAAAATTTTTTAACTTTCCCTGCTTAATAAGAGTTTCAATCTGCTACTTCAAGTCATAGCACTCGTCCGTGTCATGTCCATGGACGCTATGAAAACGACAGTACTTGCTTTTATTCTACTTACTAGGATCTCCATTCATTCTCTCGGGCCATTTCAGGGATGGATCGTCATTGATTTGCATTGACACTTGATCAAGCAGAGTATTCAAGTGAGTATAGTTAGAATATTGTCTTGAAGAAGACCTTGCTTTCTTCCCGTCGCGATCCCTTTTCTCCCATATTTTGGCTTTCTTTGGATAAGGACCTTACTCTGGATGGTGTATATAACCATTCTCTAGTCGTTCACCTTTTTTCTTCTTCTTGGCAATAATTGCATCTTCTGATTCATGAAACTTTGGGCCGAATGTACCAATTCAGCCATCGTTTGAGGCTCTTGGTCGTATAGCTTGTGAATGAATAGGTCTGAACTAACTCCATTGTAGAAAGCATGCTTCAAGAGGATCTTGTCATCCATCTCGTCCACCAACAGAGCTTCTCTATTAAAATGGCTGATAAAAGTACGCAGACTTTCATTTTCTACTTGTTCTCTATTCAACAGGTTGGATGAGGAGTGCTTTTACCTTTGTCCCCCAGCAAAGTTGTTGATGAACAGCTTACTTAACTCCTGAAACGAAGTTATGGTATTTGGCGGTAGCTTACTGAACCATACTCTGGCTGGGCCTTTTAAGGTGGTAGGAAAGGCCCTACACATGATCTCATTTGGAACACCTTGGAGATGCATGGTTGTTTTGAACATGGCAATGTGATTGCAAGGGTCATGTGTCCTATCATATGAGTCCAGGGTAGGCCTCTTGAACTTGGATAGTAAGGGATGACTTGTGATGGACGCAACAAAGGGGGAATTAGTGTTGTAGATGAGATCATCCACATGGTTTGCTCTTCTCATGGAATCCTTCATCTCTTCCATAGCTCTTTTCATCTGATCCATCTCCCTCTCCAAGTGTGGTACTCTACGAGTGACAATGCCTCTGGGTTGATCTTTATCAGCCTCTTCGTTCTCCACCATGCTGCTGATGATGTTGTCTATTAACTTCTCTAGTTAACTCTTGGTTCTGTTGTGTCAGTTTTGCCATTACTGTTGCCATGGACTGTAACTATTGCTGGATGGTCATGAGCGGTGGTGGCGCATGATTTGAGTGATTGGAGGCATTTCCACTCTCCTAGTGTCCTGGACTAGTGGCCATTGACCTAGTTTGAACCATGCAGCCTTTTGTCTTGGAAAGGGCAAAGAAGTTAACACTAAGAAACTTTTTTCTTCCCCACAGACGGCGCCAACTAATGATGCTTGAAAATCAGTAGGCTGGAATGCCTCGGACTATGGTGATGGCTATGAATCCTAAAAATAAAGAAAGAACTAACAAAGGTGACCGGTGTGACCCGGCCAAGGACTCTCCGACGGTTAAGTCAGTTTTCTCTCTAAGATACAAAGATTGAAAATAGTGAATGGCTAACACTTACCTTTGATAGATGGGACCTGCTCCTTTTATATAGAATTTGATGTGGGTCTACTTGTTTGGGATCCATCACCATTGTGGGTGATGTTGGTGGTTAATGAAGAAAATGGGATATGTGGAATGAAGTGTATAGAATTCTTTTCATGTACTAAGCAACGTGTCATGTTTTGCTTATGTAAAACCTTTGGAGAATTTCTTGTAGAATTTACCAAGTACAATTTGATCGTCCATGGGTATGGTCGTCTATAACATGGTCGTCCATGGATGAGTTCTTTTTGGCGGATCCTGTTATTCTTAATAAAGGGTCTTGTTCATGCATTCTGTCATTCTGTTGTGGTTTTCCTTGGATGTGATCAAGTTATGGAAGACAACCAAGTATAGGCTATAATTAGTTGATCCTCATCACTTCTAAAACTACTTGAATGCCCTCTTGACCTCCAAAATTACCAAAATACCCTTAAATACCCAAAATGACCCAAATACCCCTACACTTCCAAAATTACTAATATACCCTTGGACGTCCAAAAATATGCACAAAAACCACTAAAATGACCAAAATACCCCATGAACCTAAAAAATAACCGAAATACCCTCAAAACTTAAAAACTACCAAAATACCCCTAAAACCTAAAAAATGACCAAAATACCTCCGAAACCCATAAAATGAAAAAAAATACCCCTAAAACCTATAAGATGATAAAAATACACCCTAAACCTAAAAAATAAAATGACCAAAATACCCTTAAACCTTTAAAATGACCAAAATACACCCAAAACCTCTAAAATGACTAAAAATAACCTAAAACCTCAAAAATTACCAAAAATACCCCAAAACCTATAAAACGACCAAAATAGCCCAGAACCTCTAAAACAACCAAAATACCCCTCAAAATATTTAAAATAAGCAAAATACCCTTGAAACCTTTAAAATGACCAAAATACCCCTAAACCTGTAAGATGACCAAAATACACTTGAAATATCTAAAATTACCAAAATGGAGGTTTGGTGTATTTTGGATGTTTCGAGGGTATTTTTGACAAATTAAAGGTTCTAAGAGTATTTTGGTCATTTTATAGGTTTCAAGGGAATTTTAGTAATTTTTTAGGTTTTGGGGTTATTTTGGTCATTTTTTAGATTCTATGGGTATTTTGGTCATTTTTTTAGGTTACGAGGGTATTTATATCATTATTAGGTTTTTGGGGTAATTCGGTAATTTTTAGATTTTGGGGCTATTTCGGTAATTTTCTAGGTTTAAGAGATATTTTGGTAATTTTTAGGTTTCGGGGGTTTTTCAGTAATTTTTTAGGTTTCAGTGTATTTTGGTCATTTTTGAGGTTTTAATGGTATTTTAGTAATTTTTAGGTTTTAGGGGATATTTCGATCATTTTAGGTTTAGGGGGTATTTCGATCATTTTAGGTTTAGGGGGCATTTTGGCCATTTTTAGGTTTCGGGGGATATTTTGGTCATTTTTTAGGTTTTGTGGGTATTTCAATCATTTTTTAGGTTTCAGGAGTATTTTAGTCATTTTATAGGATTTGAAGGTATTTTGGTAATTTTATAGGTTTCAGAGGTATTTCGGCCATTTTTTAGGTTTAGGGGTATTTTGGTAATTTTTAGGTTTTAGGGGTATTTTTCTCATTTTTATGTTTCAAGGGTATTTTGGTCATTTTATAGGTTTTAGGGGGGGGGGTATTGTGATAATTTTAGGTTTCGGGGGTAGTTTGGTCATTTTATAGATTTCAATGGTATTTTGGTCATTTTTTAGGTTTCGAGGGGGTATTTCAGTCATTTTTTAAAAATTTAGATTTTCTGTTATTTATTTAAATTTTAGATTTTAGATGGGTTTTATTAGTGGGTATTAGTGGTTTTATCCATTAAAACCCATAAAACTAGTCTCTAAACCATGCGATGCATCGGATAGTTAGCAAATGTTAAATATTTTCACTTTGTTCAGAACAATGAGTTAAAAAAAAAGAAAGATCCAGAGCCTAGAAATTAATGAAACAAAACAAATATATATATTCACACAATGGAAATACGTAGAAGAAAGATGGGCTACCCTTAAAAAAAATAATCCATGGCTATACTCTATAGTTGTTGAAATCTGCCAAATAGTTTTAAATATGGCAAAAAATAATCCTAAAATTTAAAAGTTTAAACTTCTGAAAGGCCAAAAGATTTAAAGATACGGAATATTTTAAGTTTAGAAATTATTGAAACGAAAAGGAATAATATAATATATCTATATACACACACAATAGATAAATATAAGAGAAAGATGGGCTACTTTCAAAATAATAGTCCTTATAGCTTTGCAAAAATTACATTCACAATATAAGGCAAGACATGACATATTTTCAGAATTTAAAAAGAAACATACATGAGCCACACCTACATATGCATATTTTCTAGTTTCCACCAAACTTTAGAATATGCAATAATTTTTGCAAGGAGAATATGTATCATAAATTGTCAAATACGTATTATTTCAGGCCAAATGCTTATAGGATTTGGTGCATGGTATACCTATTGGAAAGAACGAAGTAAAGGTTTCCTTAATTCAAATTAGCCTCTGAGTAAAAAAAAAAAAAAAGTGCCTCTAATGTCATCATGATCCGATTCTCTTCCTCATGCATGCGTGATAAACAACTCACCCTATTTTCCTTTATAAAAACTAAATCAGAAATAGTCATGCCTAATTGTTGGAATTAAAGTTGGGAAACCTTGTATAATATGTCTAATTCTCTTCCTCAGGCCCTATATTGTAACAATTATAGGTATATGTATCATAAGTATTATAGTATTTGTTTATATACGAATATGAAACCTTAACTAATAGAAATAGCTTATACATATATTTTAGTAAGAGTATGCGTATATTTGATATGTAACAATTATTTTAAATATCATATATTGCATTAGGTTTCAATATGTATAAGGTTATTCTCAAAAAATAATTTGTGAATTAAAATATTGGTGGCGTTCCCATAATAATAATAATAATTATTATTTTGTAGTGTCAAGTTTCTTTTGTGAGTGCTACTACTCTTCCTACAATTCGGCACTTTATGAATTCATTTTCTCAATTTTTCCTAACTATTATTGAATCCAAACAATTTTAACGTTTCAACATAGCCAACCAAGACCCCATATATGAATCTAGATTCCTAAGCAAATGAATTAAGAATCCTTAGCAAATCTAAATATCGGCCAAAAGAATGTATTAATTCCCAAAATGATGCCAACACCAGCAAAAAAATGACAGAAACTTATATTTGAAAAGTAACTTTAATTGGAAGAAATTTGTATGCTAACTTCCATGACCATCATAAACACCAAAGAAAGAGGTGTTATTGTCCAAATTTGGAAAAGCTACGTGCTACAAAAGAAAAGAAAACATGGCAAGATAGCATAATCTATAGAAAATCATTGAGATTATGAGTCCACTCAATAGACCCATTGAAAAGGAAACCCAAAGATGTCATTGAAAAATACAAAATAGATTTTGGCAAGCAATGTTTATGAAATAGAAACAAAACAAACAAAATATAAAAATTTTCAAACTCAAGCACTAAACAATTGATCACAATTATTTAGAACACCCAAAGTCCTTTTCACATAATCACAAAATTCAATATCTTTGTACAGAAAGGCCAACCCCATCGCCATGAATCTGAAAAACATTGATTAAAAAAAGAAAATTACAGAGACACTAAAACCTAGGGATTGAAAAAAGAAAATTACAGAGACATTGAAACCTGGTGATTGAAAAAAGAAAATTACATGGAGAAAAGGCCACGTTGAATTGAAGGAGTTTTTCCCCTCACTTTGATGTTTGCTTTATGCGTTGCCTTACTCCTTACGTTCAGGTTTAGGTTTAGGTTATAAGAGATTTATATAATACTACTTAGTAGCTGAATTTCCCTTGGGCCTAATAAATTATATAAAATCAGAATTTTTGTTTTTTTATTTAAATAATGCTGATATGTAAAAATGTGGAAGCTCAAAAAAAAGTCAAAGGCTAAGTCAAAAACTTCAGTTATATATATAGATTAAATAACCTAATGGGTCTTTACCCATTTAACTCAAATATTCAAATGGGTTGAGTCAAGATTTATTCAAATTATGTGGATATATAATTGGTAGGTTCATGGATATGGATAAAAATTGCAACCCTTACCTAGGGGTATGATAGATTCCAGGAGAAATGTTTTGATACAAACATATCCAATCGAGCAAAAGATAGTAAATGTGCTTGACTGTGTAGATAATTACGAAAAGCTGGAACTAAAATTAGTCTCTCGCAATGACAATGATGCAAACCTTGATATAATAAGTCAAATAGATGGCCCAAATTAGTCAAAATTGATGTGAATCGATTCTTGTGGGAAGCAATGCTGTTTGAAGTAAACAAACAGTTATTATGTCACACTTTGGGAATGCAGGGGGTCTGACATGGCCTCTATATAAGTTCGTTACATCTTACATTAGAGGAGAGATCGATCACAAAGTGATTTAGTGATAGTCTTTGGGTTTCATTTTCATTTTTCCAACACATTCTAAACTCCATCGACCATGGGAAGTTTCTCAGTACTCCCACTGGCAGCAAGAAGGTAATAAAATTTATTTGTTATCTTGCCACTGTACGTTTAATTTGTTAGAGAACAATATTTTGTGAAAAATATCCTCTCTTTCCAACTAAATAATTTTTGTATCAATAATGTTAGGGATAATACAAATTTTACCACATAACTTTTACAAACTGACATGTCAAATCCAAATTGTTGACTAATAATAAAAGTGAGAGATAATATCTTGTAAAAATGTGACAGGCTAGAAGGAAAAGTAGCAGTAATTACAGGTGGGGCTAGCGGCATTGGTGCATCCACCGCAAGACTATTCTCTAAACATGGAGCTAAAGTTATAATCGCAGACATCCAAGATGAATTGGGTCACTCTATATGCAAAGAACTAAATCCTCAATCCACAACCTTCGTCCATTGTGATGTCTCCAAGGAAACTGACGTGGAAAATGCTATTAACCATGCTGTTTCCACGTACGGCAAGCTAGACATTATGCATAACAATGCTGGTATTAGTGGAGAAGTCAAATACAACATCCTTGACAACACCCAGGCTGATTTTGAGCATGTGCTTAGAATCAATGTGGTAGGTGCTTTCCTTGGTACCAAACATGCAGCCCGTGTGATGATCCCGGCTCGCAAAGGCAGTATAATCAATACTGCTAGCGTATGCTCAATCATAGGAGCAGTTGGACCGCATGCCTACACAAGCTCAAAACATGCTATGGATGGATTAATGAAAAATACCGCAGTGGAGCTTGGACATTTTGGCATCCGTGTGAACAATGTGTCACCCTACGTTGTTCTTACACAAATGGCTAAGGATGGAATGAATCTGGATGAGGATGGAGCTTCCCGTCTTTATTCCAACCTCAAGGGTAAATTTCTCAAGCCAGAGGATGTGGCTGACGCTGCACTCTTTCTTGCAAGTGATGACTCAAAATATGTGAGTGGACATAATCTTGTTCTAGACGGAGGCTTTAACGTTGTGAATTCAGGTTTTTGTATGTATCCACAATAAAGAATAAAATGGGAAGTTTAAATGCACCAGAAATTTCACCAAAAATTAATGTTTGCGAGGCAATAATAAATTTCCCATGTATTATTTAGTGCTTGTAGAAAGATTTTAGCTAAAATTAGCCTCTTTACAAGCACTATGCTAATGTTCATAGGCTCTTCCTTTATTTTATATAATAAATCATTTGTATTTCTTTATTTCAATTTTTTCAATGGAGGATTCTAAAGTGTTGCCTACTTGTCTAAGTTTATGTGAAGATCAAGGTTTTGAAACCCAGATTGGACCGTATGGTCCGACCGGAAAAATCTCGAACCATTCATTTTTGCGGTTCTTTTAGCCTCAAGAACCGCTCTATGGGAAAAAAGCAGGGACCCGTGCAAATCGCGGTCAAACCTCACGGTTCTTAGAACTATGATCAGACTGCTTCTCACGGTTCCCTACTTCCCATTGAATCTGAACCTTAAAAAAAAAAAAAAAACACACACACACACACACACACACACACAGAAAAGGAGAAAAGGAAGAAGACGACGACGAAGTAGGGGTGGCGCCATGAAGCAACTGCTTCTTCTTCTTCTGCTTCTTCTTTCTTTTTTTCTTCTTCTTCTTCTTTGTCTGTCTCCCTCTCTCCTTTTTTTGCTGAACTTTGTTATGTATGTGGTCTAGTTTCTCACTTTCTCTTTCTTTGTATTTGTTATGACTACACTGACACTAGTTGCCTAGCATTGGAAATATTGAAAGCTTTTAAATTTTGAATAAAAGATGAGCGCTCCACGTGAAAGCTCTCCATTACTTCTTTTTAGCTTGGCGTAAATGCACTTTTAGTCCCTACGGTTTGGCTTTTTTCTATTTTAGTCCCTACATTTTAATTTTACCGCTTTTAGTCCCTAAACCAATTAACGCGTGTTATTTTCGTCCTTTTTGTTAGTCAATCGACGAAAATAGCTGAGGTGGCAGCTGGAGGAATTAAAATATTATAAAAATTCCACATCACCCATGACACATCAGCATATAAATTTAAAAAATTAATTTATTAATTTTAACAAAATTAAAAAAACATAAAAACAAAATTTAAAACCAAAATTCACATGAATTAAGATCTAAAAGTTTCTTGAACAAGAACACCAACCCAAAAATTTTAAAACCCAAAAAATTAACATAAGATCCATACCTGAACACTATTTTCAAACCGGCCACAAACTTTCATCTTAAACTCAAACACTATTCTCTCATCTCAAACACAAACTACACGGCCACACACTATTCTCTCATCTCAAACTCTCTCTTCTCTCATGACTCATACCCGAGCTCTCTTTCCTCTCACACAGATCTAATTTGAGTAAAGAAATGTAAAGTAGAATCAAATCGAAGAAAAAGAAGTTGAAAACGGAAAAGAGCAAGGGATCTAGAAGAATCGGACTTGCATATTGCACTTGACGAGATCGAGAGGGGTGATGGCCATGTGAGTGAGACCACAGCTGAGAATACCGCCAGTGGTACAGGCGGCGTAGAAGGCCGACGAGTACATCTAGATCTTGTCGGGCTTGCCCAATGCCAGAACCAACAACGAGCAGATCTGCTTATCCCTCTTCTGGGTTTTGATCATGGAGGCTTCAGTGCTTGGTGGGCAGCATGGATCAGAGAAAATGATGGGCAACACGGCATCTCCCCCTTGTTTGTGTTGTGAAACTCAGATCGGTGGTGGTGGCTGTGGTTTCCTTCCTTACCATTCACTGCCACTAGCCACCATCAAGGTAGCCTCCTTGATCTCTCCCTCTATCTCTTCTTTTCTTGGACTCATCCACTCGGTGCCTCTTTCTTTGATCCGTGATGGTGTGGGGAGTTTGGGTTGTTCAATGGTTCAAAATATGTTTGAGTTGTGGTTGAAATTTGATTCTAGGATTTGGTGGTGATGGATCTAGTAGTGGTGGTGCTGGAGGTCATTCAGGTTTGGTGCTAGTGGATACGGGTTAGTGTGGCAGATTGTAGTGGTGGTCATTGGGTTTGATGGTTTAGGTTTTGACTTTTGTGGAAGAACACAACACCCTTTTTTTTATTTAATTTACAATTGATTTTTGGTAGAAGAATGTATACAAATTTTGGAATAGAAATTCTTTGAGTACTGTTCTTGTTATCTGGGTTTATGTTTTTATGATCTGGGTTCGTGTTCTTGTGTTCTTATGATCTGGGTTTATGTTCATGTGTTCTTATGATCTGGGTTCATGTTCTTGTGTTCTTATGATCTTGGTTCATGTTCTTGTGTTCCTGTGATCTGGGTTCATCTACTTGTTTATTTTTATTCAAATCTAATATATTTTTATGTTTTAAATTTTGTTAAAATTAATAAATTAATTTTTTAAATTTATATGCTGATGTGTCATAGGTGATGTGACATTTTTATAATATTTTAATTCCTCCGGCTGCCACCTTAGCTATTTCTGCTGGTTGACTGATGGAAAGGACGAAAATAACACGCGTTAATTGGTTTAGGGACCAAAAGTGGTAAAATTAAAATATAGGGACTAAAATGGAAAAAAGCCAAAATGTAGGGACTAAAAGTGCATTTACGCCTTTTAGCTTTGGCCTTTGAGGCCAATGTGATGTGGCATAATGTACATGTATTGCCAGATCGCTATAGTATTGCAACAATTTATATTTAGAATAATGCTAATATTACAATATTTTAAACATTTTTTGTCATAAGTTGTGAGTGATAAAAATATAAATTCGTATACATCCACAATTTTTTTTACTCCTCACAACTTATCATTTAACGATTTGTAGCAAAAGTTGTGTGAAATATTATAATACTGGTATTGCTATAATATTTAAAGTTTTTTTTGGAAATAGATTGTGGGGGCATTGGGCCTTGGAGACCTTTGTTTATGTGTGTCTTAGGCCCAAGGCCCAAGCCAAGGACTAAAGACCATTTGAGGAGGGGTGAACACCATCAAGGGGACCCGTGCTAATGGGTGATGAGGTCAACTTTAGCCATAATGGCACAAGAGGGTAGGCCGAGGACGGATGTCACCTCGGACTGATTATGTCGAGGTCTGAACAGGTAGTTTGCCATCCAAAGAGGTATTCCCAAACGTTCTGCGAGCACGGACAAGCTTTGCAAAAACAAAGTACGGGCGGAAGCCCTAAAAAATCTGAGAAGGAATCCACTGCCACTGCATTTAAGGCTCTGCAGCTAACTTTCTAACTGCATTAATGTGGAGAAGACCCTTGAACAGGGCTATGTTGGCCATCCCAACGCACAAGGTAGCCTGAGGGGGTGTCCGATGGGACAGGCACTCAAGTAAGGGAACGTATGACCAACGAGTGGAAGGCCAAGATTGTTTGAAGGGGACTATATAATAGGAGAAACTCCCCATAGAAGGGGGACGAAAGAAATCAAGAGAGAAATACTGTAGCAATTAATAATCAAACCTGTAATCATACTTGCAAGGAATATATAAGAGCTAACCTTCTCGGACTCGTGCCGAGGACTATTTTTCTAAACTCAATCCAACCATCTTCTTAGTTCCTATGAGTTGAGCTTATTTCACCTGCGATCCAATTCACTTTGACCCAGTTTTACAACCCACTCTCTATAAATTCATTGTTCTGGGCTTTTTGGGCCTGACTACATTTGATCTTGGGTTGGGTTCCAAATTTGGTCCATACAAATATACTTATACTTATAATTATAAATTATTAAATAATTATTTTAATATTTAAATTATTAGATAATTTAAATATTTTATTTTACTTGAGGTAAGTGTCCTTCTCATTCTTATATTATAACTAGTCGCTAACCCGCGTGATGCACGAAAAAGCTATTAACTCCGAAAAAAATGAAGAAATATTTAACTTCTATACTTTTCTATAGTTTAGAAGTATTGTGTAACATTGAACATTATTGAATTGCAAGTGCATAGTTACCGATATGTACAAAGTAATTTACTATTCTTAAATCAATAAAACAAAACTCCCAATAATTATATATATACACACACACTCAAAACTAATATATACTGCAAATATATAAACAAAGGCCATTATATGAGGAAGACACACCAAGTTTCAAATTTGAGTAGCAATATGACTTTCTCGTAGTAATAACAATATAGAAAATTTAAAACATGGAACAATATCAAAATTATAATACCTAATTCCATTATTTTTTATGTTGAATCCAAAAAAATAATTAATTGAAATTAATCCAAACAAATAATTAATCAACCAAAAATCATAGATTTTAATAAGAAAACAAAAAATCACATGAATCTAAATAAAAAGCATTTAAGGTGAAGAATTAAAATCAACCTACTGAAACACAAATACCAAAAACCCCAAGACTTAAAGCTGTAAAATTTATAGAATCCCCAAATTCTAATTCAAAACCAAACTAAATTCAACAAATTTATATATAACATACCAAATAAAAATTTATAGTTTCCTAGGCAGGAAGACATAGGTTGCAGCTTTGATTTTTCTCCAAAAAAATATAGATGTTTTATCTGCCATGTACAATTAAAAAAAAAAAAATTAGTAGAAATTTCTATCCAAAAACCAAACCCATGAAAATAATGTCAATATAAATATGGAAATTAACCCAAATACTCAAAAGAAAATCAATTCTAAACATAACAAAAGAATAAGATAGAAAGAAAATTCCAAGCACATAAGAAAGCAAATAAAAATTTTGACATAAAAGATAAAATTCATTAATAAAAATATAAACAAATATCCACATATGTTGAATTGAAATTTTATTAATAATAACAATATAAACAAATTCGACATAAAATTCATTAATCAAAAAAGAAAGTTGAATAAGATTGTTTGCGTTTAAAAAAAAAAAAAAAAAAAATCCTAAAGTAAAGTTAAGTTTAGGGTTTTAATAATTGCTAAGGTTTTGAGGAGGGAAAAGAAAAAAACAACGGTGATATATGAATAGCACACTTCATTATCAAAAGCAAATTCCTAACTTAAAATTAAAGGGTTGCATGTTCTCTAACTCAAATTCCTATATGAAAACTGCAAATAATTATATAAAACTGATACAAACCATGCATAGCTCTAATGCTGGTCTTTAGTACTAAGATCTGAATTGCATCGTAATCATAACTGCATAATATACATAATTAGATGTCAAGACTTTCTAGGGCTTCACATATACTTCTTTAGGATCCTCTACAACAATCGTAGCAATGCAAAAGCTTATTTTATTATTATTTTTTTTAAGGTACCAAGCTTGAGAAAGTAGAGACAATTAATACTTACGGTAGAGACTATAAACGGAAAAGAGAGAGAAATAGTAGCGTGAGAGGAGCAGGCTTATCAGATTTTTTTTTTCCTTATCAGAATTTTTGTTTTTATATGATAATCAACATTTGAGTTTGAGTATAAGTTAGACTTATTAGAGAGATAGAGTTTCACTCCTTGTTGAGTTTTGATTAAACAAAAATAATTTTGTTTAAAAAAATGATAATAATGAGTTTGAGTTTAAGTTAAACTTATTAGAGAGATAGAGTTTCACTCTTTGTTAAGTTTGGACTAAATAAAAATAATTTTATTTAAATAAAATGATAATTTTATTTAAATATTGTGCTCATGTGGAAAATTGTGAGAGTTTCAGAGGCTTCGGTTATATATATATATATATATATAGATAATTATTATATTATTGTTATTATTATCATTATTATTACTATTATCACAAGTTTTACTAATTAACATGTAAATAAATAAAGATATACTTTATTTATATTTGCTTAGGATTTGACATTTCTTATTTGTCTTGTAAAAGTTATGATATAAAAAATATTTGAAAGATATATCTCTATATTAAATTATACTATTTTAGTTAATTTTTCTATTTTTATTAATTTAATGTTTTTATTTATATTTAAAATAATTATTAAATTAATTATGACGTCATCACAGTTCAACCTTGGTCCAACCTCGGTTTGACCTCAAAAACCTTGAACCTCTTCCTTTTACAGTTCAATGAACGGTTTGGGTCTGAAAACCTTGGTGAAGATGTCTATCCCATAACCAAGAAAATCGAACTTCAATTGCCTTTGGCAAGGAAAATATAACAAAGTGGGATGGCTTCCTAGTGAATGTTGAATTTGCAAATAACATTGTGACTTCTGACTAGGGGATTCATTTTTTACTCCTGTGATTGTGTTTTGGGCAAGACAATTTATGTGAAGTTATGAAAAAACTTAGGTACAATACTTTAGGTGCTATTTCTTAAATTCACTTCTTAAGATTCAGTCATGTGATTACTTAATTAAAAAATACACTTCCATTTCATGAGAAAAAATCCACATGACAATCTTAAAATGAAAACCTAAGGATTAACACCTAAGCACTGTACTTAAGTGTTGCTCATGAAGTTATATATAGCCTCGTGCACTGTGAAACAACAAATTGTAAATATTAAGAATATTATTACATTAACTTTTGAGAATATCATTGCATTAACAACTAATCAATTAATGCCTATAGCAAGAAACTAAACACCATAAAAAAGTTTTGTTGAATCTCTTCCGTGTAGTTAAAAGCTATTACTTATGTAGACCTCATCAGAAACCATGATTGCACAAGATCCCACAAGAATTTAAGAGCTGCGAGTGCATTATTGTTGTTGATTTAATTCCAAAATTAGATAAAATAACACTAATTAATTAGTATACTAATTCATATGATCTAGATTAGAAGAAGAAATAGGTTGTCCCATTCACTATTCAATACTCAATAGTACTCTTGTAGTGATCACAGATAAAAGCTGCTTGGGGCATAAGTTAAATGAATCAGGTAGATTATGAAACTAAAAAATTCCTAAAATTTTGGTTAAACACTTGGGCAAGATATATGTACTTGAATGGAGAGCAACATTCGAAGTTAGCTTTGGGAAAAGTATGAAACATATCAATTAGCCTTTCAAGAGGCTTCAAAGCTGCTTTGAGCCTTTGAGGCCGAGGGTTATTGTAATACCTGAAAAAAAAAATAAAAATTAAAAGGAAGGGTATTTAAGTAAATCTCTTGTGGGGTAAATTTTATAATTTATAATTATAAGGGAGTTTTTAGAAAATAAGGTTGAAACCCTAGTTATATATATAAGCTTATTAAGTTAATGTATATGAAGAGATATTTTGAGAGAGGAGACTACTCAAATGACTGAAGTGGAGAAGGATCCTTGGGTCCCATGGCCTAATGGATACAAAACAAAGTTTAAACATACCTCCATAATATGCAATCCCATGATGGTATCAAGTCTCTTTTTTTTCAAGATTGTAAACATTGAGAGATTGCTGGAGCTATTTGATGCTAAATCTGTGGAAGCTATTAACAAGAAGATTGTCATCTCTTCCTCACGAAGACAAGATTGACTGATATCAATTAGAGACCCAAAGGAAAGTTTTGTTTTATATCAGCAAATGTGACAAGTCAAGACCAAAGGGTAAATCATAAATGTAAGCACGGGTTAATTGGAAAAGTCTAAGGAAATCCCAACAGGCATCCTACCCCCAAAACAGAACATAGCTCTAAGATTGCAATTTCTGGGATATTTGGTTTGGAAGCTTATGGGGCTTTGAGATCTGAGATTCTCCCTATTTCGAATAATAAAGATATTGTGAAGCAATTACTGGACCCCCATAGTCTTTCCAAATTTAGATTCTCCTACAAATTCTTTACAAGAACAATGTACTGCTCAAATTGCTTTCAAACTTGAAGTAATCTGGAATCTCAGAAATCAAGTAGAGCACAATGATTCACAGATCAACATCATGACCACTATCAATTCAATGGAACACAAGGTGAAATCTAAGGATTTTTAGAGGAAGTGTTAGGGAAAAGTTCTTTTTGGAATAGCTTTTGGAGGTAAGTAACCTTATCCTATTTGGGTTTTATTTTGCTTATATTAATGTATTTTTAACTACTGAAAATTGTTCATAATTGTTAGAATTTTTTTTTTCAGTACTACTAATTTCAAGTAAAGGATTATTACAAATATATTTTAATACTGAGTATATGATTTTTATATATATGCTTGAATAAGATATATTTTTGTCAGAAAATATGATTTCATATATATGATTATGAACAATCTGACTATGAATTGATTTTGATACCCAGCCAATGGGGGTTATTCATTGGTACTCTGATTCCCAAACCAATGGGGGTTATTCATTGGTACTCTGATACCTAAACCAATGGGGGTTATTCGTTGGTACTCTGATATCCAGCCAATGAGAGTTATTCATTGGTACTTTGATGCCCAATTATGGGGATATAGCGTGACCATAGTCATAAGATTGTTAAGAATATGAATTACGGTTGAATATTTGAACTATTTTGAGTCCTTTAAACTACATATGTGATTTTGGAAACGTTTGAGTATTTGAACCATTTTGAGTCCTTAAAACTACATATGTGATTTTGGAAATGTTTGAGTATTTGAACTATTTTGAGTCACTTAAACTGCTTATGTATTTTGGAACCTATTGTAAGTTATGGCTTTTGATATATGGAAAATTGACTACTTTCTAAACCATCTATGATACATATTTGTAAGGTTAAAGTATGTGATCTATTTGCAACTTATTATTTTAAGACTATAAAACTTCTTTAGTTATTTTTTAAAACCCATAGTATATTATAACTTTTGAAAACTCATATTACATCTTATTACTTTACAAATCTATTGCTTGATAGAACTTATTAGGATTTTGGTTATTTATTGAGTTGTCAGTGCACCCCTTTTTCCCCTCTAGTTTCAGATTGTGAAGAATACCAAGTGAGTTTGATGTTGTGTTGTGAGGAGGAAAAGAAGTTTAGTGATTTTGGGATTGGATGGTCTTCTAATGGTTTTATATTTATTGGCCAAATGGCATTATGTACATAAGGTTTGGATTTTGTTTCTACTAAATTATTGAAGATTCATTCATAAAGAAATTGTTGAGGTATTTTGGATTTATTTGATTTTTATTTTTGAGGATAAATTTTAGTTGCTAAGAAGGCCTTGCACACTTGTAGGGTGCTTACTTTATAAGCGTGCAGTAATTGTCACGTGCCTATCTTTATGGTTGGGTTCGGGGTGTGACAGTTATAGCCATGTCAAATTCAAACCTTTGCTCAGTTCACCTATTGAAGCAACTACAAGTCCTATTATTTATTTCTAGCGCATAGTCTTAAATGATTTCTCTCCTCTTCCACTTCATGGGTCTTATTAACCTAAACAGTTTCCCCCACTATTTTAGACCAAATAGTCAGCTACTGTTTCATTGAATTTCACGGTTCCACTAGTTGCAGACGATTTCTTTTTCACCTCACCACCATATACCATGGCATTACTTGAAGATCAGCTTCTCAAGTAATGGAGAAGCAAACTACAATCTGTGCTCTCACTAGAATATGGTAACAATAATGACGATTAATTTAGAGGAGAGGAAGCCCAGAAATAAAGTCTATATCATGAGGATTGTGATTCCAAAAGGGAACATACCAAAATTAAGTACAAGTGTTCAAAAAAGCATGACTGGTTTGCTGTATAAATTAGAGTTTTTCTTCCCGCATTTGCCTTGTTAGTTAGCAAACCAAATGGAGCAGGAACAGGGGCAACAGACTAGAGAGAAGAACTCCAAGTCCTTCAAATAAGTCTTATGTTAGGTTACAGGGTCGCCCTATTTATTCAATAATACAATAGAAATTTAATTTGATAAACCAATGGATAATGATTGAAACAGAGAAAGATCAATGCAATGTTGTAGTTTTCCTTATTGTCTACTTTTGTACTTGTTAAGGACAATTTTTTCACACCACATGGGTTCATTTCATTGACGACCCGTACCACATCAACATTATCATTGATTTTGGGAAAAACCTCTCTTAAAGCCCAAAAGAGCCCATATTTACACAAAAGGCGTTAAAGCCCATGGTTCAAGCTCATAGCACATCGTCTCATTTTTGGCTCATGATCCACGCTCATGAGTCTCATCAGAGGAATTTTGGGAGTCGTGGTTTGGAGGGCTAAGAAGTATGTTCAGTAAAACTCCAGTGGTTCAAAGTTGATAAAGGAAAGCATGTTGCTTGGCATGTCTTCCCCAATTCCCTGAACTCTGACGTGTCAGTGTGCAATAGGTAACATTTGGTAAGCCTCTCATATCACATAACACTTAAAATGATAAAACTCCCCCATGCTCTTTACATAAAAATTAATGTTCATCATATAATAAAAGTTTAAAAATGTAATTATAGTATTACATGTAAATTATATTGTTATCATCTAAATCAATTCCAAGCACATGGCTAAATATATATTAATATCTCATATCTAGCATTAAAATGCTCTCCTTACTCTCCAAGATTTGGTTAAAATACAAAAAGACCATAATTACATCTCTAAAACTTCATCAAATATCAACCAACTAGTCTATTACTTACCAAAATTATATATGGACTAAGCATATAATTCTCTAAAAGAATAAACTTAGCCAAAAATACCAACGACAGCTCTAGCAGAAGTTGCAAACAGCTCTAGTAGAAGCAGAAACAACTTCTATAGAAATAGCTTCTGCAGAAACAGCTTATGCAGAAGCTGCAACAGCTCCAGCACATTCTACAGTGGCTCCAACTGTGGTACCAAAAATAGAAGTATCTCATAAAGATTATCTTACCATTTTTAGCCAAACCATGAACTTAATGCCAAATATTTTCCCTCAAAGCAAAAGATCTCATTTCAGATGGCATCATTTGACAGCTAACAGTTGTAACAACTGTGATAGCACCATTAAGTCTCTAACTTTCTTCTTTTGGCTAAAAAACAAAAACCCGTTAATGAAACCACTTATTTTGTCAAAGATTTTTCCTTATTTGCTAAATTTCCCTTCAACTAGTTCTAATCTAGTTACATGCTTGGCTCTATATAAAGAGGATCAAGCCACACACCAGGGGGGATCCCTCTCTCATCCCTAATATTCTGAAACTTCACTTTGCTGCATATATCTTTAAACTCTTCCATACTTCTCCATCTCTCTTACAAAAATATCTCTTCTTAGAGCACACCATTACACACTTTCCATCTCTCTCACACTTTAATATTCTGAAACTTCATCATTTTGCTGCCCAAAAACACATCTCCATCTCATTCTTTATTTTTCATTCAAAATCTCTCTTCTTAGAAAGCAACATAACCCATGATATAACACAAAAAACCACTCCAGCAGCAGTTATAATCTTATGTATTTACTATATTTAACCTCCATATCATCTATCTCACACTTCCATATATTTTACAAACACATTCCTCACAAAATACCTATACATACTTCTCATATATCTTTAAACTCCATGTCTCGCATAGTATACATACACAAAATCCATGTCCAACAAAGTATCCACATATAATTCCTATACATATTACAAACACCATATCTCACAATATATATATATATATATATGCTTCTTACCATCTCCACACATCTTAAAACATATCAAACGCTCTTCCAAAAACACATTACAAAAGTCTTTTCTTATGGAAGACATATATTTATAATGCTAAAAGCCCTTCTTATGAAAGGCAATGTCACTCATACTTGACTAAAAAACTAAAAGAGCATTATATGGGGAAAATGATTTAAGTGCATGATAAAGAGGATGAACTTAACCAACCTATGCACACAGCTGGACATATTCTCTCTCCCTCCAGTTGCACCCATGTTTCCCTTTCAAATATGAAGTCACCATGAAAGGATTCACTTCATCATGCTGTTGAAATGTTAAGTCCACTGATGTGATATGGCTGGAGTTACGAAATATGAAGCGCTGGACTCATTTTCTAATGTTGCTAAAATGTTAAGTCCACTACTACTCTACGGTTGGAGCTACAAACTGTGAAGATAAGTCAATCTTTCTCCATCTTTGAAATTACATCATTAAGTATATGTTAATTCATTATTATTTTACCATTGGATGCAAGTTATTTTAATATCATCTCACTATTTAATGAACATGATCTCACTAATACTTCATTAATGAACATACATATTAATAAATCGATCTACCACCATCGCACATATATTATTTGGACATGAACCACCATTGGACACATATTTTTCGGAAATGAACTACCATTGGATATATATTACTTGGACATGAACCATTATCAGACATATCTTATTATGTTGAACATGAACCATGAATCGCAACTAGACATGGACTATTGGACCCATCCCATTGTTGGACATTTGACACCCAATTAATTATTTTCTAATATTGGACATCACTTAATATACATAATAATAACGTATCAACTCACCATTTAATCAAAGCTATCATGCTAAGTATATTATTTATTTATTTCAACCATTATCATGATTCTAAGACTTTGGGTTTTATCTATTTTGTAGGTTTAAAAATACGCCGAAAGCCATTGGTTTATGCAGCCCAATGTCAAGTTCTGGGTTGAACTCCCCGAAACAAATCTAGGCTTAGCAAAGTCACACTTCTAGTAGAAGACACGTGGCTACGCGTAAAAATTGCCCTTAACAATACTCAAATTGTTGGGATTTTTGGAGCCTAGTTATGTTTGATCCGATTGAAAACTCAACCTGACCCGAACAATGTTGCATGGTTTTTAATGGAAGATTTTTTGAGACTTAGTCCATAGAGTGGAGGCTTGGACCGATAGGCCGAAGCTAGAGCATTGCCCCTGGGAAAAAAAATTTTGGCCCGTTTATAGCCCATTGTGAATCCTGTGCGCAGGATGTAGAAAATGTGTTTTGATTATTAGGGTTATGTTGTTGTAGTTTTTTGAGAGAGAGAAAAAATTGTACTGCCGCACTTTGTATTTTTCCCTGATAATAGTAAAATCCCTGCAATTCTGTGGACATAGGCAAATTGCCGAACCACGTAAATATTGTCTTGTGTGTGTAATTGTTTTTCTTTGGCCTGTATTTTCTCCATTTTTTGTTTCTCAAAGGTTTGAGAATTTCGGATTAATTCCCTACACAATTTGGCTACAATTGCCTACCTCCAGCGAGATACCTCGTAAATTAAAGACATGATGCATTGTCAAGAATAATATGAATGGATGTTTTCACCTTATTTTCTTTCATTGGCCCATATATAAGTTTATGACTTCAGAATATCTTTTCATCTTAAAAAAAAAAAAAAAAAATTATGGCCAGCGTATCTCATTAACTAAAACTGCAGTATATGGTCAATATACAAGTGTTTCATGATTGAACTTTTACTTTAATATATTATTAGCAGCTGATCATTGTTATGTACTCTAAAATTTTTATATTAATTATATATATTAAAAAAATATAAAATATGCAATGTAATTAAAATAGAATTTTTATTTTAAGAAAAAGATAAAATGTAATTTAATCAAAATTTTATGTGTTTTAATCCAGATCCAAGACAGTGGGATTTTACCTTGGTGCACTCTTTGTTCTCAGCTCAGAAAGCCTTAACAATTAAGAATATACCCCTCAAAACAAAGGACCAAGCCAAACCATGTCGCACACCCATGGCAAGCAATTTTAAGGGCCTGTTTGGTACGTGTGTTTAAACAACAATTTTCAGTTTTTTTAGAAATACTTATGGGTGAAAAAGTATGTGGAAATACATATAATATTTTTTAAAAACTGAAAACATGTATTTAAGTTGATATACCAAATAGGCCCTTATTTGTCCAAGAACTTTGGTGATCCCCTCCAAGATGTCACCTTATATCAAAGCTTAGTTGGTGCCTCTCAATACCTCACATTTACAAGACCTGATATTAGTTTTTTCAGTCAATAAAGTTTTGTCAATACATGTAGCATCCAACTGATGTTCATTGGACGTCAGTCAAACAAATTGCAGATATTAAGAATATCATTGCATTACATTAACTTCGGAGAAAAATTGTAAAAATTGAATTCTAGTATTATCCTTCTTCTACTTTATAAGAGAACTTATACATCAATTTATAGCTACATAAGAAGAGGAATTATAGGAGTGTTTAATTACAGAATAGAGAGATTTTAGGGAGAGAGATTATAGGAGTAATTGCATATTCAAATTCAGATTTGAACGGAGGAGAGATTTGAGGAATGGTTACTATTACAGCTCAAGTATGTGATTTGGACTTGTGAGCTATGATAGGCCCCCTTAAGCCCAACGGTGGTGAACTTGTAGCGCAAAACTGTGTGTCGTGCTATGCCAAGTGGGTTAGTGCTGTTGTCAGCAGTTTGATCCCAAGATGAGATGAGGGGAATATCAATGTCCTTATTGGCTACTTTTTCATTGACAAAGTTGAAAATCAATTTCAATATTGGGTTGGCAGTGAGATGAGCAGCACCAAGATTGTCACACCATAAGATTGGTGGCTTGCCAAGAGAAACGGTGGCTTACTTTTTGGAGCTTCAAGAAATAAGTTGGGGACCAAGGTGGATAAAGTGGCCATTTTGAGAGCCGCGATCATCAGGACAACCAGCCCAATCTACATCTGTGAATGCATAGAGTTGGATGTTGGTAGAAGGCTTAATCGGGAGTCCATGATCATTGATCAATAGTGAACTTTAAATATCAAAGGATTCATTTGATTGCCGTTGGATGTTGCATGTATTGACAAACTTATTTATTGACTGAAAAGCTAATATCAGGTCTTGTGGATGTGAGGTATTGAAGGGTGCCAACTTATATCAGGTCTTGGAGAGGATCACCAATGTTCTTGGACAATTTAAAGATTGCTTGCGATGGGTGTGTGACATGGTTGTCTTTGTCCATTTTGGTTTTAAGGGGTATATTCATAACTGCTGAGGATTCCTAAGGTGAGAACAGAGAGTGCACTAGGGCCAAATCCATGGGCAGAGCTTGCAAACCATTGGGCATAGTCTTAGCAGATATTCAAGAAATCTATGGAAATCATTTATTTATTTATTTATTTTTGAAAATCAAATCTATCGAAATCTAAATAAAGCTTTATTTGTTTGTCCCTTTTATTGGTCTGACCTTCTAAGGTCAGATTAATATTTGAAGCAAATTTTCCACGTTTGACACTTGACTGTAGGGACAAACTTGCCCCATTTTTCTTTATTTTCAAGCTGAGATGATCACTAACAAGAAATGAAAGTCATTGAAGCGACTTTAAAGAAATGATAAAGATATAGTAATTAAATGCAAACGGTGGCACTGGCATCATTTCAACTACGATCCTGTATAATATTTATATTGCAATTTGCGAGGCTTCCCTTTGCATGTCCTGATCAAATTCCATAATTATTATTATTTATTAGGTAAAACAGAATATTATATCTATAATGCAATTAAAATTACCCAGTTTTAAAATTGGGGCCCGAGTGACAATTATCATTTATCAGACATCATCAATTTCAAATTTATCGTTTTCAACAAAAATAATACAGAACACATGTTTTGCACGGAAATAAAAAAGAAACTAACATGCCCCATACATACATGCTAGTATTAATAGTGTGACTGAAATTGTCAATCCTTGCATAATTCAAAAAGAGCCTATAACAGTGAAATAGGGGAAAATATTAGATATAGACTATATCTAATATAGTTCCTTAGTTATTATATCTTAGGTTTTTTAATTAAATTCAACCATTTGGCTACGTTGACCAATATAATATAAACGATGTTATCATTCCTGTTAGGGTCATATTTTCTATGTATTGGTTTATCCTTTGACAAAATACACTTATTTGTAATTGAGTAAATCTAAGTTGGGTTTAATATAACTAAAAAAATGTTGCTTAAACATATCAAGTGGTATCATTAAAGACATGAAAATTGATCGAAGAAACAAGTGAAGAAAAATTGTTTCACTAAAGCTCGACACTAGTCTTTACACTAGTATCTATCAAGATTTAATGAAGAAGCTCGAAACAAGCTTAATCTATAGAGATTTACGATTTTAGAATCCTCAGATTTGAAATTTGGCTCATGATGACTTGGATGATTAGGGTTTCTCTCTCTACAACCCTAGATTATATAAAAGATTTATTTTAAAAGTCATCAAAGGCACAGAAACTCAATTAGAGAACTCATATACACTCTATGAGAAGTTACTGTGTTTTGTGCGCCTTAGGATTTTGTAACTAAGTGCTTCCTGATCTTCAACGTGCTTTGAAGTGAAGAACTTTGCAGCCAACAACAATTAATTAGTTGCTGGGTGTTAGTCATGTATTGGGATTTGTGCATGCGAATAAGCTTTCTACAAGATCAAGTCCAATTGGGTATTGGAGCAAAGGTTCAATTATAAGTTGGTATTTTGGGATAGTCCAAGATAGTGGTAAGATTCCTTATACTTGTAATCACTTGTTCTTGATTAATGGATTCTTGGGAGTGGTGACTTGAAATTTACCCAATGGGGTTTTTGCCTTATGAAAGGTTTTCCCCATTAAGAGTAACCACACCAGCTCATGGATAGTCTTGTAAAATACAAAAAAGTGCTCAATTTTACACATTTTAACCCAAAAACCCCACATTAGTCTTTGTAAAAATGTTTAAATATGCACAATGGTCTTGCAAATGAATAGTAATCATGTATATATACACAGTTACTGTTCATCGTGTAAATGATTTTTTTATTCTTTTTTTCTCTCTCCTCTCTTCACCTCACTCTCTTTTCCTTTCTCTCTCCTCTTATGGTTACTATTCACAGTGTTAAAAAATGAATATTTTATTTGAATAAATGTGTATAATAGACAAACTGATGTGGGTGTTTTGTAAAAAAAGGTGTGTAAAATAGAAAAAGTAGGTTTTAGATGTGCAAAATGGAAAAAAATTTGTACATACTGATGTGGATGCTCTTAGTCAACAAATCACCGTGTTATTTATTTTCCGCTACACTTAGTTAATTTGGCAATTTGTTGGTGCCTCCACAATTTGCATATAATTTGATCTAATTAATCAACTTGGATAATTGAATTAATTAACCAGATAAATCTATAACCCAACAATTCCTTAAACACAATTAAATTCAACCATGTGACTCATTAGTCAATACAACTACATGGTTAAATTTATTTGAGAAACCTAAAGCACAGTGTCCAAACAACTCGCCTAGTTACCTAGGTTTGCATCATTTATCTGACTATGTATATCAAGGTTTGTATCATTGTCATTGCGAGGACTAATTCTAGTTCCAGCTTTTCATAATTATCTACACAGTCAAGCACATATACTATCTTTTGCTCGATTTGATATGTTGGAATCAAAACATTTCTCTCAGCATCTATCATACCCCCCAGATCTTGTTTACCCAAAAAAAGAGTACAAAGTAAAAAAGGCACAGTACCAAAACATGGATCAAAATTATAGTTCCAATAGCAGCAAAACAAATGGTAAGTTCTAAAGGAACAAACTAGCAATTCAAATCTATAAAAAATATAGATAATCGTTTCCTAGTGATAAAAAAATATTCAACGTGTGGGACTTGGTTCTTGGACATTTAAGATTGCTTTTGATGGGTGTGCGACATGGTTTGGCTTGTTCTATTTTGGTTTTAAGGGGTATATTCTTAATTGCTGAGGCTTCTTGAGGTAAGAACAGAGAGTGCACCAGGGCCAAATTCCACTGTCTTGGTGCTGGATTAGGATACTTAAAATTTTGACTAAATTACATTTGATCTTTTTCTTAAAATAAAAATTCTATTTTAATTACATTGCATATTTTTTTAATTCTTTAGAATATATATCGTTAATATAAAAATTTTAGTGTACATAACAATGATGAACTACTAATAATATATTAAAGAGAAAGTTCGATCAAGAATCTAATTTAGATTCTAATTATACCTCCAATTTTATGCTAAGTGTCCTATTTATATTCTAATAATTTTGTGTTTGATGTGTTCACATGTGAATTTATGCATCTAAATTTAGAAAAGTATAAAAAAGACTTAAATTATAATTTATAGTTATATTATGAATGTATACAGACTATTGCTTATTAGGTATATATGTATTTCACTGTTGATATTTTTAATTGCGGAGTTATAAACAAGTTTGTAATGTTAAAATTTTAGTTTGCTCAAGCCCTTTTGCATTCCAGGTGCCATAAAATATTTTTTGGAAAAAGAATTCAACAAACTCTCAATTAATTTTTTTTTTCTTAAGATTGGAAGTCCATTATACTTTTAGGGCACATAAATAGGAGGTGATACTCTCTCTATCCTTTTACCCTCTTCGAAATAAAATCTAATTTTTTTTTAATTCAATATTAAATTAAGATATTTTGCTACTTACAGTTACAAATTATTTTATAACATTTTTGCAAATTGTTGTTGTTGCCAATTTCTTATTGGTTCTCAACAGTTTGTAATAATTTTTGTAAAAGAATTTGTATCTCTAACATTTTTCTTTACTAAATGGGTGTTTTTTGGGCCCATGTAGTGGCAAGTAATGCTACAAGTTATAAACTATTTTATAATATTTTTACAAACTATTGTTCAGTATTTTTACAAACTGTTATTATGGTCAATTTTCTTATTGGTTCTCATCTGGATCCATCAATAACATTATTTATTTATTTATTAATAATCAATCACCTATAAAATGTTGATAAGTTTGTCTTCAATCAAAGTTATTTGTAATTTGGGCCCTTTCAGAGACCGAAAGGCTGAGGAATATGGGCCTCTTAAATACTAGGTTTTTCCATCAGTAGTAGGCAAAACCGAACAAAAAATAATTGTAAAGGAAAAAAAATAGTGAGCTGAGCTTGCAAACGATGGGTTACGGGGCTGAAGTGATGGGCATGGCCTTACTCATAGCAGATATTCAAAAAATCTATGGAAATCTTTTTATTTTTATTTTTAAAAATTTTTAGGCTAAAATGCAAAACTGACCCTCTAAGTTTCACCTCTTGTCATTTCAGTCCTCTAAGTTTCAGTTTTGTCATTTCAGTCCTCTAAGTTTCAAATTTTGTCAATTCCGTCCTCCGTCACTTTTTTGTTAGGTGCTACCGTTTATTAACCAAAACAACGTTTTTTTGGAGGATTTTTTTTTTTTTAATTTTAATTTAATTTTATTGAAAAACGTTAATTACCAAAAAAAAAAAAAAAAAACTGAGGAATAACGTGTGAAGGAAAATTCCCTGAGTACATCATCGGCACATTCCCAAGCTTGAACGACGAAGCACATGCGGTAGTTTCTGGCGATGGAGAGACGACTGTGGTAACAGAATCGAGGGATATCGTCGCCGGCGATTTCGCAGGCTTGAAGAACCGTCATGCCCTTTGGGATATCGTCACCGGAGATTTCACAGGCTTGAAGAACCGTCATACCCTTTCGATCACGTGTTCCTGGTTGGTGAAATGGACTCAGGCTCCAACCATTAGGGGCAAAGGCGACGGAGGAAGGGGATTTGGAGTCGGGTCGGGTTGTGGCTAGGATTGTGCCGATGATGTCCCAGGGGCATTCTCCTTCACGACGTCGTTTCCTACTTCCCTTGTTGTTGTTGTTGTTGTTGTTTTTTTTTTTTTTTTTTTTTTTTTTTTTTGGCAATTAACGTTTTTTAGTAAAATTAAATTAATTTTTTTTAAAAAAAATCCTCCAAAACTGTGTCATTTTGGTTAATAAACGGTAGTACTTAACAGAAAGGTAACGGAGGACGGAATTGACAAAATTTGAAACTTAGAGGACTGAAATAACAAAACTGAAATTTAGAAGACTGAAATGACAAAAGGTGAAACTTAGAGGGTCAGTTTTGTATTTTAGCCAAATTTTTATTATTGAGAATCAAATCTATGGAAATCTAATTAAAGCTTATTTGTCCCTTTTATTGGTTTGACCTTTCAAGTCAAATTAATATTTGAAGAAAAATTTTCAATCTGGACACTTTTTATTTATTAAGAAACGAATGTATTCAAAGGTGACCCCAAGATGTTGGTAAGAGATTTCGAATTTTCATGAATATTATGAGACCTTATGAATCATTTAGTCAACTGAGTTTCCATGCTTAACACTTGATAGGTACAAACTTGCCCTATTTTTCTTTTTTTTCAAGAAATCAAAGTCATTGAAGCGACTTTAAAAAAATGATAAAGATATAATTAAATGCAAACGATGGCATCATTACAACCCCTTGGTCTTTTTCCAGTTTCCACACTTGACACTTGATAGGTACAATATATAAAGGCTTATTGTATTTATTTATATTGCAATTTGCAAGGCTTTCCCTTTGCATGCGCTGATGAAATTCCATTATAATTATTATTTATTAGGTAGAGTACAACAGAATATTATCCATAATGCAATTAAAAATTCCCAATTTTAAAATTGGGCCAGTCGTCAAGTTAAAATATATCGTTTTCAACAAAAATAATACAATGCACATGTTTTGCACGGAAATTAAAAAAGAAATAACATACATACATGCTAGTATTAATGGTTACCTTTGCTAGTTGTATGCACTATGCACTCACCTTTTTCTCAAAAAAAAAGAAAAGAAAAAAAAAAGAAAAAAAAAAAAAAGAAAGATATATGCATTGATCAGGCAGCATAACTGATGGGCAGATGGGATAAAACTAAAATCTCTATCTGTGGGAATTTTTTTTTCAAAAAACCAAAAAAAAAAAAAAAGGAAAAAGAAAAAAAGAGAGAGAGAGAGAGAGAGAGAGAGAGATGAAGGTTTCGCTCAAACACCTTAGCTATTCTCTTAAATAACCTTGTAGCTCAATCATATGTGTGGATTGGACGTGTAGCATAAGTTTAGTGAAAAGCTAAGGTATGGTGTGACTGAAATTTTCAATCCTTGCACGATTCCAAAAAAAAAAAAAAAGTTGGTAAATGTGAAATAAGGGAAAATATTATATATTGTTTCTTAGGTATTATATCTTAGGTTTTCCAATTAAATTCAACCATTTGGTTACATTGAGCAATATAATATAAACAATGTTATCATTCCTTAAACACAATTAGATTCAACCATGTGACTTATTAGTCAACGCAACTATATGGTTAAATTTATGGAAAATTATTCTTATACACACACCACTGGTTTTTAATTGAAATCGTTACTTCAAGTGACAATTTCAGTTTAAATCTAAATATATTTAAGGAAACTAAATTATATTATTGTTGATGCCCATTTTTGCGAATCCATATCTAAAAGCCCATGAGGAAGAAAGCCCAATAAAAATCAAGGCCCAAAGACCCACCAAGAAGACCAAAGAGCAAGAAAGGTCTAGAGAATGAAGTGCAAGGGAAAGCGATCTACAGCAAAATTACAAATCTGTAGTAGAATACAGATCTGCCGCAGAATACAGTTCTTCAGCAGAATGGCTTCGGCAGATCAAGACAAATTGTGCCTAAGACCCTTTTGATCCAGTTAACATTATTTGACCCACAAAAGCCCAAATCCTTTTGTATAAAAGGATAGGTGTGAAAACTATATGAAAAAGCACGATGAAAAGAAACAAGGAACAACAGGAAGTGTCAGCAGCAGGAATCACGTGAAGGAAAGAAAAGCCAAATCGAAGGAAATGACAAACACAGCAGAAAACACGTGGGAGTGAAAGAAGATAAAAATAGAAGACAGTAGAACAAGCACAGAAAGGCTAGAGCACCACCAACCTATACCCAACCAATATAAGGGAGGTGGGCCCACGGTCAAGGGGATTTAGAGGGTGTGGTTTGGTGGTGGAGGGAAAAAGGGGTCTATATTTGGTTTCCTGCCATGAGTTCTTCTGGGAATATACCTTGTTGGGATGGTATCTTACTCAAAAGAAATAATAGATGATTGGGACCATCTGATGCATACCATGGAGCTAGGTAGTGAGGTAGCCCAATCCTTATTAATTAGTCACCTAGAGGTAGAGGTATAATTTTGTCGTGAAATGAGTAATGGTGTAGCTGACGTATTATGAGTAATGGCAGTGGTCGGGGCAACCAATGGATTGGTGGGTAGTCTTGAAGGGATGCCTACAACAAACCAAAAACAGTTGGTGAAGCCCTAGGGGTAAAAGGGAGAAATCTCATTAAATCAGTTTGCTATAAAAGGAAGAGGTAACCATGGCAGAAAAAAGAAAAAAAAAAAAGAAGGATGACTGGATGGGGGGGAGGCACCTAAGGGAGGCACTTAGAAAGAGAGAGTCACCCAGAGAGAAGGACCCAAGAAAAGAAAAGGCCAAATGAGGAACAACCCACGGCAAGAGAGTAGTAAGAAACTAAAAGTAAAAAAGGAATGGAGTGAAAGAAAGAAAGTGGTAAAAAGAAGAGAGAAAATACGGCAGGAATAGGGGCATGCATCAATAGACCATCTTTTCCCTCTCTCTTAGCAAACTCAATCTGTGATGTCCCCAAAAGTAATAGCTAGTAGTCATTTAGGCCTATTCTCCAAAATGCACAACTTTGATGGCAAAATCCTATGACAAGATTGTTCAAGTTGGGGTTTAAGTTTTTTCTTGGTTTACTTATCCTATGGGAAGATTCAATACTTGATTTCGATTGCAAATATATTTGATTTCTCTTATTATAAACTATATCTACTGTATTTAGTTATTCTGCCGTAGCACGTTTTTATCACATTTGCTGCATCAGTTGTCCTGTTGTGATATCTTTACTTGTTGTACTAGTTATTCTGCTGTAACACCTTTTCATTATATTTACCATGTTAGTTATTATACTAGTTAAACCTTTTTTGCCAAAACTTTCTTCTTTATTTGTTATTATGTGATTTACTTTTGATACAAACTAATCATTATCCTGTCATAAGTGTGTGTGTATATATATATATATATATATACATATATACATATATCTTGTTTCTCATTTTCTGCAAAATATATTTTATAGATGTATATGTGAATACGTATAAGTATATTTACCAATATGTGTATGTATATATTTGAGAATATGCTAACCCGTGTAAACTAATATTTGCTTGATTGGTATTTTCTTTGGGTTTTAAATTTGTTTATGTGTAGGAAGAAGAAAAGTATTTCTGCAGTAAAAAATAAAGAATAGTCATTCACATTGCAAAAGACTTTACTGCATGGCAAAAGGTTTTAATGCACAACAGACAGCTTTACTGCACAGCAGACAGCTTTACTGCACAGCAGAAGGCTTTAATGCACAGCAGATGGTTTTATTGCACAGCAAGAAGTTTTACCGCATAGCAGAAAAGTTCCTTCTGCGGTAGAAATTGGAGAAAAGTTCCTTTTGCGGCAGAAACAGAGGATAAGCCCACTTTGTAGCATCTTCCCTTAGACTTGGACTCAACGTTGCGCATTAACTGACAGTAGCAAAATGGTACTTTGAAGCCCATTCTACAGAGCGCCAGGCCTGACTTCCTTCTTATAAAAAAAAAACGTAAAAAGAACCCTCTACAGTTATTAAAAGAACTCTGCTTAGTTACCTAGTTTTGTATATTGAAATGACTTTTATTATTATAGATCAATTTCATCCTAAATTGGGCTACCAAAACACAATCAACTAAGATTGCATTCAACCAATACAGCAATACTCTACCATATCCCCCTCGATTCCCTTTCATTACTCTTAATCACATATGGAAGCTCCCAAGACAATCCTGGTAAAGTATGGGCTAGGGGTGTATTGCCAAATCAGGATGGCTTAATTTGGCTAAACCTCAAACAATATTGCAACATTTTGGGCTTTTAGATATGGCTCCAAATGGCATGGATCTTGGATTTATTAGATCTATTAATCTAGAAACATATCTCCAAACCTCTCACTCTTTTGCTTTGGTTGGTATGTCTTATCTTGTTTTAGATTGCAGGAGCCAACTAGAGAGGCAATGGATGGTTCAGCAGCGACATGTATACCGCTATAAAAGGGGTAAAGTTCAAGTAGATAGAATAAGAGAGTCTACTCATTGTGCCCGTTTGGATTCAAATGAATCCAGCGTCTGCGTTTTCTGATTTTTTTTTTTTTTTTTTTTTGCAACCGCATATTATGACCAATTCAACTGTGAACAGTACACAGATGCACTGTTCATGGACCCACATATTCCACTTTTCAACAATTTTTTTATTAAAAATGGGTCCCACAATACTATTCACACATTTAAAAATTATTTTGCTACAGTGTTTTCAGTTTCAGCAAAAATAAGCTCAATCCAAACGGACCCATTGTCTCTCTTTTGTACAACAAGCTGCGTTGCTAGATATGATGGGTTGGGGCATCAGTAGAGAATATCCCTCTTTTGTTAACAACCTAATTATGTAATATTTTGTATAGACTCTGCAACTGGTGGAACTGCGAAATTCAATGAAAGAATGGATGACTCTTTGTTCTAAAATGGTGGGGAAACTCGTTTAGGTTAATAAGACCCATGAAGGGAAAGATGAAAGAAATCATTTAAGAGTTAGACTCTGCACTTCAATAGGTGAACTGAGCAGAGGTTTGAATTTGACGTGGGTATAACCCTTGAGGCCTCAAAGGCTCAAAGCAGCTTTGAAGCCTGTTGAAAGGCTAACTGATATGTTTTGTACTTTTCCTAAGCTAGCTTCGAATGTTGCCTTTCCATTCAAGTACAGATATCTTGGCCTTGTCTTTAACCAAAATATAAGGCATTCTTTAGTTTCATCATTTGCCTACTTCATTTAACTTAACTTATGCTCTAAGCAGCTTTTATCTGTGATCACTACAAGAGTATTATTGAATAGTGAAAGAAACAATCTATTTCTTCTTCTGATGATCATTATAATCTCACACTGTTTAATTACAATGCAGCATTTAAACCGTTTGATGGTTCATTAAAAATCTCATTGACATGTGAACACAATTGCTTTCTATTATTGATATATGCATATTACGGTCCAAAAAATACACAGCATGCAAGGGGAAAAAATATCGTGAAAATCAACTTAGAATACAAGCTATATCCAACTAAATTGAACACCTACTACATGAGATGAAACTCAAACACAGGCAATGGACTGTGCAAATCAAAGAGTCCACACGGTCACATCTATTTGCAAAGTAACGATCATGAACTGATGACCTTAACAAAGCTCATTTGTAGGTTCCCATACCCACAGCAGGCTCTCTACCATATTGCTGGAAGCTTTCCCTGGCCTTCGAATAGAAAACATAGTAAAACTCAGACACTATGGCAGTGAAGAAAATGAATGCTGCCCCTGCCCCAAAAACTCCCTTTCTCAAGGTTGAGCAGGAGAAAGAATCTCCACCTATGATTCCTCTGTACTTTGTGTGGTAGGCATTTCTAACTGAGCCAGCTAGCAAGCAAATCTCGGCAATCAAGAAAAACAACCTGAGAGGAAAAAGTTCATAAGATAAACTCATCAATGTAATACAGTGCAAGAAGCAGAAGTTTAATTTGCTAGTTGCTTGATATAACACTTATATGGGTTTTTAATTTAAGTTTTGCTGTAATTATGATCCTCATTTCAGCTAATAGTGCCTATGAACATTGTCAAGTCTATTTGAGATCCTATATTAAATGTTTGATTTGGTATGGGCACATACCAGCAGATAATGAAGAGAATAACTGCCCAGGCTCTTGAACCTCCAGGACTCAAAGGCTTTCCACAGCAGAAGCATTGGCTTGACACCATTATAAGGGCTTGACTTGCCAAGAGGAACAAAAGCGCACCCACACCCAAGCCCGTTGAAATGTCCGAGTCATAAACACAGTAATCATAGTCTTGTTGATTATCTTTGACAATTGTGGCCTGCCAAGGAATTTTTATTATTATTAGGAACCAACAACTCAGCTGCTGAGATTTAACAATATCATTTACCCAAACCAATTTTCAAGTGCAATAGAAAAACTTATGATCCTATAATTCTGATTTGGGGGAGGTAGTTTCAGTATCTTTTTATTTTATATATACCTTTGAATTAAATCTGTTTGACAGGTAGATGACTTACATAAGCATCATGTGAAAGAACCATAAGAACATTAAATACTAACTAAAATGGTTGTTAAACATCTAGTCCCAACTACTCTGAAAAAGACTATTCACCCACCACAAACAAGTTAATATTCCCAAACCATAATTCAGTTTTTGCTAAGAGAATCCCCAAAACATGTTCTTCTTCTTCGTTTTATTTATTTATGAGAAGCAATTTGAGGTAGAGTTCTAGGCTAAAAAACATGTTTGTTTTATTACTAAAATGGAAAATTCTCGTCTCATTGTTCTGAGTCTGTGTGTGAGAGTGAAAGGAGAGATTTAGTATTTTCTATAAAATGTTCAGACTGAGAACATCATTTGGATTAACAGATCTTGTAATTTTTTTTAAGAAAACAGCCAAGAAAATCACAACCTGCTGTTTGTTATTGAGAAACTGTGGAAAGGAAAATAGAACTTTGGGAAAACAGTATTAAATATCTTAAAGTCCAAAATAACTCAGACAATTCAATTCTCATTAGAATTTTCTACCATAAGGAATCAACAAAATGTAACAAGTAAAAGAATTATAGCAGGCCAGGTTTAATCTAATAATCTTCAATTAACCAATTTTTTTTTAATTCTCGTTTCCTTTCATTTTCCTACGTTTACTTAGCAACCAAACAGAACCCATTGAGAAAATCACTTACATAAATTCAACAAACCCAGATACCAATGAAGCATTCACTCAATTAGGCACCAAAAAAGATTGCAATGCCATTTTTTCTTTTTCTTTTGGGTATAAACTCAAAACTTTATTATCTTGTAATTTTCTTAGCAATCAAACAGAACCCATGAAGAAAATCACCAAAATTCAACAAACCCAGAAACCAATGAAGCAGCCACAACCCAATTTGGCACCATAAAAAAGACTGCAGTGGCTTAGCAAGAAAAGTAACCAAAAAAATAGTTGAGTTAAGACAGACAAAGACAGTGAAATGAATGAAAAAAAAAAAAAAATAGAAATACTCACAGTGCTTCTCCTCTGCTCAGCACCAATGGCCAAACCAAAAGCAATGATGTCCAAGATGAAGACTGAAATCAACACCAACTTGGAAGCCATGGATATGCAACTTCAACAAATCCAAAACTCAACTAGAACCAGATCTACCTCTCTCTCTGCTCTTTGCTCTTTTTCTTTTTCTACTGGTTCTTACTCTCTCCTTCTCTGCTTCTATCTCTAATATACAAATATTCACGGGAAAAGTGTTCAAGAAGAAGCCAATGTGTTTTTCTATTTTAACAGAAAATAACTTCACACCAAATGCCTGAAAGTAGACATTTAACCTGCAAAACTGAAAATCCCAAAATGCCCATCAAAGACAAAAGTAGGTACAATCAATTTACCGCACACGGCAAGTAGCATCTTTTTATAACATCTTTGACGCAATTTACTAGGTCACATGTTGTGAATAGCAGGATATAAATTTAGATAAACTCATTATTTTTTTCTGCATAATCATTTGAATACATTGAAAAACTGAAAACTAAAAATATTATAGTAAAATAATTTTTAAATATATAAATAGTACTATAAAATATATTTTTAATGAAAAATTTACTGAAAAGTGAAGCTTATGAGTTTCATGAACAGTACATGGACCCACTGGTGTGCACTATTCACTCAAAAAAGTCAACAATCACGACTCCAAAAAAAAAAAAAAATGCAAACGCAACTCATAAATGCTAAATTTAAATATCACCTACCACTCAAAATTCATTGTGGTAAGTTATAGTAAAAATTATATAAAATATTGTGATACTAGCATTGCTCATCTATTCTATGTTTCATATTAGGTTTAAGTTGTTGTTGTTGTTGTTTTTATTTTTTTTATTTTTTTATGTCAATTCAAAATAGTGTTGCTTTAAAAAAAAAAAATCTTTGTTAATGTTCCTTTTTAAAAATTATTGATACATTTTTGTACTTTACCTAGCTACTCAAATTTGATTTTAAAACAATTAATTTCTTGTTTTTATGCAAGATTTTTATAGTTTAACAAAAAGATTTAAGGTTCAAATATAGTAAAAGAAAAAGTGACAATTTTAACACACATAAAAAAAAATTGTTTTAAAAAAACTGACAGTAATATATAAATATGAATCTTTTGGATGAAATGAAAGCACACTTAAAATAAATAAATAAATGACAAACTTTCCCTAAAAACTTGGCTCATCTCAATTTTGTTTCCTGAAAATATGGTTATAAAATTATTATATACAATTCAACCAAAAATTCTAACTAGAAGTGTGAAATTTAAATCCTTCATACATGTCACTAATAAAGATAAATAATAGTTAGTGGAAAGTGACATCATTTGTACTTCTTTTTTTTTTTTTTTTGGTTAAAAGAGTTATATTATAAACAACTAAATGTTTACAGCCACAAAAGATGGGCTTGTCAGCCTACAACATGACACACCATACATATCTGCATACAAAATAGGAAGAAATTCTACAGTAGGAGGCTGATCAAAAATGACAAAATCATCTTACATCATTTGTACTTCAAGTGTGTTTCATTGCATCCAAAAGATCCATGACAATAAAATCAAACAAGATTTGATTTCCATCAAAAATATTTTTTTATTAAAAAAAAAGGAGTACAAGAATAAAATGACAAGAATGCAGGGTGTTTAGTTGCAAGGGTATTATAGATATTTGAAGAGGCAGCGGTAAGATGGAAGGGCAATTTAGCAAATTTGACATGAACGAATTAATAATTCACCAGAAAGTAACATCAATTGCTGGATTGGTAAAGATGTGACTGGTTGTCCACTCACCAAAAAAAAAAAAGGAAAAAAAAAGATGTGACTTTTTATTGAGTGTCGGTGGAGCAAAAATAGACATAAGAGTAGTGCAGAAGAGAGTTGGGATCTGATGCTTCATTTTATTTTAAGGAAAAGCTCATAAAGGTAGTCAGCTTTCTTTATTTATTAATTTTATGATTACAGATCCAACGGCGGGGCTGAGTGAGAGGGTTTAATGGATGGATGCGTGTGATGGAGGGAAAGGGCTTGGAAGGAGAAGAAGGAACCTTGCTTTCAGTGACTTTCACAGCTGCTTCTTGTTGGCTTTCCCTGTCATTAATTAAACTTTGGGTATCGTTGGCATGCATGCAATACCAGTCTGTCTACACTTCATTGGTCCCAATTTCCTCCAATCATATGATGCCATGTAAGACTTGGGAAGTGATGGGGACCTATTTTGGACATTTACAAGTTACAACAAAGATCTGCAAATGACCGAACATATCATAGAAAAAGAGCAATGCCTTCTGTCCAATTAGATACAACTTATTTTTACTGAAATTGAAAATTAAAAACTGAAAATAGTATAGTAAAATAATTTTTAAGTGTGTAAATAGTACCGTGAGACTTATTTTTAATATTTTTAAATGCGTGAACAGTGTATGCATGGTGCGTGAACAGTGCATGCACGGTTCATACACAGTGAATTTTGTCTCTGAAGGTCAATAACTGTGGCTTAAAAAAAAAAAATGCGCGTTTAAAAACGCAAACGTGTATCCAAACCAGCACTTAGAGCATTCACAGCAGTGGAGCTAAATTTTTAGCAATTTAGCTCCACCAAAAGTTACTTTATTTATTTTACCTACACACATCCTACAGCAGTAGATCTATTTTAGCTTTCAACACAATAAAATAATATATCTATCACAATAAAATAATATTTCTACTACAATAAAATAATAATATTTTTACTATAATAAAATAATATATCACCACCACCACCACCACCACCACCACCACCACACAGCACAAACATCCTCCACCTCCACCACCACCAGTACATAACAGAGAAGAAAAAAAAAACCCAACCACACAGCACAAACATCCTCCACCACCACCACCACCACACAACAGAAAAAAAAAAAAAAAAAAAAAAAACCCAAATCCTCAATCCACCAACAGTACACTCCTCGCGACGTCGTCCTCTCAATCCAGCGCCCATATCCATCATCATCCTCATCAAGGCCGGCTCCCCAGTCGATCAAACCATCGCCGCCCTCTCCTCTTTCATGGAGCCAGGCGACTCCATCATCGACGGCGGCAACGAATGGTACCTAAACACCGAGCGTCGTATCGAACAAGCCTCGTCGCAGATATTTTTAGGGTTAAGGATGAGTTTGGCGACGGCGTGGGCTGGAACGGCTGGGACGGGACGGCGACGATGTGGGCTAGGAGATGAGAGAGATGAGAGCTTGACAGACGGCATGGACGGCGACGACGTGGGCTAGGTTGGGACGACGACGGGACGGCGATGGCGTGGAGAGCTTGATGAGTGAGAGAGATGAGAGCTTGAGAGAACTGAGAATGAGTGAGAGAGATGAGAGCTCTGAGAGAAATGGCATGGAGATTGAATAAAAGAATGAAGAAAAATAGAATTAGTTTTATTATTTTAATAGGAGTTGGATTATTTTTTTTTTTTTTTAGATGTGTGCTACAGTGCACATCTATCTATAGATGTGCACTATAGCAAATCAGCTAAAAATTTTAGTTTTGCCTTCACTGCTGCAAGCATTTTTTGGTATATTGGTGGAGCTAAAGTAGCATTATAGTTTTTTAGCTCCACTACTGCAAATGCTCTTATACCACCAAATTCGGCATAATTTTCTACTTGGCATGTGATTGGTAACAGTGTGTCTTTACATGATCTACTATCACACATTCATACATTTATCAATTATAATTTGTTATGTCTCGAGTTGTGGTACAAAATTATATCAAATTCAGTGATCCTAACAATACTCATAGAAAAATGAACTGCATCGAGGTTAGATAAATTTTGAGTCGAGTCATAAATGAATTAGGTATATTATTACTTAGGGCATATATACATTAATCATCCATTTTTTGGTAACTTTTTATAGAAAATTGAAAAGGTTATCCTGAAAATCAATTAGTTTTTTATTTTCCTAATGTATAATGCATGCTCTAAGGACATACTCATAGTTTTACTAATGTATGTGTAAGGTTGAATTTAATCAACCATGTGTTGGCTTTATTCCATGACAAATTTGCTTGTAATACAACACTTAGAAACCTTGTATTTAGGTGGGAATCATGTAAGGGTAGTGTGTGAGAGAGTGTGAAGAAATGCTCAAAACAGTGCAGTGAAGCAGAGACTCGCGGCTTGGCCTCGCGGGTGGCTCGCGGCTTGCAAGCCGCCAAAAGTTGCACGCGTGCAGAGCATGCAGGGGAGCTGAACAGGCATGCCAGCTGGAGCACTACAGGACAAAAATCCAGACTGGCCATTTAGCTAGCTCGCGACTTGAACTCGCGACTCAATTAAGTCGCGAGGTCAAGTTGCCAGCCAACCCTATTTTTGGAAAAACTGACTCTTTGCATTCTTTTCTCACACCAGTATAAATACCCCTCATTCCCACAAGATATGTGTGGCTATTCAGAAAGAAAAACCCTAAGAGAGGTTTCTTCAAAACACCCACCCAATTAGAGAGAGCTACTCATTCTTAGAGAGAAACTTTTGTAGTCTCTTCTCATTCCCTCTCTTATTGTCATACCTATTGAGAGGAGATTTCTATCCAAACACTACCCACACCAATTTAGAGTGTTGAGTGTTTTTGGAGTTTTGCGAAGCATTGGAAGATGCCAAGGATGGCGGATGCTACGATCTAGTAGCGGAATCCAGTAAGCTAGAAAAGAAAAAGGTTCGGTGCAACCTCGTTGGAGCAAGAAACTTGGAGGGCTTAGGTGCACTAGGTAGATTAGGCTTGGAGGGTCTATTGCTGTCCTTGTATCCCAATTACATTTTCTAGTGGATTATTGACCGCTTGGAGGGCGGCGGAGAGGTTTTACGCCGAGGGCTTCGGTTTTCTCTTCGATAACACATCGCGTGTTGTCCTTGTGTTTGCATCTCTCTTCCCTTTATCTTTGCCTTTTATTTTCTGCTGTGGATGTGATTTATAATTGGTTTAGATTGATTTCCAATTCTGTTTATAGTTTATGTTCATTTTCTGCACACTAGTTGTTTGTCATAAAGCTTGAATTGATTATTTTATATTTGGGGGTCTAAACGTTTAAGGGTGTTTATACACGTTTTTGAACTTTCAATTGGTATCAGAGCGGGTACACTTGTTGTGGTTTAAATCCCTAAGTGTGATCCTTGACCCCTTGTGTTTATTTGTCATGGATTGTGATTTGTATGCCTCTTTGCATGATTTGGTTGGTGATGAATGTAACATGCCACGTGTTTGTGAAAATGCCTCTATGAGTGTTAATCCTCATAAGTGTGGTGACATGTTATTTGAATCTATGGGTGTTGTTGACAAACTCTTGAAGAAAAATGCTAAGAAGTTTCAAAAGAATTTGAGCAAGTTATTTTGTGAAAATGATGATTTGATTGCTAAGCTCAATGAATCCAACAAATTGGTTGAGAAATATAAAAAACTTGCTGAAATTTCTCTTGAAAAGCTAAAAGAGTTTGAATGTTTGAATATGGACTTGGATGCTAAACTTGTTTTGTCTAACAAACTTGTTGATGATCTTAAATGTGAAAATGAATCTCTTAAGATGCATGCCAAGTGTTTGATTGCTGAACCTATTGTTAAAAAGGATGAAAATATTTGTTGCAATCATGTTGTGGTACCCGATTTTGTGCCTAGTGTATGTTTTACCTTAAAGGAAAAATCGGTGTACATTCCTCCACATAAAAGAAATCATAAGGTGGAGAGAAATGCTGTTAAGTCAAAGCCTTCGTTTAGGTCTCAATCTAAGGTTTTGAATGGATCTAAGTTTGTTCCAACTTGCCACCATTGCGGTGTGATTGGTCATATAAGACTTCAATGTCATAAGTTGAAAAGGGAACAAAATCATGTTGCTAGATCCCTTCCCAAAAAACCTAGTGGGCCTAAACACATTGTTTGTCACCATTGTGGTGCCTTTGGTCATCTAAGATCTCAATGCTCTAAGTTTCATACTTTTAAAAGAATCAAAAGAAAAGAAAAACTTGAGCTTTTTGGAAGTTGTGCTAAAAAGAGTAAACCGGTTTTGAGTGAAAATAGCATGTTGTTAAAGAAAATGTTTCATGCTCTTAACTCCTTGACTATGTGCATCTCCGGTTCTCATTCTTCTAACCCTCGTCTCACTTCTCTTGAGACACTCATTCCAAACAATCGTTCCGTTTGGATGAGGAAGGGTTCCTATGGTTGAGCCTTTGCTCTTTTGGTCCTTGATCTAATTCTTTCGATCTTTGTAGGACCCTTCATGCATTAAATATCATATCATCATGCATTTTGTGCATCTTACATTTATTTGTATGCATTGTTTTGTTCTTGATCTTACTTTTATGTTTCTGTTTTGTGTGAGTAAAAAATCCAAAACCACATAAAAAGTGAAAAATTCAAAAAGATTGATCGTATATGTTTAAGCACATATCACATGTGAGTTTGGCCTTGTACCTTTGTACAAATGGCTTTGTGCATTTCCGAGCTTAGCTTGTTATTTTTGCACTTATATCTTTGTGGGAAAAATCTTGACATCTTTGTGTGATTGTTGTAAATCGATCTTCAAGCTTGTCATGAATGATTAGTCAATAGTCATGTTGGTTTTGATACATGCGTAAACTTGTGCTTATATCTCTTCCCACTCTTTTATTTTTATTGCTTAAAGAGCTCTATAAATGTAAATCTCAAAATGAAAAGAGATAATGAGTTGCAAAAGCCGTCGCATATACTAGTATTCAACTAGGAAAAAGGGAAAGCGACTTATATGAAAATGTATGATGCCTAAAAAGCCAAAGGCTTATTCATCAAATTGAAATATCACAAATTTCAGGCATCAATCTCAAAATAAGATGTTTTGATTCAAAATGATCAAATGTTATGAATTGTAAAGAAGCCAAATGAAAAGCTTCAATCTTATGTAATCATTTTCTTGTGGGAGGTCATATATGTTCATTTCTATAATTGCGATAGACCACTTGACTTAGTACTAGTTGTGTATGACTTGATTGAATTGATCATTGAAGCTTCACTCTAGACTAAGGACTATTCCACATTTGATATACACACACAACACACATGCCTAATGTTCAATGAATGTCTTATTCATTTGTTAGATTGTACTTGTCTAAATGTGATGTGTGTGTGCTCAATCTTATATGGATTAATCCAAAAAGATTTTTGATCATTTTATATGTTTTTGGAAGTGATTTTTATCACTTTTTGTGTTTATGTTTAGTGCTTACTTTGTTTTTCAATGTTTAAACATGTTCTGAATTGAAAAACAGGTGTTAGAGTTTTTCGCGGCTCAACTGGCGACTCGCCAGTCGCGAAACCCCAGTCGCGAGTTCATCCAGAAGCTTTTGGCGGCTCACTCGCGGCTCACTCACGACTAGCGAAAATTTTCGCAACTGAAACTCGCGGCTCGCGGCTTGCTCGCGATTGAACCTCGCGACTCGCCCAGTCGCGAATCGCCTAGAAACAGCTTTTTAATGGGCTTTTTGTGGGAAACTTGTTTTAAACCTCTCCCATCCTCTCTAAAACCCCTCTTTCAATATTTTTACATCAAAACCCAACCAATTTGAATGGTTTTTCATTCCATTAACATTTCTAAGGTAATTATAAATTCTTTTCATTATTTTTTATCCTTGGATTATGTTTTGGAGAGTTTTGTGCTCTTGGTTGGGATTTTTATCATTGGGGTTGGGAAAACTTAATTTTTTGTCAAATTTCTTTATGGGATTGGTTTCTTTTGTTGATATGCATTGGATGTTGGCCCCTTGTGGCAGAAAGAACATGTATTAAGGGTGGATTTCATGATGTTCATGCATTGTTTCACATTATTGTTCATAGTGTGCATGCTAGGTGTTTGATAAAATGCCTCTTAGACATTTTCTCGCTTGTTTGGACTCCGATGAGTACCAAACTTTGGGGTTTCTCATGTTTCCTCATTAGGAACATGTTTGGTTCTTTAGTTGTGTATTTTGCACACTTTGCCCCACATGTGCATTTTTCATGCATTGGTCATGCATTGCACTTAGCCATCTCTTGCACATACCTTTGCTACCCTTGTCATGCATTGGTCTTTACTTTATTTCTTCATCCTAGCATGTCATGGTTACCTTATGCTTTGTAGCATGTTACTTTGTCTTAGGTTTGAGTTTCATTTTCTCATTCATCTTGCACCCCTCATGCATCATTATCATTATTTGTTCATTCATCTCTTGCCCTCTTTTCTCCTTGACCCTTTGTCTATTCCTGACAAAAAGGGGGAGAGTATACTCTAGAGAGTATACCGGAGTGTTTTGTCATTTCTATATGACTCTTGTTATGACTCTTGTGCACATCCTTAGGGGGAGAAACTCTATTTCTCGTGCACATTTGTAGGGGGAGAGATTTTCCCTAATGGAGATGCATATACCAAGGGGGAGAAGACATTGTGTTATCTTGTAAACTTTGTTCTGTTTGTTTTCTTGTTGGCTTTATGGTGCTTTGAGTTATGTTTTATGGTTCTCTTCGCATCATGTTTTTGTTTTGGACATGCATACTTCCTTATGCTATTGTGCTTCATTGAATGCATGTTCAGATGATCAATTGATTTGCTATGTGATCATTGTAGTCATTTCTATATGACTGTTTTGGTGTTTAATCAAGTTGCTCATATGTTTTACATCATGTTTACTTGATCGCAATTTGCTTGTTACATTATACTTGTCCTTTTATTACTTGCTTTACCTTGAGGGTCTAATGTGTTTTGTGCAAGTGTTTCAGGTTACAAGTATATATGTTCCAAGTGCATCACAACTTCTCATCACTTTGAAGGGGAGAAACTTTATGCACTTTTAGTTTATATTGTTTAAGTTTTTATTCAATATAATGTGTTTGTACCCATGTTGCTTTTGTAAGCTTTTAGGGTTTGATATAATTTGTTTGTAGGCTTTATGGTATGTACCTTGCTTAATGCAGCCTTTATGCTATGTTGAAATCAGTACTTTAATCTAAATGTTCTGCATTTTGGTTTATGTACTGTCACTCTTGTGCCCTTGTAGGATTGTTCCTAGATGCATATACCTTGTGTGTTATGCATTGGTTGAGTGTTGAACATACAAGTGTCTTGCCTTGTGCTTGTTAACTTGTATGTCCTTGTGTTCATTCCAAGTGTGAATGAGCACTGTGATCACTACCTTGTGGTGTTCACTTGGTTGATCAAGCCATAGTTTGTTTCTTAACTCCATCTTTGCTTGATCTCATATTGCCTGTTTCATATGCATTTTATGATTTTCTGCATACAATGATCATGGTGTATTGTTGTGTTTCGGGAGTATTATGTTCATATGATTCAAGTGCTTCACAGCTTCTAGAGTTAGGTGTGAGTGAGTTTTGCCATTGTTCCCAAACTCACGTTTAAGTCTAAAGTCTGTTTTAGGGTGTTTTGTCATGGAATAGTCAAAGGGGGAGATTGTAAGGTTGAATTTAATCAACCATGTGTTGGCTTTATTCCATGACAAATTTGCTTGTAATACAGCACTTAGAAACCTTGTATTTAGGTGGGAATCATGTAAGTGTAGTGTGTGAGAGAGTGTGAAGAAATGCTCAAAACAGTGCAGTGAAGCAGAGACTCGCGGCTTGGCCTCGCGGCTTGCAAGCCGCCAAAAGTTGCACGCATGCAGAGCATGCAGGGGAGCTGAACAGTCATGCCAGCTGGAGCACTACAGGACAAAAATCCAGACTGGCCATTTAGCTAGCTCGCGACTTGAACTCGCGACTCAGTTAAGTCGCGAGGTCAAGTTGCCAGCCAACCCTGTTTTTGGAAAAACTGACTCTTTGCATTCTTTTCTCACACCAGTATAAATACCCCTCATTCCCACAAGATATGTGTGGCTATTCAGAAAGAAAAACCCTAAGAGAGGTTTCTTCAAAACACCCATCCAATTAGAGAGAGCTACTCATTCTTAGAGAGAAACCTTTGTAGTCTCTTCTCATTCCCTCTCTTATTGTCATACCTATTGAGAGGAGATTTCTATCCAAACACTACCCACACCAATTTAGAGTGTTGAGTGTTTTTGGAGTTTTGGGAAGTATTGGAAGATGCCAAGGATGGCGGATGCTACGGTCTAGTAGCGGAATCCGGTAAGCTAGAAAAGAAAAAGGTTCGGAGCAACCTCGTTGGAGCAAGAAGCTTGGAGGGCTTAGGTGCACTGGGTAGATTAGGCTTGGAGGGTCTATTGCTGTCCTTGTATCCCAACTACATTTTCTAGTGGATTATTGACCGCTTGGAGGGCGGCGGAGAGGTTTTACGCCGAGGGCTTCGGTTTCCTCTTCGATAACACATCGCGTGTTGTCCTTGTGTTTGCATCTCTCTTCCCTTTATCTTTGCCTTTTATTTTCTGCTGTGGATGTGATTTATAATTGGCTTAGATTGATTTCCAATTCTGTTTATAGCTTATGTTCATTTTCCGCACACTAGTTGTTTGTCATAAAGCTTGAATTGGTTATTTTATATTTGGGGGTCTAAACGTTCAAGGGTGTTTATACACGTTTTTGAACTTTCAGTATGCTTTAAGGACATACATTTGTAAAACCCTATTACTTATTTACTCATTTAAAAAAAAGAAAATTTAAACCCATTATTAACCCAACCTATTTAATCTAAGCTAGACTCAACACGCTCATTTATAAAATTCATATTCAAACAAGGGAACAAGAAAATTTTTTAAGTTCTAAAAAATTAATCGTAATTATTAAACTAATCAAATTATTAAAAAACCAAACAAAGAGATTTTTCAACAAGAAAAGTTTCGCACTCATACCGTGCAAAAGATCGTTTGAGTTTTTTTTTTTTTGATCTTGTTTTGTTTGTTTGATTTTCCCTGCCAAAGAATAAAAGGACTCAAAAGTCAAAACCCTACCTAACCTTGAATTCTGTTTATATTGGCTCAGACAAAAGGAAAAGAATAAACGAAATCTGATCTTAATACGCTATTAGAATCCTAATCAAACTCAAAATAATATGGTGATTTGATGCCAAAGTTTCACACAATATAGGACTTTCTTTGACCTTAATTAAGCAGATCAAGGAGAATGTTCCTGTAAATATTGCAAATTTTCTCTTACCTTATTTGCATGATCAATAAGTGCTCAAACGTAAGAACCAAAATCTAACATGGAAACAATTGATCAAATGGAATTTTTTGGTAATGGTACAACGAAAATAAATTGCCACATCACCGCAATTTCCTTAGATTCATAATCGAATTAAAATTCTAATGACATAATAAGATAATATTTATAATAATTCTCCAAATAAAAAACAAAATATAGAACAAAATCTCAAAGTTTTTCTCAAAAAAAAAAAAAAAAAACATATTCGGCTTCTTCTTCTTAATAAGTCCTTTGATTGTGTACAGCGAAGAAAAACCAAGAATCTCCTTCTTTTGCTGAAACGAAGAGGGACCAATGTTCTTTTTTATTCCTTAATTTAGTTGAGTTAAGCGAATAGAAACAAAGAAATCAATGTGGTCTCGTGTGCTTTGTGCAGCGTTTCTATGGACCAAAGCGTCAAGGTGGAAAAAAGCCTCCAAGTGGTAAAATAATTCTACTTGATCCTTCTATTTGTTATTTTAATTTTTATTCACGAGACTTCACATGATTCTAAACTTAAATATGCTACTCTGATATGGTTTTCTTTCTTTAGGGCAAGAGAGTACTTATTTCATAGAGTGAATGCATAAGAATTTTAATTTTAATTTTTTATTTTTACACGATTAAAAAAAAAATAAGAGAGAAGGATTGAATGTGACTTTTCTATCTAGACGTGATCATAATAGCATCTTACCAATAAGGTTTAGTGAACTGTGGCTATCTCAATCTCACGAGGGTCTCAATGTTTCATCAATAATCCGTACTCCATAGACTCTTTCTACTGTGAGTAAGCCTAGCGAACTCCTAAGATAAATTTAATGTGCACTCTGCAGTAGGATGTAGATGAGTTCATAAAGTTTCCTCAAGCCTAGCTAGTTTGAGCCTATGGCCTTACCCCACTCCCTTAAAGCTGTTCCTAATTCTTACCAAACTACATATATTGGAGTAATCCTAACCAAACCACATTGATTTCTTTGGTCGTTACTCACTATATATATTCACATGTCTAAAGTTGGTAGATTTAGGAATTAAATGTCATGACTTATGCCCAAACCTAACCTAAACCCATGTTTTTTTTTTGCTGGTCTTCTACGCCCAACCCATGTGCATGGTTTATATACAGGACAATATGAAATCATGTTTCCTGTTGACTGTTGTAATTACTGACTTAGGAATTTAGGATAGTCTTTCCTGTTGTATACAAGAGGAGAGCTTAAAACCATTATATATTATATGGATTCCACTGAAGCTGCGTCTGCGTTTGTGAAGCTGCGTTTTCGTTCTTTTTTTTGTTTTTTTTGTTTTCATGCGTTTTGGAGTAATGCGGTTACTGTTCATTGAACAATAACTGCAAATGTTGACTTTCCACAGTGAACAGTGTATACGTATACTGTTCACGGACCCACAAATTACACTTTTCAGTAACTTTTTCATTAAAAATGGGTCCCACGGTACTATTCACACATTTAAAAATTATTTTGCTACAGTGTTTTCAGTTTTCAGTTTTTAATTTCAGCAAAATAAGGTCTATCCAAACAGACCCATACTCTAGATCAATTAATTACACAAACCTATTTTACCAAATGTACAACCCATTAGTCGGTGGGTTTTAAGAATAATGTTAGATATATTACAATTTTTGTTAAATACAAATAAATTATTCAAATATTCAGTTTTTATGTTATTAAAATTCATAATCACATTTTTTGTCACTTCAGTTTGTCAACCTTATATTTAGAAAAATGGTAAAATTTAGGTCGAAGTATCTCATGTAGAGTACATTAGATTCTTTAATTGAATTCAAATATTTTATTGTCATTTAAAAAATAACATTATTTCTGATTTATTGGTCTAAATTTTTTTAATTTAATTGGAAAATTTAATGTAATGTACTTAAACTTGTAGTATGTTTTAAGCATTTTCCGGGTATTAATATTTGAAATAGAAGAAAATATGCCATGTAGGTAATGTGAACTACATCTCGAGTGGTAGTAATGTTATGGGGAAAAAAATTCACTCTTTTGCACAACTTTTGACAAGGTGGGTTATGATGAGCAAAATCACGTTTACATGGATTGGTGCTTTTTTTTTTTTCAATCACATCATACCACCTCATAATTGTGAAACAAAAAATTTTGGCATCTTTTGACTTTTTGAAAATAGTTTTGGTACTACCACTACTTTTTAGTTTTTACAACATATTTGCATAAAAATGGTTTTGGGAATGGTCAACGAATTCTAGTTCAAATGAGAATTCTTTTTCTATAAATAATGAATCTGGTTTAAATTTATTGGATGTATCCTGAGAAACACAGACACGACAATCTTGCGAACGTACTGTGTTTGACACGAATATAGTGCCAACACGGACACAATCGTGTCAAGTAGCATGCAATAGCCAAAAATCAGTTTTTTTTTTTTTTTTTGGATATAGTATGGACACAGTTCGGACACACAAACAGGTCAAATGGGGGGTACACTCGACTATGTAGTGAAAATCAAAATCATCTTCAAAATTAATCTTAAGGATATGTTTGGATAGAACTTATTTTGCTAAAATTGAAAATTAAAAACTGAAAATACTATAGCAAAATAATTTTTAAATATATAAATAGTATCGTAGGATCCATTTTTAATGAAAAAGTTACTGAAAAGTGAAGTTTGTGGATCCGTAAACAGTAAATAAGACCCACTGGTGTGCATTCCACAGCTTATTTTGTTGTGAACAGTATATAAGTTGATGAAAAGTGTACAGTGAACAGGTTGAAAAGTCAAAAACAACGGCAGGAAAAAAAAAAAAAAAAAAAGAGACACAAAAACGCAAACGCAGAATAAGTTGAATCCAAACTCTGCCTTAAATTTCACAAATCCCTCACTTGTGCTCACTTCTCTTCCCTTCTCTATTTTCTCTCGCTCTTGATTTGGTACATCACCATCACTTAAGCCACAAATCGCTTTGCACCCAGCCATCCGTTGATTATCTAGTGCCTACCAGACATCATCGCCACTTTCTCTCTCACATTTGTTGTCCCAAACTCTCAGTTTCTTTCTCTTTCTTACTTGTATATGCAAACACTATTTTTTTTAATAGGATCATTAGGTGGTGTGGGTATTTTATATCATCGGAAAATACAATATTCTACTGACATAAAGATTAATTCAACACTTGTAAAATCCACCCCTATGTCACCCACCCCCAAATCATGGGCGAGGTCTTGACATTTGTCAAATCACAATTCTATCAGATATATAATAATAAAAATAATAAGCCTCAACTTTATATGACACTATGTAATTTAGGCCTACTAATTATTATTATTATTATTTTTGACAAATAAAGGTATTTAAACCTCTTTCAGTATTTTTTTTTTTTTTTGATTGGATCAGTATTTGTTTTAATAGCACTGCAGTTTGAACTTTTTTCCATTCGATTCATTCTTTTACTTGTCTTTAAAAAACACAAACATTTATACTTTTGTTGAAGCAAGCATATGATAGAGAAGGCTCAACTTCGTCTAACAATCCAAAAGAAAAGGAATGATTCAATTATAAGACAATCACGTGCTGATATTGCTCAACTTCTAAAGATTGGCCAGCTAGATCAAGCCTTTGCCAGGGTACACTTTTTTTTGTTTTGTTTTGTTTATGTATAGTGACGTTAAGTTTTTATTTTTTGTTTATTCTTTATATTCGAATTATATTGTTGCAATTTAAAAAAAAAATTATACTTTATTAATTTTGGATTGCTTTTTTAATTTATTTGTTTATGTGCAATCATATACTAAAAAAAAAAAAAAAAAAAATTCCCCGAGGAAAGTCCTATTCTGGACTTCTTTATGTTTATAATTCATTATCTTAAATTTTTTTACACTTATTTTTTTTGGTCTGAACTCAGAAATGTTTTTTTTTTTTTTTTTTTTTTTTTTTTTTAAATTTATGAATTTATATTTAGGTTGAGAGACTGTTCAAGGATCAGAATCTATTAGCCGCATATGATCAAATTAATGATTTCTGTGAATGCATCATCACCAATTTCCCCCACCTTTGCGAACAAAGGTACCTATCTATGACTATGACTTCACTTTATTAAACTGTAGAGGTACATTGGATTTCTCTCAATCTACAGGTTCTTCAATTATATACCTTGGATTAATTTGTTGAAAATCGAACCTAAAATTTTTGTGACTAAGGCTTTGATTTATTAATGCAGGGACGTACAATCTTTGCCAATTGATGTTCGCCAAGCTTTGGCGAATTTGATATTTGCTGCCTCAAGATGTGGTGAGTTGCCAGAGCTAAATTTGTTGCGGCATTTTTTTAGAGCTCGTTATGGTTGTGAATTTGAGACCACCAATGTTGAATTACGACATGAAAATATTGTGACTCCTCAGATAAAGCAGAACCTATGCAAACTTGTAATATCTTATGATGAGATGCTCCAACTGATAAGTGAAATAGCTAAAGAACACACACTTGATTTGAAGTTTTGGGATTTTGAGCAAAGTTAAGTGCACTATGCAATGCTACGTTTACACCATAGAACAATTTTTTAATTTATTAGCATTTTGTATGAAGAGCCTAAAATGAAGACTGGTAACAGAATAGATGGAGATGTTGAAAATTTTTTATTAGCATTTTTTGGTTAATATAAAATTATTCATTATTTTTTCATTTCTTAATATGTTACATTGATGAATTTAATGAATTTTTCTTTAGACTTACAAACCAAGAGTCTTTTTAGCTCAACTAGCATCTTTTAGTATTTTCAACGGGAATGTTTAGAGTTTAAATTTACAAGTGTTCATTGTTTACAAAGTTTGAGAATTTTAAGGTGAACTGTTTGGATTATACTCTGAAGAGAAGAGGGTGGTTCAAGAAGAATGTCATGATGAGCATGAGTAGTAGTAATGTGTTCTACGTCGGGCCAAAATCATTTTGATATGTACACATTGCAGAATGACAAAATATATCCTTTACCTTGAGATTTATATATGGAAAAAAAAAAATGAACCCATTTTAACCCAACACATTCAGATGGACAAAATCATTTTGATTAGTGCATTGCAGAATGACAAAATAAATTCTTCCAACAAATAGTAATTAATAAAGGAATAAAGAATGCCAAGGATGATTCATTACAAGGCTTTGTAATACATACAACAGGATTTTGAATAAAATCAAAACAAATACAAAAAAGACTCCCAAGCGTGTATCAAAGCAAAATCAAAAGGTATACCAAATTAAGAGGTTACCAGTTTATTCCCTCCTTATGTTACACAAATTTGGATAAATAACATTTCAAATCCTCCAATGGCAGCAAAACCCGAAGCCTTATTATTATGCCATCAACATTCTTCTGCTCAACAGCTGCATGGCACACATCAGCTGTGCATGATCAAACAAAATTCTATTTGTAAGTTACCTCTCGCTCTTGAATAACCAATAATCTAAACCAGAGGCATTGGGGAATAATATGAACACGAAAGCTGCAAGCAAAGAGTTCAAATCCTACTAAAACATATGTTCAGTTCATGAGTGAGTTTCAGCCTTTTTCCTTCCAAACATAAGAAGCCTTCTAAATCCCTTGGTGGCTTTAGTAGAATTCTCATCACTGTCCCACTTCTTCCTGGAATTGTTTGACTCTGAAACTGCTCCATTACCTGGTGGTGGAGTTGAGATCTCTATCTCTGAAATTTCAGGTGTAACTTGAAAGTTTTCATTTATTGCACCATTTGCATCTAGATTCTCAGCAGAAGCAATCAAAACTTTTTCAGGTGATGGTGGCATAGGATGTATAGTTATTTCATGGGGACCTTCAGAAAGTGTTTTTCCTTCAGTTTGAACAGAATATGCATGAGATGATCTGTCAACATTACCTTCTTGCTGAGCCACTGTTAGAATATGATCTTCAGTAGGCACAGATGAGGCCATGTTGAGTGAATTTCCATTGCAGTTCCCATCATCCAAGATATCACTATGTGAATTCACAGTTTCCTCATTCTTCTCAATAGAAGCAGTAGCGTGCAGCTCCTTAATGTCTTTCAGAACAAGGGCATCATCAGTTTGATTTACCTGGGCAGCTGATGACTTCACTGGAAATTCAGGTACAGAATCCATGCCATCCTTTGCTTGGACATCAGTGTCAGAAGAAAGCGTCTGATTTAAATTCTTGGGGTCCTTTTTCTCATCTGAAGGTTTGAGTGTGCTTGGAATTGGTTTCTTATTCTCAGCACCAGCAGTCTTCTTTGGTAAGTTAGTTGCAGCTACACCATTTGCCTTCAATGTTGATTTTTTGGGCTGGTCCGATTTTGATTGAGTCAATGAGACCTTCTGAGTTGTTCGTGTTGTTGCAAGGCGATCTATGGTGGAACTCCTTAGGACTGGCTTATGTGGTTTCTTAGTCTCTTGGATTGGGGTCTGAATATTAGGTTTCTCATTCTTCACAGAAGTCACTGCAGTTTTATTCACTGTAGCTGTCCTTTTGGTTGTTTCTGTACTAGATCCTCTTGAAGAACTTCTTTCAGCAATTCTCTTCTGGCGTTGAATCATTAACTCCTCCATTCTCCTCCTGTTCTCTTCTTCCTATTGGAAATGGGGCAAAAAGAGAGTGAATAAATCACTATAAAAGAAAAGGGAAAGAACAAGTTAAATGATAATAATCAAAAAGTAACTAAAGGTCTTAAAAAATCTCAAGAAAATGGAACATTCTGTGGAATTTAAAAGAACATATCCACAGACACATGAGGCTATACAAATATCCAAGCCATATCCAAAATGACTGGAGTCTAGTAATGAAAAACAATATTTCATGAGATTCCTCAAAGATTATCTCCATGCTCTAGGAAAATCTTCCCAAAGAAATTAATTCCAAATGATAAGAGATGCATAATGGACTTGGGCTAATTCCATGTCAAACGTTATCAGCAATTTCAAATTCTATTGGACATTTATAGCTCCTGTACACATTGGTTCCCAGAAATAAATGAAACAAAAGAAAGGAAAAGCATAAAAGTTACAGTAAACAAAGGAAACTGTCATATTTTCCTTTCTTTCTCTCATTCAGTCTGGGAACCAATTGGACCTTGAATGTTTGTGAAATACCTTCTCAGATTTGCTCTTTGGAACTGTTGTTCTGCTTACAGTAGTTGGTTTCTTGCTCCTTGATAAGATGTCAGATTTGCTTTTTCCAAGGGATCCGTTTAAAAGTTTAGACCTTGCTTCTTTACCTGAAACTTTTCCTGCAGGAGTTCCACTATTTTTGGCTTTTGCATTCTTACTATTAGGAGGCACCTTATCATCAACAACACCAGCTGTTTCACTGTCAGAATGCCTGTTATTGACTTCATTTGATAATAAGCTATTTTCATAATCCATTTCTGGAGTCCATGATGCCCCAGCATGGTCAGTTGCTGAATCACGATCAAGCATCATGTAAAGGTCATCTGGCTCATGGGTAGCAATGACTTCTGGCTTATTGTGTGAAATTTCTGGTGGTCCATATTCATATTGAGTATCTCCAACAATCTCTGGAACCATGCTTATGTCAGTCCTTAACTGAGAATCAAGTTGATTATCAAATGATCGAGCTTGAACCATGAAAGAGTCATCAGCTAAAACATCGCTTTTATTTTTTCCAGCATGAACATCAACAGCTACTGATGAAGCGTAAACACCATCAAACATCTTGAGATCTTTGCTTGCATCCTGATGTGCTGATTTATCTGGTTGGCTGTTGAGGAACCAATCTCCTTCTTCTTGACATTTGGTTATGGAAAATTCAGCAGCACTATCAGATATAACAGCATGGGGACGATTCCCTGATTCTTCAATTCTGTGTGAAAATAACTCCTCCTCATATGTGCTATCTGCTTTCCTAATAGTTGCATTCTCGTCAACTTCAAAATTCCCAATGTGAGTTTTCCCCTCCACTCCAGTATTCCTCTCTGTTACAACAAAGGAATCACTCGATATAGTTTGTTGCTTGGTAACTTTCTCTTGTTCCAGGTTGAAGGCAAATGAACTTCTCTCTTCAGAGTTCTTATTTGTAAAATATTCCTCCTGAGCATCAACAGAGTTTGGCTCTATACCAGAATAATTTGAATCTTTTTCTTGCATAAGAAGATTCTGGAAAGCACCCCAGGGGTCATTTCTTTTTCCTCCCTCAGAGTTAATTGCAGCACCATTCTTAATTTCCTGATCAGCAGCATCATTTGGACCATCTGCAATGCCAGGAAGCTTGACCCCTCCATGTTTCTTATGACGACGTGAGGTTGATTTATGCCTTCTCTCCAATGATTCAACTGCTTCCTCTACTTGCTGCTTGATTGAATCCCCATTGATGAATTCATCCTCATCAGATGAATTCCCCTCTGAGCCAGTATCCTCTCCATCCCTCTTAGAGGTTATGTAATTGATATTGCGGATAACAACCTTTCTTGAGGACTTCTTCCCATGCTTCTTTTTGTGTGGCTTGTCTTTTGAAGAAGAATTTTTGTGATGCTCCAAATCCTCATCTGATTCACTCTCAGAACTGGAGTCACTGGGCTCAGTGGAGCGATCTTGCTCTGAAGTTTCCAGTACTTTTCCGTGTGAATGTTTCTTTTTATTCCTAGATGATTTGTGATTCCGATGTCCATCTAGTTCTTGATCAAGAACATGACCAGAATCTTCGACATTTGAAGGCCATTGCATATTGCCTGGATAATATGAAGAGGCATGTTGTTGCATACCAGGAAAAAGGTAGCTTGGATATGGGGGCATTTGTGGAAATACAGGACCTTGAAAGTTGTGCATGTACTGAGGAACATGGTTTGGCCATGTCATCGGTGCTTGAATTCTCCCATTTGTTGATTGTGTTTGAGATGATGTTGGCAAGCTACTTTCTGCATATTTCAGATTCAAAGATGTACCAGTTACCAACAAAGGAGAACAATCTTTACTAGTATCTTTGTAATTAGCAATTCAAACATAAGCTATGGTCAAAAACATTTTCTGTACAAAGTATGGCAAAGGTAAAACTAATTGATAAGAGAATGCAAATTCATAAATATAATGCTAAAAGTAAAATTGCTTGGACCTGGAAATGATAAAGTTTTGATAAGCATTAGGGTGGAATATATTCTTTTCAATAAAACTTCATGTCAGTAAGTGTAATTCATAATCAATTAAGTCTATGTAGTTCTAAATTATAGAAAAATAGAGACAAGGCTTGAGCAGTGGTATAAATATATTTCAGCATTAGGATGGAATAAATTCCTATCTTACAAACTTCATATCAATAAGTGTAATTCATAATCTATTAAGTCTATGGTAGATCTAAATTACAGAAAACAGGGTTGACACTTGAACAGTGGCATAAATATTCCTCATGCTCTTTTATTAATTAATGTTCTTAGTTTCTTATCCAAGAGAGAGAGAAGGGGGGTGGAGTGGAATTTCATTCTTTTTTAAGGGCTGATTTCACTTTCCCCTCTTAAACTATGATGCAGTAACAATGCCCTAGAAATTTGAATTTTCCATCAAATTTGACTAAAATCCTAATGGCAGGGGGCACACTGCTTATACCAATAGTAAAGGGTTCCCACTGCTCAGTTTTGAAATTTAGGGATAGATTGCAATTGTACCATAGCTATATAACCAAATGATTGTGGCTTGTCCAAACAGGATTAAAGTGTTCTTACATTCTAGACTATGACGATAGCCATTGTGGGCATGACACAACTGAATTTTCATACTTTTAATCTCCGCACTCTGTCTGAACCTATGACAAATCAATTTTAGGAGGGTCACTGCAAAAATCTGACTGCCTTAATTAACCCATGTTTCACGTGTTATTGGAATTTTAACTTTTTCTTTATTTCTTTTTAATGTTATGAAATATTCACTTGTTAAGAATTTTTTTACGGCATTCTTTCACAAGTTGAAAGTTTTTTTCCAAGAATAATGAGGGATTGGATATTCAACCATACCTTGGCTATTGTCCAAACTTCCATGACTTGCAGTTGAATCAGATGCATCCATGGAGCCATTCTGTTTTCCATTAGAGAGACCATTTGGGGGAACATTTATCATAAGATTCTGACTAGTTTCAAGATCTTCACCAGCAAGTATGATCCCAGATGTTCCCAAGTATGGAAATTCTTGCTGAGAGCATGCCTGCATTGCTGCAATTTCATCTACCCAAAGCCTATCTTCATTCTTTTTCTTGCATAGATTGATGAAATTTATGCACGCTTCCCTAAATGAAACCAGACACAGATTACACTCTTTAACCAATATTTTAAATGCTATACCCCCCAAAAAGTATAAAAAATAAAAAAGAAAGGAAACTTTAAAAAAATGTTCACAATTCAAAATAGAAAATACAGGAATTCTGCAACGAGGAAAAATATCTTAAGAAGATAAAACTGTCCTTTAAGGAGAAAATAATCATTAGAAGGTTGACAAATATCTAGAAACCTCCTTAGTGCATCATTCAGAACAATCAACAAAACCAATTGTATTAGAAAACCGAAGTATGACAGTAGAAAATAAGATAGATACAAATAATATTGAGCAAATGAAAACTGATAATGAAACATTGTAATTCATATTGTGCGAGATCCAAAATAGTACTAAACGATAACTACATTCTACAGGGGAAAAAATGGTCCAGGTTCTCCAATCTCCTACACCTTCATAAGGCAAAGAAGCCTGAATAATATGAACAATAAAAAGAAAACTATTTCTGAGTCAACTGTAAGCCAGTGAGGCTCTCCATGTCAAATTCCGCAGTAGGCTAGACTAATTTTGTATAACTCCGCTTTGGGAAATTGACCCTCCTACATGGTGTACTGAAAATCACGTCAATAATGGGGGCACAAGATTTGGTTGCTCTTTAACAAATGTTTTTCTAATAATTGAAAAGACAGGATGCTTGATCAAAAGAAACAACATCCTGTAATAGTGGAAAGTCGACACAGGGGACAGCCAATGTCAGCTTTGCTACCAAGATTTCAGACCTTGAATGAAAAGGTCCATTTGCAAGGCATTAGTGGTTCACTAACAATACAATCAACAATAATACAACCATGCAATTAAAAGTGAAGTCAATATCTAATGTAAAAATCATTATCAAAATAGAAGAAGGCATTGAATTGAAAGATTTTCCAATGAAAGGTGGTAAATAGCTAATGCTCCCTCTTTTATATGTTGTGACAAAGCAGTTTTTCTTCAGTTTTCTCTAGATATTTATTTGATTCAGTCACCTGTTGGCATTCGTCATACCTTAAACGTGAAGCTCCAAAAGCATCAGAAAAAGAAATAAGATCATCTATGTAGTCCATCTCATATCCAGCAACTAAGGCACGGGCATAAGCCATTGCTTGCTCTCTGTGGAGCGCTGCCTTCCGAGTTTCCAGAACACGTAGAAGACGAATCCTGTTCATTACCAGCAGCTGAACAATGAATGCATGAGAATATAATGTGTTGAAATTAAGTACATAGAATAACTATATGCGACCAATAGAAACCAGATATATTACTTGGAATTCTCTTCTGGTACAGCATCGCCTGTTCCATTGGATTCACCTTTCGACTAAGATGCACCATCACAATTAAAGGTTAATGCTTTGTAAGAACTACGAAGGATAAACAATGCATTTTACAATAATATAAAAATGATGACATACATTGGAGTAGGCATTTGATCTTTTGGAATGCCCATCAGCAGCTGACACATTTCCTGTCAATTACAAGGTTGTAGATACAATCATTCATACAGTGAGTCAATCTACAGGTTAAAGAAATATAATCCAGGTTTCATATTTTGATGTCAGATTAAAGTGCTTCCCTCCAACATTCTGCAATGAATTCCAATGCAAATTTTACATTTTGTAATCTAAAAACAATACCATATTTTAATATCCAATAAGTTGTGACATCCATAATAGCTATCAGTAAGTTTTCCAAATTTTGAAAATATCAATGTTGCAAGATAACCTAGTTTAATAAAAAAACTATCTATAGATGACTCAGATGATAGCCAGAAAAGGTTCAGTACATTACTAATCCCTATATTTACCAGAAAAATACAGAACAAAAGACTGAAAATTTTATTGATAGTGAACTTATCAAATTCTTTTTACAAGTTAGGGGCCAAATTAAAGGCTCCAAAACACTTATTTTCCAAGAAAAAATATTTTTAGATAGATCCAAAGCAATATTTTACCATTCGATTTTAACTAAAATATTCCTGAAAATACACAAAAACAAGGGGAAAAAAAAAATCATTTCTGGTAAATTCAGAAAATTACAAAACTAACAAGAAATTCCTCCAATATTTGTATAGGATGTCTACGTCAATAGATCTGGTTAGAAAATATCCCAAGCATCAAATATGCTTCCTCATATTTGGTGAAAATACAGAATAGCAAAGACATCAACCAAAACCAGACTTCAATGAAGTTCAAGGTCTGACTAATTAACTTTGACATTTAAATAAAAAGTACGATAATAGGAATTCACTTGATTCACTGGTCATGAAGAAATCCAAAGAATAATTACAAGAGATCGATCTCTAAGCATACCATCTGCCTCTATCGATTCACTTGATTGAATCGAATTCTCAATCTGCACAAGCTCTCTCTCTATAGTCACAAATCTCTCAAGAACTTCTGGTGAGCTAACAAATCTCACAAACCTGTTTCATACAAAGAAACAAACTAAAATAATCAATCAAATAAAAGACAAGTGTTACACAAATTCCCAATGATTTGCAACTATTTGACTTTTTATTCACAAACCAAAAATTCTTGAACAGCCAACTAGTTAACAAGAACAACTTTATGGGATTTACTCATAAAAACTGTTCAAATAAAAAAATACTTCAAATTCCAAAACTTCCATTTAAATTCAAACTGCCCATGATTTCAGCTGGAATACTAAAAAATGTACCCAAAATGCTTAATTATTCTTAATTAAAACTTGAATCCCATGACAAATCTTTTTGCATAACAGGCCAAATTCCCACCAAATTTACATACCCAATTCAGCAGTGACTTTGGTTGAGCTAAGAACCATTAAAACAAGCACATACATATAGAGTATAACTGAATTAATTTACCTTTGCAGAGTGGCTTTGGTGAACCAAGAGGCATGAGAGCCAGCTGGGCGCAGAGTGATGGAATATCCACCTTTAGAAATCTGATCTTTGGCGCTTTTAAGGTGCAAAATGAAGGGTTCAAGAAGCCCTGATGCCAACTTCTCGTTCAAAGGTCCAGAGAAAATCACCAAATCACATCTTCAACAAATTATGGAAACCATAGAGAGAGCACGATAAGACAAGAATTCATTTCTCAATCATAAAGTAAACACACATCAATCAACGTAGAAGGGAAAATAGAAGAGAAAAAGAGTACCTGGTTCTGGTTGGAGTTAGTTGGAAAAGAACATGGTCAAGAACAGTTCTGGAGTCCATTGAGAAGAGTGAAAGATAGAGACAGAGACTATAGAGAGAATGAAGTTCAGAAGGTCATAATCTTAGTTCATAGCACATTGGTTTGTAGCATTAAATTTTTGCAGGTTTAGTACTATGTTTCTTTCCATGTTGCACATGGATGTTGGAGAGAGAGACAGAGAGTAGCAGTCAGAAGGTGAAGAAGCTGAGCACATGGGATGCTGAGATGAGAGTGAGTGCAAGTGTTAGTGAGGAACGAGGAACGAAGAAGGCGATTTTTTTATGTTCTCTTTTGAGGATGTGGGTTCCATTCTAACATGCCGACACTTACATCTCTCTTTCTCTTACATGACAGACAGAAACATACATAAAAAGCAAAAAAATAAAATAAAAGTAGGTGCAGTCATTTCCATGCTCAACTCACCAATTGAATTGATCTCACTGTATGATTGTATTACCAAAACAATAAAAGATTATTATCCCTTTTCCTTGGTAAATTCAAGATAAAAATATCATTTGGGGGTCATTGTTAAATTTTTAATTTTTGTAGTACTTAGTTTGATCATGTTATTTTAAGTTAATTTAGTTTTTTTTTTTTCTTTTTAGATGATGATGAGTGGTGCAGGACTTAGTCTGGGTGTATGTGGTTGAGAGGTCGTTTTATTTCTTTTTTCTGTTCACTTTTACCATATTATGTAAGCTTGTTATCCAAGAGAGCAGAAAGGGATCTCTCTCTCTCTCTCTCTCTCTCTCTCTCTCTCAGTTGCTTTTGTTCTTAGCTTCCTTGTCATTGTCAACGTGGAATGGAAGAGTGGAGGAGTGGCAAAGAATAATAACACCATGCCTATCAGCCAACCACAAAAGGCTATCTTTCGATTCAGCCAAGCATAAAAGAAAATCCAAACGGAAGTGGTAGCTAGACATGTCAAAGTCCAAATGAGGGCTTTCCACTTCCATACAAAACTCTAGCTTCATATGCTATGTGATGCAATATTAAGGAGATATTATAGAATAGGCTACAAACACTAAAACAATTATAAATATAAAAAATATGTATAAAGATGATCGAACCAATTATCTTTAAAAGTTTTAGTTTCCAAGTTAGGAATCTCAAATTTGGGACCTCAGATTTAAAGGTCTATTCTTCTATTAAAAAAATTAGAAATAAAAAAGAAAAATGAAAAGACATTTAAAGGTCTAATAGCAACTCCATTGAGCTATTAATTATTTGGTTTAAATATGCCAAAATTTTTTTATAATAATTATGAGTTATGAATCACTCTGCTTGGAGCCAATTTGATATTTTAGATTTATCTACTTATCACTCTTGATTAATCTAATCAAATCCATTTAATCCAAACAAAGTGATTAATAACTCAGGTTGGATAGTTGTAAATTTAAGTGGGATTCAATTTGTTTTTGCTGAAACACTAATTCCTTTCTTACAAGTCAGGCTAAATATAATTTGAGGCAAAAGTCGATAAATCTAAGTACATTTGAATTATTTGATGAATTAATACTAATTAAACCAAAATTAATTTCCTATAGAGAATTAGATATCATAGCTCATGCATAAGATTTAATAAAAAAGAAATGAAAATTTATTATTTTAAAAAAAAGATGTTTACTTTATCTTAGATATAAGGTGATACTATGTGGAAGATACATTGGTAATGTTGGCAATTTACCATGTAGGATATTGGTTTACAAAAATTAAAATTTCAAGCTATTAGAGGATATTAATCATCATTGATGATCTAGTACATTTACAACATTTGTTTTTTCAAGCAGTTTAGGGTTTTAATTGGATTAGATTTTTATTGGTCTAGTATTTTAGAAGCCTTGAATGTGATTGGTGAACTTTTCTTTTTTTGAGGTAAATGATCAGTGAACTTTAACAACATAATTAGTGAATGTTTAAATTACTTTTTGGTAATTAGTGACACATAAGTTTGTAAGTCTTATGTAATAAAATTTGTAGCATTTCTAGCATTACTCATGAAAAAAAAATTTGTACAACCATTTAGAAGAACAAAAAAAAATTATCATCATAAAATTTTGAACCTTTTTATAATGGGGGTGAGACATTTTTTACAAAGGGGTAGAAACTTTTTGTAGTGGGGCCTTAGGCCTAAGCCTTGGGTGACTCTGCTCACTTAAACTCATTAAGGACATGAAACTTGCACTTCTTTTCATTTATTAATATGCCAACTTATTAGCAAAAAAATAATATGCCAACTTATTATTTAAGTTAATGACTTAATTCACTTAAATGATTTTTAAAAAAATATTAAAATGCTCAACATTGTGATATGAACATGTTTGTTTCCATAACGAATTAGTTTTCAATCATAGTCTCAGGATCAAGATTAAAATTTAGTATAGTTTTCTAGTTTAAACCCAAAGCTTTAAAATATGGTGCCATATTCTCCTTGTAGAAAACCAAACAATGAAAAATGGCTTCTAAATTCCAACTGCCCCCTACACAAACACACACAAAAAGTCCCCATTACCTTAATTAGTTAATCTATATTCTATGAGTCTATTAATACCTAACCAAATATTTAAAGATAGCCCCTAAAACCATATCAAGACAACTATCCAACCTAAGTCCCTTTTGTTCAAATCTCATTCTCGTGACATTCAAGAGTTCGTATATATTTGAAATCTTTAACTAGTATTTTGTGATTACACTAAGAGATTAGTCCATGTAACTACATACTGCATGTGTCAAGTATTGCCAGATTATGACTTAGATAATTTTAGGCTAATTTAACAATTAAGTCCAATTAGTTTATAAAAAAAATTTAGTCCAATTACGCAAGTGATTAATCAATTAACATAAGCACGAATAATAGCAAGTAAAAATAGAATTTTAAATCTCCACACACACACACAATTAAAACACAACCATAACAAATGTATGCGTTATCAAAGAGGAAAACTTGAGTACTAGGCAAGAAACCTCTTCCCAGTCTTACTGCCGAAAATGATTCACTAGAATAGATAGTTGCAGTACATATTATTCACAAAACCCTCTGAGTCAAGAAGTAATTATGTACTTAAGCTTTCCAAACTCTTGCTCACAATTGACTCTGCAAATCCTTTCACTACTTTAGCTCTTGGATCTGCAATTAAGCTCCAATTGCAATCTCCAAGTCTGCTTAGCTGCTTTATGGTGGTTCCAATGCTTCCCAAAGCTCTAATCAACACTCATAGCTTAAAGATAGTGATGGTCTTAATCTCATTTCATGAAATATGGCTATTTTCCTAGGTTTCTTTCACACCTCAGATAAGATTTAAGGTTTAATTATTTGGGAAAATGAGTTATATATAAGATGGGAAAAGACTAGAATAACAGAGGAACTCATAACTAAATTCTCTATAGTTTCATGTTTTTGCTCCCGTGAAGTGGCTATCTCAATTACTATTTCGCTAGATACATCTTCAATTTTGCTCAACTGAAATCCCATGTCGTATGGAATCAAAATCTTTTGTCCCACTTTTCTTACTCCATTCTATACTCCACCAATAAAAACTTGCCCACATGTTCACCTAATTAATTAAATATTACCATTATTGACTTATTAATACTACCATTATTAATTAATGGTAGTAATTAATTATTTAGGTAAACATGAGGCAAGTTTTAGTTGGTGGAGTATAGAGTGGAGCAAAAAAAGTGGGATAGAAGATTTGGATTTTGTTGTACAATTCCATTTTTAACACTTGTACATCAACCCAAATACACATAGACCCACAAAATAAAAATTACAAGGTAATTTATGCTTAATTAATTACAATAAAACTTTGGCATGGAATATGCCACACTCTAAGATCCTAACATCCATTTATTTTTATAATGATTATAATTTTAGACTATTATATCAATTTGTATAATTGCAATATTAAAATTCATAATAGTCCTAATAATTCTCGTTACCCAAAAGATAAAGAGTCGATGGCTATAATTGTCTAATACTAGTTGCATTAAATTTTACAACGGAGTAGTGCTCTCATAAAATGTAACAAGCTTGTGCCAGCTGATAAAGCTATGATATTACACCAAAATGTCGGTTCCTATTTAGTTAGCATCTATGAAAACAAAAACTAAATCATTATCAGAGGACTCCACACCTTTTTAAGAGGAGGGCCCTTGATGATTGTTCTTAATTTGGAACCATACAAGACTCTCTCCAAATGTGTACTTAAAAATCAAATCCGATATATTTCACACACTTAGATGAGACAATCATTAGGAATGGGAATAGGAAGAAGTTGATTTTATTTTCTTTCTTTCCTAAGCAATTAGGAATCAATTATTATGGATCTCTACCAAGTGCAATTAATTACGTATCTTCTCAAACGCTATCCAACAAATGATTAATGACAATCCCATAGCCACCTTCTGCAAAGCTAACAGCATATCCTTGGGATCAATTAATCAATTTCTTTTTTAAATAAATAAAGGTCCCATGCAAGTCTGGAATTAATGTTGATTATGACAGAGTATACATACTATATAACGTCAGGAATGGTATAATACGGCTAGCAATTAAACTAAAGTTATGGTATCTTTTTATTCTTTTTTAAGCTATAGGTCTATAGTTTCCAATGGTGTTCCTCATGTGTAGTTTCCAATTGCTCTGACAAATAAATGTACCTGCAGCTCTTATTACGGCAATAGTTCAGGAAGCCAATTTGATTACAAGGACTATTGGTTTTTTTTATAGCTCACCCATTTGGATTGATGACACATGATATATATTAACGAGTTCAAATCCTATAATATATTAAGAAAGTGATAACAAAAATTGAGGTAGCCTTTTTGTGCATATTTCAACCGTGAACGTTATTATTCTATTAAGAGGGCTCAAAGTTTCATATATATAGTTAGTACTATTCTGGGTCGATTGCTTGTGACGTAGTTGGAAGAGTACTTTTTAAGCATCATAATTACACACAATATATAGGGTTTCAAAGCTCCTCATAGATTAAATGTATAATTGGGTAGAAGAAAGAGTCACATTTAATGAAACACCCTAGCTAGCTAGGATTTCAAAGCTGCTCATTCATGGTTGTATTAAGTGGGCACTAGATCTAGAAGAGGCACATCAAGGATAAGCATGCAGGCCACAAAAGCATGTATTTCAGGGAGAAAATATGGGTCAGGTTATGAACATTACCGTCAATCATACTCGTGGATGTGGGTGGATAAAGTCGCAGATCTTACTATGAAAAAAACAAGCTACCTCACCTCCTTAGCTGGATATATTATGACATTTTGTCTTTGAGGAAAATGACCAAACACCCATCTCACCAGAGACATTACTGGGTCCATATTTATGACTATCTTATTTGGTATATCACAGTTCAACATTGATAGGAAATTGTAACCACCACCATTACTACCCACAGGACATACAAATTAAGCCTCCCTACAAATTAAGACATTAAGACTGGGTCCATATAGAGGCAGATAATCTTTATAATTCGAGCATCATAATAATGTTGGAGGACCCTTAACTGAAGTGTTTTGGCCTTCATGGACATGGACTATGCCGCTGCACCTTATATCCAATCATTCAATTTCAGGAGTTAAACATTGAAGAAAAAAGATTGTCTTTGTTTTCACCTAATAGGTATTGTCAACAAAATTGGTTAGTAAGTCATTTTCTTTATTCAGCATATATTCTTTAACAATTTCTTGTTTTATCAAGTGTTTTGTAGTTTAATTGACACTTTTTTATCTTTGTGATATTTACAATGTAAATGTACAAGGTTATTTAGATCTCTCTCTTCCAATTATTGAATTTTCTTTCCTTTGATAGGTCTTGGTCACTAGTATATATACAAAATTCGACAATCACAATCAAGGTAAGTGGCCTTGTTTTATCCGAGGCAACTTAAAAAAAAAAAAAAAAAAAAAAAAGCCACCTTTGTTGTAAAGGTTGACCTAGCTGTTCATGTGTGCAAGAATATATAAAAAAAAAAAAAAATCCAAATAATTGCAATCATCTAACTCTGGTTGACTTATAAATATGCCGAAGGAGTATGTATTACAATGTGGCATGTGCTTCAACCAACTTTAATTAATTAATCTGCAATTTTTTAAAGAGTTACCTTTATGTTTTAAACAGCATTTCATCTGTTAGTTTCAATTCAATTCATCATGTCATTGTTTAGCATGGTGTACATATCTAGGATTTGGAAGTACCTTACCATGGAATAAATTAAACCAATTGTTCAAAAAGATATAAAGGAGAAATATAAGTTGTGATGTGTTCACATCATAGGATTTGCTTTGGATGGGCAAAGGAAAGTGCATTAAAAAAATTGGCATTCTATTATTATATGTAGATTTATGCTTCAACAATGCTATGCCTCCATAATTTCTGATAATTGTGTAAGAATATACAATTTTTTTTTTGGATAAAACTATTGTAAGAAACTAAGATTATTAAAATATAGTATTTTTTTTAAATAACAAAATATAGTAATTTCTAAGCTATAATTAATGCCTTTTTTTTTAATATATATATACACACACTGATAAGGATAAAATTGTAAATATGAACACTCACTGATGGAAAGGTATAGAGCGACGTTTCAAACAAACCCATCGATCTTACTTGTGTCCATTGACAAGTGACAACAGTAGGGAGTCTACAGCTCTAAGTTGACAGAATTAGCTTAGGGCGAAGATGGAAAGCTGACGCCACTAAGCTGAAGGAGATGCATGAGACTGATGGTTCTGACATGACCATAACTTGGCCTCCACGCATGCGTGTATAAGGAAATATCTTGTGCCCCATACTTAGTGTTAATAAAAAAGACTCCTACAAGGAAAGGATTTCGCAAAATACGCTTATGAGGACTCCTATAAGGAAAAGACTTCTAAACCAAGAAAGAGCTGTCAACCCTCTACTACTATAAAAACCCCAAAACCCTCACTAACCAAGGTACGCATAATTCACCCCCAGCTCTGACACTCTAGAGTTGTGAGAAATTCTAACTTGACTTTTGGAGGGTATTTGGTTGGCACCACACCGATGCTTTTTGTTAGGTCTTCTTTTTTTGTATTATGCAGGTATTGTTTCGAGCACGTAAGGACCGTGTGACTTCCTGTTGATTTTTCGACATCATTAGTTTTACTGGTAGTACTTCCGTAGGTGCTCGATGTTCCGTGGATGATGCAACTTCCGTCCGTCTAGTGTTTCTAGGTGGTAGGTGCCTTTCCTCTGCCACGACGTAATCCTGTAAGGTCCCTCCCAGTTGGGGCCAAGCTTCCCTTGGATAGGGTCTTTCGCGGCGCCCATTACCTTCCTTAAAACGAGATCTCCAGCCTGAAAGTCTCTGTGTTTGATCCGAGAGTTGTAGTGCTTGGCCATGAGGTCTTGGTATCGCGCGAGTCTTTGTTCAGCTATCGCCCTGACTTCGTCCAGTAGATCGAGCTATAGACGTATAGCCTCATCGTTTTTGCTTTCATCGTGGTTGTCCACCCTGTAGCTTGAGAGTTCGACCTCGATTGGAATGACCGCCTCATTCCCGCATGCTAGTCGAAATGGCGTCTCTCCGATAGGTGTCCTCGCTGTTGTCTTGTACGCCCATAGTATGCTTGGCAGCTTTTCGGGCCATATACCCTTTGCCCCCTCGAGCCGAGTCTTGATGATTTTAAGTAAAGATCGGTTCGCGACTTCAAATTGTTCGTTAGATTGAGGGTGGGCGAGAGAGGAGTAGTGGTTTTTAAACCCTAATTGTGAGCAAAAATCACGGAAGGAGTTGTTGTCCAATTGTTTCCTGTTGTCTGAGATCAGTACCCTACGGATCTCATACCTGCAGATGATGTATCTCCAAATGAAGCTCCACACGTTCTTCTCTGTAATGGTTGCCAAGACTTTAGCTTCCATCCACCTTGTGAAGTAGTCTATGTCTACTATGAGAAACTTCAGCTGTCGTGCCGCTACCGGGAATGGTCCTATGATGTCTAATCCCCATTGAGCAAAGGGCCATGGAGCTGTCATCGGGGTCAATTCTTTGGAAGGCTGTCTGATAACATTGCTGATCCTTTGACAATTGTCACGGGTTTTGACCTAAGTCTAGGCATCATTTTGCATGGTGGAGTAGTAGTACCCAGCTTGGATCAGCTTGTGTACTAACGATCGTGACCTTGAGTGGTTCCTGCAAATTTCTTCGTGGACTTCTCTCATGACGTAATCCGCTTCCTCAGTACCTAAACACCTTAGGTATGGGTGGGAGAAACCTCTTTTATACAAGACGTCCTTTATTAGAACGAACCGTGCTGTGTGAACCTTCAGCTTTCTTGCGGCTTCCTTCCCATTTGGTAGTACGCCATTTTTCAAGTAGGAGACTAATGGTGTGGTCCAGTTATTTTCAGAATCTATCTCCTACGAATCAACGAAATCGATTAGTGGAGAAAGCTGAACAAAGGAGAGTACGTTGCCAGGGACGGTCATATGTTCTGTTGAAATGGCTTTGGCGAGGCGGTCGGCTTACTCGTTTTCTCCTCTGGGGATTTGAACCACCTTGGCCTGTAGGTCGTCCACTCATCTCTTTACTTGCTCTAGGTATCTTTTCATCCTTTCACCCTTACATTTGTAATCTCTGTTTACTTGGTTAGTGACGACCTGGGAGTCGCAATGAATGACTACACTGGCGACCCTTGCTGCTTTAGTGAGGTCAAGCCCTGCCACCAGAGCTTTGTACTCTGCTTCATTATTGGTGGTAGGGAAGTCAAGGCGAACCACACATTCAATTTTGTCTCCTTTTGGAGAAAGAAGCACGACACCTGCTTCTCCAACTTGTTTGTTAGACGATCTGTTTGTATATATGCTCCACCGAGGACATTCATTTGCCCCCTTGCCTTCGCCGTTGGTGAATTCTGCTATGAAATCAGCGACGACCTGTCCCTTGATGGCGGAACGCGGGCGGTACTGAATGTTAAACTCACTTAATTCTATTGCCCATAGTGTTAATCACTTGGCCGCTTCAGGGTTGCTTATCACCTGCTGTAACAGTTTGTCAGTTAGGACGATCACCGTATGGGCTTGGAAGTATGGCTTGAGCTTGCGAGCTGCCGTTACTAAAGCGAAGGCAAGCTTCTCCATTGGCGGGTACCTTTCTTCTGTACCACGAAGTACCCTGCTAGAGTAGTACACGGGCTTCTGGACCTTGTCGTCTTCTTGACTAAGGCTGCGCTGATGGCTGTAGGGGAGACGACCAAATAGAGGAAGAGCTCTTCCCTCGGTTGCGAAGGACTTAGTAACGGTGGGGAAGAGAGGTAGACCTTTAGATCCTCGAATTCCTGTTGACACTCGTCCGTCCACTCAAAAGACTTTTTCAGTTTGCTGAAGAAGGGTAGACACTTATCCATTGCCCTTGACAGGAACCTGTTCAGGGCAACGATCTTGCCATTTAAACTTTTTACTTCTTTTTACGTTCTTCGGGGGGGCCATCTCTATTATGGCCCTAATCTTATTTGGGTTGGCCTCAATACCTCTCTAAGACACCATAAACCCTAAGAACTTTCCCGCAGTCACTTCGAAAGCACACTTGTCTGGATTGAGTTTCATGTTGTAAGAGCGAAGGGTGTTAAACGTTTCTTTGAGATTCCCTAAGTGGTCTTCCTCCCTTTTGCTTTTCAACAACATGTCGTTAACATAGACCTATACATTTCTCCTGATCTGTTGCGTGAACATCTTGTTCATGAGCCTCTGATACGTCGTGCCCGCATTCTTGAGGCCAAATGGCATTACTTTATAGTAGAAGAGGCCTTGGTTGGTGATAAACGAAGTCTTCTCCTGATCTGCCTCATCCATTCTGATTTGGTTGAAGCCCGAAAAGGCGTCCATGAAGCTTAGTAACTGATGATGGCTGTAGAGTCACCTAGGACATCGACCTGTGGGAGGGGGTAGCTATCTTTTGGGCATGCCTTGTTTAGGTCGGTGAAGTCTACGCACATCCTCCATTTCCCGCTAGCTTTCTTAACCATTACCACGTTTACCAACCAATCGGGATAATAAACTTCTCTGATGAAGTTCGCCTCTTGTAGCTTGTGGACTTTTTCTACTATAGCCTGGTCCTGTTTGGGGGCAAATACTCGCTTGTTCTGATGGATGGGTGGAAAGAAGGGTGATATGCTCAGTCTGTGTACCATGACCGTGGGGTAAATTATTGGCATGTCTTCATGGCTCCAAGCGAATACATCTCAGTTATCTTTGAGAAAAGCTGTGAGTGCTTGGCGAATCACTGGACTGGCTAGAGTACCAGTTCTGGTCATTCGATCAGGCTTGGAGTCGTCGAGGAGTATTTCTTCAAGCTTTTTGACGGGCTCTGTCATTGTTCGGTGTTCCTCTATGTTTATGGCCTAGAGATGGTCATTCATCTCCATTATAGCTATGTAGCATTTACGAGCGGCTACCTGATTTTCGCACAGCTCCTCTACTCCATAATTGGTGGGGAATTTGATCATCAAGTGGTAGGTTAAAGTTACAGCCTTCCATGAGTTGAGGGTAGGCCGTCTTAGGATGGCACTGTAGGCGGAAGAGCAGTCGACCACAAGGAATGTTACATCCTTAGTGATTTGCTGGGGGTAGTCACCCACCGTTACGGATAATATGACTATGCCAAGGGGGTGTACCCTTGTTCCTTTAAAACCAACGAGCAGTGTGTTCGTTGGAACTAGTCGCTCTCTGTCAATCATCATCTATTGAAATGCTGGGTAGTAAAGGATGTCAGCTGAACTACCATTGTAAACCAGAACCTGGTGTGTATTATAATCCCCCACATATATGCTGACGACCAGTGCATCGTCATGCGAGTGGTGGAGACGTCCGACATCTTCTTCCGAGAATTCGATGATGGGGTTGTTGATCCGCGGCATCTTTGGCACGGAACCTATCAGCTAGGCGTTGTGGACCATCCTTAGGTAGGTCTTACGGAACTTGTCATCATCTGTGTGTCTTACTGACCATCCTCACGTGCCTAAGCTTTCATACAAACTAGTGCCAAATTGCCCCCAATGGTTGGAGGATATTCATTGGGTCCGAGATTTTGTGGCATCGCCTGTGGGAAACGCGATCATGAGATAAGCCATAGTCACTACTTCCCGGAAAAAAAGTTGCACGGTACTTACTCGTTCAAGGTGCAAAACCGTGACCTACTGCCTTGGAGAGGCAAGTCTAAACCCTTACAGTAGCAGTAGAATGCCTTACCAAGCAGAATCACGATTTGGAGGAACAACTGCTCCAGAAGAACGTGGTGATGGATACCCAAGAGGAAAACCAAGAAGGCACTAGCGCTAAGAGAAGAAACCAAGAGAGTCATAAGGTAGCAATGCCCCGAGCAGGCCAGAACGACAGGACACTAGTTGCCCATCCAACACTGATACAGTTCAACCTCATATAGTAGCCGAGATGCAGATGATGAAGGAATGGATGGACTTTGTGATGAATGCCTTTAGAGGATGGGTGTCTACTGACCTCGATGATTTGGTCCATCGAATTGATTCGCCATTCACAGCGTCCGTCACTTCATTCCCTTTTCCGTCGAAGTTTCGCATGTTGCAGGTGGAACAAGAAGTCCATTGCATGCTTAATGAACATTAAGCAGCGAGAGGATGAGACGCTAAGGTCCTACATCACCCGCTTTAACAAAGAGACCCTTTCAATCGATAAAGCAGACAACAAGATACTCGTGACTGCCTTCACAAACGGACTACGGAAGGGTAAGTTCTTGTTTTCCTTATACAAGAACGACCTAAAAACTATGTCGGATGTGCTATACAGGGCAACCAAGTACATGAACGTGGAAGATGCGTTGCTGGCTCGAGAAGAGAAGCTTAAGAAGAGGGAAAGGCAGAAAGACCCGTGACAGGACAGGGGGCGAAAGATGGCTAGAACCAGAGATCAGCGAGAGGACAGACGCTCCAAACCCCCTGCAGGGAAGTTCACAAGCTTCACCCTGTTAACTGCCCCAATCGACCAAGTTCTGATGCAAATTAAGGATGAAGGAGCCTTGACTTTTCCCGGCAAGCTGAAGGGAGATCTAACAAGAGGTTTAGGGACAGGTACTACCGCTTCCACCGCGATCACAGCCATGATACAACTGATTGCTATGACTTGAAGCAGCAAATCGAAGCCCTCATCAGGCAAGGGAAACTACAAAGGTTCGTCAGCAAGGAGAGAGCAGACCCACCATAAGAGCAGGCTCCCCGGCGGGAAAACGAAAGTCCTAGACCACCTTTAGGTGACATAAGAATGATTGTAAGGGGCATATCAACTGTCGGGTCGCCTAAAAAGACCCGTAAGACATACCTGAGGATGGTCCACAATGTCCAGCTGACAGGTTTCATGCCAAAGATGTCGCGGATCGACAACCCTGTCATCGAATTCTCAGAAGAAGATGCCTGATGCCTTCATCACCTGCACAACGATGCACTGGTTGTCAGCATACGAGTGGGGGATTATAATACACATCGGGTTCTGGTTGACAATGGTAGTTTAGCTAACATCCTTTACTACCCAGTATTTTAACAGATGATGATTGACAGAGAGCGACTAGTTCCGACGAACGCACCGCATGGTTGTTTCAGAGGAACAAGGGTACAACCCCTTGGCGTAGTCATATTATCCGTAACAGTGGGCAACTACCCCTAGTAAATCACTAAGGACGTAACATTCCTTGTGGTTGACTGCTCTTCCGCCTACAATGTCATCCTGGGATGGCTTACCCTCAACTCATGGAAGGCCGTAACTTCAACCTTCCACTTGATGATCAAATTCCCCAACAATTATGGAGTAGGGGAGCTGCGCGGAAATCAGGTAGCCACCCGCGAATGCTACGTAGCTATGATGGAGATGGATGACCACCTCTAGACCATGAACATAGAGGAACACCGAATAGTGAATGAGCCCGTCGAAAAGCTTGAAAAAATACTCCTCGACGACTCCAAGCCCGATCGAACGATCGGAATTGGTACTCTAGCCAGTCCAGCAATCCGCCAAGCAATCACAGCTTTTCTCAAAGATAATCGGGATGTATTCGCTTGGAGCCATGAAGACATGCCAGGAATCAACCCCGTGGTCATGGTACATAGATTGAACATATCACCCTCCTTTCCACCCATCCGTCATAAGAAGCAAGTATTTGCCCCCGAACAGGACCAGGCTATAGCCGAAGAAGTCCACAAGTTACAAGAGGCGAACTTCATCAGAGAAGTTTATTACCCTGATTAGTTGGCAAACGTGGTAATGGTCAAGAAAGCTAGCGAGAAATGGAGGACGTGCATAGACTTCATTGACCTAAACAAGGCATGCCCTAAAGATAGCTACCCCCCCCCCCCCCCGGCGGGTCGACGTCCTAATTGACTCTAGTGCCCAGCATCAGTTACTAAGTTTCATGGATGCCTTTTCGGGTTATAACCAAATCAAAATGGACAAGGCAGATCAGGTGAAGACTTCGTTCCTCACTAGCTAGGGCCTTTTCTGCTATAAAGTAATGCCATTTGGTCTCAAGAACGCGGGCGCAACGTATCAAAGGTTCATGAACAAGATGTTCGCGCAATAGATTGAGAGAAATGTACAAGTCTATGTTGACGACATGTTGATGAAAAGTCAAAGGGAGGAAGACCACTTAGGGGATCTCAAAGAAACGTTTAACACCTTTTGCTCCTACAACATAAAGCTCAATCCAGGCAAGTGTGCCTTCGGAGTGACGACAGGAAAGTTCTTAGGGTTTATGATGTCTCAGAGAGGTATTGAGACCAACCCAGAAAAGATTAGGGCCATAATAGAGATGGCCCCCCCGAAGAACGTAAAAGAAGTACAAAGTTTAAACGGCAAGATCGTTGCCCTGAACAAGTTCGTGTCAAGGGTAACGGATAAGTTTCTACCCTTTTTCCGCACGCTAAAAAAGTCTTTTTAGTGGACGGCCAAGTGTCAGCAGGTATTCAAGGATCTAAATGTCTACCTCTCTTCCCTATAACTACTAAGTCCTTCGCAACCGGGGGAAGAACTCTTCCTCTATTTGGCTGTCTCCCTTGCAGTCGTCAGCGCAGCCTTAGTCAGGGAAGAAGACAAGGTCCAGAAGCTTGTGTAATACACCAGCAGGGCACTTTGTGGTGCAGAAGAAAGGTACCCACCAATGGAAAAGCTCGCCTTCTCTTTAGTAATGGCAGCCTGCAAGCTCAAGCCATACTTCCAAGCCCATACGGTGATCGTCCTAATTGATAAATCGTTACGGCGGGCAATGAGCAACCCTGAAGCGGTTAGGTGATTGGCATTATGGGTAATAGAATTAAGTGAGTTTAACATTCAGTACCACCCACGTATCACCATCAAGGGACAGGTCGTCGTTGATTTCATAGAAGAATTCACCAACGACGAAGGAAAGGGGGCAGATGAGTGTCCTCAGTGGAGCATATATACAGACAGATTTTCTAATAGATAGGCTGAAGGAGCAGGTGTTGCGCTTCTTTCTCTAGAAGGAGACAAAATGGAATGTATGGTTCACCTCGACTTCCCTACCACCAACAATGAAGCGGAGTACAAAGCTCTGGTGGCAGGACTTGACCTCGCCAAAGCAACAGGGGCCGCCAGTGTAGTCATTCATTGCGACTCCCAAGTTGTCACCAACGAGGTAAACAGAGATTACGAATGTAAGGGTGAAAGGATGAAAAGATACCTAGAGCAAGTAAAGAGAAGGGTGGACGACCTATAGGCCAAGGTGGTTTAAATCTCTAGAGGAGAAAACGAGCAAGTCGACCGCCTCGCCAAAGTCGCTTCAGTAGAACATATGACTGTCCCTGGCAACGTACTCTTCTTTGTTCAGCTTTCTCCACTAATCGATTTTGTCGATACGCAGGAGATAGATTCTGAAAATAACTAGACCACTCCATTAGTCTCCTACTTGAAAAATGGCGTACTACCAAATGGGAAGGAAGCCGCAAGAAAGCTGAAGGTTCAAGCAGCGTGGTTCGTTCTAATAAAGGACGTCTTGTATAAAAGAGGTTTCTCCCGCCCATACCTAAGGTGTTTAGGCACTAAGGAAGCGGACTACGTCATGAGAGAAGTCCACGAAGGAATTTGCGGGAACCATTCAGGGTTACGATCGTTAGTACACAAGCTGATCCGAGTCGGGTACTACTAGCCTACCATGTAGAAAGATGCCTAGACTTATGTTAAAACCTGTGACAAATGTCAAAGGATCAGCAATGTTTTTAGACAGTCGTCTGAAGAATTGACCCCGATGACAGCTCTATGACCCTTTGCTCAGTGGGGATTAGACATCATGGGACCATTCCCGATAGCAGTGCAACAGTGGAAGTTTCTCATACGAGCTGGCATACGAGAACGAGGCGGTCATTCCAGCTAAGGTCGGACTCACGAGCTACAAGGTGGACAACCACGATAAAAGTAAAAACGACGAGACTATACGTCTACAGCTCGATCTACTGGACGAAATCAGGGTGACATCCGAACAAAGACTCGCTCGGTACCAGGACCTCATGGCTAAGCACTATAACTCTCAGGTCAAACATAGAGACTTCCAAGCTAGAGATCTCGTTTTAAGGAAAGTAAGGGGTGCCGCTAAAGACCCTACCTAAGGGAAGCTTAGCCCCAACTGGGAGGAACCTTACAAGATTACGTCATGGCAGAGGAAAGGCACCTACCACCTAGAGTCACTAGACGAACGGAAGTTGCACCATCCATGGAACGCCGAGCACCTACGGAAGTACTACTAGTAAAGCTAATAGCGTGGAAAGCAACATTATTCATTCTCTAGTTTACTTTTAACTTTTGCAACACTCCTCAGTTTTTTAGTTTAACTTTGTTAATTTTTGCTACAATTCTTTCCAAAGCCCAAAGGGCAAGTCTTTTTCTTTAAGCAATTTTTTCTATGAACGCATGGTTTATCATAATAAGAGAAATTTATTCATATATGACTAGTGTGTTTTTTCTACAAAATATTAACGTCCATAAAGTGGACGGGTTTAATAATACGTCCATAAAATGAACGAGTTCATTAGTCCATAAAGTGGATGAGTTCAATATAATAAGTCCAAAAAGTGGACGGGTTTAATAATACGTCCATAAAATGGACGAGTTCATTAGTCCATAAAGTGGACGAGTTCAATAATAAGTCCATAAAATGGACGAGTTCATTGGTCCACAAAGTGGAAAAGTTTAATAACAAGTCCATAAAGTGGACAAGTTCATTACTTAATAAAGTGGATGAGGTTATTGAAGCAGACGACTTCATAAGTTGGACCACAAGTGAATGGATCCATAATTAATGTAAACGGACTTATAAAATCTAAAGAGAGGACCAATTCATTCCACAAGGATGACTTGATACAATCCATAATTAAGGAGAACAGGTCCATAAGAAGAAGGATTCGTAACTTAGTCAAACTTGACCAATTCATCCCATAAAGTTGACCAGTTCATCCTATTAAGTTGACAAGTTCAATAAAGTAGACGGATCTGGTTAAGCCCACAAAGTGGACGAGTCCATTACGAGGTTTATTAGCCATCAAATAAATTAGTTCAAGAAAAACGAATCAAAATTATTAAGTCATAAAGCAGACGGATCCATAAGGGCCTAGGATAAAATAAACATGTTGAAAGCGACGGATATGGAATACCATAAATAAGATGAAATTTTTACAAACAAGAGCCCAAGAAAAAACAAAAAGGGCATTAACCTGAAATTAGATTACATTTACAATTAAAAAAAGAAAGAAAGATGCTAAGTTCATGAAGTCGAGAGGTCTTGTAGGGCCCCGTCACCCTTGGTCTGGTCTGGGGCATCTTGAGTTGAAGGGTCATCAACAACTGGAGGATTGGCTAACGGAGTCAGAGGAATGACGGGAGGATTCATGGCAGGTTGAACAAGGACGACGTTGTCATCTTGAGTATCCTGCTCTGACTCGGTGGAGTCGTCAGTCTCTTCAGGAATAGCGTCGCCTGCAGGTGTTGTTGGCAAGGGGTTATCCATTGAGACCTTCGCCAAATCTAGGTGAGGGTAATTGGATTTGACTTGTTTAAGGCAATCCTCAAACCCCACACCATAATATTCGGCGCAAGAATCAATGTATGCCTGTGACTCCTTAAACCTTTTTACAGCGTTGACCATGGGCGTCCCCACCTGACCTAACAAAGTTGTCAACTCCTTCTCTGCTGTCTCCTTGGCTTTTAATCTTTTTTTCATTGACGACCCTCCTCCTCCAGCTTTTCTTTCAACTCTTCACCTCCTGGTTGAGGGTACGGAGGGCCCTCTTATACTGTTCTTGCTCGTCAGTTAGGTTCTTAACACGTTTTTGCAAATGGGTAATCACCCCTTCATTGGCAACACCCTTAACCTACAAAGCTTTCATACGAACCAGTGCCTACAAGACAGAACAACCGTCAGCTGGTTAACATGAAAATGAATGAATAAAAGAAAGAACGGAAGAAACATACTCGAGCAAGGTCAAAAAGGCTTGAATCCCCCAGCTCCCTCATCGCCTGGCCAACACAAGGATTCACGTCCTTATCTTCGATGATGGACTCAATCATCTCGACAGCATAATCCTTGTGAATAAGGAGACGATGCTCAGAATCTTAAGTGACGAGGTCGGGTGTCACCATCAGCCCCTTGCCGTCCCCATACTTTGGAGGTGATGGCTTCTTAGGAAGCTTCTCTCCAGGAGTGACAGATGCCTTTTTGGACAGACGGTTGTCCTTCCCGTCACCCTTCCTCTTATTCACCCCCTTTTTGACGGCCTTAGGGGCTGACGAGGACTCCCCCTCCTTAGCTTTCATCTCTTCCTCTTTCTTATAGGTGGCAGCTTCCCTCACCCTCTGCCTAGCTGCCTTCATTTCTGCAAAGATAAATGATGAATATTAGAATAAGTGACGACCTTGAACAAACCGACGAGAAAGAAAAAAGAATGGCTAAAGCGTATAAACTTACGATGACGGGAATAAGCGTTAAGACTGCAGGCCTTTGGTGTTAGCTCAGGGCCCCCACAATACGTGTGTAAATTGTCGAGTGTAATAAAATCCCGACACTTCTGCTCATCCAATGAGATTTTTGTTACTCGGCGAATAAAGTCTTCTTGCTCGCCTGTGATACTTGGACAAACGCTAGCTGAAAAAAAAAAGGAAAAAAAAAAAAAAAAAAGAGTAAACGACGTTAGAAATTCGAAACAAATAAACTGAAGAAGCAGACAGGATCAACCTGAATCCTTGACATAAGCCCAAGTGTTGTTAAAGCCATAAGGCATTGTCTCCCACTCTTCCTCATGACACACCCAATTCTTCCCTTTGACGAAGAAATACCTGCCTTTCCAATTCCTATTAGAATCAGGCATATCAGATACCAGCCTCAGCCTATTCTTCCTTGCGGCGGTAGCACCAAAAGAACTCGTCAATAGTTAGTTGACGGTTCCCTCCACTTAGACGGCCCCACAGAATCTCGACCCCAATGAATATCCTCCAAGCGTTGGGGGCAATTTGGCTGACGGACAACCTCAGAACATTGGCCAACTGATGGTGAAAGGCCGTTAGAGGCAGTCTCAATCCTGCCATGAACATGGCATCATACATGCCGACGTCCGTGGTCTTCCTTGAGTAGCATCTCTCAAACTTCCCAGGGAGATGAATTGGGATTTTGTCCGGAATTTGGTAACAACCACGTAAAGTCTTGAAAACCTTGTCCGACATCATTGGTAGAAAGTCATTAACTGTCCTTTTTTTTAGGAAGGATGAAAGGACGGTCGTCTCCTGGACTACTTGAAGTACTCTCTAAGACCTCCTCCTCACTAATATTTTCATCCTCGTCACTCTCTCTCGCCCCTTCTCCATCATCATCCTCATCTTCACCCTCATTTATTACCTCATCTTCTCCTCCACAACTTTCCACTTCCTCATCAGAAGATTAGGCTAATGTTTCCCTCTCTGACGACTAGGAGTAGCCCTTCTCGGGCTCATGACCTAATGGGAAGACCTCGTTGTAGCTCGTTCTCTTGCGGACTGACGACTGTTCCCTCGTCGCTTCTTTAGACATCTGACTACGTACAAGTGATGGAGGTATTCTAACAACCTGAGTTGACGACCTTTCTAAAAAATATATATTTTCACAATCAAAAGAAAAGGATAAAATTAAAAAACAGGAGGTAATAAGAGCAAGGGTGACTTACCAAGTAAAACTGATGGACTCTTGAAAGATAATAGTCTTAGCTAAAGCAAGATGACGTGGGAAAATTTCTCGAAGTGATGGGTTTGCTCTGATAATCAACAGTAGTAAAATAGAGGAAAATGAGGAGGGAGGCAAGGTATATATAAGGGAGGATATGCACAGAAGACGAAGCAACGCCCTCGTCTAGAAGCGGAGCCAATTGAGTTGTGCCATGTGTCCAAGCATTAAATAAAGGATGCTTGAGGAATCATCCATAAATGATTTTCCCTCTCTCCTGAGCAAAAGAAAATTAATAATAAAGTTCAACTCCATAACTCGTCAACTTAGGCTGACGAAGCTATGGAGTAAGGGGCAGCTGATAAGGATAAAATTGTAAATATGAACACTCACTGATGGAAAGGCATAGAGTGACGTTCCAAACAAACCCGTCGGTCTTACTTGTGTCCATTGACAAGTGACAACAATAGGGAGTTTACAGCTCTAAGCTGACGGGGTCAGCTTGGGGCGAAGATGGAAAGCTGATGCCACTAAGTTGAAGGGGATGCACAAGATTGATGGTTCTGACATGACCTTAACTTGGCCTCCACGCATGCGTGTATAAGGAAATATCTTGTGCCCCACGCTCAATGTTAATCAAAAAGACTCCTACAAGGAAAGGATTTCGCAAAATACGCTCATGAGAACTCTTATAAGGAAAAGACTTCTAAATTAAGGAAGAGATGTCAACCCTCTACTACTATAAAAGCCTCAAAACCCTCACTAACCAAGGTACGCATAATTCATCCCAAACTCTGGCACTCTAGAGTTGTGAGAAGTTCTAACTTGACTTTCGGAGGGTATTTGGCCAGCACCACACCGGTGCTCTTTGTTAGGTCTTCTCTTTTTGTCTTATGCAGGTATGGTTTCGAGCACATGAGGACCGTGTGATTTATTATTGATTTTTCGGCATCATCACACACACATATTTATCAATGACTCATTACTACATACGCAAATACATAGAAGATGGTTGTTCATCTGTTCCTTAATATTTGTTTGCACTTAGATTTTAATGTTAAAAAAGATTTAACAAACATGATCTAATAAAATAAAATAAAATCTTACCTTAAAAAAAAAAAAAAAAACTTGTGACTTCTTACGACACTCAGCATTTATGGTGTCATGATGATAAATAATGAATAAATAATAGTTCTGCTCTTTCAAAAGGAAAAAAAATGAAAAAGAAAAAAAGAATATGAATTCTGCCTATAATTTGTAACACATTTAGACCACGGGCCAAGGATCCCCCACATTTGAGAACATTTTAAATTATATGTCAAAGAGTTTAAAGTTTGGATCAATCAAAATATATTTGACTCCCGAGAATTGAAATTTGAAAGTTAACAAGAACAGATCAAAAATATAAAATGGCCCAGTTAGTTCCTACCTAAAAGTCTAAAACTAATAATTGGAAAAGAGTTAAAAGACAAACCCTCAATAATTTTTTTATTTTATAATTTTAACAAATCCCTAAAAAGCTCAAGTAATGTTGATTGAGATCCCGCACAATTGTTAGGTTATTGCACTATGCAATTACCACACCTATGTGAGATATATATATATATATATATATATATATATATATATATATATATCTCACATGGGCGTTGTAATCGCATAGCATCGAATCATAGTGTTATAATTACCATCTCTAGCTATCTCATCCACAACAGACCCTTATAAGGACTCCCAACCGCCCTTCAGCCCTTTTTTATGGGTCACATGCAACTCCGCTTTCATGAATTCTCTTAGTCTCTATTTCTCTCTCATTAATTTATAATTGACTAATGATGTTTGTGACTGTTTGGGATCCAAAGTTTGGAAGCTAATATAACTAAGATTCTTGGAACAACATATTTTTATAGCGTAATTGATATCTATTGGCGTTTTTGATAAAGACATTTATGGTTCAAATATCTCTACACCCAAATATTGGGAAAATTATTGTGTACTCCCGGAGTACCATAAATGTATACTCCCTCGTCTCACATGAATGGTGGATCCCACTAATTAAATTCATGGTGGGACCTACCATTCATGTGAGAGGAGGGAGTACACATTTATGGTATTCCGGGAGTACTTAATAATTTTTCCAATTTTATTGATGTATTAAAAAAATCTCTCTCTCTCTCTCTCTCTCTCTCTCTCTCAATATTTTAGTTAATTAAAAATTTAATGCTGAGCCTAAGTAGCTTTAGTCTTTCAACAAAGTGCTAATATAACCGTGTATGTGTGTATTTCTTTTATATATATATATATATATATATATATATATATATATATATCTATTTTTAGAGTATATATATTTTACTTTTCTTTTTAGAAATTATATAGGCGTAAAACCCATTTTCGTCCCTACATTTTCACGCGATTTCCACTTTGGTCCCTAACTTTTTTTTTCACCGCTTTTAGTCTCTAAAATAAAAAATGCGATCTCGTTTTTGTCCCTATCGTCAATGCCCTAATGGCAAAGTCCTAGGTGGCAGACGGTACACCTTATTAGTTGACGTGGCGCTGATGTGGCAATTAAAATATTATTAAAAAATATTATTTGGCTTTTTTTAATGCTATGTTAGCATTTTAATTATTTATAAAAAGCCATGTCAGCAAATTTAAACCAAAAAAGAAAATAAATTAAAAAACAAAACTTAAATTAAAAACACAAACCCAGACAGATCTAATACAAACCCAGAAATAAAATAAATTAAAAACAAACATTAAAACCTAAATAAAATATATAAAACCAAAATTTCATTTTCTTATCTCTCTCTCCCTCTTAGGTCAAACTCACAAGTAGTGTGATCTATTTATCTCTCTCTCTGTCCATAACAATTTGCATCATTGGCGGTGGCACGGCGGCATTAAAATCGACATCGACACCGACATCGACATTGGCGACTCCTCCGTGGCCAACTCCTCCGCTGCTACTGCTCCTCCAACTCAAACCCATTCTCTGCCGCTACCTCGAACTGTTGGGTCTCAAAAAATCCCTCATTCTTCTTCCATTTCCGATTCTTTCTCTCTCGGCGGAGTCATGGCGTTTGTTGTTTTGGGAAATGGGTTTGATCGGCAGGGTGGTGGTGGTTTTGGGATCTGTTGGTCGGTGGTGTTGGTGGTGGTTTTGGGATTTGGGTTTGATTGTGGTAGTGGTGGTGGTGGTTTTGGGATCTGGGTTTGATGATAGGTTTATGGGTTTGTTAGAGATTGGTTTGTTTACTGGGTTTGTGGGTTTGATTTGCTGAAGATTTGGGTTTGAGTTCTTGGGTTGCTGGGTTTGATTTGGGAGTTCTTGATTTGCTGGGTTTGAGTTCTTGATTTACTAGAGATTTGAGTTCTTGGTTTCTTCATTCTTCCTGTTAGCATTTAATTTAATTTTTTCTTCTTGTTTTCATTTATGTCCTAGTGATTTGGGTTTGAGTTCTTAGGCTGCTGGGTTTGTGATCTTGTGATAGATTTGAGTTTTTGGTTGCTGGATTTGATTTGGGAAGAATATGAAGAACAAGTTGTAAAATGAAGAACAAGTTGAAGAACACTAAGAACATTAAGAAATTTTTTTTTAATTAAAATTTTTAATTAAATTAAATTTAAGGTTTTTTTTTAATTTAATTTAATTTTTAAAATTTTCTGACATGGCTTTTAAAAAAAAATTAAAATGTTGACGTGGCATAAAAAAAAAGACAAATAATATTTTAATTGTCATATTAGCGCCACGTCAACTAATAGGGTGTTCCGTCTGCCACCTAGGACTTTGCCGTTAGGACACGGACGGTAGGGACAAAAATGAGATCACATTTTTGATTTTAGAGACTAAAAGCGATGAAAAAAAAAGTTAAGGACCAAAGTGAGAATCGCGTGAAAATATTGGGACAAAAATGGGTTTTATGTCAACTATATATTTTAGTTTTTTTGAGAAGAAGGTAAGAAATTTTATTAAAATAAATCATTTTTGGAATACATCTTCCAAATCTAGAGGTATATATTCCAAGCACACATCAGTATCTGTAGATAGAATTGCTCGTCTAATAAGGGCATAAGCTAACTTATTACCCTCCCCTCCCAACATTATATATATAAAAAAAAAAAAATTAAAAAAAAACCTTATTAACCTTCCTTTTAACATGATGGAAACTACAACAAAACATTGATAACATTAACTGCCTAGTCTCTTCAATAATATTTTAGTTTGTAACACTATTTAGATATTTAGTTAGAAGAATATTGGACATATTTGTTAATAAAGAATAGATGTTAGTTTTATCTTTTTATTTATTAATTTAATTTTAAATCTTAGTATTTATTTCATTTTAGTGATTTTTTTTTCCTGCTTTACCCTTCCAAAGATGTGTAGATGACATCCTGAGCTAGTATAATTTCTGAGCTTATAAATCATAATAGGGCCTCTTAAATTGATACAGGAAAAAAAGTTATAGACGCCTGTCTTTTATTACAAATTTTTTCTTGTCTAATTCAAAGAATAGAAAAAAAAAAAAAATTTGGCTTCAAAAAAAAAAAAAAGGAATAGAAAATTGATTTATTTTGGAAAACCATAGCATAGAAAATTGATGTTGAAAACACCAAAATATGCGCATTGGTTTTGGGACATGATTTTTTTTTTTTTGGAAGAAGGGACATGATTTTTAAGATAAGATTTCAAAAACACTGCATTTTTTTAATGGGTCCCACAAGATTTTGGTTTCTTAGGTGTGGAGAACACAACTTAAAAAACCTACCAAACTCCCTCAAAAAAAAAAAACAAAAAAAACCCTACCAAACAAGCTTATTATAGAATTTCAACTTTCTTACAAAGACACAGCAAGGACTTGTCCCTGCTGGGTTCAGTGGGCTTGAACCCGTTTGGTTATCCTTAGTGGCTTTCCTAAGATAAAATTGAGGGGATAGTTGAGATGCTGTAAGTCCAATATGAAAAGTTAAGCCCAAGGTACCCATGTTTTGTTGGGCTAGCTGCTGAGTGCTGAGTGTTAACACGGTAATGGGTTGGGTGGGCTATTAATACTGCTCATTAATTATAGTCGTCTTTTTCTGGCAAATTTGCAAAACAAATTAGAGCATGTACTGGGATGAGATAAAATCTTTGGTGCTTTAGTCATGGTTTTAAAAATTGGTATAGTCAATGAATCATTTTTGCATCCAGTTCTCAGTTTTTATTGGTTTTTGATCAATTTGGGTAGTTTAGGAGTTTTTACCAAACCAAATTGGTACATTGTTCCCGGTTGAACCAGTTTGACCAACCAATCCGATCCGATTTTTTAAAACTATGGCTTTAGTAGCTGGGTTTTTCTAAGGTTGAACCATAGTGTCAGTAAGCCACCTCTGAAAATTGCATTAGTTGTTCCCAATCATCTCTGAACAACCGAAAGACAAATGGGAACTACATGATTAGGGAGAGGAATAAAGTTTTTTTACAAATTAGTTTGGAGAGAAATTCTTCAAACTTTTCATATATATCTTCTTTTTGGTATGAATTTTGAAAATTTAACCATTGAATTTCATGTTCCTTATGTGTCTTAATAGGCATATCAAATTTCGTTCAAACCGGATGTTATTTACTATTTGATCAATAAAATTATTTTTTTATACATTATTTTAGATCACAAAAACTTGAATTTTTAACATTTGTTTGATGACATAACAATTGATTTTTGATCTTCTTGAAAATTTGCAAGTATGAAGAATATAATAAGAACATAAAATTCAACAGTTAGATTTTCAAAATTCACACTCAAATGAATTTTAAAGTTTCTCTCTAAATTAATTTGGAGAGAAACTTTGTTCAAAAGAGAGTATTATAGAGAACAAAAGTTTGTTGCTTTTTTACGTAGACTCTCCTTTGGTCCTATAGATTCACCTGTTCATAAATTTAGTTACTTTTGTCTTGATGTTTCTAATTGAAATATTCAGAATTAAATCCTCTCCATTATAGCAATCAAATTTATAAAAATAAAAAATAAAAGAAAGTGGTGGCTTTCTCAACATGTCCCATGTCCTAAAACTCTTCGCATTCTTCAATTGTTGATGGACAAATTAACATAAAGGCAAGGCTAATTAATGAGAGGCTTGGGATGCATGAAGGCCTTTTAAATTATTTTTATTATTAATTTAAAAAATAATTTAAAATTCTGTTTCATTTTTGGGTATTTGAGTAGGATGGGAAAGGCCGAATGGGAAACCGAAACGAAACAAAGTAGACTGAGTCATAAGCCCATAACTTTGGGTATTTGAGTAGGATGGGAAAGGCCGAATGGGAAACGAAACAAAGTAGACTGAGTCATAAGCCCATAAATTTGGGCCTCGTCAATATTTATGCGTTCACATAATGTCCCATGTAGGTAATTTACTTCCCCTCATGCATGCAAGTCAAAACGGTGCAAGACCCACAAGGCCACAACCATTTTGAAGCGCGTACGAACCACGAGCAGATATATAACTACAGTCTACAGTGACAGATTGTGTACCTAATATATATATATATATATATATATATATATATTTATATATATGCTTTCTCTTTATTTATTTATTTGATAGTTGGGTAAAGAGATTTGAATCATAAGCATTTTCGTTAAAAATATCAAAATGTGCCAACTAATTGAGTGATAAGACTCTTAACAAGTTAAATTAATTAAGACCAATTGAATTAATTTAATTACTAATTTTTTAATTTAATTAATTAATTTCATCAATTTAATCCTCAAAAAAGTTGATATGACCAAAATGAAATTGATCTTAAAAGGATGATGACCAAAATATACCTCATTCCTAAATTGAACAATAATTAAGTTTAGGGACATAAGAAATTAAAACTTAACTATTTTTTTTTTTAAATAATTGCTAACGTGACCTATTGGCAGTCAACTTATGTGGACACACCTATTTTCACACTTAATTTTATAATTTGTTAAATTGTGTGATTGTGAGTGATTTACAAAAAGTGATGAGTCCATATATTCAATAGTGCAAATTGTTTACTACTCATAGTTGCATAAATCAGCAAGTTGTAATATTAGGTGTAAGATTAAGCGTGAGTTTGGATACAGCTGAAATCCAACCACGTCTGTGTTTGCGTTTTAAACAATGGGTCCAATATACTGTTCATAGGAACCGCAAGTACGGAATTTGGTAAAATCAACTTTAAAACTGGGTCCCATGGCACTATTCACACATTTAAAAATTATTTTGCTACAATATTTTTAGTTTTCAATTTTAAACAATAAGCACTCGGTATCCAAACAGACCCTGAATGTGTTTCTAGAATTATTCTAAAAAAGTGATGTCGGTTTAGGCCATTATAAAAAATGATATATTTTTATCATAACTTGTAACCTTAATAAATTATACTAATAAAAAAAAAATGTTATGATAATAGTTGTCCCTAGCTAGCCCTCAAAGAGTTTAAAGGAAATTTAAAAATGGTAATGGGGTAGTATTTTACAAGAAATAATTGATATTTCAAGCAAAGTTATTAAATGTTATGAAAATTTTCCATTCAATGTTTTTCAAAATGTTGAATAATATATGCCAATTTTGTAGAGGGGGGAATTTATACAGTATATACAATGAAATATACCAAAGGCAAGTGACTAAAATATGCATGGCTCGGGTGGTTTAAAAATGCTAAACTTTCTTTGTCGTAGGAGTTTCCTCTTTTTCTACAAGCTAACAAACAAAAATTTGGCAGGAACTGCTTCACAAAGTCATAGGTATGAAAATTCAATTTGAATTTATGTTGAATTATGTTACCTCCAGGTTATTACAATTTTTATATAGTCCACGAGTGACGAGAAGATAATAGAGTCGAGTCAGGTAATTAATGTCTATACAGTGAGTCAGAGTGAGATCTCTTTAATTAAGGCACACAAGGTTTCTAAACTAGTAGTAATTTCTAAGAATCATGCCCTTTGCATGGCTCAACCAGCTGCTCAGTACTGAGTGCCATGAAATCATGTGGAGTAATAGAAGCACCCAGATTGTTCAACGCAGCCATTTCACTGTTCTGTACCATTCAAGTGCATAGTGCAAATGTGCAATTCAGTGAAGAAGAGAAAACCTTGTGAGCACCTTTTGAGCTCACCCATTTTCATGTGACCTTTTTTCCATGCATATACGGCCTGTGATACACTTGAATACCTTTTCTTTGGTTCATTGACCTTCTTTAAATTCTATATAATATATATATCCATCTCTCAGTAACTAAGCCTCACCGTTCTCATTTTTCTCTCTTTTAATTTGGAAGCATAATAGAGAAACTCCAAGGCCATGAGGATTTCCATCTTCCTAGCTGTACTACTTCTCATTGTAGCCAACATGTTTGCCATCGGATGGGCTCGGTCATGTATGCTTCTTAGTATCTTGATAAACTATTTCTATTTAGTTAACATTTCAAATATATATATTAGGATATTTTTAGTACAAGAAATGTGGTAATTAAGTGTGTACTACGTGAAATAGTAGCTTATCATAGACCAATATATTTTAGAATCAAGCTGTTTATACTGAGCAAAAATAAATGACTATTTGCTATATATTATACAGTACTCTTCGTTCGTTATTGATGTATGACATTATGTCACACATGTATGCTCATCACAACAAAGTATTGTATAAGGTAGATTCTAATGTTATGCTTGAACCACCGAATAAGAAGAATATTCTTTTAAGGTAATTACTTTGACTTGTCCTTAATAATTTTTTTTTCTTCTCATTCTTCAATTCATTTGATAAAAACAATTATTAAAAAAATAACCTAAACCCACATGAGAACGTCATGTTCTATTACTCATTTGTTGTATATTATAATTATGTGCCGGTGATATATAATATATAGGGGTCATAATATTGGACACGGCCCATGAACACAGTACGATTTTTTGCAGCTTATTATTTAGTGTAAATGATTTAGTGTCAAAATCAGGTTGAAAGTAGACACACCTCAATACGATTAATAAATTGATCAATTTCGTGTTGACATACTTAACCCACAATCAACCCAAAATGACATGATTAATATAAATACATATCATTTTTCTTTCAAATGAATTTGAATACTAAACATAATTAAGTCATTGAGATAATTTTAAATGGTTATATTGATAAATTATTCATTAAAACTCAAAAAAAATCCCTAACCGTTTTACCCAAAGAAAATAAAAATAAAAAAACTCATTTTTTACTTAATTTTTCTTAAATTGTGTCTTGTTAACTCGCTTAATTAGTGGGTTGTGTTAAAGTTTGAGAAGGTTTGACATGATTATTAAATAGTTAAATTAGGATTGAACCTTGTATTTGAATACTCATATCTCAACATGACATCGCTAAAACAAATTACAACCCCTAACATATAATATTAGAGTAAAATTATAGACACAATTTTTTTCATAACTATTGATAAGTTGTTATTGATTTTTATATAAGTCAATCACTAACACTATTTAATTGTCTTTATGCCAAATAAAAAAAATATACTGATTTTTTTCACTGATTCCGAAATTATTGATAATATTATTTACTATTTTGTCGCACAATAGTACTCTTACAATAGTGGTTCTCATGATTGACAGATAATGGCCACGATCGCCATGAACAGGACCAAGCAACATTGGCAAGTACGGACAGCATAATGGTGCAATCACATTCGAACCTGGAAGGTCAAAAGCAACTCAGGAAAGCCCATCCAATGCAAGTTGCTGGATCAAGGTTACCCGATTGCACTCATGCCTGTGGCTCCTGTTCACCATGTCGATTGGTAATGGTGAGCTTTGCACTATGTGGCTCGCTAACTCAGGCAGAGACGTGCCCTATATCATATCGTTGTATGTGTAATGGCAAGTCATATCCTGTTCCATAAAAGCTAGGCCACTCTTTTTGCTAAGGTTTAGAACTTATTATTGTTACCTATGTACTTCAACCCTGACTTGTTTTTGTAATTTACACACTTTAGTATTACTACTGCCCTAGTTTCCTTTATTAAGCACGCAAAGAGTTTTTGCATTATTCGCAATATATTTGTTTTTAATAATCCTTAAACGACGTCTTTGTTGAATACATTAGTTTAATTGAAAAAAATTTCTCCCACTTGTGGATGAAACAATCGTTGTATACCTAGCCAGAAAAGCAAGTAGTTCATGAAACTGAACTCTTAAGAATCTAAATTAAACTATGGTAAGAAGAAACAAGCCTTGCCTGTACCTCCTACTTGGGAACTCTTGATTACTTTTATGTATAAGTATAATGTTTAAATGAGATAAAAGTTCTCTACGTTATTTTAGGTGCTGATCCTTAGATTTTTCTCTTAAAAATTAACTACATGGCAAAATTTTAAAATGAAAACTTAAAAAACAATAGTTAAGAGCACTCACAGCAATAGAGCTAAATAGTTATATAGCTATTTTAGCTCCACCAAAATACAAAAATAACTATACAACAGTGGAGCTATAGCTATTTTTTTTAACTTCATTGCTATAGTGCACATCTATAGATAGATGTGTGCACTGTAGCTGAGAGTTAAAAAATAAAATAATTTTTTATTCTCACTTCCTATTAAAATATTATTTATTTGTTTTTCCTTTTCCGTTCAGAATTCTCAATTCTCACCGCCACATCGCCGACCCATCTCGCCCTTACTTGGTTGCTTTTTTTTTTTTTTTTTTTTTTTGCTATGGGCTGTGGTGTGGTGGTGGTGGTTGTGGTTGTGTGGGTAGATCGACGTTGGTGGGTAGCTAGGTTTGTCGACATCAGTGGATATCTTATCTAATGAGTAATGGAGTAGATCGGCGTCGGTGGTTGTGGTTGTGGGTAAATCGGCGTCAGTGGGTGGTTGGGTTCATCTGTGGGTGGCTGGGTTGTGGGTGGGTTTGTGGGTAGATTGGTGTGTTTGTGGTGGTGGCTCGGGTGGGTTTCATGGTGGTGGGTGTGGGCTTGGTTGATTTTTTTTTTCTTTGTTGTGGGCTATGGTGGTGTTGGTGGTGGTGGTTGTGGTTGTGGTTGTGGTTGTGTGACTATGATGGTTATGTGTAATGAATATATTATTTTATTGTAGTGAGATAAATATTTATTGTAATAAATATATTATTTTATTATGATATTTATATTATTTTATTATATTAAAAGTTAAAATAAATTTACTGTTACAGCATAACTATTAAAATTCTCTTATATTAACACTACCGAGACGCAGTACGTGCCAGTCAAGACTGTAGGAATAAAGAAAGTTGGCATGCGGGTCCTATGATTTCAGTGTATATGACTTTGACAGATAAATTAAACAAACAAACAAACAGAAGAAGTTTCCATATAGTTTGTCGTTTGGTCTGAGTTTCTATATTGTATCATTTTCTGACCTTTCAAAAAGTAAACAATGGGCTGGACCAATCGTTTACTATTCTTGAAAGCAATAACTCCGTTCTTGCTTTGGGTCAAACAACGAACGAGCTTAACCTGCGTTAGGGCAAATTTTATATATATTGATTTTTTTTTCATTATAGAACAATTTGGTAGGTGAAATCATTTTCAAAAATAACAATTTCTTTTCCTATATTTGATTGTATTTCTAGTAATATTTCAAAAAATATTTTAAGGCATTTCACTTGCGTGGAAAAAAAAAAGGTTCCCAATTATTATATGGAAATGAAAGAACCATTTCTGTTCATAACGAACAAAAACAAAAAACCCACAATACTAACTTTTAACATAGTATATACTATATAATAAAACATAGTATATATAATATCACAACATCTAATATAGCGAACACAAATCCATAGCACCAACATCTAATTAACTGTTAATTTCACTAATATAACATAATGAACTCAGAAAATCCAACCAACACTAGATCAAACTAATTTAAATTGGCGGATAAAATTATTTTCTAATAAAAACTATTACCTCAATACTCTCAAGTCTCAATGCCACAAATTTTGAGCCAGGCTTAAACTATAACAAGCAAAGTACTATAGGATTTGCATATCTTTAGATGCGGGATTAATTTTCTAAAACTTTAAAAAAAAAATATAAAAAAATACAAAGAACCATACCTGGATGGTTCTCCAAAACTGGGATGGAATTTGAGGGTCATGGGGTTGGTTTTTGATCTCAATTTGGCCAGTTTGTTGTTGGAGAAGGATTTTTCTCTGGTGGAAGGAGTAGTGGCTTACTAATGGTGGCTGACATATGGGTGGGGTGTTGTGTTTTTCATGGGGAAATTGTTTTTACACTCTAAAACTATTATTTTGCTGAGCAAATCATTTTTCATTTCCTATTTGATTAATTTTGGCCATGAGTTCATTGTTGGAGAAGCATTTGTCTCCGGTGGAAGGGGTGGTGGCTTCCTAATCGAAGGTGACTGAGTCAAAAAAGTATGGTAGTGTAGAGGGAAGGAGTAACGAAGACTATAGTGGTGGTTGATAGGTGGGAAGGAAATTGGGTTTTTTGAGTGGAAATTGTTTTTCGCCCCAAAACTATTATTTTGCTGATCAAATCAATTTTTTTTTCTCCTAATTTTTTATCAACATTTTTCATGTTGGGTCAAACATCTGAAAACTGGAAAATGTAAAAGGGAAAAAGTTGTATGGCAAACCAAAAGCAGTCAATGGATTTTTATTTTACTCGGATGGAACAAAGAATGCTAGACAATGAGTACGTGTTGGCTCCATATGCAAATGAGAACGATGAATATATATTACATATATAACATAATATCCTAAGACTTTGAGAATGCTCCTATGAACACCACCTACCCTCCCGTGAATGTCATATAGTTTAAGGGTGGGTAAAATTGTTATGATAGGTTTAGGGCTAAATCCTTGAAGAGTGTTGGACCCTTTCTTCAACTTTTTTTTTTTTTTTTTAATTGATAAGTTATACACCTACCCTATAGGTCTTGAACTCATAACCTAACCTAACCTCCCCCCCCCCCCAAAAAAAAGAACTTATAAGGGAGAGTTGATCTAGACCCCCATTAACCACTTTCTTCAACCTCCAATGTATCCTAAAATTAGAATTATAAGAACATGATTGTTTTACCATCTAGACTCTTTTGTTTGAGTTTACATTACATGTACAGTAATAAAACCTAAAATTTTATACGAGAAAACACATATACATACTAAAGATAATTAATATTTTTAAAAGGAAAACTAACCATTTAAGTAGAAGGTAAAAATTTGAAATTTGAAAATTTTCAAAGTCATTTTTCAATCGTCAAGGGAAGGTTAATATAAATAATTTGCATTTTAGGATAGGTGAGTGTCTTATTTCAAACTAAAAGATAGGTAAGTGTGATAATATAAAACTTTAAGGGAGGTCATTAACTTACTTTATTTTTAACCATTAAATCTCGAGTGTATCTCCTACACTATCTTCATTAATTATTACACTCCATTCAATTCAAAGTGCTTTTGAGTAACACGTTTAGGTTAATAGGTTACATGTCATGAAATGCAACATTAATTAGGATTTATTGCAAAATATCAACCAATCAGTTATTGGAGATGAACAAAAGCAAATCTGCAACAAGATAGCCACATCCATCACATTCAAAGTGATGATCATCTATTACATTAATCTCCTTGGACATAATGTTGCTAATGGGATACTTTGCCATATCTGTGTCGCTATGGTTGTCTCAGTCAAGCTCCGTGGTAGGGCAAAAGGTATTGCAAGGATCACGATGTGGGTACAAAAATAGTTAAAAAAAGCTCAATTGTCTTACACGTAAAGGCAAAAGTAGTTAGGCTTTTCTCCAAAATCATATTATTGAATTTGTACTGTCTCTCTCTTCATGTCCTTGCTATATAGTCCACCAGATCACGCCTAACATAATATTCATAAAAAATTATTACTATTAGAAATAAAGTTGCTGTATAATGAAAACGAACTCCCATTTCTATCAGTTCAATTGTCGTTATTCTACATCACCTGGTGCGAGGAAACTTTATACTGTGACCAGAATTTTGTATTCAAACAGTCAAAGAAACCCCTCAGGTTGGTAGTAAGCTATACAGAAAACTGGTATTGAATACTAATATAGACGTTAAGGTTACCAGGTACTTTCTTTTTTTTTTTTTTTTTTGAGATAGAAAATTAAAAGAAAAGGGTGTTCAGACTAAGGAAATTACTTTGAATTTCTTGCGTTAAATTCAAAAGTTGAAGCACTGAATCGAGTTCAGGCATGTGATGTTTTTATGTCTCCACGATGTAATATATCCGACTCGACATTAAGGTTGAAAAAAACTGGAATTTTTGATTCGAATGTGGACCCTGTAGCTGCGGTGGCACTTTGTGTGTGAGAGAGAGTCAATAAACGTGTTTGAAGGGACATGTTGATTTTCATCGATCTCCTTCTTCTATCAAATTTAAAACACGGTTGTATGTTGATTTTCAATACCTTTCCATAAAAATTCTTTCTTTCAAAATCAATTCAAGAGTTAAAGAGTTCAATTAAGGTTGAAGGTTTCAATTTACTAATACCAAACAACAAAGAGTAAAAAAATACCATGAAAAGTAAAATTTGAACCTCTTTATATATAAGGCAATGCAAGCCAGCAAACCATAAATACAATTCTCACAAAACAACACAACGTCTACATTCCAATTTAGGAAAGAAACCCATAATACCCAAATACAACACCTATACCATACAAGGCATAATGCAAATGTTTAGAGAAATCATGCATCGTTCACCAGCCTTGAAATTCCAAAGCCGATTATTCTCCAACAGAAGCAAAACCCAGTTGGCCAAACGTGTGATTAAACCCACATGTGATGTTTTCCTTAACCATAGAGGGATTGACACAAAGCGAACAATAGCCACTTTGCTCTATGATTATCTTTCTAGGTTTAACCTACGTCCTTTCTTGGACAACAAAACTATGAAGCCAGGAGACAAATTATTTGAAAAGATTGATAGTGCAATACATGGCTGCAAGGTAGGCGTAGCAATGTTTTCGCCTAATTACTGTCAGTCGTATTTTTGTCTTCATGAACTGGCTCTAATCATGGAGACCAAGAAGAAGGTCATACCTATATTTTGTGACATTAAGCCTTCTCAACTACGTGTTCCAAGAAATGTAGTATCTGACAAGAAGGAACTTCGGAGGTTTAACTGGGCTCTTGATGAGGCTAAGAACACCGTGGGGCTTACCTTTGACTCCAACAAGGGGTAAGATCAATCTACCTTATTATTATTATTATTAGTTTGTTTCAGCACAATTGGTGCTGCAATAGTATGCCCATTTTCATTTTTACCTAGTAAATTTTATGAACTTTATTAGATTGTTTACATAAAGAGTAGTACTAATTAACAAGAATAAGTGATTGATATGAGATTTTCACTATTGGCTTAGACTTTTTAGTGTAAGTAGTATTCTAATATGTTGCATTTTAAGCACTCACAAAGTGATTTTTTCCAACGTGTTAATATACTACTCTAATAAATTACCGATAAACCTATAATACCAAGAAGTAATATTAATATTAGAGCCAGTGATTTCATTGGTGTGGGGTTTCCGTCCAAGAGAAAGACTAGTTGTGCAAGCTAATCCTTTTTTAAAATGGTGTCCTAACATGTTGTATCAATCTTTACCAATTAAGAGACTCCAGGGCACTAGTTTTAATATCTATATTCAAAAGTAGCAAGTACTTTTCATACATTTGAATGATTAATCTTAGATAGTTCGAGGCTCCTAATAATTCATCTTTGTCTATGTTAAGTAAGGTTAATGATACAATCATGACCTCAAGAAAAAGAATCTACTAAAGGAATTATCACTCATCAATGAACTGGAACAAAGCCCTCAACTCTTTGTCCTAGTATTAGCCAATAACTAGTTGATCCTTAACTCCTTGACCCACTGCACACTCCTCATTAATCCTTTTAGCAGCATCCTAAGATAGTGTTCTATTATAGCATGATGCCTTTAGACTTTTACCAACTTCTTTGGATGGCATTCCCAAATATTCTTTTCGTTACATACTTTAACTACAATTGTTCTAAAAAGAAGTTATCCTTTGAAACCGATCATTTGATGTAGTACAATTTAACTACGTAGTTGTAGTCCAAATGAAACTGCACCAGAGAATACTTAGATGTACAAGTTTAAATTTTTTTAAAGGACTTTGAACCCATGGATTATATTATTTGTGAGGATAAAATTTAGATAAAATTTCTTAAGTGTTATACCTAATGTACCTTAATTAAATTCAAACATGTAGTTGCATCAATCAATGAACTATATGGTTGAATTTAATTGTCTTTCAGTAAAAATAACACTGTTTGTAATTCATTAGTTAATGCAACTATATGATTAAATTTAATTGGAAAATTTAAGATACAATATTTAAAAAACTACACCTGAGTTTTGTTCCATTTGTGAGCATAAAATTTTTCCAATATATAGTTCTGCCGATCTTTCGATTCTCCAGTTTAGGAAAAATTGGAATTAATCCGTTATTAATTTTTCTATTGTGCTTGTAGGAACTTGTCAGAAGTTGTAACAAGTGCTTCAGAAATTGTGATCAAGAGCTTGATAGAGCTTGAGAATGAAGAGCGTTTGATGTATAAAAATTTCAGCTCTCCTAATAAAACACCAGTACCATTGATGCCAACCAAATCAATATTGAAGGAATATTGAAATGATACACTGATCGATAACTGGTCCTTCATTAACTTTTTTAGTTCTGCATCATTTCTGTTGATCTAATGTCCATTTTTTAGCTTTTGCTAATTGCTTCATTTGTTTGTTTGTAAAAGGGAACCACATGTTAGATACTAACACAAAGTACTGCAAATTCTTTCCAATGTTGGTGTAAAAAATAAAGGAATATGTGTCCAATAAGAATATGTAAGCAGACATCCATATTTGTTCATTATTTTGTTTACGAAAAAATTCATAGTTGTTATAATTATCTGTGTTGCTTGATCAAAAGAAATGCAATCAGCACCATCTTGCTCTTCATGTGCTTGTTCTCTCTCTCTCTCTCTCTCTCTCTCTCTCTCATGTAATTGTATATATAAACAATGTTTATCGGGCTTCTTATTAATTTTGAATTGACAAACGAATGTCGCTACTATGGGAATATATTGATGAGAGGCATTAAGTATACCGGTTTCCAAATACAATATTTATATGGATCCAAAACTCGATAAATAACTATAGTTAAAACAAAAAAAAAAAAAAAAAAACTATAGTTGGCTACACAATGGGTTGATTGCCTCTCCAAGTGTAGGGAATTTAACTAAAATCCCAACCTGTGAGAAACAAAAAAAATAGAGGAAATGCACGCCAAAGAAAAACATTCATATACACAAGACAATATTTATGTGGTTTGGTAATTTGCCTACATCCACGGAGTTACAGGAATTCCACTATTATCAGGAAAAAAGAGATACAAGGTGTTGCTACAGTTTTTCCTCTCATACTAAAAACACGACCATGCCAAAACCCTAATAACCAAATTGCATTTTCTACACAAAACAGGCCCAAAAATTTTTGCCGAGGACGTTGCCCTCAGACCCCCAGGAGGCTTGTCAATAAGCGCTCCGACTTGGGCAAACCTCCTCTCCATGGACTAATCCTCAGTAAATTTCTTATTAAAAACCATAATTATTTGGGTCGGGTCGGGCCGTCAACCGGATCAAACATAACTAGGCTCCACCAAGCCCAAACCCTCGCCCTTAGATGAAATAAAAACCCCAAATTCCTCTCTTTAACCTTTTTTTTAGCCTAAGAAGAAACTGACTGAGATGATGCTACCTTCTTATGTAGTCAAAGTAGTAAGTCTCTGTGATTTACTTGGAGAAAGAATATTCTAATGGTGTAGTATCTTATTCTTTCTTCGCAGGATTTTTCTTTTACAACCTTATCTCTTCATATTTATTTATGCTATATTGAGGGGTGATGTTTAACTCATAAATAAAATTAATGTACAAATGAATTTAACCATTTTTAAAAGGGTGTTCATGTACTAAAATAAAAAGTACAATCTATATATATGACTTTTATAGATTGACAATATAAATTTTTATTTACCTTAAAATAGTCATGCACTAGTTCTGTTTACACACACTTTCTAAGTATTTACACAATGTCAGGCATGTTCAAAGTCAAGAGAAAGATATTTATATTAACGATAACACATCTCAAGACTTTTAACACTAAAAAACAAACAAAATACACAGGTCAGAAAATCTTCTTGTCAATTATTTTTCAATGTTTTTAGATCTTAGAGAAATCAAAAATTGAAAAGAAAATACACCAAAAAGAATTCAAGCGATGTTGTCCTTCAAAAGATTGGAAGTATTATAGCAAGGACGACGTAAATGAACACTCATTTCAAAGAATTTTTCCTCATCCACACAACATGAATCTTCAACTTTGATGGTGTAGTATCTTATTCTTTTTTCGCATGATTTTTCTTTTGCAACCTTATCTCTTCATATTTATTTATGCTATATTGAGGGGCGATTTTCACACTATGAAAATTGGCAACTGTCTCTAAGATGCATACAACATAGTAGCTTCACACTAAATTCAAGGTAGTCATTTCTACTATTTTTTCCAATAGAAGTTATATGAAAAAGACAATATATCATTAAAATTCATAGCAATGCTTGAATTAAAAATGTAAGGTTTTTCATGAATGTTTAACTCATAAAATTAATGTACAAATGAGTTTAACCATTTTTAAACGGGTGTTCATGTACTAAAATAGAAAGTACAATCTATATATGACTTTTATAGATTGACAATATAAATTTTCATTTACCTTAAAATAATCATGCACTAGTTCTGCTTACACACACTTTTTAAGTATTTACACAATATCAGGCATGTTCTAAGTCAAGAGAAAGATATTTATATTAACAATAACACATCTCAAGACTTTCAATACTAAAAAACAAACAAAATACACAGGTCAGAAAATCTTCTTGTCAATTATTTTTCCATGTTTTTAGATATTTGAGAAATCAAAAATTGAAAAGAAAATACACCAAAAAAAAAAAAAAAAATTCAAGCGATGTTGTCCTTCAAAAGATTGGAAGTATTATAGCAAGGACAACTTAAATGAACACTCATTTCAAAGAATCTTTCCTCATCCACGCAACATGAATCTTCAACTTTGTAGGTGAAAATTCAAGAATGTTTATGAAAGGAATTGAGTATGTGCACATGATATGATGAATATGCATGCTTGCTTCCATGTGATGATGTATGTATGCTTGCTGTCTTGACATGGGTGAGATAATATGATGTGATGTATACCATGTGATTAATATGTATGGATGCTATGAGATGCGTTGATGTTAAGGAGATAACATGTTGCGTGCAATAGAAATGGAGTGAGTGTGTGTATACATGTTAGAATAGCTCATTAAAGGATTCATTAATAGAATTAAAATATGAAATATAATGAGTGGAGACCGGTCCAAAAGCCTGAAGGGGTTGGGTGTCTAACACCTTCTTATCTTGGTCACTTAACTTTGGGCCTTGAATTTGGATATACAAGGCCCTTAGCAAGGGGCTCGGTTGGTTCCTAGATCTAAAGTAGGTGGTAACTCCCAAACTGTCCTCCTTTGGTTCACTGGGCTAACACATATTACCTAGAGCAAGTGCATAGAGCCTACGACCAAGTGATGCACTCATAGTTGGCTTTATATATAGGAAAATAATAGGTTAATACATCAGGCTAACAAAGTTAGTTCCTCATTTATCACAATCTTGGTTAAGCGAGTGTTGAGAAAGGGTCAAGTAAACTTGCTATTTAAGTTTCTATTCAGCAAGAGTTGCACAAACTTTCTATTTTGATGAGTTAGCTTGAGAAACTATTTTCACTTGAGCAATCCTTCTAAAACTTGATTCATTCTAAGCTACTTCTTGACTTGACTTAATACATAACCACATTATTTTAAGGAAAATGTTAGGCTCCAACTACCAATAGAAAGATAACATGTGTCATATTTTGTACAATGCACATGACTCACTTTGTTAGTTGGGCTAAGTGAGTCATGTGTATTGTATAAGACAATTATAAATGTCATCTTCTTATTGGTGGTTAGAGACCAAGACTCCAAATATGTTTGGAGCCAAACTTTATCCTTATTTTAATACAAATCTCACTTGTTTTGTTATATATGGGAATTAGCCAAGATATATAACCTAAAATGTAACAAATTTATATAAAGCATAAATGCAAAGCGTCATATTTACACCTTGCAATTGTGTATTTATCGCATTAGACCTTTTAAATTCATAAGTATATATTCTCATAGCTAATATAATTCTAATATATCCATGTTAACTCATATTTACATTCTCTAGTTATATTTAGCCATATAAACCCCTTTTAAATTAAGAGAAATAATTTCATGGTAAAAATTATTCAAATATAATGTAATTGGCAGGTGTGAATATGAGGTGTTGGGAATTTAAGTGTTGACATATTTCATGTCAAATTTCTATTTATTTTCATGCAAATAAACTTGGTGTAAATGCACTTTTGGTCTTTACATTTTGGGCCAATTCTTGATTTGGTCCCTAAATTGATTTTACTTCTAGGTCAGTCCCTCTAGGTCAGTCCCTGATTTTAGAAAATCATTTTTATTTTGGTCCCTACCGTCAACCCAGTAACAGAAAAATCTGAGATGACAGATGGAATGCACTGTGTGCACAATAAATGCTGATGTGGCTAATAAAATAATAATAATAAAATTATTTGGCTTTTAAAAAATAACACATCAGCATTTTAATAAAAAAAAATAAAAAACAAAACCTTAAATCTCATTATATTAAATAATTAAATTTGCATTTTTTTTTATTGCTTTTCATTATTTTTTGGAAGAATATAAGAACATGTTCTTCCCTAACATATCTAACACAATCAACACCGAATTCTACAGGAAATCAAACCCATAAACTCAGTAAACAAACTAATCTCCAACAAATCCAAACCTAGAGATTTTATTTCTTGGGAAACAAACACAAAAAAAAAAAAAAAAAAAAAATCCCCAAAAAATTCAACAAATACCCATGCCCGAATCTCCATAGCTTTCTTGTTCTCCATAGCTTTTCATTATTTTTTTGGAAGAACATAAGAACATGTTCTTTCCCAACATATCTAATCGGCCAACCCATTTGGACAATCAAACTCAACAAATTCTAACACAATCAACACCGAATTCTATAGCAAATCAAACCCATAAACTTAGTAAACCAACTAATCTCCAACAAACCCAAACCTAGAAATTTTCTTTAGAAACAAACACAAAAAAAAAAAAAAAACCCAAAAAATTCAACAAAGACCCATGTCCAAATCTCCATAGCTTTCTTTTTCTTCTTCCCTAAGACCCATGGTTGAAAACCCATCTTCCCTACTGACCCATGGTTGAAGAGTGAAGACCCATGGCCACCCCACCAATCTGAGCCTAGATTGAACCCACAACCACCGACCTCGACCTCAACAATCACCACCACCAATCTAAGAGAGGGAGAGCTTTAGAGATTTTTGTTTGGGTAAGCAAAACACCAGTCTATTTAGCTTTAGAGCTTTAGAGATTTTGATCTGAGGTCTAGTCCATTGACTACCACTCTGTCCGCCGCTACTCCTTCATGTCCTCATTGTGGGATGACTCCACCACCACCACCAGTAAGAGAGGAAAAGAGAGAGGGTGAGTTAGAGAGAGAGATCTGAACTTGCTTTTGAAGAAAGAGGGAGCTTCAGAGAGTCAAATTGAAAAATAAAATAAAAATACTGAGAAGAGCTTGAGAGAGAGAGCTTGAGATCTAAACATCCTTTATTTTCATTTTTTTTAATTAAACTAAAATTGAAAAAATAAAAATTATTTTTATTTTTAATTTAAAAAATATTGACGTGGCTATTTTTAATTTAGAAAATGCTGATGTGACATTTAAAAATGTCAAATAAAATATTTTATTATTATTTTATTAACCACGTCAGCATTTATTGTGCACACAGTGCATTCCGTCTGCCACCTTAGATTTTTCTGTTATTAGGTTGACGACAAGAATCAAAATAAAAACAATTTTTTTAAAATCGGGGACTAACCTTGGAGCGAAATCAATTTAGGGACCAAATCAAGAATCGGCCCAAAATGTAGAGACTAAAAGTGCATTTATGCCAATAAACTTTCATGTATTTGTACATTTTGGGTATGATTATATTTAAGATGAGTGTCCAAGTGTTGTAAATGAAGCCGTTGACTAAAGAATTAGTTGAAAGAGATTAGGATGTTTGGTGACATGTCAAGCGAGTTACCAGTTTTGAGAATCCGTTAGGCAAAGTGTGTGTTGCTTAACCCTCGCTTGTCATCTCAGGGGATTTACATATCTTGGAGAATTTGTAAATGTGATGTATTGGAACTGTTCTTACTAGTAAATTGGTTGGTGTTATATGCCTTGAAGAGTATTTTTGCACTGTATGGGTTTGTAGGGGCATTTTCGTGCCTTTGGGCTAAGGCTTTCTACAGAGGGTAAGGGAGTTGGGCTTGACTCTCTCCACAAGATTCCCCTAGAACCAATCTGTGCACAATAGGGATAGCAATTTAAATCTGACCGGTGGATACCCGGTTAGGCCCGACCCTAATGGGTTGGATTTTACCGGCCCAATAGAGAATAGGGTCAGGTATGGGTTTTTAAAAAAAACCCGAAGCGGGTCCGGGTCGGGTTCGGATTTTATCAAAAAAACCCGAAACCTGGTTATATATATAGTTACTAAAATACCCTTATATATATATATATACACATAGTTATAAACCCTAACATTTCCTATTCCTCATTTCATTTTAGTATTCAACTCACACCCCCGCCTCTCTTCTCTTCAGCTCACACCTCCGCCTCTCATTTCTTCAGCTCACAATCTCACTCACTCCTAATCTTACTGCCGGCCTAACTACCCTACCTCTCACCGCCGTCCTCACTCTCACCCCTGTCCCAAGCTGTCTTAGCTCTCTCACTCACTGTCTCACACGGTCGCTTCTCCCTCTTCATCTCTCAACTCTCTCACTCACATGGCCACAAGCCCACAAGCAGTCAAGCATAGGCACAGCTTCATTTCGTCCTCACCGTCGCTGATCTCACTCCACCTCGTTCTCCATATATATATACTTTTTTTTTTTCTAGGTTCAATTCGTCTCAAATTCTCAATCATGTGAGTTTGTGTTTGTGTTTGTGATTTTGAAAGGGAAAATCATAGATCTGACATTTGTGTTTGTGATTTATGTGTTTATGTTTGTTATCGTGTTTGGATTTGTGTCTGTGTTTGTGATTTTGGGCCGAAAAATCATAAATCAAAATTTGTGTTTCTGATTTTGGGCTTGGCTGGGCATGAGAGGAAAGGGCCCGCGGGGGCCCGACGGGGTGGGTTTCGGGTTGAGAAAAAAATCCGTTTAATAAAAGGACCGAATCCAAGTTTCCAGGACAGACCCGCAGGTCGGGTCCAGGTATGAAAAAACCTGGCCTGAACCCGACTCGTTGCCATTCCTAGCGCACAAGACAAACACTCCAAAACCAAATTATATAAATACAGAGCAACAGAATGATTGTTAGTCCAAATATTCCATTAGCAGTTATGCATAGTTAGAATGGCAGACATAATAATGCACATAACAAAGGAATCTCTGTAGGATGTAGACTAAAAGGAGCCCAAACTTCAACTTACACAACCTTATCACCATAGGAGACTATTTGGAGAATAGGTCAAAATAGCTACTTTTTCTAATGGGATTACACATATTTTGGTTTTGTTACATGAGGGAGGAAAAATATTTCCTAGTGATGCATGTTGTTTCTACCATAGTCACTTTTTTCGTTCTCTTAAGTTTCACTTCATGTTTCCCTTTTCTCTGTTCTTTCACTTTCAATTCCCTATTCAAATTTCCTAGGTTACTGTGTTGTTCCCTATGGGTATTGTTCCTATTTATATCCCAACTCAAGTCTATATGTTTTCCCCTTTTTATCTTTGTTCTTCATCAACTACCCTTGTTTGTTATAGACACTTACCATGCTAGGAGAGTGCCCACTACCTTCTGGTTGTATGTAAATGGGTTCAATCCCACTACTTTTTTTACCGCAGGCAAGGACTTTTTCTCTCCTTGACTACTCACTCTACGACAAGCTCCTTCTTATTTTAGGCAAGACCTAATTTTCTGTGAATACCTCTCTCCCTCTCTCTTCCCAAATGGTAAAGCCCTAAAAGTCCCTTTTTGCCTTCTCCCTTTATCATGCATCAGACGGTCCTAGCTAGGTTATTACTTGTTTTGGTAAAGATGCTTTCCTAGTAGGGTATCTGCCAAAAGAGGTCCTAGCAGGATACCGAAACTAGGCTCTTTTCGCCCTTCCACCAAACCATCCTCTTTGTAATCTCTCTAGCCATGGGTCCCAATTCCCATGCATTGGTTGGGTTATAGGTTGGTGGTACTCTGGCTATTCCATTGTTGTTTTCTTTCTTGCATTTTCTCTTCATTTCCCATGCGTTTTTTGCCACTATTACTTGGTTTTTTTTTTTTCGTTGCCTTTTGCTCTTGTGAAATCTGGAGTTTTATCAGTGTCCCTTGCACAATAGTAATGTGGGCTTCTTGGGCTTGCCACATTTCATTTTGCTAGGTTGAGCCCATTAGCTCTTAGTGCCCTTTTCCTTACTTCTCATTGGTTTCTGCTGGGTGACCCTGCTGAGCCTTTTCTTATTCTTTTATTCTTAGGCCTCTTCAAGGCCCATTCTTACTCTTCAAGGAGAGCCATTCTACCATGACTACCTCCTATGCACTGCCCTTATCTTAAAGAGGGCCAATGAGCCCACTGTGGGCTTTATTCTCTATTTTCCATGGGTACTTTCTCTATTTGGGCCATTGCTTGGGTCATATTTGTTTACTTTTCAGGCTTTTGGGGTGTGGTCCATTTGCCTTCTTTGTCCATTTTCAATCCATTCTTTGGGCTGGTTTGGGCTTTTCTTCCTATTAGGCCTTTGGGCTTGGATTAGCAAAAACAGGTATCACCAAGGTTTTTTCTCTCTGCAAACACTTTACAGTTTTTGGGTGCTTCTGATTGTTTGATTTGCTTCTATATAATTATGTTTGTTATGAGGTTTTGTAAGTAGTGACAAAACATATCTAATAATTTAAGATGAATAACTCTAGTTGACCCTTTATTGCACTCCAAATGTCGTCTTGTTAACTCCTATTGCTTTTGAAAATAACCAAATTATTTGATGCGACTCATCACAGAGACTAAAATTTTATGAAAGAGTAGTAATTCTCCTACAATTCAATTTGAAAATGAATAAAAATACAAAATTAGCAATTAAGAGGATAACGAAAACCAAGAATCAATGTCTCATAACATCTTATTGTGCTATATATTCGTTACAGATATGAAAGCTTTTCGGGTTAAACATGAGCTTACATTATTGTTATATGACAATATGGAAATGTTTATTGCACATACTCATTTATACGCACAATAAGCACATTTGACCTTTTGAACTAAAATCATGACTTCAAGTTATAATTTTTATGCAAAAGTGGTGAGTGTATGTACTATATGTATAAGTGTATGAAATATACATTAATGTACAAGAATATATCCATAGCTAACATTATTCTACTTTTATTGGCCTTAACCCTATGAGTTTTGCCATCAACTACCTCATCAGCATCAAGAAGAGCAAGCAGTGGCGGTGGAATGGAGGACCTGAAGAGACTTTGTGCCATGATAAAAATGGCAAAAGGTAAATTTTCTAATTCATTTACTGTTGTAGCTGCTTCTTGTTGTTCATCTTCTATATAAATCCAGTGACATAGCTATATATATATATATATATATATATACACACCATGTCTCCTCTGTAATTAAAGAAAAGAAGACGAGTAAGGAAGATAGGTAGAGAAAGCAAAAGAAGGCCTGCCTCTTAATATCTGGTAGATTCCGTAGCCCATCACTTCTGCCATTTCTCCTGCGAATCTCATCACCATCGGCCTTAAATATAATGCCCATAACCCCATTACTGCCATCGCTATCTCTATTCCAAAGCTCATGTCCCTCTTTCTCCTTTTCTCTCTTGCATTTCCCTTTCTTTTTTTGGTCACAGTGGTTCTCTACCTCCACTAGTTGATTCTATTTCTTTAACTCTCTCTATATTTGTGGATTATATTATATATTGTTTTTGAGTGTGAACTAGCTAGGATAGGCAAGAGCCGAGGAAGGTGGATAGTGTTAGATTCTCTCCACGTTCTACAAGGTTGGTGTTCCAGACAATTGATTGGGTTAACACCCACTCCCAACCAGTCCCAACTAACAGTCTTGAACTGGGTGGTGCCTGCCACGCATGGTCGCCTTTCTTCAATCCGTATAATAATTCATTTAATGGAATTTTAGCAACCTGTGGTTTCAGATTTTTTTTTTCTCCCCAAATAAAACACAAAAGAAAGTGTCGTATCTAATTCATGGTTTTGGGCCTTCTGGCGTTACTGAAGGTATCCAAGGCAATTCATGCACAATAACAAAGTAGACAAAAAAAGTAATGCCATTATCCACAAAAGCACCACTCCAAAAAAAAAAAAAAAAAAAAAAAACCCTTAAAAAAAAAAGATCTGGATTAAATTTTTTTTTAGGTAAAATATTTAAAGTTAATAGGATAATTCTATCATAATTTTTTTAAATCATATATTTATTAAGTGTGCGTTTGGCTCCAGTTTAAAAAGCCAGCTTATTTTACTATTCAGCTTATTTTTGTTACTATTTATGTGTCCCACTAGACTTTTTGATATTATTCATAAGTTTTATTGTACTATTACAGCTAATTTTTACATTTATTTACAGTATTTTTAGTTAAAAGTTTTTAGTTTCAGCAAAATAAATAGATCCCAAATAGACCCTAAAAGTAAACTAAATGATATAGATATTTTCATATTATCCATAATTTAGATATTGGTTATTTAAGAAATTTAGAGTGTACTAATTAATTCAAAAAATCTTATTCAATAGTTGATCCTAATTCAAGTCATTAAAAGGTGGGATTATATCTATTACAATTGAACTTAAATTAAAATCTTATCAGACCAAAGGGGTGAAAAAAAGAAAAAAGAAAAAAGAAAAAAAAAGAAGCAATCTGCCCCCAGCCAGACCAGCCCCAGGTACACCTTTTCCAGTTGGCGCTTTAAATGACGGAATCAATGTCGCTTTAGGAAATTAGGCTAGACGGTGACGGTTTGGTTTATTTCCGCTTATACCTCAGTGTGTGGCAAACACAGAAAAAATCAGTATTTTTTTTTTTTTTTAATAAAAACATTTCTTGGCTAGGAATCTATTAAAAAAAAAGGAAAAAAGAAAAAAAAATCTGAGGTTCAATTTTGGGTTACAATATAAATTAAAACTATTTTACATTATCCAATTTTATATAATTCAATAGTTATAATAAAGAGAGAAGATTTGAACCTAAACTTCTCTATTAAAAATTACTAAAAAGTGTCAAGTAAACTACAAAGTTTTTAATTGAACTACTTTTGGCCAGATCCAGTAATATCTTACAACACCAAATCCTTAAAAATAAATAAAAGTCTAAAAATACTCATTTGATCCTTTAATTATAGAGCAAAGTTCAATTTAGTCCTTCAATTATCAATGAAGTCAATTTAATTCTTGAACTTTTAAAATAGAATTTGACCTCTGGTCAGCTTATCATTAAAATTCTAACATAAATGATACGATATGGTCGAGGGAGTACATATTAGATCTCAAAAACAGACATGTAATTAAGCGACTTATCCACCACTAGGTCAATTTGGTCATTTGAAGCATTGCATAACTTTGATATGCATCAAATGAAAATCAAAGCAGCATTCTTGAATGGCAAATTGAATGAGTAAATTTATGTGGAACAACATTAGGAGTTCATTGTTTCTGCATGTACAAGAAAAAAAAGGTGCGTAGGCTCTTGTTAAATCTTTGTTTGGTTTAAAGCAAAGACATTGGAAATTTGACAATGCAATGATGTTAAATGAGTTTAGCATTAACAAATGTGAGAAGTGTTCATGTAGGATACCACAAGTGGCTATGTCATTGTGTGTCTCTATGTTGATGATGTACTCATTATAGGTAGCAATAATGACATTATTAATTAGAGATACCAAAATGATTTTGACTAATAAGTTCAAAATGAAGGATTTAGGTATTGTTGGTGTGATAATAATAATGAAGATTACTATAATATCAAATGGACTCATCTTATAATCTCAATCACATTGTATTAATAAAATAGTTGAGAAATTTAGGAGATAATGATGGTAGTACAGTGAAAGCACCTGTGGATGTAAATTTACGTCTAGCTAGAATAATTGATTGTCTTATGTACATAATGAACTACACTTGACAAGCATAGTGAATGTACTCTGTTAGCAAGTTGAGTAGATACACAAGTGACCTAGAGGAAGACCACTGGTAGGAAATAGTTAGGACTAAGGTATTTGAAATACATCCTAAACAATGGATTATGGTACACTAGGTATCCAAATAAACTAGAAGGGTTCACTGATGTGAACATGATATTTGATAAAAAAAGTAACAAAATCCGTAAGTGCATATATCTTTGCACTTAGTGGTGCAACTGTATCTAGGAAATATTCTAAACAAACCTGCATTACTAGGTCCACCATAAAATCAAACTTTATCGCTTTGATTAAAGCATGAGTAGAAGTAGAGTGATTTTGCTGTTTCTTGGAAGACATGCCAATGTAGATGAAACCTGTGCCTCCTATTTGTATAAATTGTGATGGCCAATCAAGATTGGCGGGGCATAGTCATATGTACAATGATAATTCTTGATAAGGATAAAATTATAAGTATACTCACTGATATAGGGGGTAGGGCGACATTCCAAACAAATCCGTCGGCCTTGTATCCATTGACACATAGCAATGGTATGGAGTCTACGGCTCCATATTGACTGGGTCAACCTGGGGCAAAGATGAAAAGCTGACGACATTAAGCTGAAGGGTATGCACGAGATTGACAGTTCTGACATAATCTAAACTTGGCCTCCACGCATGCGTATACAAGGAAATATCTTGTGCCCCACGCTTAGAAAGACTCCTATAAGAAAAGGGTTCCGTAAAATACGCTCATAAGGACTCCTATAAGAAAAAGACTTCTAAACTAAGGAAAAGATGTCAACCCTCTACGACTATAAAAGCCCCAATACCCTCACTAACCAAGGTACACATAATTCATCCCAGCTCTGGCACTCTAGAGTTGTGAGAAGTTTTAACTTGACCTTCGAAGGGTATTTGGCCGACATCACAGTGGTGCTCTCTGTTAGATCTTTTCTTTTCGTTTTACAGGTATTGTTTTGAGCATGTCAGGCCGTGTGACTTACTATTGATTTTTCAGCATCATCAATTCTTGACATGTAGATAGAAACAAAATAGTGAAGCAATTTCTCTCGAAAGGAAAGTTTCAATTGACTTAAAAAGTCATATAGCAGATCCATTAAAAAAGGTTTGATTAGAGAGTGAGAAATTGTCCATGGAGGGGAATAGGCTTAGAACCTATATTTTAAAATCACCCAAAAAAAAAAAATCCTATCTAACTAATTGGGAGATTCCAATATCTCAGTTAGGGGTGTCCAACAAAACCGTGACCCAACCAACCCACATAAACCCGTCCGATCTAGCCTGACAACCAGCCAACCCGACGCCGGTGATGGTCGGCAGCGAATCTCGACCTCTAGAACCTAAAAACAGCGAGTCGATTGGCAGGTTTTCTCTCCAAGATCTCGCTGAACTTAATGAGATTTTGACAAATCCGAAGAAAATCCAGTGAAAATCCGACGAAAATATCACCGAAATTTCGTCGTTAAAAAGCCGAAATTTGGCTGATTTTCAGAACTCCAACTCCAACCGAACCGACCGCCCTCCATTGAACGTTTGATCCTTCCGATCCAATCAACCATGCCGGTCGACAGCGGGTTGAAATTCTGACCATCCGATCTGGTCGGGTTGGTTCCGGGTTGGGCACAAACCCAACCCGGACCGACCCGTGGGCAGGCCTAATCTCAGTTCAAAGAGACAATTAAATTGTGGATGATTTAGTTATTTCACTATGGAGATAACATGACATTTCTTACCTACTTTTATGACGAAACATAACTAAATAATCTCATATGACTCTCTCTCGTCTTTTCATCAATATGGGCCACCCTTCTTTTTAAATGAATTCCTCATTTTAAATCATATCTTTCCTACACTCATCATAAATATGTAGTACTTATTTACAGCCCAATATTCAGTCCATAAAGCATATAGCTAGTCTAATAGATATGTTTTGAAAAAATTATAAGCACAAACCTCTTTGATAATCTATATATATATATATATATATATATATATAAAACCGAAACTTTTGAAACTCCCACAATTTTCCATATCAGCACAATATTAAAAAAATAATAATAATAATGAAACCTTTTTAAAATCGGAACCCAATTCTACCACTATTTTATTTTCCTTTTTTATTTTAGGTTTTATAAACCGGAACCCAATTCTACCACTATTTTCTTTTTCTTTTTTATTTTAGGTTTTATACCTTTTCTCTCTTTTGCCGTTCTCTCTAGCCTCTGCCTCTCTCAATTCTCAAAACCCCGAAATCATATCCCATGGGCATTCTCTCACTCCTTTAGTGGCAAAAAGTGCCAGCCTCCTACCACCGTCATATACTGCCAAAGCCACTACCAGTGCAGGTATTTTAATTTTTGTTATCTTAGATTTAGGTATTTGGATTTGGTTTGATTTTCTTTAATTTAGGTATTTGGATAATTGGTTTTGATTAATGTTGAACCCGTGCAAAATCGAAGATATCTACTTCTTCTTCAACTCTCTCTCAACCTCTCCATCTTTTCCCTGAAAAACACAACACGAACTAACCTCTGACCTCTGGCCTCTAGGTTATTGGTGTTATATACCATAATTTTATGTTCCATGGGTGGTTTGAAGGGCCATGAGAATTAGTAATTGAAGAATATCCTATTCCATGAAGCAAAGTGCTTCTAAGTGGACTCACTTTCTTAGCCATCTATGTGTCAATACCTGGTATTTTCTAAAACACTTTGTGTTCTACCACTTTCATTATAAATATGATTACGCTAATGGAATTCTTTGTCATAATAATTGCTCCACTTCTTTTCAATCCTTAAAAAAAAATACCATTATACATATACTTGGGAATTTTCTTTTGTGAATGCATTATTGATTTGAGTAGGTGGTTTTGGGTCAATTTACTATTTTTTGCAAAATGTTTTTGAGTATATGTTGATAAAATTTTCTGTATTGAGCTTTATTTTCTTTTCTGTATCATAAATTGAAAGATGTGTCTTGGAATTAAGTGGTGTGATACATTAAAACCAATAGTAGAATGTGGGGCTTCGTTGTCTTGGGCTACCCCAAAGATGGAACTCTGTGAATTGCATTTGCAACAGATAGTGAAGTCAGCTGTTTTGTAATTCTAGAGGGATTTATTCAGCTTTTTATGTGACAGTTGTTGGTTTTTGTAACTTCAATAGTTTACTGTTGGCTTATTATTTTAATATGTGTTGTTTTAGTTGTGTTTCTTTTATATCTGTAATTGAGTTTGTGCACACGATTAGATAAGTCTTAGGTTTGGAACTTTGTAATTGAGTTTAGTAGTGTGTTTTGACGATAATATTTTTTGAAGTGAGTTACATCTTCAATATTTTAAATAGATATTAAAATGGTGATAATCAATTTGAATTTTTTTGTGTGGAAACTGAGCTATGGGTTTGAATTTATTTAGTGGAAATTGAGAGAGGTGGAGTTATCAACTTGCTTTCATTACACAACATTCCTGATAATCTTAGCGAAATTGGTGTGGAGTATGTTGAGGTTAGTTTTTCAGAATTGAATATTATATTGCTCAACAACATTATTTTTGTCTTCAAACACATGAACATATGGACATGCAAGTTATGATGCAGCTGACACATTGATTAGATAAGATACATTATTAGATAAGATACATTCAAATACTTGCAAGGCTACATGACTATAACTGAAAGTAACTGCATAAAACAAAATGGAATTCTTAAATCAATTAGAGGATTTAGTTTAGGCTTTTGCTTTTAATATCTGGGTTCCTTTGCCTCTATAAATTATTGGTCACTATGGAAAAAATGAGTTAAAGTTAGCTAACAGTAGCAACTATGGTGATGCAGGTGATTGTTTTTTCATTGGATAGAATCATAAAATTTTTTTATGCTAATCTATTTAATTCTTGAAGAAAATAACATATATAGGAAGAGTTCTCATTTTTTTTATGAGGGTAAGCTGCCTGCTCTCACAATCAAATTGTTTGATGATATGAAGGAGATTAAAAAAGAAAAATTTGCACTACATTGCACTGTTTCATTAAAATCTGCACTATACTACACTGTTTCAAACTTTCTGTAATGCACTATTTCTCTTCTATTAATGTTTCTTGGCTGAAAATTGGATTCTTACTATTTTGCAGGTAAGGATTTAGCATTTTGATATCTGGCTTATTTGGTAATACAACTACAAGACGAGGAAAGTCAAGTATTTACCAGTCTTTCCTTTATTATGTACTATTTATTGCATATTTATTGGTAATATGTTTGTAGAAAGAATTTGAAATTGGAATATGATTGCATATTTAAGTTTCTTGGTTATCTCAAACTTGGTTTTATGTTTGGGTTAATTGTTTCATCTCAAGATTTCCATTGTTTTAATTACTTCTATGTACAATTTGTATTTTATCAAATAATCATGTTTTTATTTTTATTTATTTATTTTTTAATTCTGAAGTTAGTATGTGAATGCTATATTTTTCTTCAATTAAGAAGAAAAATACAACTAAATGACTATAATCTCAAGTAAGGATGGGAATTCTACTCCGTCAAGAAACTTTTTGACTCTTTTGAAGAAATTGACAAAGCAATTTAGCTTGATAAAATGATAGAAATACGTATTCTTTAATTTAGCAAAATTACAAATATGATATTTAAGATGTATATGTTGTAATACATTCCTCAACCTGTTCTATTGCTAGGTTTACATCAGTGAAACTTGATGTTCAAAGCAATGTGCAACTCACACCAACATCTGTACCCAAGGAAAACAAAAGGGCATATTCAAGGACTGCTACAAAGCAACAAAGGAAGAAGATGCAAAAAACACTTTAAAGTTGTCTTTCAATCTCTAAGATTTTCTAGGCACAATTTGATTTTAATGGATTTGTGATTTCGGTACTAAAGACATAGTGGAACAAAGGAAATTTTTTTGCTTTTATGCACAATTTGGTTTTAAATTGAAACAGAGAGGAATTAAACTCTTTTATTTAGTTATTTGAGGATACAACTCTACTTCAACATTTTTTAAATATTATGAATACAATGAATATTTAGTGGAAGTCATGAAATAAATGAAATTGAAAAAAAAAAAAAAAAGCCATAGCAAAAATACATGGTATTGGGACATATGTGCAAATTAAAAACTATTGGGAGGAGCTTCGGCTTAAAACTGTGATCTATGTGTCATCTTTTGGGACAGTAATGATATTTTATGTCCTTCTATTATGGATATAATTTTTATTTATTTTTAATTAAAAAAATTAGTAGCATTCCCGTGCGATGTTCTTTTGTAATATTTATTAAACCAAATGTAAAAGTATATTATGATTATTGTAATATATTACTTCATAATATCTGTATTTATCTTATTTTTAATATTACTTCATAATATTACATGTTTCATCTTATATCAAAGTCAATTTAGCTTTCAATAATTGAAATTAGAGAGATGTTTAAATCTGAATGTGTTGACATTTGATTTAAAACTATCCCGTGCATCGCACGAGTTTGCGACTAATTGCTGTTAAAAACAAAAAAAATGTAACACCGAAATAGAGGGAGACATTGCCACAACATTTTGCACTATCCTTTATCTTTAAAGTCATGCTTACTGCATCTTCTAACATTTTGTCTTTAGTGAAGCTTACTGCTTATTCGTTATCATCTAATCAAATAAACAATGGCTGTGCACCACAAGATCGAATAATAGAACAATAATAAAAAGCAAATCAGAATGATTTTATGATAGAATTATATATCTGCTTTCTTATCCCCTGATCTTTTAAGCATGTCTTTGTTTCTGAACGAGTCGCCCCAGAATTCATCTTTATTGCTGTGACTATTGTTAGTAAGGAAACTTGTAAACCATCTAGCAGAAAGTTTCGGAGTGCGATTCAACGTTTGGCGATCAACGTAGTAAAGTCCAAACCTTTTTTTGTAACCATGTACCCATTCAAAGTTGTCCATCAAGGACCATATGAAATATCCTCGCACATCCGCCCCACTCCTGTCAATATCATCCAAACCAAATTCTTATTCTGATATTAATCAAGTATTATTATTATTATTATTATTATTATTATTAATTGATGAATAAAAATCATGTTATCTATAAATTTAAATAATTTAAGTAACTAATAGAATGGTTTATATTTTTACATATATTTCTACCATGAAAATATTAAATATATGCACAAAGAAATAACCTTTAGTTTTTTAAATAAAAATAAATATTAAATTTCTAATTGTTCTGATGAGTTAGCTAATTTATGAGAGTTGTTTAAACTTAAACTTATTGTATATTCTAACTACAATTAAAATTTAATGGGTCTTAGTTAATTAGCTCAATTAGTAAAATTTTTGGTCTCAAATCAAAATTTAAATCTCATCTACATTATAAAGTAATTAATGACTTGACCTAATAATAAAAAGTGATTATCATAGAATGGATGTTATTAGGTTAAAATTCTATTGTATTTATAATTAAAAAAAAAAAAAAAATACCACTATACACAATAAGGGTATGACGCTATCAACTTCGATGGATGCGCTATCCTAGTACTTTCTCTTAACTCACATGTACATAAAGAAAACATGACACATATATTAAATACATGTGCCATTTAACCAATGTCTCATTTGAACTTTCAATTCGTTGAGTAAAGACATTATTCATGTGGTTGGAACAAGGTAGGTCTCTGATTTTAAGATTCTGTTCATTCTCACCTTATTGCTCGGGCCAAAGCAGCAAGGTAGGCCTTATGAAACTTGATTCGGTCTATATCTTCTAGTAAGTCCTGCACCTGTTCACTCTGTTTCTCTGGTGGCGTAAACCCTGAACACGAGTTAAAGATTGAAATGTCACACTTTAAAATTCAAGAGACATTACCATCAGTATTTACACTTTAAAAATGCAGGAGGCATTTTTCACACCTAATAGGTGCTTAAAAAAAAAAGCATTTAAAATAATGCTATATGTTAAGGTAAAAATGTCAAATAATTAAACTTGAAACTAGAATTACATGCATAAGTTAATTCATTCTTTTTAGAGGGGGAAAAAATAAAATAGTGTGGCTATTACACTCACCATTTTCAGTCACAAACATGGGCTTGTTATTGTATCTTTTCTTAACGTGGTCAATGATCTTCTCCATGCCTTCTGGAACGACAAAAAACCTTGGCATTCCAGTCTGCAAAGAAACAAGAAACCTTGCAGAAAACGCATTGTAAAAAAAAAAAAAAATACAAATAGAGGGAAACTTATAAGGACTAGCTAGCTAGGGAACAATTATATTAGCATTTAGCATACCAGTCCTCCAACTGCAACGCCATCTCGATATCCTGTGGTGTTTACAAAGCCTTGGATTGGGCGATCTTCGCCATCAGTGCAAGCAGAATGGGTGCAGTCTTTTGCATATAGAGTTGAATAGTGATTGATGCCAATGAAGTCGAGACTGCCTTTTATAAGTTTTCTTTCTGTAGGGGAGAACCTTGGCAATTCACTTCCAAGTATATGGCGCATTTCAGGAGGGTAATCACCAAACACTAGGGGATCTAGTATCCTGCATGTATAGAATAAAATCGACTGTTCCAAGTCATTAAAAAAAAAAAAAAAAAAACTACTGTCGCATTAATAATTTAAAGTGATATATATATATATATATATATATATATTGTTCACTTTAAGAATTTTGAGTTTGAAACAATTTTCTATAATAAATTGAAACAAATTATGTTTTAGAGTCAACCGCAAATAGTTGGGAATAAAACTGTCATTAATTGTTAATAAAAAGGATTTTAAAAAAACCCTAAAAGGCAAACATGGCACTAAAAAGTAGTGAGTTTTTAGAAATATCACTTATGAACTTTGAGATGAGTGTCAATTTTGGATTTCAATAACTAAGCTCCTAGATATTAAAGTTGTGACAGACCAAATATTTTGTAAATATTTTCAAATTAAATCCTAAGGGATTTAGTATGCGCACTATGTGTACATCATCTGGTTAAATCTATTAAGATGTAAGGGAAAATGTTAAAAGAAATTTGATTTAATTTCTCACAGACCTAATATCCAAAGTTTAATCATGCAAATTAAAAAATCCAAAAAACAAATTGACACTCAAATCATAGTTCAATAGTGATATTTGTAAAACCATCATAAAGTAGTTATGAATTTAAAGAATCTTGTAAAAGTAAAAGTTCACTACTATTTTAATGTTAATTAAATTACTAATTTAGTCTTTCAACTAGTAACTGTGTTATTTAATCTCTTAAATTTCAAAATCAATTCAATTTTAACCTACTGTTCTCCTGATCCTTGCATTGTTTTCTTCTATTTCCCATCACTTTTTAGTCTTTCAACTTGTAATTGTGTTATTTAATCTCTTAGCTTTCAAAATCAAGTCAATTTTAACTTACTGTTCTCTTGATCCTTTCATTGTTTTCTTGTATTTCCCATCACTCTCTCCCACTTTCATATCTTAGGGCATCTCATATTTAAAATGTCTCTATTTTTTTTTCTTCATTAGAGTATTAGACATGCATATTTGTCCCCGCACCCCCCCCCCCCCCCCAAATAATAAAGCAAAAATGAATACCTCAAAGTTTTACCTATTTCTCGTACGACCCCAAACTTAACCTTATTCTAATGCTCCTAATTAAAGCCCCATATTTACCGTTGTTCAAAATTTGGAGGAATGTAACCTGCCTAAAGTCATGTGATGTGAAATAAAATTTAAGTTGATGTTAAAATATCATAAATTTTATTACATAGATCAATAAAATAATATGTCAACTTTTAAAACATAAAGTGATAAAATAAAATCATAATTGAGAAATTTATATATATTATAATTATATAACATCAATTATATTTATTTTCAAATAAATTTGTAAATATTTAAATAGAATTAATAATTTTAGAGCTTTTCTAAATTTAATCCTTACCAATACAAATCGAATGCCAATGCTCTATTAACAGCTTGCCGATCCAATTCTTCATCCGTAAGGGGTTCATACATTAATGCATTTACAACGATCCCAATAAACCCACCATGTTTCATCTGCACGAAAATCAATCTTTTACTAACTTTTTTTTTTTTTTTTTTTTTTTTTAAGGAACAATCTTTTACTAACTTAACAATCCAAAACACCAAAGAATAATAATGCTAATAATAATATGCGGCTTCAAAATAATAATAATAATAATAATATGGGTCATGTTAACTAATGCACTTAGAACATTAGTTAACAATCCATTTTAAGAAAGTTTTGACATTAATTTTATAAAAAATGAAAAAAACTGTCAAAACATTAATTTTTTATTTTATTATTTTCCTATCTTTATATGAATTATTAATCAATATCATTTTCCTAATAGCATAATATAATAGTGAAAAAAACAATATATAAGAACCTTGTTGGTTGTTGCCCACTAAAAATTACCTGATATTGCTTACGATATAAATGAACAGCCATGGAATGTGATAGCAACATGTTGTGCATGGCGATAAGAGGCTCTATGTCAGAATTGCCAGAAGAACAATTTCCAAAAGGCTTTGAACAGTGACCCAGTGGGTATGTTCCCCATATATAGGCCCTATTGACGAAGAGGCCCGGCTCATTGATTGTGGCCCAGTACTTTACTCTATCTCCAAACTTCTCAAAACAAATTTTGGCAAAATACACAAAATCTTTTCTACACCAAAGCCGTCATATATTTTAAGTTTCAACTACATAACTCATTATTATTAGGCACAAACAAACAAATTAAAGGGTAAGATTTTAAGAAAATTTGGATATTTTAGGAGTGGGATGCAAAGTATAGGGGGCCCTTAAAAATCATGGCAAATTAAGCCAGAATTTCATACCTATTTTGACACCAAATTTCACAATTCAAGAGACACATAATCATACAAGTCAACAAGTTGTAAAATTAAGTATGCAATTGGGTGTCTCAAAAATTATTTTTTTTAATAATGCTACCCACAATATACTTTTACAACAATTCCATAATAAATTTTAGGTAGTAAGTTATTATTAGTGGGCAAAAAGTCATTTTAGTGGTACACCTAAATTAAAACAAAAAAGTAGTTTGCTATATAAAATTTGTTGTGAAAATATTATAGATTAACAATGTAACATTATTCTTATTCTTTGCCATAACTTGAAAACATTATTCTTATTTTTTTGTCTTAACTTGATGACACGAGCAACTATAAATGGTGGAGAAAATGTGATGGAAGAAGTGCAACATATCATGCATCAAGTTGTGACAAAATGTGTGGTTGAAGAAGAATTATTTATTTATTTATTTGATAATGCATTTGTTGCGATGTAGAGAAGGCAGAGACTTGAGACTTACTGTATCAGAGGGTTGAGCCATCCCCCATATCTAACCTCGAGTTCTTGCGGAATGTCATGGTGGTGGATGGTCACATATGGTTGAATTCCTACATCATGCATCAAATCATTTGCTAATATTTGCTATTTCAAGACCATAAATTGTAAATAAATTTTTTTTTTTTTTGATAATTTGATAATTGGGCGAAACGATTTGAATTCTAAATATCTCTTAGAAATAAGTTAATAGCAAACTATAAAGAAATTAAGATATGAAAATTGTTTAAAGAAACCTAGAAGGTTACCTCTGAGCAATAGATTGTCTATGATTTCGTTATAAAATTTGATTCCTCTTGGGTTAATTTCACCAAACCTTCCTCCTGTTAAGGTCAAGAAATAATAAGTTGGTAAAATTATGAATTGGCATAATTGGGTAAATGACAAGTTAGAATTCAGATACATACTAGGTAGGATTCTTGCCCAAGAAATCGAGAACCGATATGCATTTACCCCCAAAGACTGCACTATCTTAAGGTCTTCCTGTGCATATAGAAGGAATTAGGATGGACAACCATTTTGGTCATTGAACTTCATTCCATTCTATTAATTTTTCCTTATTAGAGTTTCAACTTTCATATCCTTAAGATTTGAAAAATGATAAGTTTTGTAATCTACACGTACGATAATATATCATTTGATTAATTTGATATGTTTACAATAATAAATAGTTTATATGACTTACAGTTACAGATCGCATGCCCACAGACTAATTGGATTAAAAAAAGGTCACGTAGCCACCATGACAGCTCACTATAAGTTAATCGAGAAATTCAAAATGTGGCCATGTGAATCGTGGTTGCCCTGTGACATTTTTTTTTTAATCCAATAGATCGCTAGCATATAATATTTAAAGTAATGTATGTAGACATGTTTTTTAATTATTATATTAAATTTATCATCTTTTTAAAAAAGTTGCAATATTTTCATTAAAAAATTTTATATGCCACGTCAATATTAGCTTACAGACCAAATTGGATCATTTTACACAGTTTGAAACTTCAGAAACCAAATTCACTAAACATCATAAATGACTTATCCCCAAGAAATCACGCAAGAGTTTATTAGTTTATTAGTTTAAAGGGAAAATTTAGTTACAGTACTTAAACGTTGTTTTTTAGATTTCTCTTTTAAAATTCAGCTGTGTGACTGTACTTAACTAAAAATACACTTCTATTTAAATAAATAAATAAAAAAAATAAAAAACTGAATCTTAAAGAGGAGAACTTAGGAAACAACACTTAAGTAACCTAAGTATTGTAAGTAAGTTTTGTTCTTATTCTAAAATCAGTTTTTCTCCGACTAATTCAAAGGTTTGTGAATTGAAAAATTAATGTCAAGCTTTATACCAGGTAGCGATGGTAATGATCATCAGCAACATCCCCGTTTTCATTATTCATTATATTTCCTGAACATTAAAATAATCAAACAGTCAATATTGATCAAAGTGCATTTAGCTGAAAAGTGATTATATATTTATATGTATCTTTACCTGGAACATGACAAAATACATCCCAGTTGCTAGCACCCTTACCATCTTCAAGATATGCACCTTCAACCTATAACATATTAATTGCATCAAAGAAATCTCAGACTCAACCTGTGATTCCCCAAATTATGTTGAAGTGTGTGAGTTGTGTATTAAGTCTCACATTAAACATATACTGTGCAATTTTGATTTTATGAACAATTACAGAGAGGCTCATTTGTAACTAAACAGAGGAAGAAAAAGAAATAATGCCTGATATGATGAAGTGCTTGTTCCAAAGAGGAAACCATCTGGGAAGTGGGATTTTTTTACATCTTCTTCGTCTTCATTGGAACTTTGAGCAGAAAAATGAGCAGAAGAGAAAAGTATAGCTGTGAAGACCAAGAAAAAGAGCTGGGACGTTGTGATTGTCATTTTGGTTTCAACTGTAACCATGTCCTTTTGGTTTCAATTTGTGGTATAAAAAGCAGTCTGAGCATTTAGGTATACCACCCGTAATTCACAAATGGGCCAGGGTGCAAGTTGTGGCTTGTCATGTATTATTAAATATCATATGATTCATATCTGTTGTTCACCAATGATTTGGACTGTTGTAAATAAACGAGTTACATTTGAGAACAAACCAAAAAAAAACGTTGGGATAACAGAGGCTAAGGTTGGCTTCGTCCAGTAGGATTTTTAGTGATAGGAAATTAGGAATTATCAATAAAAGCTCTTCTTATTTTGTTGGAAGTTTTAGGATTTGCTTAATTGTTAGTATTTGATTATCAGTTTGTAATTTGAATTTGAATTAGTTTAAATTTTGAACACCCCTAATGCATTTCTTGTATGCATGACTATTTAAGAGAAGGAATCAATTGACCATAAAATTCAATTCTCCTTTCTCAAGTATGCATGACTATTTAAGAGAAGGAATCAATTGACCATAAAATTCAATTCTCCTTTCTCAAGTTCAAGAAGGTAGTCACCTCAAATCGACTAAGATATCTTCTAATTGTTCTAGTGCATAGCTTCTTTTTTTTTTTTTTTTTTTTTTTTTTTTTTTAAGAATGAGATAATTACTGCAATTGATAGTAGATGCACGTAAAGGAATTAAAACAAACAAAAGGGTTCGCTTTGCTAAATAACATACAAAGTGAAGAATTTTGTCCATCAATTTATAAGTTTAATTGGCCCCAGGAAGTGACAACGCAATGTGTTGATGTCATTTTTATGTTTTTTTTTTTTTGTACAAGGTTAATTAGACAAATGATAATCTTCACGGGGCATCTGAATGATCGACTCACTTGTCTGGATCTTAATTAAAACTCAAAGGTCCCAGTTCAATCCACCACACTATCGTTTATCGATTCATGAGGTTTCATCAATTCTTAATAATAATAATCTTCATGGGGCATCTGAATGATGGACTCACTTGTCTGGATCTTAATTAAAAGTCAAAGGTCTCAGTTCAATCCATCACACTACCTTTTATCGATTCATGAGGTTTCATTAATTCTTAATACAGGGAGTGGAATAGCATAGCCAAAGGCAAAGAGTCCTACTTGTATTAAAAAAAGAAGAAGACAAATGATAACAACTTAGGTATCCACAATTATTAAAAAAAATTATGTTAATAAAAGCAAAAGCAACAATTATTTAGCTTGATATTTGCCTTTTAATTAAGGATAAAGTTTTCCTTTGAATTATTACATCTTTTGCAAATTTGAATTGAAGGGTGTTATAAAATTGGTATATTTCTGGCATCATATCCATAAATGGCAATTTATAAAACCATTTATATGTATTAATCATATGACCAATTAAAATCCATAAAAAAATATACTAATCACATGACCAATTAAATAATTTAAACTAGTCATTTGACTAAATATACATGACCAAAAATACACATTAACGGTTTTATGAATCTTCACGCAAGTCCAGATTGGAGGTAAACTATGTTCTTAAACTAAAGATCTAACAAATTAAATTGAAAAAAAAAAATTAAAAGTATTACAAATTTTACTAGAGAATTAAGGTTTACAAACAGACGTGACATTGAATAAGATTGGGGCAACTTTAACAACATAATAAATAAATTTTGATTTTTTTAATTATTATTTTTTGAATGGTAACATGTTAATTTATAAAAAATTGTTACATACCCAGCATTATTCAATTAAATGTGTTTGGTCTACAAGCTATGCGTTTATATATTGAAGAAGCTTGAGTAATTATTCCAAAAGCAATACTCCATTCTTTCACAATAATAATAGGTCCTAATAATACAATATTGAAATAGCTTGAGTAATTATTCCAAAAACAATACTCCATTCTTTCATAACAATAGTAATAATACAATAGGATCCATAGTTGATATGAGATGATATTAATGAGAAAGCATTAATCCTAGAATATTGAATAATTGGCCAAATTGGCCTATAATTATTTTAATTAAGTCTGATATCCCCTAAATTGTACCCTTTAGTTTGAATGGATTATGAAACAATATATCTAAATTGACACTATCTATATTATAGTTTTTGAAGTAGGCCACATTTTTTGTTTTTGTTTTTTTGTTTTTTTTGTTTGAGAAGATGAAGTAGGCCACTTGGCTGCAAAGATTCCCACTTCCAATGAGGATAGCCAAATAATTTTGTGAAGGTCACCGACGGCTTTATTGTCCACATATCATACACCAGTCACAAGATAAAAGTTTGCATATCGAATTGTAGATGGAGACGATTGTAGAAAAAAAAAATGTCTTTCTCCAATATTTTTCCTTCTAAATATGATGTCCAAATGTCAAACAAAACGAAATATCAATTGAAACTTGAAACATAGGTTATACATCCATAGATACAGTAAAAAAAAAAACAAAGGACATAAGTTACTAAAATTTATGAATGCACGTCACAACTTTGCACATTATTTAGGGTAAAATAATTGGATATTTCTTGAATTTTGGAATAGTTACACTTACAAAACTTTTATTTTAGCCAATTTAATGCATAAACTTTAGTACTATATAAAATACTCTCTTTAACTTTTATTTTAGCATATTTAGTACATAAACTTTGATACTGTACCAATAATTCCCCTAAGCTTTTATGTTGTAGTAGTGAAACCCCTTCATTAATTTTTTTTTCTCCTTAATGATTTAGTACAAAAATAATATAAATTGGAGGAGGGGGGATAATTAAAGGGGGTCTTATGGCTACATTAAATTTGTGAAAGATAAAGTTAAGAGAATCTATTTGCTACCGTACAAAAATTTATGTACTAAATTGACTAAAATAAATATTCAGATGGTGTAAATACAACAAACCCAAAGTTTAGCAGATGTTCAGGACATTTTTTTCGACAACACACATTATTTGGGACTCTGGCTTTAGTTTCGCTTTCAATTCATTAATTGATTAAAGAGACATTACACCTACAACATCAAAAGGGACGATAAAGGCCCATCCTTGTTGATATTGACATTGCCATTTTTTGGGCCCACGGGGCATGGGTGCAATACCCTAAGCATGTGGACCCGATCTCAATCCGATATCATATTCAATTCACGTCCTTTTCCCTTTTTAATTTATTAATAGGTCCTTTTATGTCCAAGCCTTTTCCTCCACCAAATTGATTAGAGTAATTTATTATAAAATAAATGGATTAAGAAACCCAACTAACTGAACTAAGAGAGAAACAAAAAGCAGAAGGAACCAGCCCATCCCAAACCTATTTAGGGATGAATGAGATGCAATAGATAGCCCAAGTTTGTATTGTTTTGGGCTAATTATCTTCTTCCTATTTTTTTGAAAACCTGGGCTAATTTACACAACAAAAATTCCACAGTATAAAAGAGGTGAGATAATTTCTTATATTAGATACGTTATTTACAATAACATATTCACAGTAGAGTTAAGAGTGGCAGAGATTAACTTGAGAATCACCTTAAAAATGGCTAGATTAAATTTGGATATTGAAAGAGTTCCTCTTTCTCCTTTTCTTTTCCCATGTGAAAATTCAGAATGGGCTCTAAGATGACTGTAAAGCTTTGGACATCAAATCCACAAAAAGCTCTTTCTTTTTTTCTTTTTCTTTTTTGAAGGTAAGAGATCTTGCTGGACCATATAAACAGAACCTGATTCCAAAAGTTTGAGCCCAGAAATATGCAGCTTGTTATTTACATTCAATTAAATAAACATGAGTCTGATGAGATCTAGCAGACTACACAGGTGACAGTTTTGTATGTGCCCAAGACATAAGTCTCATACCATCTCATTACATGGATCATGTGACAACTTCACTAAAATATTCACCAAATAATTAATTAATAATTATGCTTAAGTTCAAATCCGTTGGATTTTTTTGACTATCAATTTAGGGAATTTTCTTTTGGTTCTTTGTACACAAAGTATCGAAACTAAAATTAAAACTACCACTAATGGGTGTCAGAGTATGAAATTCAAGGAGAAATCTTATATAAAAAATTAAAAAAAAAAAAATTCATAACATTTTCCCCAACAGTTGAATTGACAAGCTTTTACTAGTTCTTATCTAGTGAGGGTCTTATCTTGTGTTGCAACCTGAATATTTCTTCTCTTGAGATTGAGATTGATGCCAAAGCTATTGTGGATATTTTGAACAAGCCAGCTTTTGAAAACAGCATTATTTCTCCTATTTTGGATGATTGTAGGCTATTGATTGGCCGGTTTTCTCAGATTCGTGTGAAGCATTGTTTCCGTCAGGCGAATAGATGTGCGGATAGCCTTGCTAGAATGAGTTTTAGTCTAGATAGTGTTTTTTCTTCTTTTCATAGTCCGCATGTGGACTTGTTGGATGTTTTTGAGGATGATCTCAATGGGGTGTATGTTAACAGGTTTTGTCCTAATCCTGTTGTTCCCTTTTAGTTTGTTTTAATGAATCGTCTTTCACCAAAAAGTTCTTATCTAAACCTATTATGTAAGTTACTTTTTTACTTACCACTGAAAATATGTTCTATTTTTTAAAATAAAATAATTTGCCACATTTGAGATTTGTTGTGTCTATAGAGTTTCTTATTAATTGTGTTACCATACGCACAATTATTTATTTTTCATAGGGAAACTAATAATCTAGATGTTTTACTAAAATTAAAATGTTTTACACACTAAACAAGCATATGTAACCCCTTTTTTTTTTTTTTTAAGAAACAAAAAGACAAGAGAGAAAATGAGGTTCTAACTTTTAATACAAAGGTACTACAAACTCCACTCTAAAGTTAAACTACACACAACTCTCTTAAGCAAGCTAAACAAGCACGGCTGATTTAAAGAAACAACCCTGATTCTTCTTCACACAGGAAATGTGTTACCCACCGATCATAATTTTCGGACATCCGCAATTTTATGACCAGCCAAAAACGTAATGAAGAACATAAACCAGGGCCAGGGAGAATGGGTAAAGTAGAAAAGCTGGTATAGAAGTCCACAGAGGTAAATGGGTGCGGAAGCTGGCCAAGGCACCTATCACAATGCTGACAATAAGAATAGCCAGCACTTCAGATGAGAAATCCCATGTCAATCCCCTGAAGTAAACAAGGGCCAAGAAGACTGGGAGATTGAGAACATTATGCTTCGTTACTGCCCCATATAGCTGCAGCAAGAAATAGATGTTTTATGACACTTGCAGTTGAATTTCTCTAGAAAAATCAATAATTTCAAATGAAAGCATAACTTATACACATCGTTGCTTTCATTGCTGCCTGTCAAATACGGGAATATGTTTAGATAGACCTATTATTAGATTAAGTAACAGACAAAAAATTGTCGATGTAAAGCTACAACAGAGGTATAATATCAAATTCATACTACCAACTTGTCATCAATAACAACCATATTTTGATGGATTGTTCTGCCTTTTACAGCCAGTAAAATGATCAGGTTCACAGAGAAAATCAAGCAAGTTACACACTTTTCTATTGTTTAGTCAGCTAAAAGAGCTTTTAAGGCCACCAAAAACTAAATTCAGGTTTATGGTCAGAATTGAAGTGCCTGGTGTTCCTTGACTTCCAAGGATGGGTAGTGAATCTCGGTAACTGGTTCCACTCACCAGTGAAGTCTCAAAACAACCCAAAGTAACTGATTTATTTATTGATTAGTTTGTAAGTTACACATGCACTCAATGAATTTAGAATCCAGGACCTCACCCTCCGATTCTTGAAAGAGGAAGGAGTGCCAAAATTAATTTAAATTTAAAAATCCACATATCAAAATGATGTAGTACTACCGTCCTAATTTTTGTTTCGCAATAGCAGTTTCAAATTTTGGGAATCTAGCTAATACACTAATATCACAATTTAATACATATCTTGCAATTCTGTAATCTATCTGTGCATGATCAACTCTAGAGAGTAAGCACTAAACAATAAACACAGCATAGACAAGAAGAGTAGGGAATAAGAAACAAACCTCCGAAAATGTGAATGAGGCTGCTGCCCGCTTGGCACGGCTAGCAAATGTAATTGCTGACACAGCATCCCTAGAGCTGGTAGCCAAAGGCAGCACAATGAAAGAGATGAAGAAAGCAGGAATACTAGTGGCATCAGAGAAGTTTTCGACTGCATCTACCAGGGGATCAGCAAAAGCAACAGCAATGATAGTTCCAAGCAATAACAATAGTACTGCCTTATTGATAGAGGTCCATTTGGAATTCTTAACATCCTCAACTTTTTTATCACGCGGATCCCTCACATCCAACTGAGCATGCTCATCTTTTGTTTGCTGCGTATAAATTTCCAAGAAAGTTTTTTAATTAAGAATCTGTTGATATGAAGATAATGAATATGAAACAACTCAATTTACCTGGTGAAAGTCATCAAAAATCTTATTAAATGAGTAAGGTTCAGGATCGCGATCAACAGTCTGATTTATCTTGCATAGCCATCTACAAATGCCATTGACAAACTCCACCTTTTCAATTTGAGAATTACGAGATGTATCAAAATCATCCATTAGTTTATTTATAGCATCATCATGATTCACTTCGATCTCTTGAAAGTGAATTCCACCGATCAATGCTTCCAATTCAGAATATGAAATATGTCCATCACTATCTTTGTCAACTTCAGAAAACAGCCTGTCATAATATCCAACAAAAAATTCATCAAATACAGAAAAATAAAAATTAAAGAACAATTTTCTGTTAATAAATAAATAAAAACTAACATTTCAATGATGTCTTTGTTAGGTTCACCATTCTCCATGAGCTGCATTCCCGGTGCAAGTTTTTTTAGAAGTTCTAATATAACAAGCATGTACTTCACATAAGCAATTTTTCTTGTTTGGATCGAAGGCTGAAGGACCTGCACAATGTTTTTAACTTTCTCTATCAGAAAGTAAACCATAATATGGAAAGTTCAGACATTAAAACCAGAAAAGATGGCCAAGCTACCTCAGATATTAAAATACTCCTTCAAATTTACCTATCCAAACGACTACAATCATATAGTAATGTCAAAACTTACAAATCAGACGTTTCAAATCAGACATTAAAACCGTAGTCATTAAAGTTTGGGAGCGTTTACATTTTATACTTAAAAAGTTTTAGAATTTTTGGTTGTAAAATCCAAATATCTCCAAACTATTCCAATTGTTGATCAGCTGCAATAATTATATTTTAAAAAAATATATCAAAACTTAAATCTTTTTTTTTTAGAGAGAGTTTCAACTTATAATGTCCGTTTCTGATGATAACTCTTTGTCATTAGACTATAACACTAATCAATTATTAGTATAAGCAGGAATTGAACTCCAGGTCTCTTATTTAAACATTAAAAACTTTACCAATTAAGTTAATTGAAACCCACTTAAATACAAATATTCTTGAACTATTAGTTCTGTGTGCTTTTCTCCTAAGAAAAGCTTAGTTCAATGGTTTAGCATTGCTAAACCTCTTAAGCATTTGCATCCGGGTTTGCATAAAAATATCTATTTTATACTATCTAAAATGTTACTTTATTTATTATTCCAATCCACTTTACAATACACTCAACATCTCAATCTCTATTCTTTCATCACTTCATTTAAACATTCTTATCATATTATTTAATAGTATGTAATTCATTGCATATGCACGAATATAATTAAAAACAATCATAATTACATGGTTAATTTTTTTAATAGATTCAAATTATACATGGTATTAACTTACACATTTTTTAAACTATATATTTCTAAAATATGTAATGGTTTCTTATTAATTATATCTATATATATATATATATATGTTTTAGAATTTAATACCATGCATATGCAAATGCTTAAGAGGTCAGAGTTCAAACTACCATTTAGAATTTTTAAGCCTATTAAGAAGCCAATGTTCTCCCTCAACTAGATAAGATACAGTCTACTCCATATTCCAGAACAGGAATTGGAGCTTGAAGAGAGGTCACTGATTCTAACCAACTTCAGTGCAGATTAAAGAACAAAATCTAAAAAATTGTTGAAAAAAAATTCCATATGATTAGACAAATCTTTTGATCACTCCATATTATCTATAAAAGAATAAAAAATTTGGAGATGGAACTGGGTTACCAACCAGCAAAGAAAATATAATTATAGGCACACGTACCTGATAAAGGATATAAGAAACCAATAGAAGAAGAGAGACAATAAGCCCAATCAAGACTGCGAAGTGCCTCCCTAAAGTTAAATTGAGAATTTGCGGTATTTGAACAACTAAAAGTGGGATGACAGATATGACCATTATCCATGCAGCATACTGAGTTCAAACATCAGTACTAATGCCAGATTCTGCAAAGATGTGAGATTGTATTTGGTTATGAATCCTTGTGAACCATTTAATTATACAGTTACAAAACATTTCACTCTACAGGACATATATGAAAATGATTCAGTGGTCTAGGATAATAATAAGTTTAACCTACCACAACCAACTCTCAGAAATCAGAATGGAAAGCACTTAGAAGATGACACGGTTTAGGCATGTTTTCTACATATTAAATGGGTCCATGTATGATACCATCCATCTAAAATAAAAGGGAATATAGAAATGAAAATTATTGTTTCACATTCTATGAAGTACACTCCGTACACATAATGTCCAGACCTTCACAAAATTATTATCATATCGTCTATCAATAATTGTTTTCAAATTTACTATATAAATATTTTAAGAAACTGAAAAATTTTGTGTAAAATTGTACCATCTATTTTAGCTAATAAGCAAAATATATTACTATTTTGATTGATTTATTTATTTCATTATATGCTATAATCCTTTTTATTAAAGTTTATTATATACTGCATTTGAAAAAAGTGCGATTTACTTCAAATGCATGTTTCTGCTTTGCGCCTAGGCTTCAAGAGACCTACATGCATAATTAAGTATGATTCACATGTTTACCAACATTGAATTATATTACTATTATGTTTAACCCAAGCATTGTCTTGTGGTTTGTACTTAATGAATTTCTATTGTTACTATTAAGTTGTGATTTTTCCATGTTAGTCTTGTTGGCTTTATTTTGTGTCAATTTGCTTGTAATTCCTTTTATTATTTGCTTGTATTTTTTGGGATTTATTGTATATATGTTTAGTCTCAAGTTGGTGAAGATTTGCTTAAAATAGAGGGTTTTGCGACTAGCTCGCAAGTAGGTTGAGATCTTATGAGGAAATTCAAAAACCTATTATGTCAAGGTATCTCGTGGGTAGGCCAACCCACGAGTGAGCCGCAAGACACATTGATAGCATGATTTTTGTGTGCAACCCTTCCCTCCTTCACCATATTGTATATATCCTCATTAGCCACAAAATTGTAAGAAGAGTTTTGGAGAGAAACCCTAGAAACACCATTGGAGAGTTAGTAATTGTGAGCCTACAATCTACTACACAAATATCTTCGATTTTCTCTACTCTCTTACCTCTCCAATTGTCAAATCTTGAGATAGGATTTCATCCAAAAAAAACCCTCACATAATCTAAGTGTTAAGAGTGTTTTGGACCCTGGAAAGCATTGAAGCTTAGCCACATATTTAGCTGGTAAGACATGGTGGTACAATCGGGTGTAATGTGGGATTTTGGAACCTAGTGAAGACAAGAATTCATCAAGTCCATTGGTAGCTGGAGTTTGGAGGGTTCAAGTACTTTAGATAGCTTAGGCTTGGAGGGTCTTTATATATTTATTTACTCTAATTGATTTACTAGTGGATCATTTCGACTTGTCAGACCATAAAAAGGTTTCTCTATCGGGTTCTCCAGTTTTCCTCTTTGATAACACATCCGGTGTTATCTTGAGTTTACATCATCTTCTCCCTACTTCCCTTGGTTATTTGCTTTATTCAATTATGCTTGTACATGCTTTAATTGATAGTTTTGGTTTATTAATTGTATTTCGCATAAAATTAATCCAACTGTAATTAAAATTTGGGGGTTGTTTTTGCACCTAGTAATTAGATTAGTGCACTTTCAATTACCTCCAACCTAATGCTTTGGATTGTTTATGAACCATTTCTACTTGTCTACCTTTTATAATATCTTGTATCCTATAGTGCCGTATCAATTAAAAAGCCACCAAAGACGTATAGGTTTGGGATTCCCTTTCCCACCCCACATGGAAAAGAAAAAAAATTGCATTTTTTAGAATATATATCATTTGTCTCATTTTTTTAGTTTCATTTATATTTCAGCAATCATGGTAAGCTATGTGGTTTATTTTTATTATTATTATTTTTTCATTTTAAACTTTGCTTATTTTATATGGATCAAGTGAATATATGGTAAATTGAGATTTATGGAGTATAATGTGAAACACAAAAAATGGCATAGAAGATTTGTATTCCATTTTTTTTAATGTTTCTAAGTACCAAAAAATATAAAGGACTCACAAAGCCAACTCTTTGAACTTATACACAAAAAATAAGTAGTTTTAAAGATTAATAATGAAGAAAAACCACCGTACACTCATGATGAGATAATCACTCTACAAATATAAATACTTATGGGGTGTGGGGTGCAGGGAATAAATAAAATAAATAAATAAAAACATTCAATTTAAGTACATACTTGTTAAACTACACCCATTTGTATCCTTTGTATCCTGTGCAAATGAATCAACAAGGTCGCACTTCCCAACAACAACACACGATCCCCATATTATTGTAAGAAGTATAACAGTTGACCCAGCTACCATTCCCACTCCAATAGAGACTTTATTTTGAGCAGTTTCTGTAGTTCCAGAAATACCCGATACTATACAACACGAGAGTTGATTAGATCATTATAAAATCAATGAGCAAGTGTAGGTTGGTATGAGAGAGAGAGAGAGAGAGAGAGAGAGAGAGAGAGAGAGAGAGAGAGAGAGAGAGAGAGAGAGAGAGAGAGAGAGAGAGAGAGAGTGTAGGTTGGTATGAGAGAGAGAGAGAGAGAGAGAGCATCCACAGCAGTGAAGCTAAAAATTTAGTTTTTTAGCTCCACCAAAAGTTCCTTTATCTATTTTACCTACACATATGTTGCAGCAGTGAATCTATTTTAGCTTTCAATACAATAAAATAATATAACAAAGCAAGAGGTTAAAAAAAATCTTATTATTAAATGATTATATATATATATATATCTCTAAAATATATATAGATAAAAGATAGAAATTTTATTCTAACCTAATTTAAGTGTATATGTGTGTAAAACTAATTTTATTCTAACATAATCTAAGTGTATATGTGTGTAAAACTTTCTCTTGAAAACTTGAATATTGACACTTACTCCCTACACCTTACAAACATTAATATTTATTATTAAATGATTAATTCTTGAGCAAAATGAAAGTAGATGAGACTTAAGCGGTAAGCCAACTAAGGTCAGCAATTTGATTTATGATGGTTATCAAGTTATGAATATTGAAATTTTTTGGAAAACTTCGTCATGCAACCTGCAACCAATAGCAAAGGATTGAATTGCACTAAATTCTGTAGGATTAACCCATGTCTCCTTTCAAATTAATTATTCTAATATTCTTCTAAAAAAAATTATTCCAATAAGTTCTATTTTAAAAGTTAATCTTGTGTACACGTGGCCATATATATCATGCCAATGGTACCGGGCAAAAAAGGAATAAATTACTCCCCAAAAAGGGGAAAAAAAGTTGTGCATCATTTACAAGATTTCGCCTATAGTGCATCTAAATGATACACAAATAATTGCAAACCTATTCAGTGGTGAAGGCCAAAATATTCTTTTAGCGGCAGCGTATGATGATATTTTAGAATTAATATTTTCCTAATAGGTTAATTTATATTAAAAAAAAAAGTAATAGTCAATTTCCTTTCAATATATATTATATATATATATATTATTGAAATTTATTTAAAATATTTTAGAGTTTAAATTTAGAATCAAGCTTCAAAAATGTTGTTTTTTCATTAAGAAAAGAAGATAGTTGTTTTCAATTTTTTTTCTGTAATTGTTTAGAACTTAATTTGTTGAAAGCTCAAGGGCCTTTCAAAAAAATATGAAGAAAGATTTATTTTGATGCTTTTCCTAATTTTGTTTTATTTTTTATATTTTTAATGGTAAGTTTATACAAGCAATATGTCTTGAACCCATAATCTTACCATCTGCCTTACACTAACAAAAGAGTATATGGTATTTGAATTAGAGATCATTAACTATTATCTTTATACTTTTATTTAGAAATTTTAATTAAAATTATTATAATTTTTTTACGAGTATATGAATTAATACAAAAAATACATTTATTCAAAAAGCTCTAATTTTGAATATAATATTATAATAATATTATTTCCATCCAATTATAGTTTTTGATCTTTTTTTGGATGAAAAATTAAGATAATTGAGTGATAATGGAACTAAAAAAATTCTACCAAGAATTGATCAATAATTGTCAAGAGTCTTGTAACTCAATTAGTAGTATCTCCTAATATTTTCAATAAAGACATCCAATTTTCAAATCTTTCCTCTAATATAATAACTATCGAATTTAAAAAAAGAAAAAGAAAAAAGAATTGGCCTATAATTTAAACAAACTTGGTTATTACAAAACTAATTTGGCCTTATTTATTAAGTTATATATATATATATATATGTGTGTGTGTGTGTGTGTAATTTTATTTCAGTTCAAGACCCATTTTTTATATTTTTACAAAATAGGGGGATCACATAAATTTCTTTTTCTTTTTTATATGCATAATTTCCGTATAAGATGGTCATATGCTTTTTCTTTTTTCTTTTTGGGATCAAAAGATCATACATACATACATATATATATATATATATATATATACACACACAAAATACGAGATTACTTATATTTGAACCTTATGTATCATTTTGATTTAGGGCCTTTTTGTATTAGAGTTCCCATTTATTGAAGGAGCCTTTTGATGTCATTGGAGTTTATATGGTTATAAAAAAGCTTTTTAGGGATTTTGGGAGGTCTTTGGGTAGTTTAGGATGGCGTTGCCAAGTTAAAAATACTATAACCTTTTGTTTGAATGGAGGGAAATGGAAGGTCAGGGAAGGGAAACCCTCATTCCAAACATATCATAAAAGAAAGGAAAAATTTTCAATTTTGTACGTTTTTATAATAAAATTTTCATTTTTAATGGTTATAAAATTGTAAAGTTGTGGTTATTTATTATTTGGTATGTTTATGAATTATAATTATCAAGAGAAATAATTTAAGGATTAATTGTCACATCATTTATTTACATTTTATTGTCATTAGTTTATTTTAAAAAATATATAAAACATTTTTAAAAATAAATATTAATTAATTTTTTACATTCTAGGATCCGTTTGGTATTTGCGTTTAAAAAACAGTTTTTATTTTTTTGAAAATACTTACAAGTGAAAAATTTTGTGAAATACATATAATATTGTTTAAAAATTAAAAACAAATATTTAAAATTGTGTATCAAACAGCACTCTAATTTTCCTAGCATAGTGATACTTTGTATACCCCTATTATGTACTTTGTGGTAACCATACCCACAGTAGCCGTGAAAAAAAAAAAAATCAGTTTTTCTCTTTTCACATAAAAATATTAAAAAAATCAGTTTTTCCCAAAATTGTTTTTATTTTAAAAACGATTAACTAAGTGCGCACCGAGAACGAGGAGGGCTTCCGGAAGAGCACCGAGAATAGGCAGCACCAGACCGCCCACAAAACCAGGGCCAAGAATTTCCAGCAAGTGCTCGCTCCCATCGGACAATGACTTGGCAGCTAAGTACATGAGGTACCCGTACACCACCATGATCACGAGTTTTATACACATTAGCATCTCACTTAATCTTTTAACATTAGTCATTCCAATAATTCAAATCGTTTGTCACGAATGTATTTTCCATTAATAAGTTAACAATAGAAAGCAAATTGATTACATGTTAAAAATAATTAACATAGACTAAATTGACTACTCTCAAAATTTAGAGATCTAATTAATTATGTTCCCAAAATATAGGGAATAAAATAGTACTTTTGCCATTAATTATTTTTTTTTTTTGAAAATCTTTGTAAAGATTCTTGTTGTTGCTTCATCACCGGGCTAGACCTCTGTTCTTAGCTTTTTTAGAATCAGGTGTAGCTCGATAAGTGAATTGCTTTAGAGCATTTATATTAACAATTTTTTGAGAGATAATTACAACATATTGTTAACCTCACAACTTGAACCCTTTCTCCCCTAATGGGTTTTTAGCTAAATTTAGTCTAAAAAAAACTCACTTTTGTTAGTTTAGCTAATCTACTATTTACAGAGTTTCAACACTCATCACTATTCTATTTTAATATTATTTTCTCTTCTCAAATATATTTTTTTAACCCCTCCTTCCCAAGGTGTGACTAAAATAAGATTTTAGGTGCAATACATTAGGTTCTCCAATTGAATATAAACATAACCAAGTGATAAATAAATTTGAAAAAAAAAATCTAAACTTTTTATATAACTTAGTACCTCAATTGAAGCATTTTCTTTGCTTTCTTATAAAAAAAAAAAAAGGAAAAAAAAGAAAAATGATAGCTTCCTTTTTTTTCCCCCCTAAGAAGAAGACAAGAAAACTTCATTAATAAAACTCAGCCATAATTGATGAGAAGTACATCATTGAGGTGTAGAGAAACATACTTCATTCATAGACAAACCATTAACAGGTCTAGTAAGATTGTGAGTTATATAATTACCTTATCTATAGTATGAGAAAAACTAATACCGCTAAAATTATCTATATACGACTTAGCATCAACAATCAAAAGGCCAAAAGATTCCAAGGATTCATCTTCACTTTTTAAAACTTCAATAACTACCAGAATCACCATCAAGAATGATTGAAGAAAATACCAATTTCATGAGTAAAAGCTAGAGGTCTTACTCGTAGTCAATACTGTACTAGAGACTATTTCGACTTGATAAAAAAAAATATATATATATATATATATTTTAATACAAGTTAATATCGGTATACCATTTTAAGTTTACCACTATTTTATATTTATATATAATATATAAGTATTATATTCATAAACTTATATGTGTATTTATTTAATTATTATATACTCCAAAAAAATTTCAAAATCTATTGGAGTATTCATTAGTCAAACTCTTATGTTTAAATTTAACCCAATAAATTTTCCCATTAATTCTATCTATAAATATGATAAAAAAGGGAAGGAAAAATCTCTAAAGGGTGGAATTATTTAAAAGGGCAAATCTCATATGATAATTTTTAACCACATTGATGGAATTATCATATATGCATAGTGGATTTATTAACATTGTTTTTTTTTTTTTTTTTTGAAAGTTTCAACTTCTGGCGTCTACTTTTGATGATAGTTTTTTTTTTTATTAAACCAAAACACCAATCAATTTCTAGTGTAGGTAGGAATTGAACCCTAGATCTCTTCTTAACGTGTAGATTGAGTTGGTGGTATTAATTGCCTAGTGGTGGTAGGTGAGAATTAAATAGAGTCTTGGCGTTGATGGCTTAAAATTACACTATTATCTTAGTTTTGATAGGCAATATCACATCAATTTCATGTTTAATGAAAAATTCTTAGATACTCCTGGAGCACGAAGGAATTGTGCTTCTTCCTCTTACATTCACAGTGGATCCCATCATGAATTTAATGAGTAGACCTCATCATGAATGTAAGAGAAGGGAGCACCATTCTCCATACTCTGGGAGTATCTAGGAATTACTCATGTTTAATTACACATAAATATGTGAGTTTGAAATATTTTTAAAAAATATACTCATTACGTATATTTTTCTCTTGTAGGAGATTAAAACCATTTACAACTAATCCCCAATTCTACAACTAGCAATCTTGAAAGAATCTTGTGATTTTCTTCTCCTATGGTATTAAACATTGTTTATGCTCTAAAAGACATATAACTTTCATTTTACTTAATAAATGAATATGAAACACCATTTATGTATATAATGAAGAGTTGCCTTTGAAAAGTTACACTTGAACATGTCGCTTTTGGTAATACAAACCCTCTAAACTAACGCCTTCTAAAACAAAAATAGAGGAAAATAGAATAAGGCTATGTGATTACTTACTCTTTGAGTGTTCCGGAAGTGAACATTTTGGTGATGAAGTTGAACGTTCTACGATTGATATCAACCCAAGAGGTGTAGAATCGCATGATGGAGTCATGGTCAAGGTTCTTGAGAAGGTGAACCTCTGAGTAAAGTCACTGTTATTTGGGAATTTGTATATAAGATGAGTGTAAAAGAACTTTTCCAAAATATAAACAAAAATATTGAAACTTATACCAATTTTACAATTAAGTGTTTATATAAAATCACAATGAATGCAAATGGTACTATATTTACAATATAATAAATTAATTTTTTTTGATAGGTTTTTATTTTTATTTTTATTTTTTTGGGAAGAAAATAAGTTTATTTTAAAACACAAGTTTTAGATTGAAGGCTACATTGCCTTTTCAAATAGATTTTCCATCAAGTTTCCCATCCATTGAACAAGAAGAATGCTAAATATGTAGTTGCTTTCAACAAGTTGTTCAATGGAGACTAGGAGAGAACGTCCCTCCGATATGAAACACAATAAATTACAGAGAACACATGCCTTGAACACCCACCACCATCATGTAAGCGGGCAGCTTATTCCATCTCTCAGTGACATGTCTTCCAAATTCCACTACATTGTTCCGTTACAGGACTCAAATATATTATTCCCTTCAACTCATTCCCCTTTTGCGTTTAGCTACTTTCCATTGCTTCAATATAAACATGACCCCCTCTTCAAGTGTAGCTCTTCTTCCCTCTGGATAGTTCCACAATTCTGATATTATATACCGCCCACTAGGATTGTATTCATTTGTCTCCATTAAAGTTGCTGTCACAGCCTTGTAAACTTCATCACCCAATTCTTTCTTCAGATCATTCAATTTCTCATCTTCTTCATTTATAACTTGCTGATGGTTCCCATCAACCGTAATAACTTTCAAAGGATGCCAGTTAGGGTCCTTCAGATATTCCTCCCACAATGAGCATAGCTCTAAAGCTCTGTCTTCTGCTTCTTCCTCATTATACTTTCTTTGCATTGCTTCATGGAATGGTTTACTATCAAGTTCTCCCATTCTCTTAACGCCAATATGAGCACGGCTAGCTAAGTCTTTCAGGTCATTAACTAATTCTTTTTGAGCTTCTTGCAGCTCATCATTGCTCTTGCGCTCCTTCACTGTTAATGTTTGGTTCAAAGCTTCTAAATCTTCAAGTTCTCCTTCTTTTTCTCGCAACTGTTTGAGTATTGTATCCACTTTTTCCAGAATTTCCACATCTCCATCGTCTCCCATGTGCTTCATGACATTTAATGACCCTCTCAATTTCCAATTCCAGTGCTTGTTTTGCATCCAGTTGCTTTTCTAATTGAATTATTCTCTTATGGAGTTCCTCCTTTTGCCTCTTCTGATCTTCAGCCAGTTTCAATACATTCACATCAGCCCTTTCTTGCTCCAATGAGGCCAATTGCAAAGAATTATTTCTTATAGCATTCTTTTCAATCTCTTTAGCGAGCTTTTTGCTTTCGCTCTCGTTCCGTGCCTCACGCTTTTCCAATTCTACCCCACGGTGCTCGAGCTCAGTTTTCTGAGATTCCACTAGCAACTTGAGCTTTTCGTGGTCTTTAAAAATCCTCTGAAAGTGATCCCTCGCACTCAGTTGTATCTTTTTAATCTCTTCATTATAGGCTTGAAGGAGCTTATCTTTCTCTTCTATTATCTTGCTAAGGGATACTGTAGTTTGAGTACATCTTTCCTCCATTTCTTTCAAACACTTGTTCTTGACCTCAATGAGGTTTTTCAGATTAGACACAAGTTTACCCTGCTTCCATGCTTCTTCCTCCATAATGTCAGAAATTGTCCTAACATCTCCAATCTTTTGTAGGTGGTCCCCAATAATTCCAATTGAATTATAGTCATCTGCAAGGGCAACCCAAGCATAAAGACCACATTTTTGGTCATTATTAGCTAACCAGTCCTTTTTCCCATGATGATCTGCCTCATAAACCCTCTCAAATGACAAAGTATTGAAGAAAAAAAAGGAAAAAAAAAAAAAAAAGATTTAGTAATGAAGGTCTTTATTACATCACATTATAAAGATTAATAATATGGAATAAATTAATATGTTTTTATCAACTTTTATTATACAAAATTACTCCAAAGTTTTTTTTTTTGCTCATTACTTGAACTCACTAGTCATTACTAAAGAAGTTTTAAAACAAAATGCTATAATATATGTATAACACTCTCCAAAAAAAAAAAAAAAAAAAGATTACATAAAACATTATAACATTATCCATGCATCACACAAGCAAGTTACTAGTTATGAATAAAATTGTGAAAAATATTGTGTCACTAGACTTATTGTATCACAAATTGGGAAGCAAGGGATGGACATAACAAGAACAGAACAAGAAAGTAATTATGTATTTTCGACTAGTTTCATTTTCCTTCTCCTTCTCATTAGGATTAACAAGTGTGTATCATCTTTTATTTTTTGCCGAATCTGTAGACATTCACTTTTTAACTTTTTTTATTCTACATACGTTAAGCAAAAAGTTTTCAATTTCAACAAAATCAACGGTTCCCAAAATAGAAAAGTATTACTTGTGTCTTGCAATGTGTCTTGTCAACTTGTCAATATTTTGAATTAAAAGTTTTCTTTTAATATATTTAGCACGTGTTGTCCTCTGTTTTGTTCAACAATTTGGTATCAAAGCTTCTGCTAGTTCAACAGGATATCCAGATTCTTTTAGCAAAAGGGCAGACAAAGATTAGGTGGTCTTTGCTCTCAATACAGCCCCTATAGAATTCACACAAAGTATCACCAGTATATCCCCGTTTAGCTAGCCTGTCTCTAGTTGTTAATTTGTTTTTAATTGCCAACCATCCTATGAAACTATGTCTAGGAATAACTAGCTGAAACCAAAGATTCTTCCACCAATCCACCTCCAATTCTTTTTACTCTAATTTCATTATAGGTGGCAGCACAAGAGTAGCAGCTAGAGCTTGTTGTCAAAAGGGTAACCAAGTCATCTGACCCGGCAAGCTTCCAAATCCAAACTTTGTCCCTCAAAACAGACTCTACTTTTGCTTCAGGCTTGCTGGCTGCATCATAAATCACCCTATATCCAAATTCTAATGGGATGCCAATTGTCATGCCGTAAGAATATGGTCTTCTAATCCCCTACTTCAAATTTAATGAAGCTCATAGCCAGATCCCTTAACTTTCGGATGGCTCTTCAACCCAAGTGCACACTTATGGGACTCTTAATTCTGGTGGACCACGTCACTTATCTACCATTCTACTAAAAGACTCCTACTTGTTTAAAATTGCTGAGTCAATAATTAGTTTCTATTTAAATAAAATTTCTAACTCAGTAATTTTAAACAGGTGGGAGTCTTTTAGTGAAATGGTAAACCACGTCACTTGTCCACCATGAGAACCCTATAATTTCTCCATGCATAGACACCTAATTGTCACTGAAATATTTATTATTTTCGACTCTTAAGGATTAAGTGAGCCACCCAACAAAAAGGCAGGAACCTAGCACACACAGAGATAGAGAGAAGAAAATGTTTATATTAAAAAAAAGAAAAACCTTCATGAAATTAACATAATAAGCCCATAAAGAATTAACAAAACAGAGAAACAGAAAGGGATTTACCTTCTTTAAAAGTGTCGCTTTTGTTAGCCTCAACCATAACTTTTTGCAAGTAGGGTTTGAACTTCAAGTTCTGAGTCAACTTAACAGGCTTGATTAAAGATTTAAACTAGTGAAACTTAATCAATCGAGACTCTATTGAAAATTTGTCAAGACACAACTTGATCAATCGAATGTGAGTTAAGCTATGTATCGACAAGATAGTGACTTCCCTTTTCTTGAGCTAATTCTGAGACTTTGTAGTGATATTGAAAATACTAACTTTTTGATGCACTACTACATAGATGCTTGTGCAACGTGCACCAATTTATCAAAATGATGAATTTAAAATTTTCCCTTGAGAATCCTCAATCCTAAAGAACTGTCTTTTGTCTTGTACCGTATTTTAAATGCATTGCGCCCTCAAGTGCTTCTTGTTCTTCTTCACGCATAAAGAGATTCAATAAAATACTACTAACTTTTTTAGGTAATAATTTTTTTTTTTTTTTTGAGGAAAAGGAAATAAAATACTAATTAATACACATTGATCAAGATGATAACCTAAAAATATAATTCATCAATTAAATAACTATTAAGACACGTTACTTTTGTCAGAAAAATAAAAAATGTATAACATGTACCCACTCTTGCAAATTGGCAAGTGGGCATGTGGCATGATCTTCTTTGAAGGGGCCGATAGTGTGAAATGTGAATGTGGAAAAAATTTCATATGCACTGGCTCATGAGATAACGTCTCTAAAAATGTGTCCCACTGTAAATTTTTTTTATTTTTTAGCGCACATTGTTCAATGATTTCAATTCAAGCTACAATAAACAAAAAGGAAAAGTTTATAAATGACTTAATAAGGGTATTGGTTTAGAATATATATATATATATATATATATATATTTTTTATTTTTTATAAGAAAAAAATTGATTTTTTAAACAATTTTTTATATTTTTCATAAAAGTACTATCAATTTTTTTCTAAAATAGCATATTAACTAATATATTAAAGACACCAATTATCCAAACCTATAAAAAAAATGAAAAATGTTAAAAGATATAGTTTGTTTACCAAGTAAAGAACCAATGGCCTTGGCAAAGGAAGAAAACTCCTAAGATTTACCTCCGACCAATAATTTAATTACATGACCACATGCAATTCAAATTTGATTGGACTCTTCTATTATAAATTTTGCTAACATAAACTTTTTGCTGGCAACTTTAAGAACCACCTCAAAAATTTCATAGTTGTGTTGATATTATGGCTTTAGCTTGATCACCAATCTTACAATACTAGTTTCATATTCAACACCAATTGCCATTCCTTTACCCTAAAGCAATGGCACAATCTGGCCTTTGTATTTTTTTCCTTTTCTCCCTCAAACATCCTTAGCCATAGATGTGATCTCTTGCAAAGCAAAATAAATCTTTGGGACTCAATTTCTAAGCCCTTAGCATACAACAAAACTCCATTTTAAGTGAATTTTGTAATGTAAGATGTCATGCTCTTTTGCAAGATTAGCAAAATTAGCTTTAGACATGCATGTACTTTACGTGGGGAATAACTGTCATTCATTTATGGTCAGGTTGAAATTACCTCTACTCAAGGAGAAACAGAAGTGCCATGTAAAGAGCAAAACTACAATTTAAAGAGCAGGTACTTACATATTTCTGATGCTTTTTATTGGGACTACCTCAAAATGTTTATTTTGTTCTTAGCATGGTAATCGAGCCCATTTCGTTACTAATTTTCTTGAATTGTTAGTAAAGAACTTGAGCTGAAATTGCAAAATTTCTTAGATTAATCTTATTTAAAATGATCAAAAACACCGCGACAATGGATATTTCTTCTTTTGCATCTTTTGGCTGATTGCATCATTAATTATTACATTTGAAATTCTTCCTTACTCAATTTAGTGGGCACCTTAGGATAGAATCACTTCAACAGGCAAGGTTAGATAGTTCAAATAATTATAATTCTATCTTTCTTCCACAGCTGCTAGTTTAAAATATTTGTCAAATTGTTGATTCTCCTAAAAGCTTAAACTAATAGAAGATGGTGAATTTATTCATTTAATCTAATAATATTAACGGATAAATATATAAAATATATATTCCTAGTAAACAACCAATGTATCAAACTCAGGTTACTAATCAATAACACACTTCTCTACATATTTTCACCACCAAAGTGAATTCCCATATTTTTTCTCATGGTCTATAGTTTTTTTTTGTTTCTTTGTTTGTCACAACCTTGGTTTTGGTGGAGCTTCCTGTGTCTTTATGTACTGATCTGATGATCGGTACTCAAGTTGTAGTACCAAAATACGTTCAACTGCGGGGAGATCACAAATATTGGTTATCCATTTTGGGGAGCTGGCCAAGCTGGTGCTTGTAGCAATCCTCAGATCTCACCTGTGCGAAAAATATTTTACCACCATAGACATTATGAAGTACAGGAATTTTTAGAAATGGTTGACAACATTAATGGAATTTGCTCGCCCAACTTTGTGAATAGCAAACTCTATCCCAAGCTTTTCCACAGCGTCACACTCTTACAAAATCTTACCATAAAAATTGACGTGGCAAGCTTCCAAATCCAAACATTGTCCCTCAAAACAGACTACTTTTGCTTCAGGCTTGCTGGCTGCATAAATCACTCTATATCCAAATTCTAATGAAAGGGTAACAATAGGATGCCAATTGTCATGCCATAAGAATATGGTCTTCCCATACTTCAAATTTAATGAAGCTCATAGCCAGATCCCTTAGTTTTAGGTGCACTCCATTGGGACTTTAACAGTCCATGGACACCGGCCTTTCAGCAGGTTGGAATCCTTCTCTCTTGGGTTGGGCTAACGTTTTCCCAGGATACTTTAATGCTCCCTTTACTAGTGCTTTGGCATGACAAAAAAGAAATGGTTGAATACGTCTGTAATTAAATTGCAATTATAACAATTTTGGCAAGCTTTCTCTAAGGTCTTAATAATCCTTTTTGGCAAGATTCCATAGATGTGTACATGATAATTGACATGACACATTACATTCATAATTAATTTGTTATGTTCTCAATATTATCACTGAAATAGTTATTACTTTCTACCCTTGACCCTTAAGTGAGCCACTTCAAAAACCTAGGAGCCTAGTATACAGTGATAGAGAGAGATTGAAGAAAATATTTATAAAAAAAACCTTCATGGAATTAACATAATAACCCCATAAAGCATTTAACAGAACAGAGAAATTTACCTTATTTAAAAACATTGCTTTTGTTGGCCTCAACTGTGGCTCTGTGCATTGAGAGCCCTAAGAACCAGGATTTGGTTGGAACTTAAAACTCACCTCAACAAAAAAACAAACTCTAATACTTGAAAGGATGAGAAAAGTGTAAGAAACAAATTTTTGGGTTCGTTTTTCTCATTAACAAAACTGAGAATGAGAGGATGATATTTTATTTTTTAATACTTTTATCTTATTGGGATATTGACCTTGTAAGGGTTGAGTTTCAAGTTGGGTTGAGTCCTTTTTTTTCCCCTTTTTGTTTGAGAAAGCTTGAGCTCAATTAAGTCTAGACTTTTTTTCCAAGATTTTTTAAAATTATTTTTTAATTTTAGATGAGAAAAACTTATATCTTTATACCTATTGAATTTGTAATTCATATTAGTGTTACATTTTTAATTAATTAGCTTTATTATAATAGTTATATACCTTTATATTATAATTTATATTTAAGTAAGTTTCTTGAAAGTTGAACAATTAACTTACTCCAAGTTGGTATCTTATTTGTACTCTTTTATATGCCTATTATTTTTCATCTACAAACAGTTTGTTCAAGGGTAGTGCCAGCTCAAGGCCTAGGCCTAAGGCCCCACAACAAATAAAAAATTTACCTACTAAAAAAAGGCCCCATCTCCCTTAGTAAAAGGCCCAAAATTTTATAAAAAATATAACATTTTTTAAATAATTGGTACTTTTTTTTTAAAGTGATGCTAAAAATACCACAAATTTTATTATAGATTTAATTGACATATCACTAATCACATAAAAAAGTAATTCAAACACAAATAAATTAAGTTGTCGAAATTCATCAATTACAGTCATAATCACATTAATTGTGAACATTTTGTAGTATTTTTCTTTTTCATTTCTAACAAGGCTTTTAAAATAGGAGACCAATAAAAATTTAACCCAATTGAAACCCTAAGATGTTTCAAATAAAATGCTGCAAATGTGATAAATCACTAATGATGACTAATCTTCTATAAGCCACACACGAAATAATATCTATCTATCTCTTTCTCTTAAAAAAAAATATAAAATTAAAATTTAGATTACAATTGTAATTAACTATGCATAGTCATATATCCAAGTTAAAGTAAATTCCTTTTGATTCAACTATAATATTCAATCTTCTATTTGAAATTAACCTTAATTTAGCTAGTGTTATTCATCAATTTTTGTATTTACATCAAATTAGTCTTAATTTAATTAGTATTATTTAATTTTATTTAATTAATGTTTACATATAAAAAAGTCCCATATAAAATTTTTGCCTTAGGCCCCAAATTTTGTTGGGTCGGCCCTGTTCAAGGGCTTAATTTTAATCTCTTACATAAACTACTTATCAATATATATATATAAACATATCATGTATAACGTAACCCGATTGCAAAAAGAAGATGAAGTAGCATAATCCTAAAGTCGCATATAAGCTCTACCGTTGAAAGTATCAAAGAGATCGTGTTCAGAAAATTTCCAAACCAGCGGATTAGTAACTGATTCTAAGACAACTTTTAAGTGAGACTAAAATTGAAAAATTCAAGCAAATAATAATCCCTAGAAGCTTTGAAACTTTGGTTCACCTCAAAAGGGCTGTAAGGGGCATTATCTTCATGCAAAAGCTCAAAGTATCATTTATGCATGTTAGAAAATTAATATAAAGGTAACTATTTTCACATTCTAAGAGCATTAATATTGGTGGTGCTAAAAAGTTATATTGCTATTTTTAGCACCACCAATACTAAAAAACATGATGCAATGGTGGAGGGAAAGCCAAAAATTTTGGCTGTGCACTGTAGTTAAGAAGGTAAAAAGAAAAAACAATATTTTATTAAAAGTTATATTATTTAATTGTGTTAGTGGTGGTGGTGGTGGTGGTTGTTGTTTATTATAATAGATATATTATTTTATTATATTGTTTATATTATTTTATTGTATTGAAAGTTAGAATAGAACTACTGATATTAGGTGTTTTGTAAAGTAAAATGATAAAATAAATAAAATAGTTTTTGTGGTATTAAATGGCTAAATTTACGGCCCCAATTTATAGATTTTAGATTGAACACATACTTGATACTAATCTACCAAAGTATGAGACACAAAAGACATGGATGACAAGTAATTGGAGATATGAAAGAAAACTTACCAAAGCCGAATGACATGTAGCAGAAGCAGACTGCGTTTTGCTAGAAAGCAAGATACTCTTCTTTTATTAATAGTAAAAAATTGGCCACCAAGCCCTAGCGGTCTGGCTTCCGCAATCTTAAGTGACCTTCTTCTATCTAAGAAAAATCTAACTAGTATTTCCTAGCCATTTGTTAATTATATCATCCTAGGTTTTTGTCCTGTGCCCTTATACAGTACTAATTCCATCAAGTTTTGGATTAAACCATAAAGGTGTATTTCAAAGATAATGTTACAATAAAAACTCAAATTAAAAAATACCCATTTCCTAGTTGAGAATTAATCATCTTAGAATAGAGTGAATAATACAAAACTACAGCGTTTCACTGCTCTTGTAGCAAAAGAGTTGTTCATGGAAGTTCTCAAGTCCCTAAAGTTAAAAGCACCTAGCCAAGGGTCTTCATTCCTAATCGATAGAAGAAAAGCACTGCCAATGAGTTCTAACCCAATGGTGCGCCTGTAGATTTACCAATCAAAGAGAGGGAAGAAATGAAAAACATCATTACTCAATTGTCATGAAACCATTGCCTTCCAATGGTCAAACATTAAAAATTCTCAACTTTTGCACATTCCATATTCAACTAAAAAAAATCCATATAGTTGTGTGGAAAGTACAGCAAGCAATAAAAATCATTTCCTGACCAAAAACCAAAATAAAATTTAAGAAATGACCAAAAAAAAAAATTTTATAGAGTAAATTAAGAGTTACAAAATTGATGAAATTAGCAATGGGAAAACGAAACATAAAAGACATTATGATAAATCTTAAATTAGGTATCATGTAGATTTGCATTTGGAATGAGATTATCCAAAAAAGTAGACTTATATTTCAAAATGTTATACAATAAATAGACAAAAGAAAATTACATTCCCTACCATTGCTTGTGATATGAAAAAAATATAACTATTATGAAATTCATATAAAATAGAATTAAAAGAATTCCCAAAAAAATAAAAAGCGAGGGAAGCAAAGGTCACACAGTAGCAAGAGTCATATATAAAGAGGAACAGTTTTTGTCCTGCACCCTTACACATGCTAATCCATCAAGCTTTGGACTAAATTGTAAATGAGTGTACTTCAAAGATAATGTTACAATAAAAACTCAAATTAAGAAGAATACCCATTTTCTTGTTGAGAACTAATCATCTTAAAACAGAGTGAACTGCTATTGTTGCAAAAGAGTTGTTTATAAAGGTTCTCAAGTCCCTAAAGTAAAAATCACCTACCCAAGGGTCTTCAACACTGCCAATGAGTTCTAACCCAAGAAGAACCATTGCTTTCCAATAGTAAACACTCTGAAAGCTCTCAACTCTTGCATAGTCCACATTCAACAAAAAAACCCATGTAGTTATGTGAAAAGCACAGCAAGCAATATTACTGACTTCCTGAAGGTGTTGCGACTTGCAAGAGCTGTAAATTAGTCCAATTGTTTGCCTCCAAGTTTGTATGAATTTTCCTATGTTCGAACTGCCTAGTGCCAATGTAGTACATTGAATGTACCAAACATAACACTCATATCTTTGTGTTTCCAAAAGACCACTCAGAACATTTCAATTGAAAAGGTTGTCTTTTTATTTCAACGCTATAATATGAGAAACCCTTGCAGTTTTCTGAGATAATTATTGAATAAAAAAAAAATCTCTGAGACTCAAAAATAAAAACCAATCACACAATTAAACAACAAATTCAGAGTCCTACGTACAGCTTTACTTTTTTATTACAAAACACCCTGATACATTAATTACCAGACAAATAACAAAACATAAACAATGAATAAAGATGAAAATCTTAAAGCACAAAGAACAAAATTTTCAAATTCAAAACATTTTGATAATGCTGCTTTTGAAGACTATACATAGAACTACGAAATGAATGGAACTTCAAACTTGTAGGAATTGGAACTTGGAAGGCCAGTTTTGTTTTATTTAATTGACCTAGTAAGTGTGCTGAATTTAAATTTGGGTTGGGCTATGGAGTGAGAGTAAAATAACCCCCTTCAGAAAAAAGAGAAAAAAAAAACCCATTAAAAAAAAAAAAAGAGGAGTAAAATAACCCATCTCAAGCCCAATTATGTCCAGACCTTAAATGGATTTATTGTTGGCATTCTCTAGGTTTTTTTTTTTTTGGGAGAGTGTTATACATATATTATAGCATTTTGTTTTAAAACTTCGTTAGTAATGACTAGTGAGTTCAAGTAATGAGCAAAAAAAAAAAAAAACTTTGGAGTAATTTTGTATAATAAAAGTTGATAAAAACATATTAATTTATTCCATATTATTAATCCTTATAATGTGATGTAATAAAGACCTTCATTACTAAATCTTTTTTTTTTTCCTTTTTTTTCTTCAATACTTTGTTATTATTATTATTTTAATTCTTATAAATTAAAATATAGATGAATCTTTTTATTTTTAAATTTGATTTTGCGTTTGTTATTGCTGCCTTGCTAGTGATGCATCATTGTAGCCGGAATTAACCTTTTGACATAATGTTCTTATCATATATATAAATGCTATTTTACGTTTTGTAATATTAAGTTTGTTGTTGTTTTTGCTTGCTTGCTATTGGCAACCAAGACAGTTTATTATCAGACAAGAATGATAATAATTAAATTTAATGGGAATGTCTGCCACAGTTCAATTTGTTCAAAATTATCCACACTAATCTTCCTAACTTTGTGTCTTGATTGCTGCCTTCATTAGGATATGCAACCTTCAATTCAATACCATTACATGCATTGTTTAGATGATTCATTAATCCATGGCTTTGTCTTTCATGCCCAATTCTTGAAGTTCTTAGAGTATGACTTAAGATTTTAATCTTTTGCCTCTGTAAATGTGGAAAATTGAGATGCATTTTGAAGACTTTCCATGGCTTGTTTGAGCTACGCAGAACTTGCATTGCTGTCCTGGCATGCATCTTTTAGTTGGCAATTAATGGAATGCATTTTCTTTCTTCATTTAAAAATTTTTGGATACATGCGTCGTTGGATTATGTTATCATTGTTGATGTCCATGGACAGGAAAATATTTGGTATATACTCTAAAGGATTCTTTGATTCAATCTCAGGTGCTTGGATCACAACCAGTTGACAAGGAGAATTGACTCAGACTTCTATAAACACCCTTTCTTCAAAGAATTGTGAGTATTCTTTACCACTCAGATCTACAAAAGTCGTCAATTCCTGAGCTTGAGCATTGAATTGGGTATTCTATTGTTAATTAATTATTTTTAACAGGTATATTGAGGGTAGAATTTTTGTGTTCTGTTTGATACAATTTTACTGATGGACTTTGTAGAAGAATTGATTTTTTTTCCCTTTGGCTACTCATAATTTGTGTCATGCTCACAGTGATAAAATTAATATGATCTTCATTCACACAGCTTGAAGTTTTGTAGAAATAACATTAATTTCATAAGAATTGAAGAAAAAGGAATGCTAGAGTTGGAGGCTATTATTTACATTTTGTTTTTTGGCCTCCCTTTTACAATTACATTATGTTTTAACTACAATAGGTGTGAGTGCTTCTGTCAGAGTGATTTAGTAAACTCTCTATTCACATATTCAATGCATGTTCTTGAAAAGAGTTTGTAAGTTTCTCACTCTATGAGTCTTGTAAATGTCTCAAATATACTAGAATTGTATATAGATAGGCCATGTCATTAGTTATAGGCTCTCTGGATGTTACCCTCTTGTTATGTCAAATTTGGAGAATCAATGAGTACAAATATGGAGTTTGAGCACTTGCTAATTTGATACTACTGTCCTCAGATTCAGTTGTGGTGAATGAAACTTCTCTACGCATATTTTCTGTTGTACTTGACCATAATTTTTTTTAACGTTCATATTTGAATGGTATCTTGCATAAATGCTATATATACTCATATTTGAATGGTATCATTAATGTTTTCTCCTATTTATAAACATTTCATGCATTTATGACAATATCCCAACCTAACTATAATGAAATGAATATTTGAAATAAATTTTCTAACTACCACAATTGGAAAGAAAAAAATTTGTGTATGACAAAAACAAAAAGATATTCACAAGTAAGTTCTGATTTATCCATTTTTATCAACATAAATTAATTTGATTTGGATATATTTTTCCAATAATTTAATTTCCACCTAGTTTTTAATAGATGAAGATGAAGCTGACACAGTCATTGCTTTCAAAGTGTAATTATTGTGATCTCTTGGCATTGAGCCTTAAGTCAAAAGTCATTAGCTGCATATGTGACTTACCAATACAAAGATTACTTTTATTTTTATTTTATTTTTTGGTTTTCTTCTCCTACTGTCTTTTCAAATAGCGCAATTTTCTAAACTCATTTGCATCATAACTATAGGTGCTATGGTTAATAATCAGTTCCAGTTGGCTGCTTCAGTGTAGACATCTGTGAAGATAAATTTTCAGCACATTTCTAGTGCTGTCATGATATACTAAAGGTATGCTTCTGCCCATATTTTATTTTATTTGTAATTCTTCGTTGAATTCTAATAGCTTTTGGACATGTAATTTGGGTAATACCTACATAGATGGAGTTGATCTTTGGTAGTGATGTATCTAAAATTAAAGATGTTCATTCTTTGACCTTTTCTGATTCTTTTGAGTACAAATATATACATAATAATAATCGTGGCAGGACTTAATCATTGAAATTCTGAAATATGCAAGGAAGCGTCTGAATAAATGATTTTATAAATTTAGAGGTTTTTCTGCAGCACAAAATCATGGAGTCATGCAAATAGTCTATCTCAGCAGATGTTGATGCTGCTGAAATTTATAAGAACTCTAACTGGCCAGCCATACATTAAAAATCATTAATTGTTGGTTTGTTAATATGACCTTTTGGTTTAGCCAGGAAATTTAACAATTCTTGCAGCAGTGTTTTTTTGGCAGAGTAAGGAGAAAATGCTTTGACATGATTCATAGTGGCATATGCATATAAGTTTCTAACATAGGCAAAACAAGTTACAGTTATATAAGTCTCATTATATATGCCACAGTTACAACTTATTATATAAAACTTTTCATATTCTTTAATATGAATTATTTCTTAATTTCAGGTGCAAACAATAAACAAGCCGTGTGAAAATTTCATCCAGACTGGCCATCAAAAACTGACATTCACTACCAGGTTGAAGCTGAACCATAATTTACGCTTATTTCCCGTACAAAGAGAAATATTTTGCAACTTCATGTCACTAAATAGTATGCTGATGGAATGATTTTTATTTTGTTTGGGAGGTCTGAATTTTCTCTGAATATTTAGTTGTCTTTTGTTGTTAAAGTACATGATTTTATGTCAGGGATGGACCTAGTAGGAGGATCGGACCCTCCCCCGGCCCAAATTTTTTTTGTTTTCGTAGGTATATTTTATGTTATTAATAGTTGGGCCCCTCCCTTCCACAACCTTGGCCCCTGTTAGCTAGCCCCACGCAGACAACCTATAGGACCCTTTTCAACTTTTTGACGCAAGGGAGATTTAGGTCTAGGCCTAGAGTTGGTCATGCATATGCATAGTAGTATTATTTTTAGGGCAAAACCTAAGTACAATCTCTTGTGCAATGCCTTAGATTCCAATTAAACACATTTTTGCATTGACAAATAAAGAAGAAAATAATGTTATTTTTTCTAAAGATAATTAAGTTCAATGGAACTATGTCTTCATAATTTATCTTATTCATGCTATCAGAGTGTCCAAACCCATAGATGTATCACAGTAGATTCAGTTAAATTACTTGATTAGTTGGTATTATAAAGTGCCTATAACGCCATGATTTTTCAGTAGATTTCTATGTCACAACTATCTCGATGATAGTTGTCATGTAAGCTAATGTGTAGATTTTAAATATTTTCAATTGTTGCCATGTGGTTATAATGGTTGTTGTGTTCCCCATTAATTTACTTTCCTTTTCAAAACCTGCCAACTTTTTGTCAGTTATTGGGTGTCATTGCATTATTTACTTCTGTGATGACACCCAATAAAACAGAAAGCAAACAAAATGAGTCTTTTATTTACGCATTGTTGATGTATTACATTCATATAGGTCATTTCAAAGCACATGATTGGTATGAAACCAACATCACACTCTTGCATCCACTCTAGTTAATCGGCAAATTTTCAGACAACATCATTACGAATGAAATTGTCAACCAAAATGTTTTGAACTCACTTTTGACCAATAACCCAAGTAATTGAGCATCATGGTATTATAGACTTAATAATTATTATGTTTTTAATAATTATTACAATTACATGAATTTGGTATTTGTTTTCATATTTTGTAAACACTTATGCTTAACTACATTTACAACTTATCACATTGAGTTAGTCTAGGACTTCTAAGAAAATAGTTGCATACTTGGGTATGTCTATTCTTAACAAATGACAAATGAATGTAATTATAATAATTAGTATCTTTGTAGTAACAAATCTTGGTGTAGGTAAAATTCCCAAAATATTGTATCGCAATGGACAAAAGTTGGATGGAGAAGCGGAGGGGTACAAGGGAATATCTTGAAGGCGTAAACCAATTCGTGGAATTTGTTGCTCCATCTGCGCGCAATGGGAAGATCTTATGTCCTTGTGTGAAATGTGTGAATTTGCTTATACAACCGCTAAATGTGGCACGTGAGCATTGTTGGGCTTCGGGGATGCTTAAAAATTACAAAGTTTGGAAATTTCATGGTGAATCGGCAGCTGCTACGCCGACTACCGAATGTGGGAGCTCTCATGTGCAAGAAACCCAAAATCCATATGGTGATTTCCATGGGATGTTGCACGATTTGTGCCCCCCACATGAAATCCCACCCAAACCAATGGAAGAAGGTCCAACTGCGCAACATCCGGGTGAAGGTTCGAATGATGACGCTAAGAAGTTTTACAAGATGGTAGATGATGTAGACAAACCTTTATATGAAGGTTGTACAAAATTTAGCATTTTCACAGCCATTGTCGTGTTGTTCTAGTTGAAGACTCTGTGCGGTTGGACAAATAAGTCATTTACTCTGTTACTTCAAGTCCTGATGGATATGCTTCCTTCAGACGCTAAGTTGCCAAAGGATCATTATGAGGCTAAGGAGATAGTTCAAGATTTGGGTTTGGGTTATGAGAAGATCCATGCTTGTCCCAATGATTGTATGCTGTTTTGGAAGCAAAATGTTAACCTCGATGCGTGTCCTTGTTGTAATGCTTCAAGGTGGAAAACAAATGAGGCATCTGTTGCTAGTAAGCATGCTTCATCCAATAAGGGGAAGAAGAAAGTTGCGAAGATCCTACGGTGGTTCCCCTTAAAGCCAAGATTGCAGAGATTATTTCTTTCACCCGATCTGGCTAGTTCTATGAAATGGCATGTTAATGGTCGTACTGATGATGGGGTAATGCGGCATCTTGCTGACTCAGATGCATGGAAAATGTTTGACAGTAAGCATTTACACTTCTCATCTAACCCTCGTAATGTCAGACTTAGATTAGCTGCGGATGGGTTCAACCCCTTCGGAATTATAAGTACTAGTTGTGTACGTGGCCTGTCATGTTGGTCCTGTACAATCTCCCACCTTGGCTATGCATGAAACGGTCATCTTTGATTCTATCATTAGTTATTCCTAGTCCTACCTCACCAGGGATTGCTATAGATGTGTACTTGGAACCGTTAGTAGAAGAACTAAGGGAGTTATGGGATGTTGGAGTACAAGCATACAATGCATCTTCAAAAGAAGTATTCCAATTGCGTGCAGCATTGATGTGGACCATAAATGATTTTCCTGCATACGCAGATTTGTCGGGTTGGAGTACCAAAGGTGAGTTGGCGTGTCCTTCTTGTGCCGTGAAGACCGAGTCTCGATACTTGAGAAATGGTCGCAAATTCTGTTACATGGGACATCGGCGGCGGTTGGATATTGACCACGATTTCTACAAAGATGGTATGTCATTTGATGGATCTAATGATACTCGATTGGCTCCTAAACCACTAGTCACATTTGACATTATTGTGGAAACTGAACATTTACTTGGACGTTGTCTGGGTAGGAAATGTCAACTTACTTACAAAAAAAGGAAGAGAAGGGAGGCAGACCAGAGTGGTTGGAAGAAAAGGAGTATATTTTTTACCTTGCCTTATTGGGAGGATCACAAGTTGCGACACAATGTTGATGTGATGCATATAGAGAAGAATGTGATGGACAATATACTAAGCACACTGTTGAACTTGAAGGATAAAACGAAGGATAATTACAAGGCATGCCTTGACTTGGCGGACATGGGGATAAGGAGTGAACTCCACCTACAACGAAAAAGTGATGATCAGTATACCATACCGGCCGCATGTTTTCATATGACTTCATTGGAGATAGATGGTTTCTTGCAAGTTTTGAAAGACGTAACAGTGCCCAATGGGTACGCTTCCAATATCTCACGCTGTGTGAATATGAAAGAATGCAAGATTTCTGGTTTGAAGAGTCATGATAATCACATATTGTTGCAGCAACTTTTTCCCATAGCATTACGTGGGTCATTGCCATCTGATGTTACTAGGCCTTTGATAAAGTTAGCTCGCTTCTTTAGAGAAATCTGTTCCAAAACCCTTACGATTTCAGATATTGTGACTAGTGAGGCAGATATTGCAGTGACATTGTGTGAACTGCAAAAGATATTTCCTCCATCCTTCTTTACACTGATGGTACATTTGGTCATGCACTTAGCTACTGAAGCGAAGATTGGTGGTCCAGTACACTACTGTTGGATGTATCCCATTGAGAGGTAAGATGTGTGTAATATTATTGATCAACTTCCAGTTTCATGTGCGTGTTCGAATTACCATTGCCAATCATTAATCTTATCATTCCTTTATAGGTACCTCTCACGTCTTAAGTCTTACGTACGAAATAGAGCTACTCCGGAAGGGTCTATTGCTGAAGGATACATAGTAGAGGAGTGCTTAACATTTTGTTCACGGTATATGGAAGGAGTTGAAACTATATTCAATCGACCCACCCGGATGATTGAGGAGTCAACGGGGCATGGTTTCGATCATGACACTAAAAAATAAAGAGTGGACCCAAGCCCATCGCTACGTTTTTTTCAATTCCGAAAACATCAATCGCTTTCGTGAGTAAGTATTACATATACAAATATAATTGCATGTCAATCCAATGTACATAAGGTCTATTAATCCTAATACAATTGCCTGCACAGGATGCACAAAAGATTGATAGAGGATGAACTTCGAAAAGGCCACAATCGTAACGTTTTCGATGCCATTATATATAAGCACCACATGGAAAAGTTTTGTACTTGGTTTAGGGGTCACGTACGTATGACATTTTCAACTTATTAAACTTGTAACATTGTCTCAACTATGATTAATTGTACTGATATGAATTATTTTATTTTGGCCAAATGATGTTAGGTGATGTCCCTCACTGGTGTTGATAAGGAAAAGGAGGGAGTTAGTGATACCCTTGTTGCATTGTCCAAATGGCCGTATATTTATGTAAAGCGGTTCAAGTATTATGTAATAAATGGCTTAAAATTTAGGAGTGTAAATGATGAGGCAAACAGGAAAACGTAGAATAGTGGAGTTTGTGTCGCTACTGATGGGGGCAATACTTACTATGGTATTTTAAGTGATATAATCAAGTTGAATTATTCTGACAATATCAAACATGTGTTATTCAAGTGTAAATGGGTTCATGACCAACATAGAAGAGGATATAGGACTGATGAATTTGGGTTTCCTATGGTAAACTTTACACACTTCATACATGGTGGGGATAAAATGATGGATGAACCGTACGTCTTGGCATCTCAAGTTACACAAGTTTTTTATGTGGAAGATAAAAGGCACAAGGATTGGTATGCTGTTGTCAAAACTAAAGCTAGTGATGTGTTTGATGCTGGTGTTGGTCCCCAACATAAGGAGGATGACACATATAGTTTTTCTGAAAATGTTCCCTACAATATAAATACTAATGAGGTTGTGAGTGACAACCTTCGTTGGGCTCGGGATGATCAAGAGAGAATGACAATTGATGCCTCCATCATTGCTGAAAGAAACCTTCATGGAGTAAACGATGAAGAGAGTTTATTGACGATGAGTCTGACAATGAAGATGACAACAAGGATGAGTACACCGAGGATGAGTAGTGTAATAGTTTAGTAGTGTATTATGTGTTTGGATGTTACAGTTGTTAATGAAAACGTATTCATTCATGAATTAGTTGGAATGCCTCTGTGTAGTATTTGTTGAATTCATTAATTCCTCTTAATATTGTTAATTCCTTTAATTTTTACTTATTATGTATCCAATTCCTTCCCCTCTTCGCTATTGGATTTGAAATTCATTTCTTATGAACTTGGATATATGATCGTGTGGTGTTAGGGTTTCATTTCGTTGTGGTTGTAGTGTTTGGCAAAGAGAAGCTCTTAAACTTGGATATATGTATGTATATATTGTTAGATATTAAAATGAGTTATTTTACCCAGTCTATTTCACTTACATTTTATGCAATTGATTGTTGTCTATAATTAATAGTTTTTTTGTTTTGTAAAGTTGTTGGACACAGGAATGGGTAAGAAACGCCGATTGCCACTTGTAGAGGTCGGCGAAGGACCCTCAAGTTCACGACAGAGGGGGGAGGAACTACAAGCCGCCCATACTAGTGATGCTGGGTCACAACCCCGAGGTAGTTTACATATCTTGAAATGTAACGTTTGATATTTATTACTGTTGTAACTAATTTTTCGGTCGTTTGCTGCAGGAATGGAAAGGGACCATCCATTGACAGTTGTGCAAGTTGGCCAAGGTTCATCACGCTCACGAGACATCATGCAAGAGGAGTTAAGGGCCGCCTATGATGCTGAGCACGCAAGATGGGAGGAAGGAGATGATGATGATGATGAGACACAGCCGCCTTTTGCAGGTAGTTATTCGTACAGTGTAGATTATTCTTAGGGTAACACTTTTATGTTTGCTATTAATGACTAAACACTCGAACTACCTATATCTTTATTTTTATGGTTATATGGTTTCAATTTTTTAGCAGTTTTGACTTGATACATACTTTAATTATTCAAGTAAAATGAAATTTACCAATTGAATTAATTAAAATTCACACAATGATCCAAAAATTTAAAATGTATAAATAAGATTACAAATTTTTTCTCTCTTTTGGTTCAGTAAAGTTCCTTTTTTTTTTTTTAATAAAAAATAATTCAATAGTTGGGGCATGAGAGGGACGATTTGAACCTTAAATGTTGCCATTGGAAACATAAAGAAGTGCCAACTAGTTAAATCATCAAATTATTGTCACAATTCACAATGTCTTAAAAAAAAATATTTGGGCTTGTAACATTAATTTAGGCCAAGAGAGAATTAACATTGAAAATTAAACCAAATATATCTCAAGTTATCGAGGAAGAATCTATAAAAACTTGATATATATATTACATGTTGATCTACATCTTAGATGTAGAGTGAAGAACATCATGACTGATATTGAACTCAACTAAAAAAAAAAAAAAAAAAACTAATACTACTGGATATTATTATTTTCTGCTATTATATAATCTAAATATAGAGCATACCAAGTAATGGAGCAAGAACCATAATGGACGCGACGCAAAAGCATTTATCACAGTATCACATGCCATGCCTCATAGCATAGTCCTTTGATAAAAGGTTCTCATATTGGTCAAATATGGCTGTTTTAGCCCTTAAATATGTCTTCTTTAAGTTGTATGCCTTTTGATTTTATTTAATCACAGCGCACTCTTCATGTTTTCTCTTGATATCGTTCTCCAAAAAAGATTTTTGATTCATCAAGTCTTTCATATACTGATCTTTTTTATTTTGTGCTTTCTTTATAGCTTCTCAATTCTTATTTTTTCTCTCTTCAATTTTTGCAAATGTTGCAAACATGCTCTCCATAATGATGGCAACTGAAATTACCAATTTACAACGTAACATAAATCTTATGTTAGTAAACATACAATAACAACAATAACAATGAAGTTAATGACTCATATAGAAGGAAAAGAAAGAATCAAATTACACATATGTACCTTGAAATTAATGACTCAAGTCAATAAAAACCATAAAGTAAATAAAAAAAAAAAAAACAAATTAGAACTATTATTGGTCATCCCTAATGTGAATTTACACATTAGGGATAGATTGAGGATTATTTTGAATTGATTGAAAATCATGAATTTTGTAAGATCAAGTCTAATATGTTGTCTGTTTCAAAAACATGAAAATGTATGTATACATGCGTTTGACCGTTTTCTCAATTGAAATATAAAAATTAATTGAGAAAACTAATAATTTTATTTTTCATTTTATCATAAAAAATTTCTGAAAATATATTTTAAATTACTGCTCTTACTGCATTTTAATTAACTTTTCCCTTCTGTTTCAAAGAAAAAAAAAATCCCTTGTAAAAATGTGCAGTTCGCATAGTATAGAAATCAGTTTTTAATTTTATGATGGATATATTTAGATCTAAACAAAAGAACATGATTAATGTTGGGGGGACATTACCTTATGTAATGGTAAAGTCATGGGGTGGTCACAGGGGCAGCACCAAGTGAAGATTAGGGGGTTGAAAACTTTAAATAAACCATTTGAGCTGGCCAAAAAAGAAAAACAAAAAGAAAAAAAGAATAAGAGCCAAATAAAAAAAAAAAGAATTATGTATAATATTTTTAAAATATTTTTTTGACCCTTTAAAATAAAATTTTGAACTCCTGATCCCAAATTTTTTTAAGTCCAACAGATAAAATGAGCTTAAATATGATTATCTAGACAATATCTTAGCATTTTTAAACATTAAAAAGAAAAAGCCCAACGAAAACCAATTTGATCTAAAATCTAGGGAAAAAAAATAGTAAGCCCAACATCAAAAGTAGAAAATTTGTTGACCTTAAACTTCAAGAAAATTTTCTATATGGTTCTCTGCTTTTGAATTTCTTCTTTCCTTCTTTGTATTCTGCTTTCGTGTCTTGGTATTTAACTTATGCTTCTGCTCCTTTTATCTTTCATTTTTTTTATGCTCTGTTGATGCTGTTTTCAAATGGGTTTTCTGGTTGGTTTGGATGAAGGGATTTTTCTTGGTATCTGATGGAGTTTTTAGTGTTGGGTTTACAGTGACTATTTTTGGGTCTTGCTGAGAATTGTTAAGGGTTTGACAGTGGGGTTTTGGCTGTAGTTCCAGTGGGATTTTCTTGGCTTATTCTAGGATATTTGCAGTGAGAGTTTTGGAGGATTTGCTGGGTTATTTTCAGTGGGGCTTGAGAGTTTTTTTTTTTTTTTTGGGTTGATTTTATGGGTTAAAACAGGGATATTTATGGTTCTATTTGGGTTTGCAAGGCATTGTTTTTGGGTATTTTTGGTGGTGTTCTTGGCTGGGAATTTGGGTGTTTCTCTATAAAGTTTGTAGGGGTTTAAAGCTGGGTTTTTGGTTGGATTTCTATATGATTGAGGGATTCTTGTAGGTTTGTTTGTGAGAAGTTTTTTTTTTTTTTTTTTTTTTTTTTTGTGTGTATTTTCTGGGTTTTGATAGTTTTTTGTAGTGTGTCTGGGAGTTTGGGTGTTTCTCTGTGGAGAGGGTAGAGACGTGTGTGAAAAATATTGAGGAAACTTGATTTGCATGGGAGGCCTTATTTTATAGTAAAAGATGGTGAGGTCGCGTGGGATAGGAGATCGCTTTTTCTTTGGCATTTGGCTAGCTTGCAATTTGTTGAGGGTATGGAAAATATTTGGTTGTGCATGGAACCAAATTGGCTGTGCAAACTTGGGTGTAAGGACAAAATTTGTTAAATCTTCTCCTAGATGGGTTCTAGAAGAAGTGAGATTTAGGGAAATGATCCAATTAAGCAATTAATAAAAAGAAAGCCTAAAATGGTGATGACCCGAATTTTTTTTTTTTTTTTTGAGAAACGGTGATAACCCGATTTAATAGAATTGGACTTGTTCCTTGGAAAAGTAAATGAATTTCTAAGGAACACAAACTCCAATAAAATTGGACTCAATAAATATAGTGGCACACATTTCATGCAAAATCAAGTAATACTAAGAAGGGAAATGACAATGAGTCCCCTTAAGTAAATTTTACTAAACTTCTCTGGAGTTTGGGTTAATATCAACTAAGTTCAACACTTCTAAAAACAACTAATTCGGTCCGTAAAGGATATTTTTATTCCTAACTCCATTTAGCATAGTTACTTTTATCTCATATTCTATTCACTCTTCTCTTTCTCAATTTAGACCTTTCTTCACTCTTTTTTCTCATATTTTCTTTTCTCTAGTAAATACTTATTACATTCTAAGATATTTGAGTTATGTTCACTGTGGATATGTAACGTCCTTGTCATCAGAGAAAAAAAAAAAAAGAGGGGGTCAAGTCAGATTTTTAGTTCGCATGTGCCCCCCACCTAACCCCACTCCCCATTACTCATTTTCACCCACCTCTCTTCTCTCTTTTGGCTAGCTGTCTCTTTTCTTTCTTTCATTTTCTTACGGTTCTCTTTACTTAAACACACACACACACTCACTTCCACACTCACCCACCGGCCTCCACTCCAAACCACACCATCTCACCATCATTTTTTCGACAAGATCACAGGAAAAATACTTAGGAACCCCAAAGCATCTTCATCATTTTATTTGAGGTAAAAGTTCTAATCTCTTTTGATGGGTATTATGTTCTTGTTTGAGGTTATTTTATCCAAGCTGTAATAATGATATTCATGTGATTTACGAGCTTTGGAAATGATATTCAACCACGTGACATGTACATGACATTGGCAGTAATGGTGTTTTCAATATTATAGGTAATATGGTTGAATTATATGCAAATCATGTGATTAAGGGCATCTTCACCAACTTACATATATTTTTTGGATAAAAACAGTTTTTTATTTTTAAAAGGGATAAAAATAGCTTTTAGATAGAGACATCAACTTATTTGTTATTATTAGTTTCTTTAAGTATTTATTTGTCCACATTTACAAAGATCACATATATCATGTTAGTTGAGCACTTGAGCTATATACAGTGACTTCTCTCTAATTGTGAACTTTGAAATTTCATTCCTAATAATGGTTTACTATATGCAGAAGATTTGGTCCAAGAAACCCCACCATCCAATAATGGGCGTGCAGAAGATTCAGTTCAGGAAACCCCAATATCCAATAATTTAAATAAAAAACGTGGGATAACGCTAATGCAGCGAATATGGTCTCTTCCAGCGAACAAGAAACTTGTATGTGGGTTAAATGGGAGCAGGCAACCGGTTGGGGAAAGCGGGCAAACATTCAAAAGGTGGTTGGGCACCTTATGCATTTGCCACACCTATTGCCCACTTATGCCAAGTAATTGGACGCATGTCGACCGTAAATGCAAAGAAGAAGCCTGGATAGAGATAGAGGTTGTATCAAATTAAGCTACTTTTAATTGTTATGTATAGCCGTGTATGTGCTAAATGGCATTTTCAGTAGGGTGAATTATTGCACTATGCTAACTCAATTTTTACATTTCAGAAAAAGTGGATCATTGACCCAGAAATTATCAAACCAGCTAATCAAATGAACTGGGCAATGCACTTACTAGGGGAGTTGAGGAGGAACCGAAGTAGTAAGTTAAAAAGGAAATGCTACCCAAAAGATGCGTCAAAAGAAGATGTCATTAAAAACAAACCATCTTGGGCTGACGAGCAGGACTACCATGCACTAGTTGACTATTGGTTTGATTCTAAAACGAAGGTTGCGCTATTTTCTTGCTTTATTATCTTTTAGGGGTAATATACATATGATGGGGTATTTGGATATATCGAGTACAGTGTTTTAACTGATTTTTTTGTTTTAATTTGTTGGCGGGAATGTGTTCGTAGACATTAATTGATACGAACAAGAGAAGTCGTGCGTTTCAGAAGGATATAGTGAGGATAGGGCCTATAAGTTTTGCCCAAACTGCTGACAATATGGTAAGAAATGCATTATACAACAACTAGCCAAGTTTTAATGCTCTACTATTTTAATTGAACTTGTGACATATTGGTACCAATAAATTCTAGTTGTATTTATTTATTTATTTATTTTGTTGTTGAAAGAACATGGTCGATTCGAATTCATGAAAATTAAAATAGATTTTGTCAGCGTGAGTTTAGCATTGAGGAAGGGCTTGCATGGAGATGACAGTAATGGTGGCAATGCCCAACGTTGTCGTAGGGTCCAAACTAAGCAATGCACAATTTCATTACTGCAATAATATAAACTTCTTGGTTTAGAAATAATCAATATTATAAAATCACAACAAAATTTCCGTACATATTGTTTGGTTAAATTAAAATTATTATGTGTGATGAATCTGAAGAGTTTGAAGAAACTAGTTTACTAATGGAGAGCACAGTGTTAGGGTAAGGAAGACTTGGTTTTTTTGCATGTTTATGACTATTAATAGACATTTCTTGTGATGTTTCCTGTTTTTGATTAGTGATTTCATTAATATTTATGTTTGCCACTTTGTTAGCAAAAGTTTGGTTTGGTATATAGCAATTGGTTGTTCTTTAAATTTGCTTTCCTTTGTTACCTTGTTTGTGGAAAACTAAATAGGTTGAAAGTGGACATCTCCAATACAATTGGGATGCATATATGCAGGAGGTTGTAGTTGCGTTTAAAACGTGGCTATAGAGTAATTGTAAAAATATTTAGGGGGTTGTAGCCGCGTTTAAAACGTGGCTATAGACAAATTCTAAAAATAGTTAGGGGGTTATAGCCGCGTTTTAAACGTGGTTATAGGTAACAGATATAACCACATTTAAGAAACGTGGCTATAGTTGTGGCCTATAGTCGCGTTTTAAACGCGGCGAAAATGTCTTCAAAGCTGTCAACAAGGGTGCTATGGCCGCACTTTTTCAAACGTTGCCTATGAAATGGCTATTTTTGAACGTTGATACAAAGCATTCACATGAAGAAAACAACTCTTCTTTTTGAACGTAATAAACTACATGTTTAAGGAATTTGTTTTACATTTATATTGTAATGAGACTGTTGAATATGATGTAGGCAAAAGAAAGCGGCCAAGCAGTGGAGCGTGCAGATGTTTTCATAAAAGCATACTGCACGAAAGATGGGACTCCTATTAGTGATGAAGTGTGACATAAGATTGTAAGCCCTATATCATAACCTATTTATTTTCTATTTTGTGCGTGAAATGTTTATAGCAAATAATATGTTATTTGGTTCTTGTATGAAAACAGGATAAAATGAAAGAAATTTTAAACAACGGGGGCAAACTAGAAGGAGACCGTCACGATGGAATTCTCTGGGCAAATGATGATGCGTTCGCTTAAGTGATGGGAAAAGAACGTTCTGGACGTGTCTGTGGAGTCAGTTTTGGACCAACCCCAACAAGAAGAAGTGGGTCTAACCTTCCATGTTTGCCTGGGCCGTCGTCCACTGAAACGGCCCAACGGATGACTGCATTGGAAAATTCGTTGAGGGACTAACTTGCTGACTCAAAGCAGAGGCATCAAGACCAAATGGCCTCATTGCATGCACAACATAAGGAGGATATTGCCCAAGCACTGGCCGAAGCAAAGTGGGAATCAGATGCACGGCATGAGCAGCAACTGGCCGAAGCAATGCGTGAATCAGAAACACGGCATCAGCAGCAGTTGGCCGAAACAAAGTGGGAAATGGACGAAGCAAAGCGGAAAATGGATGAAATAATAGCCTTCTTACAAAAAAGCGTGCTGGCCAGTTTAAGTTTAAGCAATTATTCAGGTAATACAAACTTTGCCTTTAATTTAATGAAACTTGCATGTTTATTGCAATGCATTGTTATGTGCTACTAATACAATGTATATAATATATTCAGGATAGTGCTAAATCATAGTGAGGACTCTTCGTGGACTCTTCGTGTATAATTGTTTGCATATTCGTGGATATTCGGAATATTGTAATATTGTAACTTCGTAGATATTCAAAATATTGTAAACATGATTGTAATATTGTAACAATTTGTCAAATGGACTTTACACTTTTTCCCTCCATTTAGTTGATGTATTGAACTACATATTCCTTAAAGATTGATCATTTTCCTGTATTTTTTAGAGATATTGATTTGTGACAGGTTTGAGAAAATTCTTGCTTGATATTTTGTTGAAATTCTGGGTTTTTGTGACAGATTTGTGAAAGCTATAATTTTTTTGTATGTTTGACAGGTTTGTAAAACTCATCTGCCCAGAAAAAGGAAATAAAAAGGAAAAAAAAAACTATAGCCACGTTTTTAAAACGCGGCTATAGACAAATTCCTAATAGGAATTCGGGGGTCTTAGGCCGCACTTAAAATGCGTCCTAAGGTTGTAATCTTGGGCTGCATTTTAAGCATGGCTATAGATTTAAACTTAGGCCGCGTTTAAGACCAAAACCTTAGGCTGCGTCCTAAGACCAAAACCTTAGGCTGCGTTTTAAGCACGGCCTAACACCAGAACCTTGGACCATGGTTAAAATGCGGCTTAAAGAAGTGTCAGAGGCCGTCACCATAGGGGTATGGCCGCACTTCTTAAACACGGCCTAATGTTTTGGCCTTGGGCTGCATTTTAAACGTGGCCTAAGGTTCAACCTTGGGTTGCGTTTAAAACGCGGCCCAAGACCACAACATTAGGCCGCGTTTAAAACACGGTCTAAGACTACACCCTTAGGCCGCGTTTTAAACAGGGCTATAGGACCTGGGCTTGAGCCGCGGTTAAAAAGTGCGGCCATAGGACCATCAGTCCTATAGTCACGAGTTTTAGGCCACATTAGAAACCGCAACCTAAAAAAATGCGGTTATAAGCTATAGCCATGTTTTTTTAACATATAGCCGCGTTTTAAAAACGCAGCCAGAGGACCTTTTTTTTGTAGTGTTTAGATGTTGAGCATTGTTTTTTTTTTTTTTTTTGGCATAACTATGTGCGGCTAAATTTCTAGTTAGGGTTAGAGGTGAAACCTAATATTTATTATCATATGTTCTTGGGATTATTTATGTGCTTTCTATGGATTGATGATTGAATTTTTGAATCATTGTATGCTGACAAGTTTTTAAGATTTGATATGATTTTTATTTATATCGAATGCTTGAACTCCTTGATTCGTTATGAATTGAGAATATATTGAATGCTCTAAGGGGGTGTTTGAATTTCTAGTTTCCATAACTCATAACTCAAAAATGGTGGGACCCATGACTCAAAAGTTTGTTTAGATTTCAATAACTCTGTTTCTAGTTTTTGTTTCCATCACTCAATTTTCTAATTTTTGAGTGATGAGTTATGGAAACTGAAAATACATTTTAGCTGTTTTTAGTTTTCATAACTTTGTTTTCAATTACATTTTTGTAATTAAATACACATGGAAGGATCCACTAGTCAAGTCAGCCGCACCTTTTGACCCCTTTTTTTTCTTTCCTCTCCACTCTTCTTCCTTTTCACTCTTGTCAGTTCGTTCTTCCTTTTTTTTTTTTTTTGGTTCTTCATCACATAATATTTTTGGTCTTTGTTAGCTGGGTTTTTTTTTTTTTTTTTTTTTTTTTTTTTTTTTTTTTTTTTTTTTTTTTCTCATTGGGTTCGGTGAGTTTGGGTACTAAAAAAAAAAAGCTTCACCGAGTGACAGGTATGTGCCCACAAACAGTGTGAAAATAATTGATTGATGACAAGTGAGAGATGGTGTCAAATGGATAGGGTATTTAAATGATGAGTGATGAGTGATGAGTGATGAGTGATTAAAAAAAAAAAAAAAAAAATCCAAACAAGGCCTTAATCTCCCTTGTAACATGCCAATTGAACAATTTGCTCAATCACTCATATTCAATATACTTTATACCTTATTTGAGTACTTTATTATTTTATCTTCGGATTAGGTGAGTTGACTCTCTACCCTCTAATTGAGTTAAAAATAATCTAAATTCATATGATAAAATGTTAGATGGATCCTTGAATTTCTAGTGTTTCTCTCAATTAATTTCTCTTAAATTTATTTTGCTATTTTCAATTATAGTTTTATGATTCATCTCTAGGTGAAAAAACAAACAAATAACTGTTTTTAATTACTCACCAAAATATTATTAAATATGCATTATTTTAATCAACCCTCGAATCTTTTTATATCCTTTCAGTAAGTTCGCATGGGGAGCGGAATTATTTTTCACGTTGGCAATAGTACAAGTACGCAGTTTTTCTTTTACCTAATCTAAATAATTTTTCACGGTGGCAATAGTACAAGTCAATAAATAGTACTGTATCCGTGCCAACTACTTGACTCAATATCAATAGTCAATAGGTAGTTGGCAAGCTAGCTGCCGAGCCAAGATTTACTGGTTGCTTTTAATTGTGATCTAGATCCTAGATTTCTTTCCCTTGCATATAACGTGTACAGTTGTACTGTATCTGTGCCAATAACCTATTGACTCAATATCAATAGACAATGGGTCTGAGGGCAGAAATGCTGACATAATGGGCGGCGGCTCTACATTGGAAAACATTTTTAAAAGTTAATGTGCCATGCAACTTTTAATACATTTAAAACTTATATAAATATATATATATATATATATATATATACATATTGCATAACTAAAAATAAATGTATTATAAAAAAAAATGTTATATCTATAATATTTTTTACAATACTTTCATAATAAATTATATGTGATAAATTGGTTTTAATTTAAACTTACAATTGAAACTATTGGTTTGTCCATTAATAACAACTTATAACAATCTATTACTTATGATTTGTTGTAAAAATATCATGGACATCGTATTTTTTGTGAAAATATTAAAACATCTTGTCGTCGTCACAATATTTTCAAAATGGCTAAGCTATCAATTTTTTACAAGTCAAAATAAAATATAACAAAATTATAAAGGTATTACTTATAATTTGCTATTTTATAAATTTTTGTTGGTTTAGTTAGCTTTTTTGAGCTAAAGTTCACTATTCCATGTACAATTTTCTTTGGTTGACATTTTGTATTTTTTTTTTCTTTGCACACCATTTTATGTAAAAACACATAATTTTACACACAAAAACAAAAACAAAAACTTAGGGAAAAAAACACTTTTCATCCTTTATGTTTGTGGTAGTTTATAATTTCTCCTTAAACTTAAAAATTTAGCAATTTTTTCCTTAATATTTTGGAAAATAGCAAATATGTCATATTATTATTCTCTCAGTTAAACCCTAACGAAAACTTATGATTCTTAAAATATTTTATTGTGTAATATCTAAATTACTCCCACTAAATTTTAACATCCCAAAAATTTTCTTCGTGAATTTTAAGTTTTAGATGGTAGTAATTCTTGAAAAGTTGGAAAGATAATATAATGTGTTTTATTTTTTATCCCAAAAAAAAATTGATTTTCTAGATTTAAATTTTCAAAACTTATAATTTATGTAATGAAAATCAATGACAAGTACCTTTTGTAATCCTTTTTTTTTCTTAGCAAAACTCAGTTATTTATTGTTGAAAGAAGATGATATTCATTATCATTCTTAGAATTTTTTTAGTGAATGGATATGTTGTCTTTAGCAAATAGGTACTAAAAAACTATTATAGTGAAATATATATATTTATATGTTAAATAGTTACCCTAACTTTGTGATTGATCAAAATTCTTATACGAATGAGATTAACTTTTTATGATATAATTATCAAAATTCTTAAAATTAATCTCTCTTTTGATTAATGTAAATAGACATACTTTAAAAATCGAATGATTTATATATTTGTTTTGTGATATAAATAAAATCTAAAATTGACCTTAATTGCTACGCTTTTTCCACGGCAAGCACGTGACTTGCATGTGCTGCCCTAACTAGTATATACAAAATGACAAAGTAATGGTTGGCCTTTTGTTTTTTGGGATGAAATAATGGTTGGCCTATTGACTATTGTTTGTTCTTGCTTGTCTATTGTCCTAGAATCATGGACCTTGGACATTATGCAGGAACGAATTCAAAATTTTAAACTAGAGGGGGTCGGAGTATAAAAGAAAGAAAAAAAAACTCTAAATAAGCATCCATATAGTATTAAAAAATTATAAATACACGAAATTGTTGTTTCTAAATACATTAAGATGCAATCATTTATCAACAAAGACAAAAACAAAAACAAAATAAAGTTTTTTTTTTTTTTTTTTTAAATACTAGACTAGCTAGGATTTTTTTGTTGTTGAAGTTAGAGCATCCATAGTAGAGATGCTAAAATTTTCAGTTTTTAACATTTCAAAAAGTTACTTTATCTATTTTACCACCTCACTTTACAATACACAATATTAAATGTTCTATATTTTTTATCATTTCATTTAAAATAATATAAACAACTCATTAAAATAATAAAGGGAGCAAGAAAATTTGGGCTTTTTAATTGAAGGAAGAGATATAATCTTAATAAAATATTTTATTTTATTTTTAATAATTTGCTACAGTTAATTGGTATTTATATCAGTTTACTATAGTTGTAAAAAATTTAGCTTTAGTTTCTCTAATAACACATGATTTTTTGGTTCTTTGTTGGTAAAATAAATTTCTTTTTTCTCTAAAATACAATCACCATTATGAATTTTTTTTATTGTTTTTGGGTTGGGTAGTTACTATTTGAACGAGGCTACTTAGACTTATTGAGGAGAAAGAAGCCTAAAGTTTTGGAAGGAATGCCCAACTACAAAAATAAAATATACTAGTTGCTAATTTGTGCTATGCACGGGATCCTACCTATTTGTGAGGTAAACTAAAATAATTTTATAAAATCTTAAATTGATTAAGAAGCTATATCATTGCATGATTTCCTCTTGCATCAAATTATTCACTGCTTTGAAATTATTGAAATAAAACAAAATATATATGACTAAATAATGGAGAAATATAAAAGAAAAATGGGTTACATTCAAAAGAATAATTTCAATTATTGCAAGCTTTTTTATCTCGTAAAAAACGGCTAAAGAGAGTTTGGTGATTCATGTACAAAAATTACGTTTTAAAAAAATACATGAAAAATCATACATATATATATATATATATATATATTTTTTTTTTTTTGGTTTTTTAACAAAATAGAGAAGAAGAAAATAACATAAGAAGATCTCATACCTCTACTCGGCTTTTTTTTTTAAAAAAAATTGGGGTTTGCATTACTTTTATAGTATTCATGATTAACCTCGTAAAGTTTGAGTTTAAGTTGGACTTGTTAGAGAGATAGAGTTTTATTCCTTGTTAAGTTTGGACTAAACAAAAATAACTTTGTTTTAAAAAAATGATAATGATGCCTACCAAGCATCTTAATTACTACGTTGTTGTATAAGAAGTTGCAGTAGAATTCTACTATTATCCTAAGAAGTTGAACTTTATCAATAGTTGATGACTTTTATATTATCCAAATAAAGCCACGTTTAGGATAATCTTAATATAGGATTTATTCAAATTTTTTTTTTTTAATCAACATTTGAGTTTAAGTTAGACTTCTTATAGAGATTGAGTTACACTTCTTGTTAAGTTTGGACTAAACAGAAATAATTTTTTTTTTAAAAAAATGATAATGATGAGTTTGAGGTTAAGTTGAACTTGTTAGAGAGATAGAGTTTCATTCCTTGTTAAGTTTGGACTAAAAAAAATAAATAAATAAATAAATGATAAAAAAAACATGATGAGTATGAGTTTAAGTTGGACTTGTTAGAGAGATAGAGCTTCACTCCTTGTTAAATTTGGACTAAACAAAAATAATTTTATTTAAATTAAATGATAATTTTATTTAAATATTGTGCTGACGTGGAAAATTGTGAAATTTCAGAGGTCTCAATTTTTTATATATACTAGTATTATGCCCGTGCAATGCACGGCTTAATAAAAAAATTATGTATTAATTTTTTTAAAATTTTGATAATATAATTAAATTTAATAACAAATAAAATAGTAAAAATATTTTAAAGATTATGGCAAGTTTTAAATTTCTAAAAGCTTTTAGTAGAAAACTGGCTAGGTTTTGCACAACTTTGGTCATAAACTTATAACATGAATAATTTTATTGAGAAACACTAATCAATAATTGAACAGAAATGCTATACCCGATCAAACTAAGACATAACTTTTACTTATTCAAATAACAATTAAGGTGAAGTAGGGTGAGAAATAACAAATAATAATTATAACATACCAGCATAATAACATTTATATTTAATTATAATGAAGTGCTTGCATCTCAAAGTGTCAAATTAATATCAATACTAAACATGCTAAGATGCTTATGTTAATTAATGTAAATAAGCATAAAATTAATATCAACATCTAACACCCTATTATTGCATGAATTATGATTAAAATTGACCTAATATTTTTACTTTAACCCTAAGCAATCATCCCGAATTTACAAATTAAAATTACCCAAATTTATAAATAAATAAAAAATTGAAAGCAAAATTCACAATAACACACACAGAAATATATAGATACAAAGAAACTCTAATAATGTAGGATAAATGTTTATCCCAAAAAAGAAGAAGAAGAAGAAGAAGATTAGAACACCTATATACAGAAATATATAGACACAAAGAAACTTTGATGATGTAGGATAAATGTATATCCCAAATATATATATATATATATATATATTAACGTAAGGTAGTGAAATAGTTACTTTATAAAATTAAAAAAAAAAAAATCATTAGAGCACTTATTGTTACTTTATTCAAAGAAGTTGATAAAGATCAAAAACTTTTCGTTTTTATCTAAAAGAAAGAATTTATTGAAAAATCTAAAAAAATATTCTATAATTTAATGAAACAAGTTGGCACAAGCACGTTGTTTAAGTCTCACTTTTATTATATAATATATGATATATATATATATATATATATATATATATATTATAACTATTGAAAAAAAAAAATTGGACCAGGGATTGCCCAGGCCCCAGGCCCCTTTGGGCTCCCACCAATGTCCGTGGAGCCATTAGAATAATTTTCCTAATAAGTAATAACTAGGTACCCTAATTAATAAAATAGTTTTATAAAATATAAGAAACTATAATTAATATAATTGAAAATTCTCCATTAAAAAAAAAAAAACTATAAATCACGTGATTGGAGAACAACTTGTAGGCATCACTATCAGGGTAGTTTTAGGCCTAGGCCTATAAGCTCCTATATGTCCCAAAAGTTTATTCAAAGGTCCTAAAAGATCTTATTACTCAACCCCAAACATCATAGGACGAATCTATACAATGGAAAAATCTTATTACATGTTTGTTATTATGGACACTTCTTTTGAAATAGTATTTTGAAAATAAAATTTTAATTAAAATGATGAAACACATAATTTCACAATTTCAACTAAAATCTTGTTTCATCCACACAACAATGTGTAAAACTGTTAGTGTGTAATAGTACAAATTTACAAACCCAACAAGACGGTATAATGTGAGATGCCGCCATATAGTGCAGACACGAGATAATTACTGTAACCCAATAGTCTTAATGATGTAAATTATTGTCCCTGCTGGTGGCAGCTCTAGGATTATTTTCTAGGGGGTTCAATAAAAAAAAACATAAAATGTACAAAATTTTAAACAAAAGATAAATTAAATATATCGACATCACCAAAAAAAAAAAAATCTTTAATATATAAAGTTTTACAATTGCTTTCTATGATTTTTCATATTTTGAAATTAATACATGATATTTTCATTATCAATCCTACTAGCTACATATGTTTCAATGTACATAGTCAAACAATCATTCATCCACTAATTTCTCATTTGATTGATTTATTTAAAATTTCTTAAGATCTAAATGAGCTTTTTCTAAGGTTTAAGATTAGCAAATTCTACTTTTGTTGTTGGGCTAATTACAATTTTTCCCAGATTTTAGATCAAATTAATTTGTTATTGAGATTTTTCTTTGTGTATAAAAATGTCAAGATATTGTTAAGATGATTATATTAAGTTTATTTTAGTTAGACTTAAGGTTAGGGTGTTCAAAATTTTATTTTAAGTGTAAAAAAAAAAAAAAAGAAGATATTATAATATATATTTTTTTCTTGGTTCATTTGAACCCCTAGGATCCAAGTAGAGCTACCCCTGGGCTCTGCTCCACTTTATTTTGATTCTAGAAACTATTAAATGATTAAAACTAGCTTTCATATAATGTTTTTGTTAACGAACTTGTTTCATGAGAAAATATTAGGTCTACAAGGAGGATTGTTGAATCTAAACTATACGTACCAAAGATTCCTCCTCCCTAATTGGGCCTACAGTTTTGGGCTTACAAATTACTTATATTATGGGTATTGGGTTTCCTATGCTGGGTAGCTCCCGGGCGAGCTTCAAAGAGGAATTACCCTTTTGTCGTGATGCCTTCCTCTTCCTTATCCTCTTGTGCTAGTGTGTTTGTTCTATCGTTTTCTCTCTTCTCTTACCTCCCAATTGTCCCTTTTTGCTCTTCTTTATTTATAGCTTTAGGATAGTGGAGGGCTCATCATTGCCCCCTGATCCCACTCGTGTGGGAAAGACCCAAGTTGATTATTCCTGACAAGGAATATGCTCCATCGGAAATGGGATTGAAACCATTGGAACTGGTGCTACCCTCCAAAAACGGCTCGGCAGCGTGGTTCCCCAAGGCATTCCTAGGATATCGGTGTATTGCTGAATAAGGTAAGGATACTCCCCGAGCACCTTTTGTGCAAGGTGCATTCGTATATCGAGCTTATGAGCAATGGACCGATCCTAACTTTGGTCTTAGGCTTGGTGATATCCAAATGTCCTTGGGCTTAGGCCCAAGGTAAGTGGGCTTATGGCCGTACACAGTATAATAGCCCCCCCTTGATTCGTATTCGACAACCGGGAACGAATTAAGGACTTGTATCGGTGTGCTAACAATTCCTTGAGAAGAGAAACTATCAGTTATTAATGCGGGATAAAATAGTAATTAATGTTCTTAAAAGAAGCATTATGACAACCTGTCATATCCAGCTGTAATCATTATTGACAATTTGTGAATCGAGGCCATGCAAGTGGGAGTTATAAAAAATCATTGGAAAAGGCTTTCCCACCTCCTTTTTCATTAACTGCTCACTCCCTATAAATAGTGTCCTCCTTCCCATCAGATTATCTTTTCATTTTCTTGCTTCTCTAAGTTCTTCGCTACCAAGCATATTCCTCTTCCCGAGCATAGATTCCCAAATCAAAAAATTCCTAGAACCCACAGTAAGTTTCCTTGCTCACTTCCTTCCTTTATTTACTTTCTTTTTCTTTTTCTATTCTATAGTTAAGAATGAGATTTGCCCACCTTCTTAACATTGAAGCAGCCTTGGCCAATTTTAGGGCTAGGTTTTCTATCCTAAATGATGTAGAGATATCGTATTGTCATGAGGACAGCATCACCTTTGAATGGCGTCCTCATGTTGTATTCCTTTAATGGCCATCTTAGAAGGGGGGTTAGGTTTCCCATGGACCCTCTAATACTTATAACCTTTAGGTTCTATGGTCTGTGTCCCGATTAACTCCCACCTAATTTTAACGAGTAGTGAGTTGTGTTAGCCGGTTAAATTACTTGTATGGGTTACATTTAGACCACCATGATATAAAATATATGCATAGCTTATGTGGTAACATAAGATTTGCATACTACCTAAAGGTTAAAGATGTACAAGTACGATTGATATCATGCCTTCACCCGATTCTAACAGAAACTCAGCAGGAGAGTTTGTTCGGGTGAGCGGCAATTGGCATGCCAGCAAACTCACCTGCCTGACTTCGCCTCGGGACGTTGGTCGATACTGTGCACCTTTAATTCTTTTTTTTTTTTTTTTTTTTTTTTTTTTTTTTTAAATTTAGTGTGATTTGTTTGTCTTTATCATTGTTTAAGCATGTACTAACCAATTTTGTTTGCCTTGATGCAGAGGAAAAAAGGTTTAAATCGAACATCAGGGTTGTGCATGTGAGGGACTTGAATTTTGTACTCCAATAAGAGATTTTCATCAACTTTGACAGGTAACTTTAAGCGTCCCATCTTATACTCGATTGCACCACAGTTTATACAAGCTACCAACCTTTTGGACAGGCTTTGTCAAAGTCAAACCTGTCGACCAAGTAGAGCTCGAGTCGGTAGATTCTTCGAGAGATGAAGTTGAAAGCATAGAGGATGAGATAGTGGTCCCATGAAACATGACCATTGACCAGTTTCTACTCGATGACTGCCCTGTACAGCAACAAGCCCAAGGCAGGGATTAGCCCCCTCTGGCTGCCCGTGCTCGAAAAAGGCCCCGTACTACCGACCAACCCCCTAGAAGGCCCGAAGAAACTCCCCTAAGGATTCCTCTAGCTTCTACCTAAGTTGCCATGGTCATTCGAGAACCAACCAATGGTACACACCCAGCTGTACAGGTGGGGTCCAATGTAGCGTCCTCTTCCTCCCTCCCCACTATTGGATGACAAACAATTTTCAGGCTCAGGAGTGGACCTCTTCCTGTGACCTATAGTGTTAGGAACTGGGCTTCAGGTAAGGGTGGACGGATTACTCGAAGCCTTGGGTAAGGCTTGCAACTGCCCGAGGATATGCATTATTTCTCCAGTGGGAGTGTTGAGGCCTTGGCTACCCGATTGCAATGGCACTCTATTGCGATAACACATCTTACTTGTTTTTTTTATTTTTCATTTTTTCATGTATATATATATATATATTGTTTTCTTTTACTTTTTACTTTTTATTATTTTTTGGTATAATCATTGATATTGTTATAACAGGCAACGTAATTGGCTTACATGATGGAAGACAGATTGAGGGACGCTGCTGAGGTGGCTGACAAGGAGAGGGCCTTAAAAGAGTTTGTCAAGGCCACAGTGAAAGACAAGGAAAAAGCCATGGAGAATGCTAAGGAAAGGATAAGGGTGACAGAGAGGGCTCAAGCACTTGCAGAGCAAATTACAAATAAATAAATAAATTTGACTTAGGTAATTCATCCAATGAAGTGGTTATTGTGTTATTTATTTCACCAATTTGTTTGATAGCAAAGAAAGAGTAAACATATACTTAAGATTAGATTAATTGATGTCTCTCTAATGACAAAGAACAATTATTACAAAGCATACACTTTGAATTATCTTTAAGGGCTCGCGGGCTCAAGTTTGACTAAAGTTGAATTCAGTTTTAGTCTTTCTTAATCTTATTATTATGTACTTCTATTAAAACCATTGCCGCATATCACAAAAATATGTTAACCCCCATCTCCGCCCCATTTGTTACAAGGGGCAGGTAAAACCTGTCCATTAAGGGTAGGTGAGGCAGGTACCCGCAGGTGTGGGTTTAAAATGCCATCCCTAAAGATAATACTGTTTTCACTTTAAGTTCTTAAATTTTTTAGGTGTTGCACCTTAGGTTTTTTGATTAAATTCAACCATGTGGTTGAATTGACCAATGAGCCACATGGTTGAACTTTTTTTGTTTTGAGAGAGTTTTAACCTATGACATCCGCTCCTAATTATAGCTCTTTTATCATCAAACTAGGATACCAATTGGTTTTTTATGTAGGCAGTGATTAAATTCCAGATCTCTTATTTAACCATAAAAAACTTTATTAATTGAGTTAACTAGAACCCACCATGGTTGAACTAATTGTTCCTAAAAATTATAAGTATTTTTTATTGCATCGTTAAGACACTTGTGTGCTATTGAATTGAATTGGAAAAGCTAAGGTATAGAATAAAAAAAGTTACACATAAACTTTGCCTATTTTTATTTAAGAACATGCCAATGTCTTAACATTATTTGAGGAATATTGCGTAGTTTGTTGGTTTTTATTCCCGTGATTCTATGACCAGCCAAAATAGTAGTGAAGAACATTATCCAGGGTCAAGGAGAATGGGTAAATTTTAATCTATGGGTCCAAAATAGTTCACTCCCCTTTCCATGGACTGATGGACGGACTTGTGGGATAGTATAATTTTAGGCAAGTTTATCAAGCGAGGGTTTTTGGTACTAAAGAAAAAATAATAATAATAAGTAATAATAAGTAATAATAAAAATTCTTGTTGGTCCTTCAAGTTTAATCTCTAATGTTCAAATTTGCTCTTCTAGTGAGCATGGACACCAAATCCAATGGGTTCTACGAGTTCAAAAATCAAGATATTTGATTGGAACTTCTAACACAAGCAAATGACATTTATAAATCTCTAAAGCTAGTGTTTGGTTTACCATTTCACAAATTACTTTTTTTACTAAATTATTTTAAAAGGCGCACACTTTTCTTGCCTTTTCTTATTGAACAATCAGGGAAAAAAAACATTAGACCTTTTGGTTAGATTATTGTATATTTCTTCTTTGAATAAATTTTTTTCAATTTGATTGATCCCTTAAAAAATTTAGTTATGACTCAAGACTCGTTAAGAGCATTCATTGTAGTGGTGCTAAAAAACTATTTTAGACCTAACACAGTAAAAATACCCACAATTAATGGCCAAAATAGCCAAATGCCACATTTTTGCAAAATATTTTACAATCTACCTCTATTTCAAATATATATAGCAATCTATTGGTGTGGGTGTGTGTTCCAAACACTTTTATTCTTATTTATTTTCTAGCCATTGGAAATTTATGAGTAAAATAGCCATTGGGCAATTATTAAAAAAAAAAAAAGCCGTTTGGCAATTATAAGAAAAATAGCCATTAGGCAATAATTGATAATATAGCCATTGGCTTTTAAGGGTTATTAGTAATCAATAACTATAGACTATTATCTTCATTAGTAGTCTATATAATGCTCATTATAACACATTTTCTAAAGGGTCTTTTTACTATATATTTTAGATATATACAAGTCTACTATTTTTCTCTCCCACATATTTTTTCTACATGAATATTTGTTCTAAGGAAAGGCAATAGATGATTGTTCTTAAACTTTTTGTGAGTGGAAGTGCGTACATCACAAAGGTTGACGCTATAGTCTAATCCTGGGAGGTTGTTTGGCCAAGAGAACCATTCACACCAAGTTTTACTTTGGGTGGTACAAATCAACTTTTAAGGACAACGCTGTTTGTGTAATTCTATAGCACTGTGAGATTGTTCCTAATTTTACTTAAATTTATATTATTATTGCTTATTTACATTCTTGCTAATTATTTGGGATATTGTTTGTTGTATCAAACTTGTTTATTCACTATTATTTTTCCAACACAATCTACCATTATTTAGAAACTCAAGTTTAAGAAACTCGAGTTTCTTATGGTACTTGAGTTCCTTTGAAATTTGCCACCGTGGCAATAGATGAACTTTTTTTTAGATTAAAAATACCCCATCAGATATACTCAAGCTCTATAAGGCTGAGTCTAAGGTAGTGAAATACTCAAGCTTGCTACAGTCGAGTTCCAAGTAATACACACCATGTTCATTTAACACTCTCCCATTCTGCTCCTTCTCATCACCATTTGCCTCAACTTCATTCAAGCAAACACTCCCCTCTACTTCTCATCACCACTTGCCTCACATTGTTTGGTGGAGTAGTAGTTATTGTGGTTAGCATTGGCTTAGTGGAAACAGCGAGTTGCTGATCTTAACGTTGGCATTATCTAGCACAAAATTGGCAATTTGCATATTTTGTTTCGAATCAAAAGGTACATATGGTTGTACTTTGTTTTCGATATAATTTGTTTGCCTTCAATATGTCTGCATCCTCAATTTGATTGTGGTTTTGGTATTTTGGGAGAGGAAATTAAATGAGTTATGGTTTTAGTACTTTTCATATTTCTTTGTATGACACTATTATGTTAAAGGGTTAGGTTGTGGAAGCAGATTTCGTCAAAGATGACAAAATCTATTACTCATGTACCAATTCTTTTGATTCTTGAACAGGTGGAGATTGTGTATTGTGATAAAGGGTTATTTAGGCTTTTACAAAATTTCATTCATTCTTTCCCTGTTTGGTGTAGATTGTGTGCTCTAATGAGTTTGGGTTTGGGGCTAACATAGTGATTGTGTTTTGTGTTTATTTAATGATGATGCGGAGATTTTCTTCAATCCTTTATATGTTTTGTTACTGAGAATCGTTGGAGAAAATTTTCCAGATATTTGTGTTCTTGATTAAAAAAAAAAATTCAATATATATTTTCTTAATTGTTCAAAAAAGAATAATGTTATTATTAGTTTCTTAGATTTTTTTTAAAATATAAAATCCAAAAACGACATTATTTTAGTAATGACACAATTTTAGTAAGACTAACAAGAGGCTTAAATTGAATAAAATTGAATATTACGAGACTGATTTGAACAAAACTAAAGTTAGATGATTGAATTAAATTTTAGGCAAAACTAAAGAGTGTAATTTGTAATTTAACCCCCAAAAAAAAAAAAAGTTCTTTTCCTGCAAGTCTGTTGTGATTTTTCCTTTTTCTTTTTTTAGTCAAAATGACAAGTCATTTTAGTATATACCTTTTTATTATTACCCAACAACAAAAAAATGACTCTTTATTAGATAAAAGTCCAAAAAGATTTTCGTTTTTTAGGCCTTAAAAAATATATATATATATATATATATATTTTTAAGGCCTAAAAAACGAAAATCTTTTTGGACTTTTATCTAATAATATATATATATATATATATATATATATATATAAGAAAAAGAGGAGGAAGAAAAGGTAGAAATGTTACTTGCACCCTCTAAATTTAACCAAAATTCATTTTAGGCTTCTAACTTTTTGTCATTTAATTGATTACTTTAAATTTTAAATTTTTATTCAAACAAAACATTTTGTTAGTCTCTACCAAAAACCTCAAACAAAACCTTTTGTTAGTCTCTACCAAAAACCTCTATTATTAGTTTAGATTTTTTAAAATATTTCTAATTATAAAAATATTAGTTTGGACTGAATATATTTGAACTAAAAGTAATCAATTGAATGAAAGTAAAGTTGGAAGCTTGAAATAAATTTTAGAACTTAAAGGATTTAATATACATTTTTTGCCAACCCCCCCCCCCCCCCCAACACAAAAAAAAAAAAAAAAAAAAAAAACCAGATTTTGAAAAAAATAATTATACAACTACAAAAATTGCCCATAGTATGCGAGCTCAAAAGTCAAAAACACTTGAAATAATAAATTAGATGTCTTACCAAAATTGAAATGTATTTTACATTAAACAAGCACCCCTTTTATTTTTAAGAAACAATCACACAGGAAAGAAAATGAGGTTTGGACAACCTTACCACAAACTCTACTTAAAAATTAAGATAACTTTTAAGAGAAGGTGATGCAAGTTGCACTGCATAACCTATTATTTTAAGCAAACTAAACAAGCACACCGGATTTAAAGAAACAACTCCGATTCTACGTACAGTAAATGTAAGTACTCACCAATCACAATTTTGGGATCTCCGTGAGTCTATGACCAGCCATAATAGTAATGAAGAACGTAAATCAGGGCCAGGGAGAATGGGTAAAGTAGGATAGCTGGTATAGATGTCCACAGAGGGAAATGGGTGCGGAAGCTGCCCAATAAACCCATCACAATGCTAACAATAAGAATAACCAGCACTTCAGATGAGAAATCCCTTGTCAATCCCCTGATGTAAACCAGGGCCAAGAAGACTGGGATAGAGAGGACATTATGGATCGTTACCGTCGCATATATCTGCAGCAAGAAATAAATGATTTATGACACTTGCAGTTGAATTTCTCTAGAAAAATCAATCATTTCAAATTAATGTATCAAAGATTAAAAAAAAAAAAAGAAAGAAGAAGGAAGAATCAAACAAGAAACAAGAACTGCATAAGAGTTAAGAAGTTAGTATTACTGCATAAACGACTGTAGCTTAAGAAGCTGTTAAAGCTTCTGCTGCATGTCGTATAACTTAATAAATGAATCTATGATGTAAGCATGTGCCAGTCACGTGAAAAAGTGTACAGGTGTATGGCTGCGATTGGTTAGTTCTTATGTTGGTTGGACAGTATGACTGTAGCTAATTTCTCGCTTAGTTTGGTAGCCTCTATTAATATAGCGTATAACTATATATAAAAAGTTGTAAACTTGTAATCTTGTGGTTAATTAATCAGAAATATAGATATTTTCTAAATCTCTTTTCTCTCAAGTTCTGTTATAATGCATAAAGCATAACTAATACACATCATTGTTTCCATGCTTTGAGCAAGTAATAAACACAAATTTTATTGAAGTGAAGCTACAACGGAGGTATAATATCACATGAAAAATGCTAAAGTTACCAATTATTATACAAGTTTAAAAAAAAAATGCTGATGTGGTAAGTGATAATTTAAAAACATAATGTTAGTAGTCAACCCAAATAAGAACCGATAAAAATTTGACATATCAACTATTTATAAAAATGTTGTAAAAAGAGGCTAATGGTCTAAATTCAAGTGCTTGGTGTTACTTGAATACCAAGGATAGGTAGGGGGCTTCCATCACTGGTTCTACCCACCAGTGAAATCTTAAAGCCACCAGAGGTAATTGACACTTTTTTTTTTTAGTTGGAAGCTACACATGCACCAACGGATTTGGAATCCACGACCTCACCCTACTATTCTTGTAAGAGAAAGAAGTGCCCAAATTAATTTAAATTTAAAAATCCATATATCAAAAAATGATCCAATACTATCCTAACTATTGTTTCGCAAGAGCAATTTAAAATCTCGGGACTATAGCTACGACACACCAATATCACAATTTAATACGTACATATCTTGCCATTTTGTATTTTATCTGTGCATGATCAACTCTAGGGAGTAAGCACTAAATATAACATAGATACAAAGAGTTGGGAATGAGAAACAAACCTCAGAAAATGACAATGAGGCTGTTTTTCGCTTGTACTGGCTAGCTAATCTAATTGCTGACACAGTGTCCCTAGAGCTAGTAGTCAAAGGCAACACAATGAAAGAGACGAAAAAATCAGGAATACTAGTGGCATCAGCGAAGTTATCAATAGTATCTACCAAGGGATCAGCAAAAGCAGCAGCAATTATAGTTCCCAGCAACAACAATAGCACTGCCTCGATGGAGGCCCATTTGGATTTCTCAACAGCCTCTACTTTAACACTCCCAGTCCCACCCACATCCAACAGATCATGCTCTCTCTTTATTTCCTGTTTAAGATTTTCCAAGAATTCATATAAGCATCTGTTGATTTGAAAATATGAATATGGAACAGCACAATTTTTACCTTGTAAAAGTCATTAAGTAAGGACCGGCATCACGAGCAGCAGCCTGATTTAGCCATCTTGAAATGCCAGTGACAAACTCGACCTCATCAATACAAGAATTACCCGATGTATCAAAATAATTCCTTATTTTATTTACAACAGCATTGTGATCCAGGTCGAACTCTTCAAACTGAATTCCAATAATGAATGCTCTCAATTCACTATCTGAAATGTGTCTATCATGATTTGTGTCAATTATATGAAACACCCTGCCATAATATCCAACAAAAATTTCATCAAATACGGAAACATAAAAATCAAAGAACAATTTTCTGTTAATTTAAAAAATAAAAAATAAAAACTTACTTTTGAATGATCTCTGTATCAGGTTCGCCATTCTTCCTGAGCAGCCTTCCCAGTGAATGTTTTCTTAGATGATCCTAAAATAACATGTTTGTACTTCACATACTCAATTTTTCTTCTTTGGATCAGAGGCTGAAGGACCTGCACAATATTTTTAACTTTCTCTATCAGAAAGTAAACGATCAATATGGAAAGAATTTCTGACATTCAAACCGCAAAAGATGCCTAAGCGACCTCGGAAATTAAAAATACTTCGTTTGAGGTAGACCTGGAATTATTCTTAATAAAAACCCTATCCTCTCCTCTCCTTCAAATTTACTTAACCAAACAATTATAAGACATAAAGTAAATTGTCAAAACTTCACAATCAGACTCCATGTTTAGGGGCAGCCAAATCTTAGCTTTTAAAATCTTAGTCATTAAATCTGCACTGATGTTGAATCGGTACTTGTTAAAGTCATTAGTCTAACTGTTGATCGGTCGCTATAATTATGTTTTAAAAAAAATATTAAAACACAAATAGTCTTAAATTATTAGTTTTGTGAGCTTTTCTCCTAAGAGGTTTAGCATTGTTAAGCGTCTTAAAAGGTTAGAGTTCAACTACCTTTTGGCATTTCTAAGAGGGTGTATGGTCGCTAATTTCAAAACATAGTGTTCAGTGTTTAAACACTGAACACTATTGTTCAAAAAAAAAAAAACGTTTGGTGGACCATTCCGGAACAGGGGTGTTTGAAAAATATTGTTCAAAACATATGTTTAAAACAATGGTTTTTGAAATCACCTTCGGACTGATTTTTAACAACAAAAACTAGTGTTGAGTGGCACTTTCGTAATTAGGTTGAACAATATTATGGGCCCACCGGTCAGCTTTTTGAAAGAACTGTCTACTCTCTCACCCACAAAGACAACAACCCAGCAGCATTTAAAAAATATTTTATATTTATTTTGTACTTTGCTGATTTAAAAAATATTTATTTTGTACTTTGCTCAGCTTTTTTTTACCATCTAACACATACATACCAAACACATATTTTATATTTTTGAACACAGAAACATGTTATTTAAACCATGATACCAAACACATTTTTTTGTTTTATAAACACTAAAAACATATATTTCAATAACACTTTTTAAACTACAATTTTCACATCTTTTTAAACAACAATTTTTAAACTCTATAACCAAACGGGCCCTAAGTCTCTTAAGAAGCCAGTGTTCAATTCCCTCCACCAGAAAGAAATATATTTTATTTAGTAAATTGAGCCAATAATCTAAAAAAAAAAATTCATCATTTTGGCTAAGAAAGGAAAATATCTTAATGATCGAGAATGTCCTTATGCCTGTTGAAAGGCCTAAGTTCAACTCCTGCCTACCCCAATCATTTGATTTATTTCACATTACTGATCAAATATTGTTTGTTTGGGAATTTCTTATTTTTCGTAGTTTATTTGCAAGACAAAGTTAAAAGCTAACTTATTTCCAAATGCTGAAATTTAAATTATTTGAAATAAATTTGAAAAGAAATAGTGTGAGATTTACAAACAGTAGATAATTTAAACAAAAAACTAGCTTTTAATCAGTTACCAAACACACACTAGTATCAATAGAAAAACCAGTAATTTTTAACTATTAAAATTGGGTGATCGTTGGTGATTGAGTGATGAGTGGAAGTATGAAGGAGAGAGTAAATATAAAGGTTGACATTGTTTAGCCTATTAGCTTACATCTACAGTAAAAAGTCCTAGACAGAGTCTACTAGCTCTTCTATTTAATGAATCTAATATTGTGTTTATATACTAGAGGACCCTAGACTAATCATTGACTAATCCAATGTTAATATACTTGTTCTACAAGTCTATGGGTCTACAATTGATTTGGTTCACTTGAGACATAATATGTCTAACTTTAACAATCCAAACATTGGTAGAATAACTTGCTTATCAGGGATATTCCACAACATGAACTGGAACCAGCTACAATACAGATTTAATAACAAAATCTGAAAAATCAAGTTGAAAATTTTTTCCCAAATTTCCACATGATTAGAAAAATTTGATCACTCAAGATCACTCAAGAGAATAAAAAAATGTTGGTGAGAGAAATAGAACTGGATTACCATTAACCAACCAGCGAAGACAATATAATTATAGGCACACTTACCTGGTAAGTGCTATAAGAAACAAATAGAAGAAGAGAGGCCATAAGCCCAATCATCACTGCTATGTGCCTCCATAAAATTGAATTGAGAATTTGTGGTATTTGAACAATTAAAAGTGGGATGACAGATATTAACATCAGCCTTGCAGCATAGCTAGTCCAGATATCAGTACTAATGCCAGATTCTGCAAAAATGTGAGATTTAATTCGGTTATGAATCCTTGTGAACCATTTAATTATACAGTTACAAAACATTTCACACTGCAGGACATATATGCAAATGATTCGGTGGTCTAGCATAGTAAGTTAACCTACCACGACTAACTTATCTCAAAAATCAGAATGGAACACACTAAGAAGATGACATGTTAAATGGGTCCCACGTATGATACCATCCATCCTAATATATAGTACCCTTATAAAACTTTAAAAAAAAAAAATCCTAACAAATATAATCATATCATAACGTTATTTTTGTGGTATCGTCAATGATTAGAAAATGACATTGTTACCCAACATGATCTAAGTTAATAAACATAACAAATTATAAATAAATAAAATAATAAAATAAAAACCAAACAAGTGTTTGGCAAAGATGAGAGAGAGAGAATCTTCACAGCTGAAATGCAGGCAAACTAGCAGGAATAAACAAACTTTTGAATGCTTCAAAACTATGCTTTATTTCTAACTTTTTTGTTATACAGAAGAAAGAAAAGTAATAGCGTCATTTTAAAATTATAGATAATATAGCAAAACTCATGCTAATGTCATGCGATGAATCATATGTTAGACTTTGCTGAAAAACTCTTAACAGAATAGTTGATTTGTAATCAATCATATGTCGAAATGGTTAATTGTTCAAATAAAAATATGTGAGTGTGCTTAAGTGCGCTTAAGGGTCAAAGGTCAAGTCCTAAGGTCTAAGCACTTTCCTTTGTTAAAACAAAGCTTCAATAATGAAGCACAACCTCAAGCATGCTTTTTTGTTTCATTTTGCAGAGCACAAGGCATGCATGCCTAGATGTACTTTTCGAATTTTTGTTAAGAAATATACGAATCATTAAAATTAAGAATCAAAATTTGATAATGATCTATACTATACTATTTATAAGAAGATTTTTCTCTTTGAATTGGACCTATATATGATTCAAAAATACTCTCGTTAATGAAAAATAACTTCTCTTAGAAATAGAGTCATAACTGTCAAATAACAAACTTTATTTTCAATTCAAGAAGAGAATTCTTAAATTTTAGGATTTTTTTTTTTGCATCACTTTCATTTTTTATTCCCTAAAATTTAGCATTTTTTTAATGGAAAATTTTTTAATTCCCTTTTTATCCAAATAATAGTAAAACACTCCTAATTTAAAATTTAAAAAAAAAAAAAAAAAACTTAGAAAACTCCTAAAATATAACATTCTTTCCCCTTAAGTTTATCTCATTTTTCTTACCAAATTTTTTTTATGGACAAAATTTAACTACAAAATTAATTGTAGCCTAAGACTACAAAATTAGTTGTAACCTAAGACTACAACCTTACTCAATAAAATAAATATATCTACATATTTTGAAAATTTAACCGTTAAATTCTATGTTCTTTACATTCTTAATAAACATGTCAAATTTTATATCAGTCAGATATTATTTAATATATAATCTATAAGCTTATATTTTATACATAATTTCAAATTACAAAAAGTTGCAATTTAAACAATTTATTGATGACATAGCTATTGATCTTTAATTTTCTAGAAATTTTGCTAGTATAGAAGATATAAGAAGAAGATGTAATTCAGTGGTGAATTTGTCAAAATTCACCTTCAATAGAAAGATATTAAATAAGTTATAACCTAAGGATACAACCAATTTTGTAACTAAACTTTGTCATTTCTTTATATCACTACACCACTTTCAAACACACTTTCAAAAAAGAAATTACAATTACTATTGGAAATTATTAACATTTATCCCAAAAAATAGAAGAGCCTCTAAGCACGAGAAACGTGCATGCTTAGAGGCTAATATTAGAGTGATTGTGTTTTTTCTTTAATATGTAATATGATGATGTGACATATTGAAATTGGATTACATCCTTACAGAATTTAATCTTTAAAATTAATAACTCAATCTTGAAGGAAATGACATTGATTATTTTTTGACAAAAAAAGATAGAATATTTGTATTAATATGAAAACCACTATTCTTAAGGAGTTATTACGCCAAAGAAAAAAAGTTTACATAACAAAGGGCACAAATCATGGCCACCCTAATCTTGTAGATATATTAGGGTCAAATTTGAATTAAACCTAAGGAAAATAAAACTTGGTCCTCCCTTCACATGTCAACCCAAACAACTCCATAAATCAACCCAACAACCACCATCCATAAATCATTAGCCCAACAAATTTAACAAAAAATTATTATGTGTATGTTTTTTTCTTAGATTTTGCCCCCTTAAGAACATTAGTATTGGTTGTGTTAAAAAGTTAAATTACTATTTTTAACACCACTATATACAAAAAGAGTGCAACATTAGTGGTGGTATACGTACAATTTTTAATTACTCAATTGCAGTGCACAACTAGGGGTGTCAATTCGGGTTAGCGTGTCGGGTTCGTGTCGTGTCGAGATAGGGGTATTCGACTATATGGCTCAACCCTAACCCGACCCATTTAATAATCGTGTCATAATCCTTCAATCCTAATCCGACTTGTTAATAAGGTGGGTTGACCTGACCCAACCCATTTAACACGCTTAATAAACGAGTCGTGTTGGGTTGACACGAATGTAACACAACCCATTTCAACCTGCATAATATTAAATATAACATCCATCTAGAAATAATTTTTTTTTATACCCCAAAAAGCAGTGCATACATTTCAAGTCTTCAACCCTCATTCAAAATAATATAGTTCAACAAAAATATAAAATTCATCTAGAAATAAGTTCTTTATACTCCAAAAGAAGTGCATACACTTCAACCCAAATTCAAAATAACAAAGTTTAACAAAAATAAAATAACATAGTTCAACAAAAATATAATATACTTGGAACTCGCCAAATGCTAAGTATCAATATTGAAAGAATTTGAGCAAACAATAGACTAATCCTGACTATAACCATGATTATCATCCATAGATTCTTTGTTGATGTCCAAATTCATAACATCTTCCACAAGCTCATCCAATTTCATTTGTGCAAGTTCTATGCCAAAAAAAGAAAAGAAAAAAGTATTAGTAGTTCTAGAGTCTGTAAAGTTTCAATTTCCAATTATATCCCTTGTAAATTTTGTAATCACTTACTTTTCTTTTTAAATTTAAAATATATGTTGGATATAAAAGGTATTTGACAAATCTAAAATAAAATAAATATTTATTTGTTATACAAGTTAAACGGATTGTGTTAAGTGGGTTATTTCGGGTTGACACAATTAAATTGGCGTGTCAAACGTGTTTATTGCGGGTTACGCAGGTTGACCCGCTTATGACACATTTTTTATCGTATCGTTTTCGAGTTGACCCTTTTATGACCCAAACCCATTAAGGCCTAACTCTAACCCGAAAAAACCTGTGTTGGGTTCATGTCGTGTTCACGGGTTGGGTCGAACATTGACACCCCTATGCACAACCCCCTATTTTATTTCCTCCTCACATTGAAATATTATTTCTTTTTTTCTTTATCTTTTTTCCTTCGCCGTTTCACTCCTTCCCTTTCTCAAAACAAATCAAACTCTCACCTCTCTCTCATCCTCCTCATCAAACTCTCACCTCTGCTGATTCATCATTCTCCTTACCACCGCCACCGAAGTTCACGCACCATCGCCGAAGCTCACGCACTGTTCATCCATCGCCAACCCACGCACCATCACCCAACTTCAAAGCCCGGTCCGCTCATCCCTCATCCATCATTCTTCGCACCGCCGACCCAATTCATCATTGTCAACCCACGCACCATCGCCTACCAACTTACTAATTCATCCATCATCCTCATCGAATCTCTCTGTTCGATCAACCATCGTTGTGCGCAGTGGGCTTGTGTTTATGTCTGTGGCAGTGGGCTTGTGTTTTCCGATTTGTGGGCATTTTGGTGCAATTGATGAAATTTTCGGGGGTATTTTGTTTACAAGGTTACTTCAAGAGCTGTGGGTTCTTGCATTTTTGGTGTTTTATGTATGTGTTTATGGCGTTTAAGTAAAGTATTGATTGGGAATAGTTGTGTTCATAATTGATTTTGTTTGTCAAACCATTGCTTATGCTTTCTCTGTCCTTGAAGCTTAGTGGTCGTGGGCAGTGTTTTCCTCTGATGTGAGGATTGGCTATGGATTGAAAAAGAGGGAAAAAGAGAGACACAAAAGAATAGATAAATAAATAATGAATAAATGAATTGTTCATTATAGTAGATATATTATTTTATTGTGTTTTTTATGTTATTTTATTATGTTGAAAATTAAAATAAAAGTATTGACGATAAATGTTTTATAAAGTAAGAAGGTGAAAAATATCAAATAGCTTTTAATGAAGTCAAATATCTAAAATTATAGCATCTATGAATGTGGATGCTCTAACTAAATATCTCGACTTCTTCTATGGCAAATGATTACACAATGTCTTCATGAGAGAGAGAGAGAGAGAGAGAGTCCTGATGTTTTGGATGGTTTATCAAACATTTCTTTATATTTCTCACAGTTTCATATCAATTAAAAGGCTAGGTGTGGGATTCTCATTCCCACTCGATACCGAATAAAAAGAAATACTATTTTTTTTTTTTTTTTTAATGTTTCAAGTACCAAAAAGAAAAAAAGAAAAAGAGAAAAAGAAAGAAGACTAACAGAGCCAACTCTTTGAACTTTATACACACATAAACAATAAGTAGTTTTAGAGATTAATAATTAATGAAAAAAAAACATTTCAAGTACGTACCAGTTAAATTAAACCCTTTTGTATCCTGTGCATCTTGTGCAACTGAACCAACGAGGTCGCACTTCCCAGCAACAACACACGATCCCCATATTATTGTCAGAAGTAAAACAGTTGATCCAGCTACCATTCCCATTCCAATAGAGATTTGTCTTTGAGCAGTTTCTGTAGTTCCAAAAATACCAGATACTATAGAAGACAAAAGAGTTGATTATAAGCACAAGTGTAGGTTGTACGAAAGTTCTAATTAATAATTGTAGGAGAGAGAGAGAGAGAGAGAGAGAGAGAGAGAGAGAGAGAGATCAAAATTTAAACAAAAGCTTTATACAGTTTATGTAAGAAAAATCTTGATTGCAAAAAAAATGAAAAATCGTATTGAAAATGGTTCTTAACAAAGCGACAGGTTAAGAACACTTAATGGTAAATAATCGAACCATTTAAGCATAATGAGCAAAACAAAAGCAAATAGACCTCTAAGCAACTTGACTTATGAATATTTAGAATTTATCAAAATTTGAAGATTTGAAGAACTTCCTCATGCAACTTGCATCCAATAGCAAAGGATTGAATTGCACCAAATTCCATAGGATTAATCCTTTCAAATTTTTGGGGAGAGGAACACCTCGAGGAGCCTCCAATTAAGCACTTAATATAACATATAAGAATATTACTTAACTCAAAATATTAAACTTATGAGATTAGGCCCAACTATATTTTATTAACCATTCTATAAATACCGTGTTCCCTTTCTCAAGCCTTTGTACCAATTTATATTTATATTTGTTGCACACAAGCTGTTATTTATATTTATATTGGTTGCACACAAGCTGTTTATCTTATATTACCAATTGTTTCAAAAAGCTTAAACTATTAAAATATTGTAAATTTAGGGTCCATTTGGATACCGCTTATTTTACTGAAAACTAAAAACACCGTAATAAAATAATTTTTAAATATGTGAATAGTGTTGTGAGACCCATTTTTAATTTTTTTTTCCTGAATAAAGTACTTGTGAGTCCTGTGAACAGTGTACGAGACTTACTGAACAGTGCAATTGTCTCCTAAAAGTTGAAATGCATGCATAAAAAAGAAAAAAGAAACGCAAATGCAAACACAGCTGGTGAAACTCCAATCCAAACGCATACTTAGGGTCCGTTTGGATACTGCTTATTTTGTTGAAAACTGAAAACGAAAAATTGAAAACAATGTAGTAAAATAATTTTTAAATGTGTGAATAATGTCGTGGGATCCATTTTTAATGAAAGTTTTGTTGAAAAAAGAGGTTTGTAAGTCCCATAAACAGTGTATAGGACCCACTGGCAAACACATTTCGGTGGAAATTTTAGTGGGCCCTATGCACAATGTACGGGACCCACTAACAAACAACATCTCACATGATGGAACGCTTCTTAATAATAATAATAATAATAATAAACGAAGGAAAATGCAAACGCACAGGTAGAGACACAATCCAAACGGTCACCGTAGACATGGCAATACGAGTCAAAATTTTCTGACCTAACCCGACCCGAAAAATACCTGACACGAACTTTTTTTTTTTTTACCTGTAACAAAAACGGGTTGACCCGTGACCTGACCCAGTTTTTTTGTGTAGGTCAACCCACCCCGACCCATTAAAAAAATTCGTTAACAAAATATTTTAATTACGTTCTGATACTAGGTGCATAAAGTATAAAGTACCAAAACTAATAATTAATATACTATAGGGAATGACTATTTAATTCATCAAACGTACCACCAAGCAAAAAAAAAAAAAAAAAAAATCATCAAAAGTACCAATAAGAGCTAGCTAGCCTAGCTCCTACGCTTGCCAATTGCCTACAACACGTTACACAAGACAAGGGCCAAGGCTGTCAAATTACCCTGAGTCTTGAGTCCTCTAACTTATAGATTTTTGGTTTTAACATCTTTCCCTTCCTTTTAGTGATGCTAGGTTCCTTTTCTTTTTTTCTTTATTTAAATTAATGCTAATATTTTTTGGAAAAAAATATTATAAAAAAATATTTTGACAACAAATTTTATAATATTTAAATTAGTCATTAGATGTTCTAAATTTAATTAGACAAAGAAAATATTAAATTATTGAATCATAATATGAGGAAAAATTAAATACTAAAAGAAAAAAAAGGCATTAATACTTGAATGGGTGTTTATTTTATTTTTCTTTCTAATATGAAGAGGGGCGATTCTATAAAATTAATAGAAATAGACGATGGACTATGGATGATGTTAGGGGTTAAGAGGAAGAAATTTCTAATCGCACCAGCTTAAAAAATAAGATTATTTTTTATAGCAGTAATCTAAGGTCTAAATTTCTTTGTTGGAAGATTAATCTTTAAACTTCATCTATTAATGATAAAGAGATTTAGAGATTGATTCTTGTCTACTCAAAAAATTGATCGGTATCTTAGCCTAAAGGTAAAGAGCAATCATCAGGAGAAGACTTGTACTTGTCTTACTATTATTTTAAATGCAACATGAACATGTGCACTTAAGAAAACCAATAAAACTTGCTACTTTGTTGGCTTACTTGTTTTGTTTGTTTTAAGATCTATCTCTTTTTGAAGATGTGAACTGTAGGGTCACGTTTTTCAGGCCAAGCCCAAAATGAATGAGACCTTAGACCTGAGAGCCCGATACAATGAATTTGTAGAGAATGGGCCAAAGAGCTAGGTTTTAGCGTATGAACAGCTGTCATCATGGTGCTCTTTAGATCAGATTGAGGCGGACCGGATTCATTAGAGAGGATCAGTCCTCACCACGGTTTGATGAGAATTGTGGCAAGAGGAGAGAGAGAGAGAGGCGTTGGAACTGTGTGATGACTGTGAGAAACTATAGGTGTTTGAAGAGATTTCTAAGAGAGAGTAGAGAAAATGAAAGGCAAACAAAGAGAAGAATGATAATCTGAAGTCTCAACAATTGCTCATAAATGAGATGAATGATTTGATACAATACAGAAAGAAAGGGAGAGGTAAGGGCCTATTTATACAAGAAAATGAGTACGTTTCTAATTTTCCAAAGCACGTCCATAAATCTCACTTATTTAAAATCAGTCAAGGCTAACAATTTTCCAGGGCATATTTTCCAAAGCACGTGTCCAGTTGGGGATAATAGTCAAAATAGTGAAAATACTAGAAACACCATATTCTACACGTTCACACACTCTTAAAATGTATTAAGTGGGATTCAGTTAGTTTAATTGGTAAAATTTCTGATAGTTGAATAAGAAATATGGGGTTCAATTTTTGTCTACACGGCTACACTAAAAACCGATTGGTGTTTTGGTTTGATGATAAAGAATTATCATTAAAAGCGAACGTCATAAATTGAAACTCTCTTCAACAAGATGCAATAAAATCATAATTTTATATAAAAATTTCAATGAATTTTAAGAGTGTATATAAAAATGTGTAAAATATAGTGGGAAAAATAAATACCACCTTACTAGTTAAAATTGATCTAATATTTCCATTAAATAAAATTATTTTTATTATATCGATCAATTCAACCGAGTGTTTAAATTCAATTGGAGAACCTACTATATTGCAAAAAAGAATACTATTTATAATTTTTATCTTTTTTTTTTAATTGATTGAGTTTAGTCTTCATTTGTTTTTATTCTCTATATTATGTTATCAAAAAAATTTCTCTATATTATAAATATCTTCATTTATTTTTATTGATTTTTTTTTCAAATGATAAATATTTTAGTATCAAACCTAAATATTTGTATAATTTAAAATATATTACCAAAAAAATAGAAATCTAAAATATAAAATTAGGTTATATTTTGTAGCTAGATTAGTTTTTACTTGTGTAGGTTTGGGGTATGGAGATTTTTTTTTTTCCTTTTTTCTCTTTCATACATTGATAGGTGGAAGATGAAGGATTTGAACCATAAATATCTTGGAAATACTAGAATATACCAATTAAAGAAGCTACAAGACTCTTGACAAGATGATTCTATTATTTAATACAATTGTAATTGTACTTTATAAAAAGTTGGATTCTTTTACAAATATAAGTATTGCTTCCTAAATATTACTAATAATACTTGTTATAGTGTCAAAATAAGTTTTTCAAAATTAAATTGATAAAATTCTATTTAAGATCAACAATATCACAAGAAAAATTAAGTGGATTAACTATATTGTTATGAATTGAAAAGAAAATGTTACGAAACTTGAATACAAAATTTTAGTTAATAATTCCATATCTCAAATGGGAAAATAATAGATTTAAAATTAAAAAAAAAATATATATATATATATATATATGTATATGTATATATTAAAATTTAACAAAATTTATTTAATTAATATTAAATAAGGCAAATCCCTCATCGTAAATGGGAAGCCAATAGATGTGTTGATGCATTAGTTAGGAGGGGAGTGAATTTGCATCGACAAAATTTTGTGGAATACATGCATGAGACGTGATATTCACTGATTGTGGTTAATTCCCTTACTTAATTCACCTGCCCTTGTTTCTATAGCAGCTGCTGTATATGGTATTCAGTCAATATTGCACAAGTTCAGACAAGCACAAATTTCTCATGTTGCACGAGATGGAAAATACCTAGCTCACACCTACTGGTAAAACATGTTCAAGGCATTGATAATTTTGTAACTTAGATTGAGAAAAGTTAGTACTTCTTAAAGCACACTTTATCTCATAATTTAATTTCTTCTTCTTCTATTGAATAAAGTTACAAGTTTCTTCTTAAAAAAAAAAATTTTAAATGATATATTTTATATATTTATACTAATTAAATAATATTTATTAATTTTATATATTATATTTTTTATTTAAAATATATTTTTCTTTAATATTTGAAATGCAAAATTATAAATTAATTTTTTACATTTAAGTTTTGCTACATCTTATCTATATATATATATATATATATATATATAACCGAAATCTTTGGAGCTCCCACAATTTTCCACGTCACCACTATTTTCTTTTTCTTTTTATTTGCCACATCATTTTTTTTTTTTTTTTTTGCTCCAATTCCAATTAGAACACATCTTTATTTCTCTCTTTACGTAACCCTTCTTTGCCAAAAGGCCCAAAACCCACACTGCATCATTGACACAAATAAAGGCTGCCTCCATAAATACTAAGGTAGTATTAACTGTATAGATGCATAATATGGATTATGAAAACTTCATTGGTTTGTTGTAGTTCACCCTTCAATATTGTACAAATAAACATTCTCTTTGTTTGTGTTCGTGACTAATCTGACGTGAGAGACTTTTAATTTGAACTATTTTTCCTTTGTTATTTTTTGGTCTATATTTATTCTTCAAACATATTTATTCCTTCGTTATATTTTGCTGTATGGGTATTTATTGTAAAATATAGGTTAATGCACTTTTTTATTTAGTTAAAAATTTGTATTTTGTTATTGTGATTTTCATGTTTTGATACTTTTGTTGTAAGTAAATGGACAAGTGCTTACATTGCGAGTGTCCTAGCCAATGTATTCAAATAATTTTTATTTCTTTAGTTACATCTTTCATAGTTTATGAATTATGTTTGTTTTAATTATTTGAATTAAGCTCTTCTTAATTGGAGGCTTGGAGTGACTAAACTTATTGGGAATTTCTATTGAGACCTTGCATTGAAGATAAGAACATTGGCCTGATCCCTTTGTGACATTCAAGGTTTGGTCTTATCAAAATGAAAATTTTTCTAAGCAAGGTATGCTTTAGTTTCCCCACCTATCAACTAAAATCCAATTAAATTTAATTTAGTCTTTTACTATCTTTGATGTTAGGGTGTGCTATCAATTAGGGGTTTCATTGTACATTTTTTTTTTTTTTGCAAAATTATTAATGTACCTTCAAGCAAATTAAATATATATGATTATTATTGAATTATCCCGTGCATCGCACGGGTTAGTGACTAGTTTTCATTTAATAACATGACTAATCTACTCAAGTTTTTTTTTTTTTTTTTTTTTTTTGAACATAATAGATCATAGATAAGATTTAATTTTATTTTGAAAAACTTCTTTCTTTTTTAAATGTAAAAAATTAAAAATAATAATAATAAAAAAATTAAAAAAATAAAAACTGCAAACTTCACTTCACCATCACCATGTAGTGCAGTGCACCATTACGTATTGCGGTGGGCCTTTAATTTCATTTGCTTTTGTGTGTATTGTTTTTTTTCTCTCTCTTTCTATAATTTCATTCACTTTTGTTTGTAGTGCTTTTTTAGGTTTGTAAGCTAGTCACGTGGGCATTGGAATATGAAAATTGGAAAGACAATTACATTATTTCTTACAAAGTTTTGAGACCCAGATGATATGATGATACATAGTATCGTCCTTTTATGTCCACTTGTGCTGGTACAAATTGTTGCTTTTAATTTTCTTTTTATAAAAAAAATGGTTATTATTATTATTGGGTAGATATTTCATATTTGGGCTTGAGATGGGTATATTAGACATAGCTAAAATATGGATTTATAGTTTTAATTGGACTGTTTTAGTTTATTTTTCTATTTTGTACTAATTTAATATATTTATTTATATTTTAAATAATTATTAAATTAATTATAATGTCATTACAGTTCGACCTCGGTCTAACTTAAAAAATCTTAAACGTCTCTCTTTTACGGTTCATTGAATGGTCCGGATTTGAAAACTATGCAATTGAATTCAAACATAACCAAGTGTTCGAATTTAATCATGAAAAAAAAAAAAATTATGCTTAAAAAATAGCATTATTTGTGTCTTATCGGTCAATGCAACCTTGTATTTAAATTCAATCGGAGAATCTAGTGTATTGCACATAAGAAACTTTATATAAGTTTACCTTTATTTTCTTTAGTCTTCATTTATTTTTATTCTCTATTTATAAGTATCTTCATTTATTTTTATTGATAGTTTTTATTTCCCAATATATAAAGATTTTAATCAAACCTAAATATCTGTATAATATAAAATTAGATTAAACTTTGTAGATTAGTTTTTACTTGTGCTGGTTTAGGGTAAGAAATTGATTTTTTTTTTTTTTTTGGTAATTATACTTTAAAGAAAATTGGATTCTTTTACAAATGCACATATTGCTCACTGAATATTACTAACAATACTTGTTATAATATCGAAATAAGTTTTTCAAAATTAAAATTGATAAAATCTTATTTAAAATCTACTATATCACAAGAAAGAATAAGTGAATTAGCCATATTAACAATTAAAAATAAAATGTTATGAAATTTAAATACAAAAGTATAGGTAGTAATTTTGTATCTTAAGAAGCAAGAATAATAGATTTTAAATTGAAAAATTATATTAAAAATTAACAGATTTTATTTAATTGTTATTTAAATACTATAAGAAAAATGTCCTACTTAAATTTTTAGCTTTGGACCACAAAATACATCAATCTAACCCTAGTTAAAGCAAATCCCTCATCATAAAATGAGCACTGCTTCTAGGAAGTTATTAGATTTGTTGATGCATTTGCTAGGAGGGGAGTGAATCTACATTAGCATATTTTTTGTGGAATACATGCATGGAAGGTGATTCATCAGCATATTCATCATCATGAGAAAACGAGGACTCACCTTGGGTTTTGGGTAAAGGATTCTGAAGGCACATTTATAAGGTACTCTTAAAATGAGAGACCTCAAACATGCTTGTCTCTACTAAGTGTTCTATTATACAAATTTTAGTACCAACACTTAGTTATTTTTCTCACTATTTATTTGGGCTCAGTTTACTTGATTTAATAACAACCCATTACTGTTAGCTTTTTGTCAACACATGGGTTTTCACCCTTAGAAGCTTCATTAATCTGACCTCTCAGCAAAAGACATAACAACTAACACAGCCAATTAGAAATAAATATTGCGAAAAGGAGAGAAACAAAGGTTCACTTTCCATAGAACAAAAGTCAATATCTTTTCATTGATTAAGAAGAGAGGTACATCTTGAACATGACAAACTGCCACAACAAAGGAAAATTACATAAAATAAAAAAATAAAAAAATAAAAAAAAGAAAAGAAAAGAGAAAGGTCCTAGGTTATGCCTTGGCCGGAGGAGGGTCTTCTTTGCTGCCTACCTGGGAGACAAAAGGGTCAGTGGCCTTAGGATTAGCTTCCTTGGATTTGGGATCAACCTCCTTTGCCTTAGGAGCAGCATCCTTGGCCTTGGAAGTAGCCTCTAAGCCCTTGGCCTTTGGCAAGGGGTTGGCCTCCTTACCTTTGTCCTTATCCTCTAGCCAAGAACCACCATGGCCAACCCCCTTACCCTTGGTCACCTCCGCCCCCTAGCCTTGGTCATTAACTTTGCCAAGCCCTTTGGAAACCTCAGGAGGAGGAAGAGAAACCTGGGTGGTAAAGGGCCACTCAAATGCGGTTGGCATAGGGGTAGCATCTGCTCTAGGGCCAGAAGTGCTGCTGGAGCTCCGCGGATGTCTGGGGGGTAGTAGATATTTTCAGCCTTCCTCTACTTTGAAGCAGCAGGAACTCCAGCAAGGTTGATTGCCTCTGTCTACACCTCCTGGTAGTAATCCCTGCAGACCTCAGCCAACTCCTCCGCTAGACGAACCTCAGTCTACTGCACCCTAAGGATGTAGGATTTTTGCTTCGAGCCCTCCGCAACTTCCTTAGCCGCCCGAGCAGCCTCCTTGGCCTTCTCCAATTCTGCCTTCAGATCCAAGACCTGCTGTTTGGCTGTGGCCAGCTCTATCTCAGCATAATGGAGCTTTTTGCGCTGGTCCTAGGCATTCTTCAGGCCTGCCTCAACACTCTTCCACCTTCTCTCCTTAGCGGTCAGCTTCACAAAGAGCTTCTAGTACTTTTGCTCAGTTGCACCAAAGGCCTTACTGGTCTCGGCAGGAAAGTTGGCCTCGACCCTAGCCTCATTCAAGGCATCCTTCATTCACTCCTCGGCTATGAATACCTCCTGGGTGGCCTGCACAGAAACAATAGTCGAGTACGTTATTAAATAAGAGAAAGGTGACCTAACATGATGTTAATAAGGGATGTCGAGAAACTGACCAAGGCCAGGTCCCTCTTTAGGGACAGAAAGAGGTCTAACTACTTCACATTTCTTAATGTAGCCATATCCTTCAGCAACAGAAGGGGCTGCTCTAGGGCTTCGGCAAGGTAATGAGCATGCCCTTTCTGGAACTCCCTGATGGTGGAGTTTCATGGTATGGCTGCCCCATCCAGCTCCAGCTGAGGGTCCCATACTGGATTCTAAGGGCGTACCTCGACCACGCTCTGATCCTCCTTGCTTTCAATTGAGGAGGCCCTCCCCTTGCCCTTGACCATTTTTTGCTACTTTGGGGGAACCCGTTCCTTTTAAGGGACCAACTCCCCTCCTCAGCCACCTCCTTCTTCTTCTTCATCTTCTTTAGGTTGGTGGGAGCAAATGGGTTAATTGGAGAAGGAGGAGGGGGAAGAGGAAGACGAGGCTGAGACCTCGAGGTGTCCTTGAGCACGACCCCTTGGCCCTATCCGCGAGGAGCTCATGCAAACCTCTCTTCCTATCCAAAAACATTTCCTTTTCTTCTTCCTCTAAACGATGTTTATGTGCATAACACGAACCTGGGAGTACAAACGCCCGAAGACTTGTCAGGCTTGTCTTCTGAATTCAAGACCTGGATCACAGGATCTCCCTGCTCCTCTCTCTCTTCCTTAGGATGAAACTGGTCTATCTCTGCATCGAATGACAGGTGCAAAGAGGCTATCTCTTCTCTTAGAACCATTGCTTCACAGGGAGAACGACGAGAAGGCAGTTCAACTTGCACAATGTCTTCTCGGGCTAGGAACCCAGGCACCGAGATGTCTATCCGAGCCAGCCGAGGATCACCTACTCTGATTGCATGGCCCAAGTCCTAAAACTTGTCAGACAAGGGCTTGAAGTTGAAGATGAGGTAGATAGCTCTTAGTTGTCTGTAGCACCCTGTTGAGATCTACAACATTGACGAGGTTGATGAGGTTGGGAGACACGTGTCTTTTATTTGCAATAACAACCAAGAAGCAAAATCATGGTTAGAAAGATGAACCCTCGGTCAAAAGAAAACAAAGTGCTAAAGGAACAAAAAAAGGTGGGGGGGGGAGGGGACCATAAAACAAAGTCCCTAGTACTCCCTCTCAGGTTGGGCAATGAAGACTGTCATCCCATTCACCTAAGGCAATTAGAAAGTCATCTTTCATGCCCTTGTTGGATTTGGAGAGACACAAGACAACCCTAACGACAGAAGACCTAGACTTAAGGTAATAGCTCAAGTCTGCAAGAAAATGGCACTTGTACATCCAAATGACATCGTGCCAGGTGAGGTTCAACCCTATTTGCTTGTTAAGAGCGTCTACACTACCTAGGACCCTAAACAGGTTGGGCACGCATTGGTGGGAGTATAGCTTATGGGCGATCAGAAGTCCCTAATTACACTACCTATGGGAAGCCTCATTCCCTTCTATGAAGGCAATCATGGGAATGACGACCTCCCCTTCGTTTTTGTGGGTAAGCCACTCACCCAAAGAGTAGTAACGCTAGGAAACGTCCCTGGGAATGTGATACAAGGCCCTAAACCCTTCCATACTGGTGGGAAAATCTACTAGGTGAGTAAACCTACCCATCTAAGTAGACTAAGGTGAAGTTGATAAGAATGCAAATTGTCACATTTTTCTCCCTTAATGTTTAGTCTTTTTATTTATTTGGTGCCTAAATGTACTCATTATTCTTATATTTTGATTAAGGATGCAAATGGAGGCGTTAAGTGCAAAACGTAGCTAATTGGGAGATTCTGGACAACTTTGACATCGATTCGTAATTTGGGCATAACTCTCTCATCCAAGCTCCGATTGAGATGATATGGAATGCCAAGACAAAGCTCTACAACTTTCATGTTTTGAGTTTTGAGAGATACGAGTTGCATCAAGGTCGAAATCGGGCTTGAATTTGCTACACCTGCACTACTAACGTTCTGGAATGTTCCTCTGCCTGAAATTCTAATACGTGTATTTGATGTGGTTTATTTTTGGAAGCCTCCAGATCTGATGCATGAATTTTCCAGCTGAAATACACCACTTTCCTAGTTATATTAGGACTTTGTTTTATTTTTAATATTTTTCCTTAATTAGTTAGATTTGAATATTATTATTGAGAATATTTTTAGGAGATTTTGTAGGCTTGGGAAAGGGGGAATTAACGTGTAAAAGGGGGAGAAGAAATCAGAATTAGACACATACACACCTCTCTCTCCCCTCTTCTCTGATTTTCTTTGAGTTTTCATCATGGCCTTGCATGGCTAAACTTTTATACTTGGTCGAAGGAAACTGAAACCTCGGAATCAATA